>NC_142045.1:46009216-46621716 GCF_982192425.1 Myodes glareolus
GTCCCATTACAGGTAAGAAAGTAGACCCACTCATGACATTATAATACAGTTTTTACTGTTTCAGACCAACTGTACTCTTAACTTCCACAACCTCTTCAGTGGAACATAACATCTAAGATCAAGAAAGAGATGGAGGCAAATTGGTAGTAAAACTCCAATATTTTCATTTTTCCATGCGTAACTATGATTAGTAATAGTTAAATGTATACTTGCACTTCCAAATTTACAAAGATTACAGAATAAATTATTACAAAATAAAATGTCAATTAGGAGGTAATCTTGAAGAGGGTAAGGCATTTATTTGTTTGGAATGTCCAGTGCTTACCATTGGAGGGACTCAATAGACATTCTTTCAAACAAATGAATTACACGGTAAAGTTTACAAAGTAAATCAAAATTTGTGTTATCAATCATGGATCTTGTTTACTTTAGCCCAAACTAAGAAACCTAATTATGATAACAAGCTTACTTGGCAAATTTACAGTTTGGTCTCCAAGGAACAGGCGCCTTGCAATACTTCTCCTGTACCAGGCTCTTGGAAACGCCAAAATTTCACTGAGTCGGCGCATATCATACTTAAATGAAGCAGACCCTATATCACACACAGCTGATGCAGAAATAAAGTTTGTTAGAGCTTAGAACAGACTTCCAGATCGTTTAACACTTTATATATTAGTTATCAGACACGGTATTATACCTACTGTTCTAATCCATAAAATCTAGACTACATTGTATCTAACAAGTGATTTTATTTCTTTCTTCAAATTACAGAAACAGTGCATTGTAAGATCATTAGCTTTGCGTCCTTTTCCTGGGGAGATGGCAAGTTACGGTTCTGTCACAGTTATGAGAGAGTTCTAGAGTTAACTATGTGGCAAGCTCTCAGTTTCACACAGGGCTCCTCTCAAATATGAAAAATAAGTCAACAGTATGAGCTACAATATGAACTTGCACAAAGAGAACTGTAAACCAAATAATTGTATGAGAGGGAGTTCTTATTTCCCTTTTTGTTCCAGGGCAGAAACTTTCACAAGAAAAACTCCCTTATGGTCACCTTAGAGCTTCTGTTTGTCATCATTCCCCTTCTGCCTTTCTTCTCTTCTGTTCCTCTTCCACGGCTTCTTTAGACTGACCTATTGATGACTTCCAGTGTACAGTACCTGAGCCCTTACTTCCAGACTTGGTGGTCAGCTGACCCACTGATAGGTCTACAACCACTCTCACTTTAGTTTATTTTATAGTTATCTAAGTTAAGGGTTTAACCTTCCCCTCCAAATCATCTAAGCTCAAAGCCACCTTAAAAACAAAGGCCATTGTTTAATTCTTTATAATAGTATTTTAATTAAGAACTATAAAACAGAATACCAGATATATTGATCAATGTAGTGTCCATTTTGCTTGCAGACTTGCTTACAGACTGACTTTCAAAAAATGAGGCACCTCCTGAGCGCCTTATCCGAGACAAGCTCACTTTTACAAACTCAAGGTTTATACTTAATGAGTCTTTTCGACCAGTGACTGACGTAGGTTCTTCATCTACATTTCCTAAGAAGAAAACCAAAATAAGAAAAACATCCACAGGTATGCATATGCAAAGAGATGTATGTATATGCAGACAACTAGTTAATGAAAATTATCCAGTATTCTGTAACATGTCACCATTCAAATGCAGTTAAACTAGCAAAAATTTAGACAGAATAACCTAATGAGCATTTGCATTCTTCAGAGCAGTTTTGATAGGTTGAAGTCTGTATACAAGAGTAGCAATTTAATAAGCTTATTCCAACAACAAAAACTAGAATTTACTTTTAAAAATATAAGAAATATTCATTAATAAAGCCTGAGCTTTAAAATGCAGATTTTATTTTACTAAATGCTGGCTTAATAATCTCATTTAAAATTACCAAGCATAACCTACATACTTTAAAATTTTACTTTTCATTGACTAAAGTTTTATGCAAAGTAATTTGATAATATACTTAAAAATGTAATATAAAAATTGTATCTTTAGATATTATGCTATATATATCACTTAACAAGCATTCTTAAGTTTTAAATCCTTATAAAATCAGTTTATCTCAATTTCATTTCATATTTTTACTCATAAAATAGGTATTATCAGCAGGGTGGTGGTGGCAAACACCTTTAATCCCAGCACTTGGGAGGCTAGAGGTAGGTGAATCTCTGTGAGTTCAAGGCCAGCCTGGTCTACAAGAGGTAGTTCCAGGACAGCCTCCAAAGCTACAGAGAAACCCTGTCTTGGAAATAGAGAGAGAGAGGTAAAATAGTTCATACCTATTATTCTATTATTTAAGGCAACCGTGGTCTAAGAACAGAAAACTTTAAAAAATGTAACAAAAGACACAAGCAAGCAAATCTACCTAGTCCTCCGGATCCAGATGTAAGACCAGAAACGGTGGACTTCTGCTTCCCTGCACCATAGGGGTGAAACACGTACAGGGAAAAGTCAGACATGCATGCAGTGAAGCTCAGGCCAGATGAGCTGCTGCTGGAGCCAGTGAGATCTGACTGACTGCTACTGTGTCGACTTCTGCCAAGCGGGCTGCCTAATCCTGATGAGCCTGTAAATAGGAGACATCCAACATCATCAGCCACAAGCAAGTCCATAAGCACTAACATGCTCTCAAAAGGCAAACACGAGACTATCTGGATAAAATTTTGAATTCAAGATATTTGTACAAAAAACAGGACCTGAGTGATCCCTTCCAAATCTGAAGGCTGATTTTTATTCAACAGCTTTCATGTTTCTTTTGAAACTGGAGTTTAGGATTTCATTCCTACACTTTTGTTTTAGTAAGTTCAACCTTGGCCCTTCTAGCATTTTAAACCAAACAATTCTTCTCAGAAAGAAGGGTTTTCAGACTGGCAGGTTGTTCGCACAGTGTTCCTTGTTTCTTCACAAGTTTCCTGTTAAAGTCTTTCAGTTATGAAATCCCAAAACTGTAAGGCGTCTGCCGCCCTTGATTAAGAATCACCATTTTAATTACATTTCAATTCTACTGTCAATTTCCATTCAAACTAGTCAATATTGCTATTATTTATATTTGTATTTCTATTTGACTTTTGAGCACAGAATTCTTAGTGAGGAAGGAGTGTTACCTCATCAAGAAATCCTCAAGTATATTTTACAATAAAACCTTTCATGAAACAAACGAGGTAGACAGCAATAAGTAATATTTATCATTAAAAATACAAGTGCTAGCCAGGCGGTGGTGACATATGCCTTTAATCCCAGCACTCAGGAGGCACAGGCAAGGCAGGTGGATCTCAGTGAGTTCGAGGTCAGCCTGGTCTACAAAGCAAGTTCCAGGACAGTCAGGGCTGTTACACAGAGAAACCCTGTCGTGAAAAACCAAAAAAAACAAAAAAAACAAAAAAAAACAAAAACAAAAACAAAAACAAAAACAAAAAAACCCCTAAAAAAACCCCAAAAAACCAAAAAACAAAACAAAACAAAACAAAAAAAAACAAAGAAAAGAAACAGAAAAAAAATTATAAGTGCAACTTGGTAAATGTTTGAAAAGAACATATTTTTATAAAAACATATCTTTTACTTTCATTTGCAAACCCATTGTTCCTAAAATATAAAATCCAACACAACACAAAACACTCAAATGCACATGAATGTGTGAACTATGAGTGTTCTTGTTACAGTGCTTTTAGCAGCACTCAAGCTCAAACTATAGCGCTATCCAACCACCGCTGAGCTAATATATATATATATTAAAGGGGACTCATTCTATTAACACATGAAATATACCTAGAACTTTGGTATTTTTTTCCTTCAAATGTCACAATTCTCTAATAGTATGCTTTCCTAAATCTACGTAAAATACAGATGAATAACTGCTAAAATTTATGTAATACTTGGATTTGTATCAGGCAACTTAAATGTTTCTATACCTGGTATTCCAGCTTTGCTAGCAGAGGTCTTTGTCCCACTCTGAGGAGCATTACCACCAGGGGACAAGATCTCTGCAGGGTATGTAGTCCCCAAAGTGTCTAGTTCTCCTCGGTTTGAAGAAAAAACCAAGTCCAGGGATGGCAGCTTCAGCATGCACTCTACTCTTGATACTGGCAAACAACTAAATTTGATCTGTGAAGGCTAAAGAATAAAAAGCAAGAGAGAAAAAAAGATTTCTAGGAACTGCATGGTCAAAACAATTTCATATTGGATTCTAAAAGTTACATGTAATTTCCATTTAAACATTCATATACACCAAATGTATTATGTTTAATCATCTGATATTTAAAAGCAATTTAATCTAATGTCACAACTTACAAAAAAGAAGGATGGCACATAAACCAAAATGCATTAACAAAATGGTACAATCTTTATGAAGCTAAACATTCTAGACATAGAGTTTATTCTAATGCCTGGCTCTTGGGGCTATGGGGAAGGAGGATTACTGTGAGTTCAAGGTCAACCTAGTACCTGCCAGCCTGGGCTACTGAGTTGAGATCTTGTCTAGAACAAGCTAAGAAGATTCACTGACATTTGGATAATTCAGCACCTTAAACATATTTATGCTCATAGTATTTTTGCTAATAATCCAATCTTTTAAAGGAACTAATCTTTAAAATTAATTATTTTAAAAATTAAAAACACTGTTGTGTTAGTAATAAAGGTTTTTACAAACCTTCAAGTACTTAGTATATTTTTTCAGAATTAACAAAACTCCAAAGTATCAGACTAGAGATCTTTTGGCAAACAGTCACTGTAGAGAACCCTGCAACAGATGACACTAGCGCTTTTCTTATTCTTACAGATTCATTTTAAAAATTTAACTGAACCTGAAGAGTGGACACAAACATCTTTCTAATCCTCTTTAACAAATGGATAAAACCAAAGGATGATATGTATTCCTAAAGGTATATTGATAAGATTGCATTAAAGAATAAAACTACATAACAGTTTCACAAACTCCATAAAAGGCATTATTGTATCTTAATTTCATTGCAAATCTGCCCAGAAAGAAACATAATGGTGAGAGCTAAGAATACAACACTAGTAAAGAAATAAAATGCTTTCAAAAGGTTTAAAACTTTATTTAATAGAAGATTGAGATTAAGAAATGGAAAACTCTTAACTATGAAACTGCTCTGAATAGTAAACACATACATACAGTTTTAAATACACTTCTCAGGAATTATCAACATTGTATCAAACGTTTGTAAAGCTATGACTCAGAAAAAATCTGAACGGAAATAATGTAGACATTTCAAATACAATATTGTCTTTATGAAGAAATAACACACATCACCTGAACTCGAACATAAACCACAACATCTACAGGGAAGGAAGAGTAAGCAGACGTTGAAGATGACACTAGGGATGTTGTTGATTCTTCCATAGGATCTGGGATTTCAAAATGTCCCATATCTTCATCTTGTGAACTGACTGCTGTTAAAATATTTAGTTTCAAGTTTTATAACATATCAAGAGCAAATCATTAGAAGATCTCTCTCTCTAACTAGTATCAACATCAGAAAGTTGCTTTTAAGTCTGTCCATTTACATATTCTTGCCTACTCAAATCTCATGTTCATTTCCCAAATTAAATTCTTCCACATCACAAACTATACACAGAAAACAGCACCTATGTCTTGCCTACAAAGAAAGTCCAGTGCAAGAAATACATCAATCATTAATGTTGTCACTATTTAGCAGTACCCTTGAAGAGAAATCAAAAAGCTTGGTTCTTCACTTGCAAAAAAAGAGTGAGATGACCTCTCTGGTTCTTCTCCAGTTCTGTAACTTGTCTTATAATGGAATATACAACAACATTTAATAGCACTGAGAAATTCTAATAAGATCTAAAATCAGAACGTATATGAGAATACTTACCTGTATAATTCCTTTCAATTGGTGTAATTGGGATAGTTTCCAGAGCCTTCTCCAGAAAGTCCAATAGACAAGGGCTAATAACCATTTCTTCTGGTAATGACTGAAGTGCTACCCAAGCATAGAGCTTGGCTGTTTTTACTCCTCCACTGCCTTTTCCTTTGGCTAGAAAGTTGATAAATATGATGTACATCGAATGAAATTCAATAAAATGTCCCAACAAAACATGGCAAGTTAATGAGAAATTAGAATTGTATGACAGCTTAATTAAGTGAAGTATTTTACCTAAGACTACATAAGAAAACAATAAAAACAGGCTGATAGAAATGATACATTGTTAGGCTACAAGTATCATTAATGATTTATATATAATACTATGTTTATTCTTAGTTATGGCAGGCTACAGATTATGTTCCAAATTTTCAATTTTATACTTTTGCTAAGTTTTTGGCTGATGTTAGTCCATCTGTTCACTTAAAAAGATAGCAAAGCTTGACTAATATGATTTAGTGGAAAGTGGAAGTAAACTATCACAGCTTTTGGATTTTTTTACGCTTAGTATATACACACTGAGAATACATAGGATGCCATGTCACATTCATAAAATCTAGTATTTCTGCTTCATAAAATGCATAAAAATATCTAACAAAGTCTTAGTTAACTTTGTCTTTAATACCCAATTTAAACATTAGTTGTATAAATATTAAAAATGCCCCAAATCTGTAAGCCCTAACTTTCTCCATTTTATAAAATGGAATTCCAGCATCTACCTCATTGTAAATGGATCTAGTTATGATTTGTCAATTGAAAAGTGGTTAGCACTAGACATTACTATCATGATTCTTTACTGAGTATTTTAAAGGGTTGATATATCATGTGAAATTTTCAAATGAAACTTCTTTAATGATTTTTGCCAGTTCTAACAGTCCCTATGTTAGAAATTCTACCATACATACATACATACACACACACATGTGTAAAGTATCATTTATGTGCTATGGTAGCCATTTCCAAGATGGCTGCCAAGGAACTCTAGTTCTCATCCACAATGGTCTGCACAACCAGTAAGAAACTAAATATTGTACTCTGTGACATTTAAAGCTATTAAGAATTGCAGGTTCAGTCAGCTCTTCTTTTGATCATTCTGCTCAAAGGTTGTGAACTGCAATGTCATAAAAATACTCCCATCCCAGTTGAGATGCCCACATGTGATGTCCCAGTCAGTCAGTCAGTCAGTCAGTCACATGACTAGGACAGGATGGAAAATCTTCCTAGTTTAGTCAAGTATTCATGTGGCCTAGCCAGCATCTTGACTTTAACGTCATCAAAGACTGTAAGCTGAGATTTATCAAGGCAAATTCCTCTTTTTTTTTTTTTTAAAAAAAAATCAAGAAGGCACTATGATTAAGTTTATATGTTTTGGGTAATCCGCTGTGTTAGAACAGAAAATTAATAACTGCAAGTATTGCAGTATACTCATATATGTGTACATTTGATTCCTAGTGACCACGTGAACTACCCTTGGCAAATACACACTGTTCTAAAGTGTGGTTTGTTTACTAAGCTTGTTCTCATGTAATAAAAATTCAAGAAAGAGTCTGAAGTAGTTGTTTCTACAGATGTTCCCACAGGTGGATTTCATACAGTCATTACTGACAAGGCTATGTCCTTTCTTAAACAAAAGAATTGAAAAGTCTAAACAGAGCAAGGAGAATAACTAAAACTTAAGAAAAGCATGACAGTGCAGTCTCAAATACCTGAGGGAAGAGGTGGGGGTTGGGGAGGAAGTAAGGTGTTAGTCTTGCTCTGGACAGTGCAAGGTAAAGGAGGAGAAGAAGGAGATGCTGCGTTATCTTTCATACCATACAACTTGGACTCTTTGGAGAGTGTTCTAGGCAAGGAAGATCCTCTGGAGGCATTAGGTGATTCAGTCTTTAATGTCTTAGAATTGTAATGCAACTGTATTAAGAAAATTCAAAATAAAAATTTGCTAGACGAGGAAACAGCGTGAAATACATTATTTAAATTAAAGAGATCAATCTAGATCATGTTTAAAGTTCTTTTGAGCTTAACAGTCTAAAAGTCAATAATTTTAGAAATTAAAAACATTATCATTTAATAAAGTTACAGTACGCAAACCTACTATTAATATCAGTATCACTTCTTTCTACCAAACTTTCATAGGAAAAGATGTATGAGCAAAATGGTGAGCCACAATTTAGATAATCTCATATTCAGACTATGGCTACATTACGTTTTTAATAAAACATTTTGTTTTTTAATAAAACAAGCAAAAGACAATATATTATAGAAAATAAACACTGCTACTAATGGTCTAGTCTCTTATTCCAGACAATCAGGTTTTTACCTTTACGTCCACTCCAGGAATATAAAACACTGTTGTTTCTAAGTCACTGGGCTTTGTCTGTAGAGAGGATGGCACTTTCTTGCCCGTCATTAAATGAGTGGTAGAAGCATAATTAGTTTGAAATTTTTTCTTTTTTGAAGGAGAATCTTGATCTAAACTCCTAGAACTTCGATCATAACTCCTACAGTTAAAAAAAAAAAAGGGAGGGGTGTTATTTTTTTAAAAAAACTTTCTTTTCTTTTGTTTCAAAACAAGCTTCTATTTACATAGTAAATAAAAAGTAGTAATTAAAAAATTTGAAAAAGGAAAGATCAGAACTTTTAGTTAGATTAGTTAATGTTTTAGAGAAGTGATAATGTTTTATGTTTTAATGCTAGCTATATGTATGTATGTATGTATGATTAATTTGTGACAGGGTCATGGTAAGACTAGGCATTCTCCTGCCTCCACCTTACAAATGCTGAAATTACAAGTGTGCACAGTCATATACAGTTGCCTTTATTCTTTGCTAAGTTTACAACTGTATCACTTAAACATAATGGGATGAACCAAATGCAGCTAAACATTAACAGTCTTTTATGGTTCAATTAAAACAGCCTACCAGTTATTCTTTAGCCACCATTACTATAAGATACTGTAATTGTCTAAAGTGTTTTTTATCCTCTTATTTTGTAAAATTTTCATTTGATAGACTGTTAAAATCTTTTATTTCAGATATATAAAGAAATAAAGGGAATGGAGTGGAGAATCTTTATTGACTATTTCAGCAGCTGTTAGCATTCTTCCATTCCTACATTTCTACCTTCTCACTCTCTAGTAACTATTACTTTATTTTCATAACTAATTATTTGACGAGGAAAGAAGAAAATTCAAGGAAAGAGCTGATGAAATGGCTCAGTCAGTAAAGTATTTTGAACAGCAACCATGAGAACCTGAGTTTAAGCCTCATAGCCCAGAAAATAAATAATGGTGACACACACTCATAATCCTAGTGCTATGTAGTTACAGATAGGAAGATCTTTTGGGCTCTCTGCTCAGTCACTGTAGCCTACTTGGTGAGCTGTTGCCAGGTAGGTTAAAGACCCTGCTTAAAACACAGAGTGGAAGGTATCAGAGGATCAATACCTCAGTCTGCTTCCAACCTCCACACACAAAAGCACATCATAATCCACACATGAATACACACACACACACACACACACACACACACACACACACACACAATACAATCTAATACCAAATCTGTTTATATCATCATTTAGTTAATGATAGAAACAAGTGGTAATCTTGCAGTTATATACTGAATATTTCTATTTAGTCAGGTCCTATTTGCATAACTGCTTTCAGTCTTTTCTTATTTGTTTGTAAACATCAAAATTCTTAATCAAGAGTCCTGCATTAATTATTCTTTAAAACAAAAATGTATTCAATACAAAGGCAAGAAAAAAAATTCAGGCTTGTTGAAAGACTTCCAAAGAATTCTTCAATTATATATGTGTGTAAGTGTGTGGTATGTGCTACTGGGAATTAAATCCTGTACTCAGACAATAGGTACACTCTACCACTGGGTTAAAATCCTCAGTCTAAAGGTCTATTTTAATTAAAATATTTACCAATCTCTAAATTACATAGTCACTTTTAACTGCATACATACTATTATTAAATAAATACACATTTAGAACAAATATGTATTTGTTCTAAAGAATTGTATGTTATACAAATCTATAACTGTGACCAGTTTCTTTTAAATTAAATGTATAGTTTTGAATAGGGGAAAGTTTGTGATAATTCATGGTATATGAACAGTGTTTCTAGCTAATGAATTCCATGGAGCTTTTCCAGCTAGTCTCTTACCTTCTTAAACTTATATCATCATGCTCCTGCAAAAGAGTGGTCGGGTGGAGGACACATTTCCCACTGTCAATTTCTACCCGTATATCAAGTTCAAAGTCAATATTTCTCTCAGTAGCTGTGCCACTAAGACTTCGGTTGACTGGTGTTGTAGGCCAGCGTTCAGTAAGAAGTTGATGAACAGCAGCAAAGCCTGTGGCTTTCTTACGAGAGGTATGTCTGCAGAAAACAAGGAAGCATTCCTTATAGCAAACTGAAGTCTTCCTAATGAGCTATTTTCCAGTGTAATGTGAGTAATAGTATGCAGAGAAATTTTATTATTTTAGAAAATAATAGAAATTATTCAACTAGTTAACACTAACTGAAGCTTTTTCGCAAGTTTAATGGAGCCACAGTTATGGCCTGACCATTATCTGCTAGTGGATGCTAGGAGATGAAGGCACAGGCATAAACACAACCATTAATGAACGTGAACACCAGTGTACGAACTATACTCTCTGGAAGAGGTCTCATTTCTACAAACTGCAAAATCTAAATGCTGGCTTCATGTTTTTATTTAAAGGCAGAAGAATAGGGAAAGGAAGAGAAGAAAAATGAAAAGGTCTTCGATATGTGAAGGAACTGAACACCACACACAACGGTGATGACACTGATCCTGATGTTGCTCCACAAATTCATTCAAGCTGCTATCACAGCACTCAGGAGGCTGTCAGACTGACTACACAGCAGGAACTGATCCCTAAGAAGAAAAAGTAAAACAAAACAACCCCCAAAACACTCCAACTAGACTAAAGACTTAAATATAAGACCTATTATGGTAAAACTCCTTGGAGGAAACAAAGGAAAAATTTCTATGACACTGATCTTGACAATGATTTCACTGATACCACAATTTTAAAAGCACAAAAAAATAAAAGAAAAAACAGACAAAATTCTATCAAGCCAAGTAAGTGCTGTGTCTCCAGAGCAAAGGAAATAATCAGCAGAGTAAAATGCAGCATATGAATTAAGACAAGATGTTAATTTAATTTCTAAATTACATAAGAAACTCATAGAGCTAAACAGAAAAAAGGAAAAAACCCAAAACCCAATTATAAAAAGAACTTATAGCCAGACTAATCCTAGCACTTGGGAGGCTGAGACAGGTGGAGTTCAAGGACAGCCTGGTCTACAGAGTGAGTTCCAGGACGGCCAGGGCTGACACACAGAGAAACCCTGTGTATCAGGCTTTTTCTTTTGGGCCACCAACCAGCTCTCAAATGATAGAGGCTTTTCTTTAGTTCTGAATGTTCAGCCCAGCTTAGGCACATTTCTGGCTAGGTCTTTTAAGTTAAAGTAACCTGTTTCTCTTTATCTACCTTTTGCCTCAGGGCTTATTACCTTTCTTACTTCTATATATCTTATTTTCACTGCTTCTCTATGGCTGGCTGGCTAGCATCTGCCTGGCTTCTTGCCCAGGGTGTGTCCTTCATCTATTCCTTCTCCTTTTCTCATTCCTTACTCTCTTCCAAAGATTTCTCCTCCCATTTATTTTCTCTGTCTACCAGCCCCACCTATCCTTTTTCCTGCCTAGCTATTGGCCATTCAGCTCTGTATTAGACCAATCAGGTGCCTTAGGTAAGAAAGGTGAAACAAATACAAATACATATTATTACATAATTAAACAAAACAAATGCAGCATAAATAAGTTTACACAGTTAAAAGTAGTATTCTGCAGCATAAACAAATGCAACACATATTTGCCCAGTTAAAATAATATTCCACACCAACCCTGTCTCAAAAAGCAAAAAAGAAAACAGAGCTTACAGTTTAAATAGACAGTTCCTCAAGAAGGCTTTAGAGGTAGGTGGTTTTAAAGGCCCTTCTAGCTCCTTATGAGGACACATTCTCAGTAAGACTTCATACATATATACCTTTTATTTCATTGACACTATCTCATCTCATTTCTTCCAAGAATGACTGGAAATCCTTATCCACTGCTACATACTTACCTTTACTATTTATTATTTTTCTCAACTATATGTTACTTTTCTCAATTATATGTTTCTTTTTATTTTTATTAAGCCCAGGAGAAATATTGTTTTTTTCTTTATTAAACTTATAACCATATCTCTATCTCCATTTTACTGGCAGGTATTATCATGGAGAAATAATTTAAATAAATTCATTTAAATTTTGAGGAAAATACTACCATATAAAGTTAAGTAACATTAGAAAATTATGGATATAAATTTTAGAATTACGCAAAATTTAATACTTTTTAAATTTGTTGTTAAGACTTTATATTTTTGAGACAAAGTCAAATATAGCCCAGGTTGGAGTAGGGTTTGTTATGTAATCTAAGAGGATCTTAACTCCTGAGTCCACTGCTGGGATTACAGGTATGTGACATCATGCTTGGCTTGTTAAATATTAGGCTAGATAAAATGCCTTAGGCTTATGTCGAGATTTTGATACCATCTACAGATCTTAAAATAAAAAGCTACTCACGAGGGCTTCCTATAAATATAGAATCTTTCCCTCTCACGGTCTTCATCTTTCTCATCCTTTTCAGAGTCTTCGCTGGTAGAAGACAGACTGTCATCCCGTCGGCCATCTTCGGATTGGAAAGGGACATTTGGTGAAAAGCTTCCTGTGGTTTTGGGAGAGCTGAACACCGAGCATGATCCTTCACTGTTTGATGAGTAATGCGATGGACCTTCAATAGTTACTGACAAAAGATCCAGTTCTGTCTCCTCTGGAAACTGATTATAAAAATTGTAAATACAAATCAGACTTTTTTCAAACTCTCTCTCAATTAAAAATATGAAAGATCTAAGTGTAAACATTTAGACTCTCTGAGTTGAATTTCCTCATTGTGAACTGAAAGGAAGGTCTGGCTCAGGGACATATATGAAATGGCAGGCACACCAAAGAAGGAGAAAGGACGACCACAGAGTCACCACTGACACCTGAAAGTCACAGCGTCATTTTACTTTAGAGGAACATAAAAGATCACACTTTAATCAGTTCACACAAAGCAGAAGCAGATTATGAGGAAAGAAAAAAATCGACCATAAATCAGAATGGAAGAACAGCCCATGATGAGCACAGAGACTGTGAGTGCAGACATTTTCTAAGGAGCTTCTGTGGACAAATCTCTAAAATGAAACCTTCATGGATTGATGGAAGATATGTAAATATTTGAATAATAAAGCATGTATCAACTACTCAAACCTAGCAATGCTGTATTTTAAGTAAATAACTTGTTAAAATACTGTACCTCTAGTTTGGGATTTTACTGGAGGCCACACTTTTAAAGTGTCCAAACGCCAGCAAAACTTGCTCTGAGCTGATTTCAGTTTTCCAACTAATGCTGCTTCAGTGCCATCTAAACCTGATTAGTCCCAATAAAGTGCAACTAGCAAGGTAATGTAATTTATTATTAAAAACTAGATGTTACTGTAAGATTCATACAAAAATCAAAACAGTAAACATTTGTAGAAATCAGGTGTTCTCCACTTAAAAAAATAAAGGTGTTATTGAATAAATAAATAGATAATTTTAGGACATCTTTCAATAAAGTTGATAAATTTCTGTAGGGTATTACCTCTTTGTTTGATACTTATTTTATATAAAATTATACCTTCATAATCTATTATCTAATTTATAACTTCCAAGTCTAATATTTAATCTCATGTTATCTAACTTAAGGTTTTTTATATAAGTGGGGTATATTATTATTTAAAAATAGGACCTAAATTACCTTCAGTTATTTTTACAGTTAATTGTGTGTGCTGGAGGTGGGGTGGGGTAGGGTGGGTGGCAGCACACACGTGTCAGAGTAAAGTCTTTGTCAAACTTATTTATCAATCATTTTTTTTAAAAAAAACCAATATTAAGCAGGATGGTGGGGGCACACACTTTTAATTACAGCACATGGGAGCCAGAGGCAGGCGAATCTGGGAGTTTGAGGCCAATCTGGTCTATAAGGCAAGCTTCAGGTAAACCAGGAATACATAAGAAACCCTATCTTGAAAAAACAAACAAAACGAAACAAAACAGTGTGAAAAGTATTTTCTTTTATGGGTATATGTATGTGTCTAAGCACATGGATATGCACCACATGTGTGCAAAGAATAAAGAGGTCAGAAGAGGACATCAGATTTTCTGGAACTGGGGTTATAGGTGGTTGTGAGACACCATGTGGGTGCTGGGAACTGAACCCAGGTCTTCTAAAAGAGTAGAAAGTGCTCTTAACTGCTAAGTTATGAGTCCAGACCTTGTATTACATTCTAATTGCTTTGAGATCAAATACAATATAATTATGGAATGCATGTTGAGACTCAAGTCAGAAAAAAATAAAGACAAGGAAACATATTTGGAGTGATTGCCAATTTTCTTTTGTAAAACTGAAATCTGAAAGAAAAATTCTAGGCAAGATTAAATGTCTGGTGTTGTACATGGGATAATGTGTGTGTGTACAGATGTAAATAACATTAGTGATTAGTTTAATGACACATTCAGAAAAAAATTTGGCTTAAAATGTTAAGTATTATGTAGCACATTTTCACAATGTTCTGAATACAGTGACAATTTTTTAAATGAATCTTTTTATTTTTTTAATATTTTGGTTCTAGGAATCAAAATCAGGGTTTTATGCATGACGGCAACTATTCTACTAGTGAATAATATCTCTTGTCCTGTTTTTGTTTAGAGACAGGGTCTCACTAAGTTGCTCAGGCTGAGAACAGAAGCAACAATACATGACTGTATTCTGAACATTTGGAAGCAGAGGCAGAAGGATCAGGAGTTCAAGGCCATCTTCAGTGACACAGAGAGCTTAAAGTCAGTGTAGGCTAGATGAAACCCTGCCTCAAAAACTGAAACAAAAGTCAGTCATTCATGCTGGGTTTGTACTTCCTGTCCTTCTGCCCCAGCTTGTCAAGGAGCTGAAATTACAGGCATGTGTTGTCACACTTGGCTCTGAATGTAACACTTAATAAATACTAGTGCATCACAGTGACTTAAAAGAATTGATAGTCAATGATCAACCAATTTGCTATTTGGAGTTAGATTTGACTTGAATTTGAAGCACTTAACAAAGATTGCTGATTTTAAAATGACCCACTTTGTAGTAAAATGCAAGGAAAAAAGATTGATTTCAGGATTAACAAATTGATAGTAATTGATTCAGTAAACTTCGGCTTTAGAGCTTAAAACCTGGTTCAGCTGATATAATAATCTGATTAAAGTTTATTAATTTGAAGGTCAGGTAAAATTAAACTACAAGTAAATGTAAAACCAAAATGGGGTATTATGAAATACATATAACAAAAAGAATTCCAACAATCTTAATTCTTTACATAAAGTATTTCTGAAGCTTCAGCTTAGCTTGAAAAGACATTTTGAAAGCAAATTTTCAGGGCATTAATTAGTTTTAAAGTAAAATTTTATGCTGTTTTTATAAGTACCTGAAAGTACCCTTCCCCTGGAGAGCTGGGCTGTGGTGAACTTCCCCACACTGTGTTTTTCAACTTAATTAAAATAATAAGAAAAGAAAAGAAAACTCATGAAAAATAAAGACAATATAAACAAATATTCCCCAAATAAACATTTTCACATAAATTTTGAAGTGCTATAGTGTATAGCTCTGAAGTTGGCATTTCTTCTAGTGTCTACTATTTATAAATTATGAACTTAATACATAAATGAGTATGTATTTCACATTAATAACTGTGTAAAAGACACAAATTATTTAGCGTAGATCTTCACTAAGAAAACTGCTCAACAAAACAACCCCATGTAAAAGCAAGCAGCTATGGGGTTTTTACTCTATACACACTTGGTCATCTGCAGTGTAGGTGTTACAGGCAGAGTCTGCTTGCTGGTGGTGCAGATACTTCACCTATGACAACTTTCACTTTCACCATGGGCAACAATTTCTATTTTTAAACTTATTTTTAAATTTCATTTCATTTTTTAAACTACTAAGCAACACAAATTTCTAACAAGTACTGTCTCTCTTACTGTATCCTGGATGTTAAAAGTTACTCTGGGTCCAGGAGATGCCGCATCCACACGGATTTCTGGAAGTTCATCAGTTTCTCCTATTCGAGAACTATAAGTAAAACATAGTTATAAAACAAGCATAAATATATAACACAAATATAAAACACTAATAGTCTCATTTAAAAACCCATGACTTTACAGAAGTCTTACTAATGACATTAACATTCTACGTCTAAATATTGACCTTATCAGATGATTTAATTTTTGGAATCCCATACATTAGCCTAGAACAAGTGAAAAAGCCTCGATGTTTCTTTCAACTAACTTTACATTGTCTAAAACTAAATCACATAAAAAGGATTTATGTTTATTTTTATTTTATGGAGACAGGGTCTCCTATGTCCCACGCTAGCCTAAAAACCACTGTGTAGCTGAGAGAAAATGCTCTTGAACTTTTGATCCTCCTTGCCTGTCTGAAGAGCTACCATTATAGGCATGAACCACTCAATTTATGTGGTACTAGGAACTGAACCCAGGGCTTCATATATGTTTGGCAAGCACTCTACAACCCACTTCAGAAATATACATCTTATTTTTATAGTGCTGACTTAATACTAAAATGTGTTTTTAATGTGTACAATCATCTTTCCTAAATTGACTATTTAGAAAGCAACTACCAGTATGTAAATTTTATTTTCTTTGGATTATTTGTAAGCTTATGCATAAATCATATCTAAATAAGTTTGTTTTACTAAAATTTTGTTACTGCATTGCAGAATAAACACAGTGAAGTTTTCCTCAAACAAATGATGTATGATATTAATTACTAATAAAGGTGATTTTTTTATTATTATCCAGCTGGAACACAGTAAAAAAAAAGTACTGAATCTTAGTTGGTTAGAAGCCAGTAATTTTATAATTTGTCTTACTAGTGGAAATATGTATTACCTTGCTCTTTCCATTCTCTTAAGAGGTGGTCTTCCGGAGGCTGAAATGCTCTTTGATCGGCTATAACTTGGTTTGTAACCTAAACCCCACTTATCCTTGAGGGAAGCAGCCTAATAAAATGATAGAGAAAAGAAAAAGTGATTCAAGGCAATTATATGAAAATGTGGTATTTCACTTCAGGAGACTTAGCTGACATCTGGCACAAATGTTAAGTACCACAGCAATCAGCTATCCTGATGTCATGACGTCCTTTAGGAGGATGAGACAATGGCAAGAAGAGCTACTGGCTAACTCAACAGCAAAGGAAAAGATTGAGGAAGGGAAGCAGAGGACAGAAACAAAGTGAGAATAAAGGAAATAATTAGAAGAAAAGAAGGGAAAAAGAAAATGAGCAAAGATCCCAGGGAAAAGCTAGGTGTGTGTTGAAAAGAGACCACTTTATCATTTCAAGGACCATTCAAACTGCACCCCTGCTGCAGATCTCTACTTCACTGTAACAGAGGAAAGAGACTGGGACACTGAAATGTGCTAAGGTGCTGCATGCTAAAAGGATTCTGATACAGCTGAATATTCATGAAATCGTACAGATCAAAGGGGAAATGCTGAGTGAGATAAGTATTAAGACAGTAGATGAAATTTCAATGGTATCTTTAATAATTCTATCAAGTTTTATTTTCAGCAAACCAGATAAACTACCTTAGAAACAAAACAGATGTATTATTTTACTTAGTGTATGGCTTTCAGTATACTTTAAAATATATAATTATGTACTGCTATTATCGAAGTCTATTACTCTCAGAGAATATCAATGGATAAATTAAAATGCATTTAATCTTTAAATAATTTAGAGTAGAACTTGAGAAAAGTTCTCTGGCAGTTAAAAGTGACTGAGAGATCACCTACAATCTCCCCCCCCCCCATCCCTACCCTTCTTTTGGAGCTGTTTTTATTTTATTTTTATATTTCCGGTTTCTAGTTCCATGAAAATATGACCATACAGAAAGTAATAATCCTTCCTGAGCTGTAAGAGAAGGGCAAAATGCTGCACCAAGGATTTGGAAAAGCAGGTAAATACATAAATGGGAGTTTCAGCTGATAAGAACAGAATTCACAAGAAGAGAATGTCTTAAGGGCAGTGCCGGGAAATCTAAGGCTCAGTACAAACAATTCTGATAGTTAAAGATGCTCCCTGGTAACAAGGTACTCCTGCAACACAGTGAGATCTTCCTCAGGAGTTTGACAAGATTCCTTCAATAAATACCAGCGGAAGGAGCTCTTCAAGTTTTCAGCAAAGGGAAGAGGAAAAAAACTATTTTGAAAATCACCAGAGTATAGTTGTACTGAGTATGACCAAATTTTCATATGTGCAAGTCTCTTATTTAAAATGGGTTAGTACTTGTATATAAACTACTCGAGAATTCTTGTATTGTTGAATGCCTAGATTACTTATAACACCTAAGTATGATAAGAAACACAAGATAAACAGTTGCTATAGTATTCTGTTTAGAGAATAACAAGAAAAAACTCAGTACATGTTCAGTATAAAAGCAATTATTTTTTATAAATATTTTTGATCTGTGACTGAGCGAGTTCAGGAATGTGGAACCGACAAATACAAAGTGGCAACTGCAAATTTCTACTGAGGCCTGTCCTTAGTATAAACTACTAAGAACCCACACTGACCTGGGTGACATTATCACAGTATACCATGAAAAGAAAAGTGAGATACTGAGGTCTAATCAGCAATACCCATATTGTCTCATCAAAAGAGGAAGGGTGACAAAGGGACAAATGTTTATGAAGTTCACAGATCTAATCACAAGACACTGTAGCACTGCAGCCCTGGAAGAAGTTTTACAGCAGCTCCTTTCACCTAGGACACAGCATCTAGCTATCAAGAAAGAAAATTACAAAACATACTAAAGGCAAAATGGCGTAAGATCTGAAGAAAAAAGTCAGAAGCAAATATGACAAGAGTCTATCAGATTAGGATACTAAAAGCAGTTTTAATTAATGTGTTATGGCCCTCATGGATAAAAGACAAAGACTGCAAGAATGGACATTATAACCAGAGATGGAAATTCTAGTAATAAACAAAAACCAAAACAAAACAGTAGATATAAATATACTTACTATCTAAAATGAAAAGAATATTTGATGAGCTTATTAAATATCCTAATCTGATAGACTCAGTTAAAACTATAAAAGACAAAACTACAAAAAAACCTCAAAAAACAAAAACCAGAAGACAAATGTATAACAGAGAGCAAAAGCAATAGGAAACAGAGGAAAAAAGTGGATGTTTAATCCAGTGTTATCACTAATCATTTTGAATATCAATGGTTTAAACTATGCAAGACAAAACAGAATCATAAAGTGAAACAGATGATTTCACCATCATGGTTGGAGATCTTTTATCAGAAATGGACAGACCCAGTGCACACAGAAAATCCATATGTATATAATTAAACTCATCAGTATATCCATTTTATATACACACACATATATATATATGTATATATATATATATAAAATCAACATCTACAGAAGACTTCATTTTTTTAATAGCACACACAAAATCTTTTTAAGTCAACATGGAACATTCACCAAGACAGTAAACATTCTAGGCCATAACATCTGCCTTAACAAATTTAAAGGACTGAAACTATATAATGATTGCTTTCAGACTCCAATATAACTTAACAAGACAGTATATGTGTCTTACCTGAAAATAAAAATGCATCAAGACTAAATAACACACTTAGCATGGGTCAAAGAAGTAATCAAAACAATTTTTAAATTATTTTGAATTAGAGGCAGATAAAAATAAAAATAAAGATTTCTGATAGGAAGTAAAAGGAGGGCTCAACTGAAAATTTACAGAACTAAATGGGTATTTTAGAAAAGAAGATAGATCTATAATTAGCTGTCTAGATTTACATGAAAGAAAAGTTAAACAGGAAAAACATGCAATAATAAATATTTCAGCAGAAGACAATGAAACAAAGAGGAAATCAATAAGCAGATGTCAACCAAAGAAATGTAGTTCAATCAGTGAGCCTCTAGAGGCTTAAAAGGCAGAACTCACTAACATCAGAAATGAAGCAAAGTACATAATTACAGATCTTAAGAACACTGAAAGTCAAAAATACTCGGAATATGGTAATAAATCTGGATGAAATTGACTTTTTCTTTGAAAGATATAGTTGCCAAAATATACACAAGAAGAAAAAAGTTCTGAATAGACCTATATTTACATGCAAATGAGTACAGTGGCAAATTACACTGTATGTTTAAGGAAGGTCATTTCCTATAGCACTCAATGGGGCCACTATTACCACAATATCAAATCTAAAAGGACATTGTAAGAAAGGAAAATTATGAACTGGTATCTTTTGTAGCAGACCAAACCAAATCCAAATAATTACACAAATTACAACTAAGTAGAATTATCCTAGGTATTCACAGGTGATTCAACACTAAAAATTCAATTAATATAATCCACTATATGATCAAGCTAAACAAGAAAAATAATGTGATTATATTAATGGATACAGAAAAGGTATTTGACAAAATCCAATAGCCCCTAACATTAAAACCTAAGTAAACTAGGATTAAGGCCAGAGGTCAATGTTGGGTGTCTTCTGACTTCTTGAGGCAGGTCCCTTAGGAGAGTTAATACTTACCAACTGGGTCAACTGGCTGGCAAGCAAGTCTCCACCTGCCCAGAGGCTGGGGTAAATTCAGGAGCACAATGCCATACCTGGTTTTTTAAGTGGGTTGCAGGGACCTGAACTCAGGTGTTCATGCTTATGTAGCAAATTCATTTTATCCACTAAACCATCTCCCCAGCCCCTAGAGGAGTATTTTTAATCGGGTAATTAAAAAAATATAGAAAACTGTAGAGTTAATATATTAAGTAGTCCAAAACTCCAAACCTGCCCACTAAAACAAAAACAAGACAAGAAGTTCCCTCTGAATCTAGACTACCCCCCAAAGGCAAGTGTTGCCAGGCTTTGTTCCCAGCCCACAACAGAACGAGGAGGCAGTTGAGACGAAGGAAGGGGAAGCAGAGCTGCAAAGTCAGATAACTGTGAGCTTGACGTGGATATTGAGACCCTTCTGTGGCTGTTTTTGCTGTTCTTCCACCCTCCATGATCCCCCCACCCCAATCTGTATCTCTCTTTCTCTTTCACTGTTTCCTAGCTACCATGAAATGAACATGTCTCTGCTATACCTTTCTGTCATGATACCACCATCAACACCAATCAACAGGTTCAAGTGACATAGACTGAAACCAAAATCAGTCTTTCCTTCTTGTCTGTTGATTATCTCAAGTATTTTATCAGAGTAAAAAAAGTCAGTTAACACATTCCCTCTCACCACTACTTTTCAACACTGTCCTACAAGAAATACAGATTAGGAAGGAAGAAATAAAGTTCCCTCTCCCTGCTCACAAATGTGACACAAATGGTCTATGTAGGAAATATAGAATTGATAAAAATTGTTCTGGAACGCATAAACAAGTATATCAAGATTATAGTAAAATTAAGTATATAAAAGCCAATTTGCTTTCCTAAATACCTGCAACGAGCAAAGAGAATGTGAAATTTGAAACACAGTGTCACTTATACTTGCCCAACCAAAAGTAAAATATTTAAGTATAAATCTTATGGAATGTGTACAAGAACTATTACATGAAGAAAACTACAAAACTCTGATGAGAGAAATCAAAGAACTTAAAAACTGGAGAGATACTTTAAATTCAGTATTGTCAGGTATAATATCGCTTAAGATCAGAAATGAGAAAGAAGCACATTGTGTTTTTAGGACATTGAAAGTACTGTGCATGCAAGAAAGAATGCCATCTTAGGTTTGTCCCAAACCACAGAATGTACAGCACTAAGCAGGAACTCTCCTGTAAACCAGCAGCCTGGGAATTGTGAACCTGTAGTGCATTGGCTGTAGTTAAGTGCAATACTTTCAAGGAGAATTTTAACAGCGGCTGATAAAATATATGTGTGCAGGAAAATTGAACTTAAAATTGTTCTAAAAATTGTGTTTTATTAAAGATACAGCAGAAAAGAGAGAAATTGTAGCTTAGAGGTAAATATTAAAAAATTGGAAGCAAAGGCATGGAACAAGACTGCACATTTCTGAGAGCATACATTAGAGGGTTCATGAGTCCATGAATGACAGGAACAATACAGTGACTTGGGCCTAACTGCAGAGTTCCGTTGCCCAGTTTTGACACTTGATTCTATCAGCATTGCTGGCTATATGAATTTAATCAAATTACTTGACTTCTCTGTGCCTATTGTGACTTCATAGAACTATTGTGGAGCTTTATAATGTAAAGTGTTTTAAATAGTGTCTGCTATTCAGAAATCAGGTGGTATTATTATCAGCATGAACAAAAACATTTTATCATTGTTAGATTTCAAAAAGGAAGCATCTGAAAACAGTCTTCTAAAACTTTTAAGTATGTACTCACTCGCATACTGGATCTCCGTAACTTTTTACGAACATCTCTTCGGATGTCATTCACAGCCACAGACTCCAGCTGTTGGTAACGCTGAATTTCCTGGTTTATGGTTCCTTCACTTGCACCCAATTTTCTAAAGGAAAACAAAACAAAACAAAATCAAAAAGAAAAAGAAAATCAAAACAAAACAAAGCAAAACAACAACAACAAAACCCCACCAAAATGGAGAGAGGTTATTGTAAAGAAGGAAGAAAGTAAAACTGATTTTCAACTGCTCCCTTCTAGTTCTTCCACTTGTTAGAGAAGCAAAGAACTATGTCTGGATGGGTCAAACACCTGCAACTTTAACACTCATATCTGTAAAATTAAAAAGACCCACTTGTTGTGATGTACACTTGTGAAGATGTATTTGTTGTGATTGGTATAATAAAAAGCTGAATGGTCAATAGCTAGGCAAGAGTTATAGGTGGGATTTCCAGGGGGAGAATGAGGAGGAATTGAGACCAGCGAGAGACACCAGTGGGATTCTAAAGTAGCTGGATATATGGTACAAATCAGAAGTAACCAAGCTGTTAGACAGAATCTAGATTTTAAAAAAATGGGGTAATTAAATTACAAGAGCTAGTTGGGAAGAAGTCTAAACTAAAGCCAAGCTTTCATAATTAATAATAAGTCTCCATGTGGTTATTTGTGAGTTGGTGGCCCAAAGAAAAATCCATCTACACCCACTAACATCTGAGGAAAGGTTTTTATACTCTCTACCCATTGATGTAGCAAAAAGTGATAGCAATCTCATGCAAATCAAACACTGGCTCTGCAGAAAAATGTATATATGATTTTGGAAGACTAATACATTCTGCCTCAAGTTATTTTTATACCTGAGAGTAAAACTCAAAATGATGGAAAATATGAAACATTACATGATAATTTACAGACAAATTCTAAAGTCACACCTTTCATTTTCAAAACTCCTGTATTTGTGAGAAGTCATGATTGAATAATAACAACAAAATCCCCACAGGTATAAGTATTTGAAGATTATGAAAGAGGAGGCATGGCCACCACCTTTGAGAAAATGTAAGCTTCAAAGCTTAGCAAGAAGAATATTTATTCTTGCACAAAAGGTACTTAGTAAAATTACAATACAACACATGTAAAAAAAACAAAAAAGGTTACTGATGCTTACTGCCTTACCTCTACTATTGTTCTAAAGAACTGTTAATATCAGCAGGCAAGATTAAAAACACACACACACTGACTTTGAACTTGTATTTATAAAAGCACAAATCTCAGTTTTTTATTCTGAGATAGTTTTCTCATCAGTACATTTGGAAAAAGCTATTTAACCTTACAACTGCATTGGGAGGTTCACTGTGAGACAACATGTCACACCAGAACAGGTACCCATAAATGCTGATTATTAATTCCTCAAAAAAAAAAACCAACTTCTAGAAACAGGGTTAGCAAACTAACATACACACTCAACTATGCATGTAAATACAAGCAAGTATGGACACACACATGAGTTGTATATACGTGATATAAAGTCAGCCATTTACTTCATAGAAATGAGGAGTTTTGAAGACATAAAACTAGGATTCCAAGCTTCACTTTATTACTCAGAAAATTTACTGTACTTTGTGGAGCACTGCTGACATCACTGATAGACTAAAAGGTTTCTTCATCTTTAGCATCCTATTATTCTATTTTTAGGCAATGCTATATTAAGTTAAAAACCAATGACATACTTAAGATCATCTATGACTTTCGCCTGTTCATTCAGTTCTCTGATGTCCACTAAACGCTTCATAATCTTTCTTCCTCTGGGTTCTCCTGGCTGGCTAGATGATGTTCCTTGTCTTCGATAATCTACAGTTTCCTAAAAAAATAGAACGTATATATGTTAATACCCACTTTCAGTTCATACAGACAATCTATACTACAAAATTAATGCCTCAGATCAAAGAGAGCATGCAAGAATCAAAGTCATCTACAGCAGGTAAGATGATTGCAGTTCTCCACTGATTCAAATCCCCTCATTTCATAAGAAACTCACTGAATTGCTACCTACGTTTCCCCATGAGTGTGCTCTGCATGCTTTCAAATGGGACTGGCTAGACTGAGGGGAGCCCCACATATCTGAATCACACAGATACTCTGCAGGAACAGAATAGCGCTGATTTTGGGGTGCCAGGCCTAGTAGGTGATTTACAAGTCGTTGCCCAAAGGTGAGTTTGTGGCCATCTCCACTTACTGTACTTCCATCTGAACTCTAAATAATAAACAGTATTATTAATTTAAAATTAATTTCAAAGACAAAACTATTTCATGATACAACACATAAATGTATTTAAAATATCTTTACAAATCAAAACCAGAATGAAATCTGAAAGTCACTTTCTTTTTGACTACTAAATAACTTGATACTACAGAATAAGCAGTATAGCTGGAAAAACACATTTTTAAATATATATATGTCACGGTGTAAGCACTTTGCTTTTTAAAAGACTTATTTGTAAAAATCTTTCCTAGGCTATGGCTTACGGACCATAAGACATCAATTTAGCATGTAAAACTCCATGGTTTTAGGATATCTAGAACTCTACAGTCACCACCACACTCTGAGCATCACCTAGAAAAGCTCCTTTTTGTGTAGCAGGTTTTTCCATCCCAGTTCTCAAATCTTATCACCCACCCAGACTGAGGACCCACTGATCTACTTTCTATGTTTAGATTTATCTTACCTGACTTTCAATGTTATATTGGTTAAGGCACATTTCATAATGTCATTATTATGAAATATACAACAGCACTGTAAAATGCAGACCTAGAAACCTCTACCTTCTTCCCTTCCTCCATACATAGCAATCACAACACACAAAATAACACTGAGTTTACCAGGTATCTGTCTCAAGAAAAGCCAGTCTTGAAACTCCTGCACTTACAGTATGGATTGTGGGAGACATAGTATCGACTTCGTCTTCATCTGACAGGTCAGCTATGTTCACTGAATTGAGGTCAGCAATGTCATCTATATCTTCCTCTCCTGTCAGTGTTGTAAGGGTGTTTCCCAGAGCATTAAGCCTTTTGCCAATGTTAGGGTCCATGTGGACATCAATCCCACACATTTTCCACAATACATTGAGAGTCCACGTTCCAGCACTACTACTTTCTGTTTAAATAAAGAAGTGGCATTTTAGAAAAAAGAAATCGTAGGAATAAGAGTATAAGCAATTCTAAACTGTATGATGGTCTTTTACAGCAAGGACTCTCCGAGACACCAGACAGTGAATTGGTTTCCATGTATACAGTGTGAATCTACCTCTTTTGTATAATGGCATGACTCTTTATCTCAAGGACTACACGTTTCCTCTGAGCACAACAGATTTTCCTGTGCATGAGAAAACCATCATCAACTTATCCATCAGCTACAAGTAACTAAATAACTGATCAAAGTAAACATCAAAGCTGTAAAAACAAAAATCTTTCTCTGTACTTAAGAAAAGTTTTGTTGGGAGCTGTGCAGCCTAGTCTCGGATAAGCGTATGGCTACTTTTCCAATGTGTTTCCATGGAGCAAGGAACCTGTGGAAATGGACTCTCACTTGGTAAGGTCCAGTAGTCCATGGGACAGCATAGGAATTTGCAAAATCTGTGCAGGTTCTTTTCTCTTTCATTATATTGGTGATTCTTTGGGTGGTTTTTAGTTTTACTTTGTCAGTCACACATGCAACAGTTGTAATTTTCCATGGAAATTCTATTTTCAAATATTTTCCCCTAAGATTCAACAGAAACCTAATGTTTCTCAAATCTCTAATCTGGAATTACTAACTACAACTCCTAATCCTGGGAGCTTTTCTGACTCAATAGAGACAGGTACATATAAGAAAACAACACTTGGAACACTAACCCTGTCCCACAGTTCTGGACAGGAGAGTAAGGAAAGAGTACACAGAACAGGGAAAAGCCTCAGTAATATACACAGTGCCAACTTTTGAGGGCAAGTTCTCTGGGCACCAATCATATAGAATCAACGATATGATCTGGTATATTCTGATGGGAATAACACAATGTAAAATATGGGATGGGTGAATCCATCTTTACTGGTTGGAGAAGTATGATAGAGTGAGATGGGAAAAGAGCAACTTATCAAAGTCTGCCTTTTACAGAGAGATTGAGACACTGGACCCTCTTGTAGAAAAGGGAATTGTATAAAAATAATGTAATGATTGTTCCATCTCTTTAAGAGACAAGCCACGCCCACTCCCTCCCTCATCCCGAGGCAGGCTGATCTTCAGCTTCAGGCCTGGCCTGAGCTCTCTTTCCTGCCCCACCCACCCTCTTCCTCTTGGAGAGGCAGCTTCACTTCTGCCTCTCTCCCTACTTCTCCCCTTCCCCAGCTTCTGTCTCTCTCTTCTTTCTCCTCTTTCTCTCTCTCTTTCTCTCTCTCCCTCTCCCTTCTCCCTCAATAACCTTCTCCCTCAATAACCCCCTGAATAAATATTTAACCTCACTCTGCATGTCATGCCTATCCATGTCTCTGTCTTTTTTCCGCCCATCACATGTCTCCCTGCCTGGGACCAGCCACTGCTCTGGGACAGACAGCCAGTCTCTGCCTGGGACTGGCTGCTCTCAAGGCCTGCTGCCTGCCACCACATGGCCCACTACCACCGCCAGGGATCCTGCAGCATTTTTAATTTTTCCATAACATTTGGTGCCATGACTCGGATAGGCTCTCCTGCCCCAAACCTCTCTCCCAGGGTTGGGATCCTGAACAAGTTTTTTTGTTTGTTTGTTTGTTTGTTTGTTTTTTTGAGTCAGGGTTTCTCTGTAGCTTTGGAGCCTGTCCTGGAGCTTGTTCTTATAGACCAGGCTGGCCACAAACTCACAGAGACCCGCCTGCCTCTGCCTCCCTCCTGAGTGCTGGGATTAAAGGTGTGCACCACCACTGCCCGGCCTCCTTCAGCAAATCCTACTGGTATGCACCACCACCACATATCTTACAGACATGAAATCATTGTCCAGGTTTGAATATTGTCCTTAAAGCACTGTGCCCATATCTATTACCTTTAACTTTGTAATTGCAAGTAGCTGCCAGCTGATTAAGTGCTGCAAGAACAGGATGTGTCTGACTTGATATTTAGTTAATCCAGCAAAAATGCTGAACTCTGTGTCTAGAATAAAGTTATGCAGGGTAGGAAGGTGTATTTGCGGAACATAAAGGGGAACAATGGGGATTTCATGATCACAATGTATTCTTTAATTTGTGATGTATTTCTTAAAAGTAAAAAATAGAAGCCAATAATAAAGCTGTTTGTGTAACCTAGTAAGAAAAACTCTGTTTAAGTATAAATAAAAACGGCCTGAGCTATTTGGGGCACTTTAGTGCAATCACTTGGTAATCAGAAGCTGACACCCTTCCCAGCCTCAGGACCTGAACCCAAGCTGAGGCTGGGCTCCAGCAAAGGTTGGTCTGTTTTAAATGAGAGAGTGTAAATGAGACCATGAGCTCTTTCCATTCATGCAATGTCATCAATTAAAGCAAAGCAAACAAACAAAAAAGGATCAGAAATAAAAGAGGAAGTGAGAGCAGAACAAAACCCAGAGCTGAACAGGCCCTGGTAACAGATACTGGTTCCCGTTGTTCCCTCCCTTACCTGACACAGCATTCTTAAATTTAAAATCATCTGCAAATATCCTGGGATAAGATCTTGCTTTTTGTTAAGCTAGTTTGAATAAGTTGCTATTACTTACAAACAGACAGTTCTGATAAAGAAATGTGTCCTCTCTCCCAAAGGGAGTGTTTGCTCAGTCTCTAGCTTCCTAGCATTACTGTTGAAAACTGTCCTAACATTTTAGTCCTTTGTTGCTGGGAATAGCAAATACCTCTTGAGATAGCTTATTCAGGTTGAATGCTAAGGCTACAGTTGGAAGAGTGTCAAGGAACAGTGAAAAAAGAAAGGATCACTATAAATATTACTGGCTTTGATTAGTCTATCCCTCTCAGTATCCCAAGGGCCGATCAGTAAATGTCTGCCTTTAGCACAGATCACTTTTATTACATGAGAAATTAATAGTTGACACTGTTAACATTATAGCTGCAACACCCCCATACTCACACTGCTACTGACCAGCTGTTTTCCTATACCTTAGTACCTTGAGGCCTTTCTTTGATGGCATCACCATTTGATTACTTGCTCAAAAATATTTAATAGCCTCCCTATTCATCAACAAATCCAATTCCTGAATTTGGCATTTGAGACTTACCATTTTATTTTTACCTAACTCTGTTTTAAAGCGAAGAGTGAACCTACCAGCTGCAGCTTGTCCTGTAGTCCTTGAACAAACTTCATAGGTGCCATCTGGAACTACACCTGCACAAGAATGACCCCAATACAATTACCAATAAAAACATGCTTGTATTAAACACTGTACCACATGTTGCCTCCCAAACACAATTACCTAAATGTAAACAGGATTTGTAGCTCTGGTATGCTTCATTTCTTCCCCGCAAAAGGAGAACCTTTGGACTCAGCCCTGTTCTACAAAGTATAGCATTTTATTTTATGATTTTAGCAACTTACCTATAGCTTTGGCTTTATTTGTAACATATAGTTATTAGACTCACATACCTGGACACCTCTAGATGGCTCTCTACCAACCTCTAGGATTCTATGATTATGTGTGACATCATGAAAACACAACAGACACACAGACACACACACACACGTTGTTGCTGGTTTTTTGATGACATGCTCTTGCTATGCAGTTTGTCTTGGACTTGAACTCACAATTCACTCTCAGGCTTCCAAGTGCTAGGATTATAGATGAGGCACTAAACCCTGGTGAGAAGATTTTTTAATTACAAAAATTTTATACTTATTTATTATATGTGTACAAGTGTGCAGGAGCAATGACAAGAGTAAGGAGTAGGAGTGAATTTCTACCCTGTGGGTTCAGAGGACTGAATCTTTCTTAGAGGCAAGGGCCTTTTCTGCCTAAGTCACAGGTGCTGCCCCATGTATAAATTTTTGAAGAAGGGAAATCACTGAAAAAGAACTGACAATTTAGAACTAGAATATTAGGTCCGAGATAATCTGTCACTTTTGTCATCTCTTTGAAAAGGAGTATTTTGTGAAAACAAAACAAAAACAAAAACGGCTGATTACTATGATGTCAATTTCATGCTCTTGTATCTAAGCCTGGAAACATATTTTAACTATAAAACGTTACTACTATCTGACTTTAACTTAATACCTTAAATTTAATCAGTGAAGAATATGCTATCTTTGAAATAATCTTGAAACAAAATAAGTTTTTTGTTTTTTTTTTGGTTTTTGTTTTTCGAAACAGGGTTTCTCTGTGGCTTTGGAGCCTGTCCTGGAAATAACTCTTGTAGACTAGGTTGGTCTAGAACTCTGCCTCCTGAGTGCTGGGATTAAAGGCATGCACCACCACTGCCCGGCACAAAATAAGTTGTAAAGAAAGAATTAAAGTCACTTTTAGTAAGCCTTAATGAAAATAAAACCATTTGTGAGAAAGGATCAATTCTTCTTCTTTCCTTTTCCTTCTCCTCTCCCACCCTACCCTCCTTCTTTCTTTTGAGACAGCTCCTCAGGACCTCGTGCTGTAGGACATACTGGCTTCAAACTTTTGTTATATAACAGAGGATTCATAGGCTGACCTTGAACTCAAGATCTTTGGGCCTCTTTTTGTCAAAGTCTGTGATTATAGGCACGCCTATCAAGGCCAGTTTTACGTGATGCTAGAGATCTGATCCAGGGTTTCCTGATAGTAGGCAAGTAGTCTACCCACTGAGCTACATCTCCAGACCTATTATGTTCCTAAAAAGATATTGCAGTAACTATTAAAAAAATATATGTTTCATAGATTCAGCACAATGCCCAGCAAAATTCTTCAAAGACCTCAAAAGAATGGTACTTAACTTCATATGGAAAAGCAAGAAACTAGGATAGCCAAAAAATCCTGAACAATAAAAGAACTTCTGGGGGCATCACAATCCCTGACTTCAAACTCTACTACAGAGCTACAGTACTGAAACCAGCCTGGTACTGGCATAAGAACAGACAGGAGGACTAATGGAACCGAATAGAAGACCCGAATATCAATTTACATATCTTCGAACACCTGATCTTTGACAAGGAAGCAAAAAATTATCAAATGGAAAAAAAGAAAGCATATTTAACAAGTGGTGCTGGCATAACTGGATATCAACATGTAGAAGAATGAAAATAGACCCATATCTATCACCATGCACAAAACTCAAGTCCAAATGGATCAAAGACCTCAACATAAAGCCAGCCACACTGAACCTTACAGAAGAGAAGGTGGGAAGTACACTTGAACGCATTGGCACAGGAGACCACTTCCTAAATATAACCCCAGCAGCATAGATACTGAGAGAAACAATTAATAAATGGGACCTCCTGAAACTGAAAAGTTTCTGTAATGCAAAGGACACAGTCAACAAGACAAAACGATAGCCTACAGAATGGGAAATGATCTTCACTTACCCCAAATCAGACAAAGAACTCAAGAAATTGGTCATCAAAAGAATAAATAATCCAATAAAAAAAAATGGAGTACAGACCTAAACAGAGATCTCTCAACAGAGGAATCTAAAATGGCTGAAAGACATTTAAGGAAATGTTCAACATCCTTTGTTATCAGAGAAATGCAAATCAAAACAACACTGAGATTCCATCTTACACCTGTAAGAATGGCCAAGATCAAAAACACTGATGACAAACTTATGCTGGAGAGGTTGTGGGGTAAAGGGAACACTTCTGCATTGCTGGTGGGAATGCAAGCTGGTACAGCCCCTTTGGATGTCAGTGTGGCGATTTCTCAGAAAATTAGGAAACAACCTTCCTCAAGACCCAGCAATACCACTTTTGGGTATATATTCAAAGGATGCTCAATCCTGCCACAAGGGCATGTGCTCAACTATGTACATAGAAGCTTTGTTTGTCATAGCCAGAACCTAGAAACAACCTAAATGTCCCTTGACCGAAGAATGGATAAGAAAAATGTGGTGCATTTACACATTGGAGTACTACACAGCAGAAAAAAATAACGACAGCTTGAATTTTGCAGGAAAATGGATGGAGTTAGAAAACATCATTTTGAGTGAGGTAACCCAGACACAGAAAGACAATTATCACATGTACTCACTCATAGGTGGTTTTTAAACATAAAGCAAAGAAAACCAGCCTACACACCACAATCCCAGAGAACTTAAGACAGCAACGAGGACACTAAGAGAGACTCACATAGATCTAATCTACATGGGAAGTAGAAAGTAGAAAAAGACAAGATCTCCTGAGTAAACTAGGAACATGGACACCTTGGGGGAGGGTTGAAAGGGGGAGGAGGTAAGAGGCAGGGAGGGGAGCAGAGAAAAATGTAGAACTCAATAAATATCAATAAAAAAGAAAAAAAGTTAAATATTATACTTTTCAACCATAAAGAATGGATGTCTACTTTGTCTATTCTGAATTACAATAAACAAGGCAAGATAAAGATATGCTCTGATTACACTTTAGTCACTGTTACAAGTCAGAACAAAGCCTTTCAAATTTAAGAAGACTACATAATGAAAACTTTAAAACTTGAACATCATCTCTTTTCTCTACCAAATATTAAAATTATATAACAGTATTCCTCTCACTAGAAACTACAAACTATTAAATCAATTTGTTCATTTTACCATTTTGATTTCAAATATAAATAAAACAATTGCTCTATTCACTGTCACTCTAATTTTCTTCTCCCAAAACAACTGAGCTACAAAAGTAACGGTCTCCAAAGTATAAATCCAGTTAACTGAATATCACAGAGATCAGAATGGCAAAGTTCTTTCTTTATTGCCAAACCAATAAATACTGAGGTACTAAATAATTATGTATTCATTTTAATAATATGCTTTTAATTCTGAACATAATCTCTATGACATAAATTTTCTTAATTATTAGGAAAATGGTTTATTTTCTTTCCATCCATTGTGTATTTATTTTAATTAGTACATGGATAGCATTTAACACAAATCAGGTTTAAATTAGTTTTTGTCTTTACTTTGGGAAAGTACTAAGTTATTGTGTCTTTTTAGAATGGAGAAGTTGTATAAATGATGTCAAACCACCTTCTACAAAGTATCTGGATCATAGGATTGGCTGAAGATTTCAGTTTCACCATCTTTCAGCTTCTATACGTGGACTTCTTCATTTAAGAATGGTGATACTGCCGGGCGGTGGTGGCACACACCTTTAATCCCAGCACTTGGGAGGCAGAGGCAGGCAGATCTCTGTGAGTTCAAGGCCAGTCTAGTCTACACGAGCTAGTTCCAGAACAGGCTCTAAAGCTACAGAGAAACCCTGTCTTGATAAAAAACAAAACAAAACAAAACAAAAACAAACAAACAAAAAAAGGTGATACTGTGATACTGTACTATCCCTGCTATGATAGCTAAAGATATTAAAAGTGAGACAAACCTTTCTACTTTCAGATCAGCATATGCACAAATAATGGAAGTAGAATTCACAATACTCTCTGTTGTTTACTGTTAATACTATCATTGGTATTATGTCATTATAATTAAATTATGTCAGCAATAATTAAAGCTGGAATTCTAGTCCAGGGGATTTACGCTACTCTATATTTAGTGAGTTGGGTCTTGCAGTTATCACTTTCAGGATCTATGGAATAAAGATGGTTTTATCCAGTTTTTCATGGTTCTACTATAGGAAAAAAAAGGAAAAGATCAAAGCCTCAAATGTATAGAAGTCTCTCTGCGTCACTAGAAGGTCGAAGTTACAAGCTTTTGTAGATATATTTTGCTACCTTTAATAATAAGGCTAAAATTGTCCTTATTTCATTTCTAAAAGCATTCCTATATCTGAACATTCTTTAGTTACCAACACAGAGACATTTTAATTCTTTACAATTATCAGCCTCATGCAGAAAACAAATCAGACTCACAAGCGTTCATGACTAGATCTCCACGGATCTCTGGTTTCCAGTCATCCCACGATGTCTCAAAGCCATCAGCAAAACGGATACAGAAGTTCTTGAAATGGCCTTTGCTAACCAGAGACTCTGAGGAACACGCAGTGATGAGAGTACTTTCAATGGTTAGCACTAGAGCAGAGCCGGTGTCAAGGTCCCCAGTGTGATTGGACTGCAGAAATACCACAGGAAAAATGAGGCAAAAGGTGAATTAATTTTTTTTTAAAAAAGACATTTTATGTGTATGACTGTTTACCCTGCCCATTGATTATGTGCTTCACATTAGTGTGTGGTGCCCACAGAAGTCAGAAGAGGGCTTCAGATCCACTGAACTAGATTTACAAATGGTTGTGAGCCATCACATGGTGCTGAGAATTAAAACCAGGTTCTCTGCAAGAGCAACAAGAGCAATTTTTTTAGACCAGATGACTTTTAAAATTCAGAAATCTTCACATTTCATATGAATAAAAATTTAGAAAGAGTCAAGTCTAGAAATCCTCAATATAAAGCAACTTAGAAAAAAATAAATTTTAAACATTATTCCAACAAAATGTATTTTCCTTGTGCCTTTCCCTTTTTAAATACAAAAGGCTAACTGCCTGTGTTCCTCTGTTTAAACAGTGGGGCACATTCTCACTAGACAATCAGTTCTTGTGTGTGCAGCTTTCCTGAACGTTCGCATCATGTCATCAAAAGGCTGCCGTGCTTCAACTCTTCAGAAACAAACAACACCGCCCATCTTGAACTCCAAGTTTCTCTTAGCATTGTTCTGCCAAACAGAACCCTAAATATACATGTATTCCACTCACAGGCTTATCACTGCCATGGCATTTAAAGTATTAAATGTGACACTGAAGGAAAACTGTAAGAATAAGACAGATCTCTGCATGTGATTCTTAGGGCTATTTCTTCTGGGTGGGACAGGTGCCCACAGCATTTTCTTGCTTAAGCACATGATCAAGTACATGCAACTTCCTGAAAACTGGTACTAAACTATGAAGACAGTATCCTTGCCTATCCAATTACATATATAACTTTCAAGTTACCTTATCATCATTTAAAATTCATACTTAATACATAAAGTTTGTAAGCAAATTGAAATTCCCTTCCATATTACAGATGACAGTATTAAAATGCATTCTCAAATGTCCCTTTGTTTCCACTTTATACAAAGATTAACACAAAGATTTATTTGTTTAAAAAACAACTAAGAAGATTCTAAAGCTTATTTGCAAAAGCAAAAAAAAAGAGTTTTGTTTAAGTTATAAAGTGTTCTACTTAATTTTTTTATACTCTTAAACGCACAGAAAAACTGAGTAGAATTATCTATCTGGCTGTCAATCCTGGGATAAAGCCTCCTATATCTTGATTTTTCTGTACCTGTGCAGTATTTGTTATAGGGAGGCAAATTCCCAGATCATTCACAGTCAGCTGGAGGAAGAGGGTTCCAAAGGCCTGGGCTGATGTTTGCTGGATACCAGGGAGCATGTCTACCACTTCCTTTGTAGCCATATGAATGTCCTTATGTAAAGCCATTCGTTGTTCATTCCAGTTGTCATAGGCAGCCTTATAATTCAACCAAAACAGCACAGCTTTTCAAATAAAGAACAGACAGAAAGAAAATTAAAGTCAATAATGCAAGTGATTTATTACAGTTAGTAAATTTCAACTACTACAAAAACTGATGATTAATAATAATTACTTTATCATAAGTTTTATTAACTTACTCCAGAAAATTGTAGAACTAGGATTGTAATGAAACTAAAATACTTTTCATGGACAAATAAAAAACGATGCAGAAAGTAAGCAACTGCCTAATGGCAACAGAAAGAAAACATAGACCCATTTAGCCATTCAATACTATAGAATGCTTATTACACATTTAATCCTGGGTATAGTGATATTTCATTTGTATTTTAATAAATAAAGGTTGCCTGAACACCAGAATGCAAAACAGCTACACTAGTTAGCCACATAGGTCAGGCAGTGGTGGCACACACCTTTAATCCCAGCAGTCACACTTAGCCATAGAGGCTGGGCGGTGATGGTGCGCACCTTTAATGCCAGCACTAGAGAGGACTAGAAGGTAGGATGAGACAGGAATTCGCTCTCTTTCAGTCCTAAGATTTCATAGAGGTAAGAGCTCTCCAGTGGCTTGACTGCTTTGCTTTTCTGATTTTCAGGTTGAACCCCAATATCTGTCTCTGGGTTTTTATTATTCATGCTACATTTGGGTGGAATAATAAATGCAAACAAACATGGTCCTTGACCTTAACTATACGGTTTACCTTTTGTGTTGGTTTGACTAAGAAATGTCTCCTTTATGCCCATGTACTTAAATACTTGGTTGATAGCACTATTTGAGAGGTTATGGGAATTTTAGGACCAGAGCCTTACTGGAGGAAATAGGCAGTGGAGGAGGATGAGAGTTTATAGCACTGTCCCATTATAGTTCACTATGGGCTTCCTTGTGTAGCTGAGATATGATTTTTCTTAACTTCTTGCTCGGCTTTTGCTGTCATGCCTCTGCAGACATCATGGACTATCCCTCTGGAGCCCTAAGCCCAAATATACTCTTCATCTACAAGTTTCCTTTGTTCACAGTATTTTTTCATAATGACAGAAAGTCAACTAATACATCCCTACTTCTTTCAAACATTTCTAAGGATACAGACACAATGCTAGGCATATATTTTAGAAGGATATAATTTTGAGTTCATTAGTAACAGTATCCCCCACCTCCAAGGAAAATCTTCATCTCACAACAGACTATGGAAGTTTAAGAAGATAAAAATGGAGAGACAACGAAAGAGGAAAACCAAGACATGTCACTTAGCAGTCGGGAGTGTTTTAAGGACTTGGTGAAGGACAAAGAAAGGTTGGTGAGATGAAAGATGCATAGCAGGAGCAAAACGCTCAGCAAACAAAATGCTATGGCAGCACTGTCAGGAGGGAAGGGTTTTAATGGCAGATCTAAGACCATTGCAAACGGAAATTTTACAGGGATTCAGAATTATCTCCTCACTGCCTCTGAAAAACAATTTAAACATTAGTTTGTCCATCTAGTCAGTCTTCTTTCTCACTCTTTTCTTTTCTGAAAGCTGCCATCTTCTCTTAGACCACTGTGCTTATGAACACTCACTTGCTTCTCTCACATGACAAAGATTTAGTTAGTATATAGTAATGTTCTAGAACCTAGGACAAGAAAGTAAATAACAGATTATTTCATGTGTTGAACTTTACATTCAAAGTTGAAACACAAGAATTTGATTCTCTTCTAAAAAGCATAGGAAATTACAGACTCTTTCAGATCTAAAACAAATATTTCTGACTACATTTAGAAGTTTACTCTTTTTCAGCAGACTATATTCTTTGAGGGCAGGGATCCTGATTCTGTTATCCATTTTTGTATCCCACATTTAGCCATCACACAGCAAACATTTTCAGAACGAATGAATCAACCCCATGGCAAAAACAGAAATGAGTAGGTAATCCAAACAAAAAATTTAGCATTTAAGTTTGAAACTTGGAATAAATTAATTATAGTTATGTCAAGAGCAAAATAAATGCAAAATATGAAATGATTTTTAAAAACTAGGGTTAGCAAGACTTGTTTTAAGTGCTCACATTTCACACTCAGGAGGTATTTAGCTGTCAAGTCTCTGTACTAGAACACTACAGTCGATGTATCCAGAGCATGCCCACCACCCGGAAGTCAATAATGGTTGACATAATCTTACCTCTATCAAAGGCCACAGGTTGTGCATAAACTATTGGTCTATTCAAGGTAATAAGCACAGCTTCCCTGTCTGAAGAACCACTGATTTCTTCTCGAAGGGCATTCCTTAATCCAATTCTAGTTTTAAAATAGGCAACTTGATGAAAATCAGAACCAGCTTCCTCATAAACCTAAAATGAAATTCAAAGCTTAACAAAATCAAATAATGGAAAAATTTTACTAAAACAATTCAAACATTATTAATAGCATTGTTCTACAAAAGACCTACAGTATACTGCCCTAATTCAACCATTAAATGGTAGATACCTTACATTCTGTACCACAAATGCTTAAACTTAAGATAAAATATTAAGAATTATATAAAAGGCAAATGTGGAGCTGTGCTGTGACTCTGTGGTAGAGAGCTAGCAAGCCAAGTAAACCCAACAGAGCTAAGCATAGCAATGTATTAAATATATCAAAATAAATAAGATTTATTTCATTTCTCTCAAAATATGTATCCATTTGAAAAAGCTATCTTTTCTACAGATAACAATTTAACATGGTTAATATAGACATCAATTTTTAAACTGTAACTGCATTTAAAAAATGACATTGGGTGAAAATTAGGTGGGGCATTAAAATACATATTTAGTCAAATTTAAACAGAAAATAACTCCAATAAGCAGTAAAACTTTGTGTATTGGGGAACTATAGTAGTTATTGTCTTTTTCTTAAAACTTTAAATACTTATCATTCATTACATGTTAAATTTTCAAATGTTCTACAGGGAAGGTGTAAATTTAACACTTTAGATATTAACTAATGAAACCATGAGACAGTGAAATAAAAATAATGTTTAACAAACTGAAAAATTATAAGCAAATGTTCATGCAGATTCTGAATAAAGTCTCATGAGATTGCCATTGTACTAACCAGTAAATAGCTAGAATACAATAAAAAACTATAATGAAATGGCAAATTAAAATTATAGAAGTCTAAGTTTCCAAAAGAATTTAAAATACAAATTTTAGAACTTAGTTCTAAATTGTAACACATAAATTAATTTAAAGGCAATAGTGAAAATAACAATATAGTCTGTACAAACCTGATGTTTGACAATTTGCCCTAATGCCAGATTTAAGTCTACTTGGCATTTACCAAAGAGTTTCAGATAGCTGCTACTTCCTGGTGAAGCTTTGGTTTGAAGTCGGTTTGAAAGTTCCAGTTCAATCAGTCCAGTTTCAAATCTCACAGCTCTCATTGAAGGAGTGGTGGCTGTTACCTGAATACCCTAGCAGGTTACATGTTACAAGGAAAATAAGAAAATAAACCAATTACAGACTTATTCAAGTGCAATCTTTTAAAATATGATAAAAAGTCATGTTTAAAATGTGTAAGTTATGCATAAGGAAAATAGTCTTTAATTCAGTTACATTTCTAGGACTTTATAGTTTATTAGTATTTTGAGGTTAAATTAAAATTGAAAAGTCATTAAGTAAATATTTAACTTTTAAAAACAAAAATATTTTATAGGAGAAAATTAAGGTTTAAAGTAGTATTATAGTTTTCTGTTTTGCTTTTAGCAATGCCCTGTTCTCCCACCTTTGGTGCTGAGGATAGAACCCAGAGCCTTATTTCATTCAGATAATTGCATGTATAGGTAATTATTCTATCACAGTCCCTAAAATATTATTATCAATGAAACAAATATCTAATATATTCTTGCAGAGTAAATTATAAAAGAAGTAACTGGAAATCTCAAATGTTCACTGGAATGTAGCAAATTAAACTGTTTCAACTATATAATATAACATAGCTTTCAAGAAGATAAAGCTGATCTCAAAAATCTGATATAGAAAGATTTAAAAGTTTTTTTAAAAATCCATAAAAAACATGCACATATAATAATAGAAGGTCCAGGCAAGGTAGCACACACCTTTAATTTTAGTACTGGGAAAGCAGAGGTGGCTCTCTGAGTTCAAGGCTAGCCTAGTCTATATAGTGACTTCCAGCAGGCTAGCAGGCTAGTCAGGGCTGCTTAACTGAGACTCTGTCCAGAAAAAAAAAAAAAAAAGGAAGGAAGGAAGGAAGAAAACAAAAGGGAAAAGGAAAGGGCTGGTAGTTTCAGGAAGCTTGGTGCCTGCCCTTAAAAGGATGGAGAATGTAGCTCAGTGAGAGAGGGCTTGCTGTGTATTTGCAAGACCATGGGCTGAAAGCACAGCTGTGTTAAAATGAAGACATAAAGAGGAGCCAACAAAGCACTGATAGAGTATTCAACTGTTAAAGCTTTTCCCCGAGTAAACTATATTATAGTTTTACTTCCTATTTTTCAATTTATATATTATACAAATATTCCACAACATATGTACACTAATTAATTAAAAAGTCCTAAATGTTATCACTGTTATGTAAATTTTACCTTAAACTGTAAATTCAGGGAATACAGGAGAATTTTTGGTTTATCTCCATCTGTTGTTCCATCATGTTCATTCCAAAGAGGAATAGGCTGCTCTCCACCTAGAAGAAGTTAAGTACTGAAGAACTAGAGAAACGTCCTTATCAGACAAAAATGAGACTGTATTTTGTACATTAAAAAGAAAAACTCTGGTAAAAAAAAAATGATAAATTAATGCAATCTTCAATTGCAATCTTTAGCCAAGTCACATTTCAGTGAAGTAGGTTATATAACATACACTATTCATAGAATCTCATAAAGAATTACAACATTACTACTTCTCAGACTTTTGGCTACAACTGAGTGCAAAACATTAAATATGTAATCGTGCCAAACACATGATCATATATCTTGGAAAATGTATTTGAAGCCGAAATGTAAACTGATTTCTTTAATCAGCAATGTGAACTTGTTTACATTCAGAAATGCTGCAAACCAACATAGTTAACTATGTGCTAATAATAAAGAATGTGACAGCAAACATTTACTCCAGAAATTAAAAACACTGGTGGCGGGAAACCTGGTGGTGAAGTTTCTATGAACAAAGCATTGTGAACACAGGCAACATGTAATAGGAAGTGATACATTTGTATTTAAGGTATAACATGTATTTCTACTGGTTTCCCTCAATATTTTTCTACATGTTTTTCTTTGGTTTAGCTTTGAGTCTAGCATAACCTCAGAGAGTCTATAGAGGTGAGGAAGAAACTACTTCTACTATAGCCATAACAAATTAACAAAGAATCAGATTTGGAAAGTCTAGGTATTGCTTTGAAAAAAATATTGGTTCTTAAAATTTAGACTAGAGATCCAAAATCTATTCAATAAATATCATGATAAAAACAAATTTTGTGAATCCTACTGCAATATGAAAAGAAAAAATAATAAAGGTATAGAAAAAAGCTGCAATTTACAGAAGGTACAAGGTAAGACAGAGAAAGAGTGACTGATTCAGAGGAGATATATATATCTGTGTTTTTACACATACACACACACACACACACACACACACACACACACATTGTATATGTGTATGTCTACAGGCAGGAGAGTAAAAAGGAATGGCATGTGTGCTGAGACAGGAACACAAATATTCAGAATACCAGAACCTATTATTTAACATAAATCTGTGCAGACCTATGTGTCTTTATATGCTAAGTGCATACTTGCATGCTTATACTTTCCCTCTTTCAACAACTCTGATCAAAAACTGAAAACCTACTTTTTCTCCTCTTCTGCTTATCATCAGGTCCTAATTTCTACCTCATATCCAAAATCCACAAAAACCTTTCTTAACGAAATTAAATTAGTGAAATCAGTGATTACCTTATCTGCAGCCAGCTATCAACTATTTCATCTTTCTTCTTGTCTCAATCGTCAGCTACCACCAAAATTTCAGGTGACAAAAATTATCGTTTCTTAAATGTCTTAATTTCCTTAAATAAGGCTTTATCTGATGCCACATTTGGAAGTCTCATGCTAACTCATTCCAAAAGAAAGTTTTTACATTACTTTTCAGTGAAAAATTTTAAAATGTTAAATCACTATTATTGTTTTTCAGCATTTGAATTTAAGCCATAACTCTCTGATGTTACCATTCTCTGAACTCCCTTTTCAAAGCATATTATGTTCTTATTTATTTGCTGCATTCTCAACCATGCAGAGATCTATGTGGGCCCTGGTACCAAAGAGAGTGCATGCAGTGTGTCACGTGCTCACCTCAGCCCACCATACATCGTTATAGTCACTCTTATTCTAATATTCTCATTTATCAGTTCTCCCTGATATATCATTATGAGAACTTGGTCTTTCTTTCTCTTGTGATGTGTCAAAAAATATCCACTTCTGTCATGATTTTTACTTACCCCAATAGTTATCTCCCAAATTAGATTGAGTTTCTTGGGGGAGGCATTATTTTAGTGGGTTCTTGGTGTTTTCCTCAACTCTGTCAAGTGTACCTGTCAACTTGTCATCTTCAGTCAGATCTAAGATCCCCTTCTCACAACAGCTATGACAAGTCTTCCTAACTTTCTTTAGACCCCCATAAGTCTTATTTAATCACAGCAAATGAACATGACTTTTGCTGTTTTCTTTCCTGAGACTGTCCCTGTCTTTTGGATGGTTCTATAATCAAAATGTAGAGATGTATTCAAGCCCTAGTTCAAGTCATCCTGATATTATAAAGTCCTCAGTGATAATGTATGCATGAAGTATCCTAAGACTTTTAATATTACATTTTTTTATTCATTCATTTTGTGTGTGTGTGTGTGTTTGTGTGTGAGACCATCCTAACGGAGGTGTAAGTTTGCTAAGTCCAATAACTCTTATTTCCACATCTTTGTAACTTCTTCATGATTTAACTTAGAGTCACATATTTTCTCTCATAAATTCTACTTAAATTGATTTATATCAGTTCCTTTATATAGAAATACAATTTATAAAGATAATTATATAAAGACAATTTCTACTTAGAATTACAAAAGTATATCACATACTAAAGAGAAAAAAATTCGCAGTATCGTTACTTGCACTTTGAGTATTATTTTTAAAATACTGTTAATAAAAATGTTTACGTCAGTATAGGCCTCCGACATGGTTCTATAGTCAAAATTAGGTTCCAGATGACTCTAGAGCAGAGGTTCTAACCTGTGGATCATAGCCCCTTGGTGAGTCAAGCATCCCTTTTACAGGGTTCATATATCAGATATCCTGCATATAAAATACTTATGCTACAATTCACAACAGTAGCAAAATTAGTTATGAAATAGTAATGAAAATAACTTTATGGATGGGGAGGCAACACAACATGAAAAACCATTTTAAAAGGTCTCAGCATTAGAGGATTGAGAAACACTGCTCTAGAATAATCTTACGGCACAACTAACATAATGCATGTGTGACCAAGTAAGAACTATAGGGTTCTTTTTCAGAGTCTTCGCAGTTCTTAGTTAAACAAAGAATAAGCAGTAACTTCTCTGTAAGAGAAAATGAATAAAGTAGCAGGTTATTGTGGTGGGGAAGGAAGAGCTCCTAAGTACAGGAAAAGGCAATGGAATGCTGCTATAAGGGCAAAAGGAAGACTGACTGGAAAGGGGGGCTTGCCTGCGTGGGCAGAGAAGCAAACGAAAACAAAGTATAATGAAATCTATATAAAAATGTCATAATGAAACCCATTACTTTGCATGATAACCTAAAAATATAATAAAGAACAAAAATATGAAGAAATGATGAATGGACATAAGCATTTATCCAGGGCTTGGAAGATGCCTCAGTGAGTAAGAGGGCTTGCTGTGGAAATAGAGGGACCTGGGTTTGGGTCCCGAGCATTTATGTAAAAAGTTAAGAGGAGCCATTCTTGCTGGAAAGTCTAAGCAAGCCATAAAGGCTTTAAGTTATATAAGACAGTAGAAGATGAGATTTAAGAGATCTTATATATACATATAAATTTCTAAGGTCAAAGTACAATACACTAATAATAAACCTTTATTCAAATTAAGAAATGTTCTCTTAAGTTATTTATTTGTTCTTGGTAACACAAGCATTGACTCAAAAGAACAAAATGTGTATCTAATCAAAGTTTATTTAAAAGTGCTTAGGTTTTGCCCATACTTTATCTATTACATGGTAGTTAAAGTACTCAACTGGTGTTAACAAATTTGGGTGCTCAGTAACTTCTTGGAGACCTATACTAATGTGCACAGAGGGATTAAGAGGCACAGTATTTTTGTTCTTTGTCTTCCAGGATCAACTCCTAGTGTAGCCCTGGTGAGTCACCTGCCTGTTTTCCAGGGACGACAGGAAGACCCCACCAGGTAGACTGTACCTAATATCCATTCTACAAAGAAGGTCAACACAGAGGAAAATTTCCTCCATGTTTCCAGGCGAAGTCATAGTCGAGTAAGGCCTTTGACTTATCCTCAGATAGATGGAGCAGCTAAGCAAGGCTTAACGACAGACTCCTCCCAAGTGCAAGTAAATCTTGAGGACCAGAGTCGAAATGTCCATGACAGTAAAAAGAAAGTAATTAATTTTGGCCATCTGCAAATTCTTAAGCACACAGCAGGAAAATACAACTGAAGTTAAAATAATTGATAATAATATAAAACATAGGTTTTTAATCAAATTAAAGCTCTTAATCAAGTTAAAAGACTCAACTGTTTTTTTCTAACCATGGACATACTCTTATTTATGTATTTCTGAAAATTCTGATTATGCCTCCTTTGCTTTACAAGATCTACAAAGTAAGATTAAAACCATGCCAAAGACTACCATCTCATTGGTGAACAGCTTTACACCTGAATCTCTGTATCTCTGTAGTAAAAATGAGTTAAATCTAGTATAATCTTAGTGGTAAGGCAATTCTCTAGACTTTTATATTCAGTCACTGTCTTAACTTTGTCTATATTTATTTACAGTTGATCCATATTCAAATCATCCCAAAATAATCTAACTCTGGGTCCCTTTGACTGTTCTCCAATGTTTTAAAGTCAACAATAATGAAGACTCTAAACCCCTTTATTCTTCTAATTTTAGTTGGAAGAGGCCAGACTTATTCAACATTAATAAGGGTCTCAACTCATGAGCTGTGAATGTTAGCTAGACAGACAGGTACTAACAGGCTTGGATGCCATTAAAGGATTCTACCCTTATGGCATCCTCTTCCAGAGATTGCAACACTAGAAACTGTCTTTAAACCATGATGAGGATGCTAATCTTGAAAGTAGATAAGAACTACATAAACAAAAAATGTGCCCTCTTCTCCATCTATTCATACAACAAAAGTCACCAATGTGAATCATAGTCATGGCATTTTGAACCCCAACCACTACCCCTGATAATCATCTATATTTCTTTCATACACACTTCTGCAAACCTTAACAGCCATACATAAGAGATGGTTACCTGTCATCTGACATTCTTTGACTCACTACTAGTCATTTCTTTGGCCACTCCTAGAAAAAGTCCATTTCTGATCAAAAAAGGAAACTTTTCATCCGACTTTCTGCTTCCTGCCATGTCTACCCTATAATTACCCCAGCTTGTAAGTGATTGGTGTAAGTGATTGATTCTTATAGAGACTCCCCTCACCAGCCTACAGGTTTTCTTTTTTGAAATATAGGTCTTTACAGTCTCAAATAACAAAAGCGAGCTCCAGGTTCAATGAAAGATCCCAGCTTATGGGAATAAGATGAAGACAATTTTAAAAAGTTGATATTCTCTTTTCTTTTCTGGATGTGCATCTTCTCTCTCACCTTTCCCTCTCTTCCCTCTCCTACTCCTCTCCCTCCCCCTCCTTCTCTCTCTCTCTCTCTCTCTCTCTCTCTCTCTCTCTCTCTCTCTCTCACACACACACACACACACACACACTAGTTACCAATATAATTTTCTTACTTTTGTGTCACTTAGGTCTTAGTTCAGATCATAAAAATTTACAGGCAAATAAGAATAGACACTTGCACTGCTAGGTCACAGACGGCCTTACCAGACACCTTCTGTATTACTTCATTCACTTCCTTCATGAACACTTTCTGTACAAACACCAAGTGGTTTAAAAGATCTGTTGTGAGATTGTGTTCAAAGGAGCCAACCTGCCAAACAAAATCAGAATATGAGATTGTACTACTAAATATGTTAACACTGTACTGCATTTCCACAAAGTCAAAAAACTCTAGGAAAAGGAGATAATTATCTATATAGTATATGATAACAATGCATTGAAAAGGGGCTTTTCAGTCCCAATGATCAATTCTATTTGAATTAAATGCTAAAGCTATAGCGATTAAAAACAAAATTCCTAAAACAGCCCACTATAAACCTTAGGGTTTTATGAGAGTGAATTACCAATCAGATACCTAATCTAATCATATGAAACATGTGTCTTGTGATTAGTACAAAGCATTAATTTCTGACAGACTTAGTCAATAAACAGATGAAGCAGAAAGCAGCTTCTAATTATTAAGTGACCATTAAAAAAACATAGATTCAAGCACTCTTTTGATTAAAGCACTTTATCATTGTGACATGGTTCATATTTTGATCAAAAATTAAAAGAGGAAAATATATTTGTCATCTTAGAAGAAAAAAAATCACAAAAAGCTTAATTAGACCAGGAGACACATTTATAAAAATTTCTTTTTGTTATTTTTAATTATATATCTTGTCTGTGTGGGGGAATGTGCATATGAAAGCAAGTGCCCACACAGGCCAAAGGGGTGATAGTCCTATGGGGTTGCCTGATGTTGTTGGGAGCTGAACTCAGGTACTCTGGGAGAGCAGTATATGTTCTTAACCACGAGTTATCCCTTCAACTCTGCACCAGGCACTTTATCTTGCACAAAATAGTACAGACAGGACAAAGATGAGTTACAGTGTATTTATATTAGGACACAATAAAATAGGTAATTTGAAATAAAGTTTAACTTTATATGCTTTGAAATTAATTTATTATTTTCTTTTCCTTTTTGGTAAATCTGAGATTGTATTTTTCCTAGAGTATAAATTCTTTCTTTTTAGTATGTAACATTAACATGGAATTATACAATATAAGGCCAGTTGGACTGGGACTGAATGAGGACGCAATCCAACCAGATTCTCTGAATGTGGCCGGATTCTCTGAATGTGGCTGGCCCGGAGTCTTTCTGAAAAGCCATTGACAATGACACTGGGACTTGTTTCCTCTGCATATACTGGATTTTGGGGATCCAGTCTGTCTGGACACTCACCTTCCTGGACCTGGAGGGAGGGGGAAGGAATTTGAACTTCCCGCAGGGCAGGAAACCCTGACTGCTCTTAGGGATGGAGAGGGAGGAGGAGATGAAGTGGGGGGAGTGGGAGGGGCGGAAATGGAATTTAAAAAAATTACTTTCTCATAAAAAAAAATATAATGCTTTAAAATTACTTTCTTTGAAATGAAGCATCATTACTAGTACTGCTCAACTATTTTTGCCACTCATTTTTCTATGTGGAAAGCATACATGCCATATAAAATTTCCTACTTCAATCAATCTTTGGCTTCTTAGAATCCTGTGTACACTTGGATATACTTGTTTTTCAAATACAGAAATTTCAACTCTTGGCCTGGCTAGGTAGATTACTGGGCAAAGGAGCTTATGATAAAAACCTGGAGACCTGAGTTTTATCCCGAAAACCAAGATAAAGTAGAACAAACTCCACAAAAGAGTCATCTGATCGCCATATGTGTACTGTGGCATCCCATTTCCAACCACGTATCATGGACGTGGATGGACAGACAGACACACACGCACACTCATACACATGCAGACACACAAATGAAATTAAAAACTAAAAGAAATCCAAACTCTTAGGTGTGAAGGTCAGTTTAGAAAAAGTGTATCATAGTTAAATGTGTCTCTCCCAGTTATAGTATTTCTATTGAACTCAAAGAGCTTTCTTATAGATTTTCAAACCAAATGAAAAAGGTAGGTCATGTTTTTGAAGTTTTTGATAGTTATACATAGAGGTGAAAGAAATAATGAGTCAGTCAGGAGTGCCAGCTTTTAACTCTGTCTTAAATAATAAATGAATCTGTTAATTTGTTTTATTTTTCCATATGACCTTTAGAACATGACAAATAATTACGTTTTAAATCATATAACCATATTAAAAATCAGTTTGTCCCCCACTTAAAACAGAGAACAGAATGTTTAACTCAAAGTTAATTAAAGGATCATAGAAGTAAACATATAAAACTCTTGCTCTTAGCTGTCAATTCCCTTTTTATAATCAAATAAGCCATAAAAACATTGTCATGATGGACTTGAAATTTAATATATAAAATACAAAGTAATAGATTATTAGTATATTGTTCCAAAAAGCATGTTTCAATAAATTCAGTAGGATTTCATTTTCTGTATGAACAAACAATTTAACATATAACCTTCAAAGTTTAGATCACTACATATAAAATATTAAATATTTTATAACACAAATATCTAAATATTAAAAACACAAAAACTGATAAAAGTAACTTTAAAAGAAAACTTACTTCTGCTACACAACGTAGATAATTCCCTTGTAAATAGTAGCCCTGTTTAGAAGGCAGCTCATCTATGCTCCACACTTGATCTGAGTAACTATCATGTTCTTCCATGATATATTTCCCTGACATGGTAACAGGTGGAAGATTAAGACTTGCAGAAGGAGGGATAGTTGACATATCTGTTGCAGAAACTTTTGAAGTAAAACGTAATCTATGATTTGGTAACTCAAATGTAAACCTTGTCTGTGCACCTGTAAGAAGTAAGGAACATTATATAGCCATACAAGCATGCATTAATATTTTCACTTTTCCAAAAATGATGTCTTAAGAAAAATGTTTTATTATCCCTCAGTTTGATATACATAAAAGCAATATTTAAAATTTATATATGAGAGATTCCTTATCTTAAAACAAGTACATTCACTCACTTTAAGAATTAGCAAGTACCATTAAGCAATACAGCAGTATTTATGAAGCCTACTGGGTACCAAGCATTGTATCATATGCAGAAAGACACAGATTTAGTATATCACAGAAGGGAGAACAGAAAGACATTGCCCTTCATGTAGAGGAGCTATACTACAACAACTCAAGCTAAAAACAACTCCCAAATTCTGAAATACTAAGCACATATTCCTTTAGCCGTAATAACTATTAAGAGGCTAAATAATAAACTGCAAATTTTAGCTCAATGTTGTGTTAAATCTAACTGGCAGAGTTGGTCAAGCAAATATTAATGAATAGTCAATTCCATTATTTTGCCAATACTGTTTAGTTATCTATGTAGGCATGAGGAATTGGTAGAAGTTATACTGACATCAACTCTACCACTGTTCAATGTATATACCTATGACTACACATTGATAAAGGTAATGTTCCTCTCATAAACAGCAGACCACCACTCTCTCAGTTCCCTCTTATACAACTGCTACAACCAAGTATACCTTTGACTAGCTACTGCAAGCTTCAAGAGGTAGGGTCTGTCTCCTACTATCTCTACTGTGAGGATCACTAAATAAAATTCATCCAGATCAAAGCAACCCTAGGTCTCAGTTATCACACATCTGTAATCAAATGTGTCATGGTGGGGGACAACTCGGCATTCTGTCAATTATGTTTCAAATAAACACTGATTGGCTGTAGCCAGGCAGGAAGTATAGGTAGGACAACCCGACAGGAAGTAGAAGTGTGGCAATGAGAACAGCAGATTTCTGGGAAGAAGGAAGCTGACTCGCCAATCTTGCCCAGACCACTAAAGAAGCAGGATGTGACCTATCCTGCTGAAAAGGGTACTGAGCCATGTGGCTAACATAGATAAGGATAATGGGTTAATATACGTTATAAGAGCTAATATGAAGCCTGAGCTAATGGGCCAATAACTTTATATCTAATGTAGACTCTGTGTGATTTTCTTTGGGACCTAACAACTTTAGAAACTGGGCAGGACAGAAACCCCTACAAGCCAGCCCTCATGTTACAGTGTCATTCTTTTACTGATTGTGTCCTTTTTCCTCATTTACAGAATTCTGGGTTCTTACTTGTATGGATATTCAACAAGCTGTTCACTCTGTTCTTAAACAGTTCTAATTTTTCAGTTCTAAATTGAAAACTATCTGGCTTGCTTTTTCCATTAATCTATGGATTCCAAATGACATGAATACATGGACAAACTCATAAGACTGCCTCTGATAGTTGAAAGCCCATGTTAACTTTGCCAAATCCAAAAGCTTACGTTAGAGTGTTTCTATTTCTGGTAATATAAAGGTTGAAATGTTCAGAAAACTCTCTTAATCGACAAACTCCGAAATGTAAGGAGTAGTAAGTAATATAGGGATCCTTAACGTAACATATCTGTGTTAAAATAGATCTATTAGTGCTTTAAATGCACTAATTTATCATGTTAAAGCAAGGAAAAGGAAAAGACATTTTTATTTCAACAGGTATAATTATAGTAACCAATTATTCTTCACAGAAATTTCATAATACAGTAGGAAAAGAAATCACTTTTGTTAAAATGACAAAGGTTTTGAAACCTATGAAAAACACAGCAAACAGACTCATTAGTAAAATGTTATTATACCTTAAAAACTAGAATTCAGACAAGGCAAAAATGACAAAGAAGATTAAAACCATTTTATAAATGGGGGGAAAAAGAAGGTAAGATATTGAAGGGTGATTTAGAAGTGTCTGGGAGAAGTTGGGGATGAGGGGAGTAGATAAGATCAAAATACATTGTAATCATAAATGAAATTATAAAAGGCTACATGAATAAAATTTATAAAAGAATATCATTGTTGAAATTTGAATGATCAAATTATTTATTATTTGTTTGTTTGTTTATTTATTTGTTACTTTTTGAGAGGGTCTCATTATGTTGCTCTGAACTCACAACATAGACCAGGCTAGTCTCAAGTTCACAGAAATTCACTTGTCTTTGATTCTCTAGTACTGAGATTAAAAGGTTACCACCAAGCCTGGCTATTTAGGTATTTTTTAATATCATATTTTTAAGAGCTTCACCTTTTCATCAAAATGCTTTCTTTTCAAAATTACCATCAGTTTTATGTGGTTAGACTCATAATTCAATATTACCTGTCATTCCATGACTTCTCATTCTCCCCATCTTGTACTCTGCTTTCAGTGATGGTAAGAGTGCTGCTCCAATGGCTATGCCATCTAACATGGCGCTAAATTTGAGAACAATAGGCTTCTTCTCTAAACCTTCTGGTAGCTGAGGAAATTCATTTGTTTCAATAGGAGTTTGATTAACACTTGTTGGAGTTTTCTCGGAAGGCAGTGGGGTTGCAATATCTTCTTTCATAGGCTGTGGGCTATAAACCAAAAGAAAACATTAAAACTATTAGCAAATACTATTTTATTGAATAAAATTAGTGGATTTCTCGGTGGAAAAACAGCTAATAAATAATGATCTAGAAAAACAGACAGAGTAATAACTTATGTCATAACTTATTAACATGAGAACTAAAGACTTAGATTAAAAAATGGTAGAAAAAACCATCAAGACTATCAAAATACATGCTATTTCATCACTTTATAGGATGGGGAAAAGCAATCATGTATGTACACACACAGAAAGAGAGAGAGAGATACTGTGAAAAGGTCTCATTTTACTGCCTTTTAAAATGCTATATGGCATTGTAGTCCATCTTCAATCATAAACAGTAATTTCACAATAAAAGAACATATAAAACCATGCAGGCTATAAATGACCACTGCAATTTCTTAAAATTAAACAAGGACTGACAGGTCTAGAACTCATTAATTTACTTTTTTAAAAAAAAATTGGTTTGCTTGCTTGCTTATTTATTTATTTATTTGTTTGTTTTTTTCAAAACAGGGTTTCTCTGTAGTTTTAGAGTCTGTCCTGAGACTAGCTCTTGTAGACCAAGCTGGCCTTGAACTCAGAGATCCACCTGCCTTTGCCTTCTGAGTGCTGAGATTAAAGGTGTGCGCCACTACTGCCCAGCTTTTTTTTTTTTTTCCCCTCTTTTTCAAGACAGGGTTTCTCTGTGTAGCTTTGGAATCTGTCTTGAAACTTGCTCTGCAGACCAGGCTGGCCTCGAACTCACAGAAATCTGCTTGCTTCTGCCTTCCAAGTGTTGGGATTAAAGGTGTGTGCCACCACTGTCCAGCTAATTGGTATTCTTGATGATGCCAATAAAAATTGAGAATCTCTCAAACTTTATGTTTATGCTCCCTATTTAGCATGAGACAATGACAGGGCCATGATGATGTAATACTTTAATGATATGCACTATGATTCTCCCATGATGTCATTTGAATACTCTACCAGTCCCATTACTGTGAGAGTCAATGCTTAAAATAACTGCTCATTTTCGGGCAAACCTCTGCTATCACGGCAAAAATAAAAGGTATATTTTATTGTATAGTCACAGAATATATAAAAAATGAAATAACTCACGCTGTGGAAGGCTGTCTAATAAGGTCTGAGATTTGTTTGGATAATTGATGAGAGCTTCGAACCATCATGCTGTGTAAGGTAGCAGGATGCTGAGGGATGTTGATACTGATAGCTCCTACTTTGAATACTGCAGCATTGTTTGTCTTCAGCCCTCTTTGGGCACTGTAGAGGGCTTGGGACTTGGCAATACTACATTTCACCACAGTTCTAGCAACAGAGGAGAAAGACTGTTAAAACATAGACAAATGAAAATTTTGGAAGAATACCAAGAATATAATATATTCTTACTCAATGAGTTAGAATAGATCATTCATATGTCAAGAATATGAAAAGCTAGTTTAAAAGATCTTAAAAAGAAACTAAATTTATACTGCATAGAAAAGTCTATTGTTTCTTTAGTAAATACTAATGTGAGTAAAAGCACAAACATTAGCACATCGTTATATATATAATACACACACACACAAAAATCCCATTTTGATTTTTTTTTCTCACTCAGAATCCTCTTTTATCCTCCAATTTATTTTTGGGATCTAAAGCGACAGACACAATACAAAAAGAAAAATACACTTATTATATTTCTAAAATATAATCAAAGAACACACACGTAATTCCAACAATCATCTACTCTGTTAAAAGAAATAGAAGGCAGACAGCCTGTTGCTTGAACTCGGGAAAAGGGAGTGGGAACTGGCCCTGGTGTGATGAGGCCAGACTGAACAGTAGCTCTGGTGCTCTGTAAACTGCACTCTCCATGACTCTTTGGTCAGTCTTTGTGGACATCTGTCATGAACTTTTTGTATATACAGTGGGAATAACAAGTGTGGTTCAAACTTTTAATCATTTTTTTAAGTGAGATTTTGACTTGACATTTCTTCCTTGAATAATAAACATGTGTACCTTAAACTAAGAGGCTAACTCTCTTTAAAAATAACAAAACTGCAAACAGAGGACTCATACTAACAACCTACACACTAATTCATATCCCAGGTCTCTCTACATCTCTTTCAAGACTGACAAGAGCATCCTCTACAACTTCTAGTTGAATTTCATCAGTGCAGAATCATCATGCTGTTTAATTCTGGAAAGCCTTTATCTGCATCACAAATCTTGCTGATGTTTATTCAAGAGCAACAGTTTAGGTCAATGTGCATTGAACTTTTATTAGTTCTTTACATATAGTAAAAGTATAAGTTGAAAACAATCAATATATCTTCATTATTTTTCACATCTACTTTTATAACCTGTTAGCCTGCCTAAAAATCATTTAAGATTTTATAAGAAAACGTACAAAACTTAATTCTCAATTTAAACCAAAATTTAAAATAGAAAGCTCACAGGCCTCTACTAAGGTGGTTCAGTGGAAATTTTGATTTCAAAGACTGAAGATTTGCCCCGTTCAACAGTAGAGAGCCTAACTTACACTGTAATTTATCACCTTTACACCAATCTAGTAGCTCTGTCTCAATCTCTACACTCCCTCCAGGCCTTGCCTCCTCGAATTGGCTTCAAACATAAAAAAGGAAAGAAGGTGGAGGATATTAATTTACATAACTTGGCCTGTGCTGACTACCTCAAATCAGTTTGCTTTTTTCTACAATAGCAATGTGGAATGTGTGACATGATCATAAGCTATTTAGTCAATACGTAAAGCTGGGAAATCTTTCCCACTTAGCAACTGTATTCTAGATAACTGTCTCTCTCAGCAGAAAGCCTAAGAATAGAACAGGGTAGCCTAACATGATGATATGACAACAAAGACCACCTTTCACTTTTCCATTACTGCCTTCCTGGAGCCTTTCTAGTACATAATATTCAAGTCCATAAATATTTTCTTCAGAGATGCGATCTTTGGCCACTAAAAGCATTCTCTATAAAGTCAATATTGATTTTCTGTTAAGTATCAAGAGAAAGTGAATAAAATGAAAAAATCTAGGTAATGTCTGAGTGGAACTAAATGTGGTTCTGTTTATGTTTTTCTATAAAAGCAAAAGGCATAAAAAAACCACTAATGTTACACAGGATATTTTCCAGTATTAAAATTCAATTTTTAATACTTTTAGTTGGCTCATAAAATGAAACCAAACATACTAATATCAACAATAGACTTTTAACAAATGATGTTTTGTCTATGGCTTGTTATCAATAATGAAACATATTTCATAAAATATGATAATCGTATCAACAGGAAACATAATATATAGGTCACCTATCTAGTCAACATATTTAAAATTTATAAAAAATGAACAAAGACATAACTATGCTAAGTAAAATGTTAATGTGACATGTGACTGCAAACAAAATATCATATACACGATAGTTTAAATGAAGATACTCAAAATATAAATATGCATATAGCAAAAGCCATAGATAAAACTTGACAACCAGATATTAAAATATCCCCATTAAAGAAAATCAGAAAGCTGAAACATGCAAGTTGTATTGTTAGTTTTTAAAAATTACTTCGTAATTAACAAAAACTCACCAAGTGAATTTCTTTTGGTTTGTTACAGTACCAAACAGTAACATGTCTACAGAAACACAAGCAACACACACTAGAAGTCTGTCTTACCTAAGAGACAGCCTCACTTAGGCTGTGATTTACTACTAATATGTATTAAACTACTGGTGTCTATGATAAAGCTTTGAAATGGTAGCTAGCTATACACATACCATGAAGATAATATAAACATTATACAGTATGATATTAATCGCAAGTCATGAAAAATAGTATGACATACAGAAACTCTTGTTTGGCTGTACTTGTAGGAGATGTAGGAAAATCCTCCAATCTACAGATGCAGATTCAAGGGAAAGCAGGAAAACAAAAAGGAAGCAATCAGCATTCATATGTAAGTGAGTTACAACAGGACTGCATATCAGGAAACTTTACTAATGTCTAATGTCCAGTTCTTAAAATTTTTTCAAATTATTTTTGAAACTACCTTTCCCCACTCTATTTCCTTTCAGCTGCAGTTAGAAATACAATGCTGAAGAATAAATTCAAAAAATGTTAAGAAAAAGTCTTAATTCTAAGAGGTTGGCAGTAACAGATGAGTAACTTTTACATTTCAAGTAAAACTGATAAGAAATATCAATTTTGTATTTTTAAAACCTCATTAAATACATGTTAACTTTTACAAGCTGAGAGATAGCACAGACAATGAGACACAAGATAAAGCTAGCACTGGGGACACCTAAGGGAATCTGGCTTGCTTTGGGAAGAGGCAAAAGTACACATGGCTTAGAGTCAATGGAACAATCATGAAGTGTGCTTTCTGTAATGATTTTCTGCAGATGAGAGAGGAAGATGGAAGCAGTGCAGCTTTGGGACTCTTCTGACTGGACTACTTTAAACAGTTTATGCTGATACTTTAATCTTTCTAAATCTCAACTTCTTTTTATGTTATAAAGTAGAGCTAAAAAAATCACCTCAGCTCACAGAACTGCATTGAGATTAAGTAAAGAAACTGATAATCAGTTCCTAACCCACAGCAGGGGTTTCATAATACAACTAAATATTATTCTATAATGTTTTAACCATGGGGATTTCCTTGTCTTCCTAATCCCTTAAAAAAAAAAAAGAAAAGAAAAAGAAGGAGAAGGAGGAAAAGGGGGGAGAGGAGGAGGAAAAGGAGGAGGAGAGAAAGAGGAGGAGGAGGAGGAGGAGGAGGAGGAGGAGGAGGAAGAGGAAGAAGAAGAAGAAGAAGAAGAAGAAGAAGAAGAAGAAGAAGAAGAAGAAGAAGAAGAAGAAGAAGAAGAAGAAGAAGAAGAAGAAGAAGACAACGACAACTGCTTAGTAAGTGGAATCTGGACCCTGGAAAGCTCCTAGAAATAAACTGTCAATGATTCCAGGTCTAAGCTACGTGGGCAAGGGACCTCCTCTACCAGGCCCTGGCCTGTTTATAGATATCTACTTAAAATGTTGCCCAAGGTAGGTATGCATTACCCCAATTTCCAAAACACTGTGACTAGAACTGTAACTGATTATGTTTACTAGCTGATCTATTAGTAAGTTTTATAGTAGTAGCCAAATCTTCTACTTAGTGGTTAGCTAGTTTGAGGGCTATATTTTAGGACAACATTAGCATGATATTAGTTATCCCATCAAAGAGGAACAAATTCTCAAAATATGACCTTAACTATTCAAACAATTTTAGTTATAATGCAAAACTGATCCACTAAAAACAAATTACAAATTAAGGCAAATACTGCCAAAGATATAAACAATGCCATATGGTTAAATGCAATCTTGATAGACAGTGTTGGAATACCACGAGCAAATGTTATCAATATCAAAATAATTCTGACCAGATCCAAGAATAGAACTTATATTAAAAAAAGAAGAAAACAAAGTAGAGTTGAAATATAATATATGGGTTTTTATTTACTTGGATTTTTGTTGTCATTGATGTTTCTTTTTCTTTAAGAAAAAAATAATCCAGGGTAGCCTGGCACACAATATATAGCCAAAGTTGGCCTCTAATTTGTGGTACTGTCCTGCCTCAACCTCCCAAGTACTGGAATTACAGTTGTGAGCTGCCACACCAGCTTGATATGCTCTTTTAAAAAGGCTTAATTTATACTGTAACACAGATTTCAAAGGATTTACTGATAAGTTTGTTAAATGCAAAATGACAAATTTGAAGTCTAGGTGAATATGAGTAATGATTACTTATCTAATAAAGTAAGTAATTCATTAAATTAAGTGAGTTACTTAATCCTTAGTATAAAGTTAAGAGTTTTAGTTTTGTAATTTTAATTAACTATTTAAATGATAGGAAAACTTGCAACCTACATGCTAAAGAGAAATTTGTACTGTGATCTTTTTCCCATAAGACTACCTCACAAAGTACTAAAAATTGGGCTTTTTCATTTTTTATTTCTTTCTTATTTTTAAACAGAGGTGAATTTAGGGTAAGAAGGGAGAGCAAAATCAATTATTTTTTCCAAAAATATTTTACTAGGTGATATTCTTGGAAGCTTCTTTGGCGGTTCTAGCCGAGGAATGCAGCTTGTTTTATACTCTTGACCAAAAACTGGTTCTCCTCTATTGGCGGTGAAGAAGGAAGGAGACACCAGATCAATCAAATCAACACTGGAGATCAATGGGGTGACAGATGTTGCAGTCAGATTGCCCTCATATCCTATTAGGTGATATTCTAAACGACAGTATCTAGAAATCTGTGTAAATCTCAAAATTAAACCAAGTACTAGTTCATTCAAGGAATTCCAAGTGTTCTATAAGCTGTAACAAAGAAGTAGAAGAAAACAGTAAAAGTAAACACACTTACTGTATATTTGGTGTGATCCCTTCAAGTAGCACAATATTAACCCCACCAATGTGAGCAGTAGCACACGTCTCCGTCATCTTCTGATGTAAAACATCTTAAATATGAGAAAAAATATTCTGAGTTCTCGAAATAATATCATTGTATCTTATAGTAAAATTACCTTATTCATAATATATTTGGTGACAAATGATAACTGTAAATTATGATAAAATGCACTCAATGTTAAATTGCCTTAAGAAAACTTCCTCAGCTTACTTTTTTGTATTCATATGCGCATATAGAGTCTATACGAAAACTGGAATTATACAAAAATGCACTTTAACAAGCTTTCATGAATTAAATAATTTAATGGTGTTAAATGGTCTATACCACAGATATACTTTGAACGTAAAAAAGAAATCAAATAAACTATTACTCTTGGTCCATATAATTGTTATGGTTTTAAAATACTTATTACTTACAAAACTAAATAAAATAAACATAACATTTTGCCTGATTCTCTCTTTTAGCATTTTTTTCATTTAAATAAATCCTATGATACAATTTGAAATGAATAAATTTTAAACTGTCTTGGGGCTATAAAAATAACAATTAGCTCTTTAACATCAGTCATTTTCACACAATTATGATTTTTTTTTGTCCTATGTTTGTAAGAACTAGAACTGCTAGGCTCAAGAATAAATTTCGTGTAAAGACTATTGATAAAACTTGGGGAATGTTAAACCAATTGAATTAGAAGAGATTGTCCATCTCCCAGATTCTAACCAAAAGAACCAATATAACTCTTATATTAATTAAGACAGAAGAAAAAAAACTGGTTAATTTTAAAACCACTGAAGTTAAAGAAAATTTTACTTCAATGTAGCCATCTGAAGTATGTGCACCACACATCCCTTGTTTTGTATTTGAGAATTAATGTGTTTGCATGTCTCTCAGCAATAATCTTTATAATCTTTCATTTCTGCAATAATTTTTTTAATCTCACATAAATTTTCATGCAAAATCAGTGTTTGATTGACTTTTGTTTCATAATCAGGGTATGAAACAAAACAGTCAAAGATGGGTATTTAATGCAAAATTTAGATTTATTTATTGGATAACCACAAAATTAACAAAAACACACATTCATTCATAATTTTCTTTTCTTGTGCAATACAAAAATTTCTGAAACTGGGGGGATATTTTACAACTGACTATATCTGGTGGAATTATTTTTTTGTGATACACAAAGTTGTAACAGCAGGGGCCTGCTTGTTGGGGTTTCTGTCCTGCCCAGTTCCCACAGCCAGTAAGCCCCCCAAAAATCACACAGAGGTCTCCATAACTTATAACCCGATTGGCCCATTAGCCAATATAACTTACATTAACACATTATTCTTATCTATGTTAGATCTTATAACTTATATTAACTTATAACTTATATTATTAGCTCTTATAACTTATATTAACCCATTATTCTTATCTATGTTAGCCACATGGCTCAGTACCTTTTTTGGTGGGGCAGGTCACATCCTGCTTCTTTGGTGTCTGGGCAGGACTGTGAAAAGAGCTTCCTTCTTCCCATAATACTCCATTTCTTGATGCCCCACCTCTACTTCCTGTATGGTTGTCCTGCCTATACTTCCTGCCTGGCTACTGGCCAATCAGTGTTTATTTAAAACATGATTGACACAATACAGACAATTCTCCCGCACCACAAAGTTATGGACTATATTCATGCAGATGTTCTCCTAGATTTAATATGATATTTTCTATTATCATTTTTTAGATGAATGGCACATTTTCATTAATAGAGGGGAATTTTTCCATCCACTAATAGAATTTTTATAAAGCTTTTAGCTTTTCTAAATATTAAAATGAGTATTAGGTTATAAGATTTCTAAAGAAGTAGTAAGGAAAAGCAAATATTTTACAAATTTAACTTTTTATTCAATTTTTGGACATCAGAAACCTGTTATTGGCATTCAAAGACAAGCTAGTGAACAGGTACTCAGCATCACACATTAATGAGCCCATGCCCAAGGACTTCCTTCTGTTAGGTATCAAAGCTCCCTCTATTCACAGATCTTGACTAACTTGCAGAATTTCTGCAACAACTGGCATCACTTCTTTCACAAAGCAACATCACAGCACCATAAAAGCACCACACCTTTCATTCTTTCCTTAAGAGTAAAACTGCCATGGATCCTCTTCAGCTCTGACTCCATTGTCAGCCCACCAATGTCTGCCTCGAGGTGTGTGCGGTTCACCATGCCAATCCCAAACACGATTAAAGTAACATGCTGAGGCTCAGAGGTTACCAGACTACGTTTCCTCTGTGTCTTAGTCAAACTGTTGTTGTCTTGTTCATTCTCAAACACAACTCTACATGTTGGCTCTGTAGGACTCCGAACACCTTTTCAGCAAACAGAAGTATATGGTTTGAGATTTGAAAAATGCAACCAACATAAAGAATGATCTAAATACTGCATTAGCTTTCTTGGTTTCAAATTCCAAATTAGACCTTTACCTTCTCTAAATGATATAACTATTTTTCCAATATCTCCCCTAGTATCTACCAAAAGATATCTGAAATTAGTCTATCTAAATCTCTTAAAGAGTAGTCTAAGGATGTGTAACAATCTAGTGGCTTAGTTTTACCTTCTGGTCTTCAGGCAAGCTTTATTTATAAGACATAAATAAAATTTCACTATAGTAGTTCATGTTAAGAGTCAGGGAAGATGGGAACTTTACAGATAGAATATCTGAGTATCAGCACTATTATCTCTCCTTGGTAACTACCAATTTCTCTATATTTCAATAATTTATACCATTAATATGATGAGCAACCTATCATTTTCTTTAGCATTCCTACACAGAAATTTTAAAAATCATAAAAATGCCTGTTACCTGCTGGTCCAAATGTTTCTGATGATTTTTCCAATATTCCTGTTGGATCTGAGATAAGTGAATAGAAGTTAAGCAATTTATACATATTCTGCCAGCACTCAGCCGAAGGCTCACTTTGTTCTGACACTGTAATGGAATCTGAGTCATCCATATGGATGGTCATGTGATCCACTACATCTTTTGAACCTTTCCTAGACACTTTCGAAGTTCTTCTTTCAGACCTTCCTAGTGAGTTTTTGTTTCGGGATTCTTTTTTGTTGTTCTCATTGTTGGTCCGTTTGGTCTTAGCATTATTTACTCTGTTCCCACCATTGAGACTTCCTCTAGAACTACGGCTGAAGTCAGATGAACGGAAATCCCGGTGTTTTCTGGTTTTGAAGGTAGGTGTAGGAGAAGCTGATCCAGCTGTGTATCTACTAAGTTTAATGTCTGTCTGAGTTGCTTTGATGTCATCTATCATTGTACTGAACTGATGGATAAGACGAACCAGAGCCATATCCACATGTTGACTTATTGACTGGCAGGAAATAGTAAAGTTGCAGTGGAAGGTGTTGTAATAGCGCTTATTGAGATCGTGAAAGGAAAGAGCACTGGTAGGGTTCTGAGGAGTACACACTGACTTTTCCATCACAACAGCACTGATACTGAAGGTTTCCAACATTAATGCTGGTTTGAACTCAAGCGGAGGAAGATTCACATGGCCTTGCCTAAAATGTTCAAAAGAAAAAAAAAAGCTGTTACTTCCTTTTTTGAAGACTAGTATAGCATATTCTTATGCATTTATAAACATAATAACCTCGAAGGAGAAATGTACCATTAAGTAAGAGATTCAATACATTCGTGTTTGCACTAGTCTAGTCTTTTCAGGAATTAGCAAACAGCCTTTAGTTTTTCTTGTTAATTTTACACTAAAATTTACTAATAAGTCAATATCATTCATTTTCAATTTAAAAAGTTTCAATAAAATAATAATCCAACAGTATACCCAGCAATATAGAAACTCAGAGTTAACAAGAGATCAGTTAGAAGCAGGCCCTCATACTAAATGATTAAGTAAATTTTCAACTCATTATAATTTTATTTGCTATTAGAAAATCCTCATAGCTTGGTCTGACGAGTTTCAAATGGAAATGAAAACTAATTAAAACAAAACCACACTAAAAATTCCTAAAATCTTACACAAAAATTATTATAAACCCTTCACTTATCTAAAAACTTCTACGAAAGAATTACGATCACTTTAAACATTTTATTTTTAAAAACCACTAAACTTCTATCAACAATAACAAATCTCAAGTAAAGCAGTATTTCCTCTCTTTTTTCATATGCACTGTGAGTATACTGCCACACAGAGCAAATTAAACAGAGACTATATTCTTATTTTAAAAAATCAGAAACTAATTTAAGTTTATAACTAGAACATGTAATTCCTTACTGAGTAATAGCATTTATTAATAAAATATATGGCAAACTATAGTATAATATGTACAAATACAGGCACTCACAAGTTGCTGACTATCAATGTTCTACATGTGGTTACAGAAGGAAACACTATACTGAGAACTAGAACAAACAGAAGACTAAAAAGATATGAAATAATCCAAAACTGGGGTAGGGGCAATAACAAATCTCCGAGAAAAAAATAAACAAACCAAAAAACCTGAAGTGTATAATGATGACCAAAAGGAAGAAGAGTTGAGAAAAGGAGAAAAGAATTCTGGGTACATGCTGAAGAACATTTAGAACAAAAGCAGTAAGGTGAGTTAAGGAAAGGCAAAATGGTCAAAGGTGGCATTTCTGATAATGTTTTTTGTAACATATTAAGGTGTTCTTTGTATTTTAACAAGGTATAAGAATATACCCAAAGTAAAATTCCAACTTCTGAAAAGAACAATCAAACCTATTAATAGGCAGTAAGGAAACGGAAGAACTACTCATGAAAACATAGAATGGCAGTAACAGCTCCTATCTTTAGTGCACATGTGTGCATTTGTTTCTGATGGCCGTGCTATCAATATGAATTTTACTCTAGTCCTAATACTGTCTGAGGGGCTGGAGAGGTAGCTCAGTGACTAAGAGTGTCTGCTCTGCAATCATGAGGACTGGCATCGACCTTAGCACTCATTCAACAAGGCAAGCATCCCATGAAAACCTGTAAGCCCCACTCTAAGGGTTAAGGAAGTAGGAGGATTTCTAACATTTGCTAACTTCCAGTCTAGCTAACAAAATATTAATCTCAGGTTAGGGAGAGACTCTGTCTCAAATGAACAGGTAGAAAATGTCAGAGAATACCTGACACCTTCTTCTGGTCTCTCTGCATGTGTACACTCCACCCTCATACATACACATGTGCACACAACCATACAGACACATGCATACATATATAAATAGATCCATGACTACACAAATCTGCTAAAAGTTGATTCAAAGGTAAGTTAGGAATAAACTGTAAGTGCAAAGATTAAAACCAAAGAGTCATAAAAACTCTACTATTGAAGCTAAGCATATAAATGCTGAGTGCATTTATCAATAGATATACTTTAGAATACCTCATGTACATGCTTCAAAATATGTCTAAAATAGACTATTTGATCCATTAATAAAATCAACAAAATATTTATAACAAAATATGGTTATTACATTTATTAATTAGAAATTAACTTCTCATTGTTACTAAAATTAATTATAACTCTTGGTTAAAATTTTATACACTATGATGTCACCTTCTTGCTCTTTTGCCTTTCCTGTCTTTAGCTGTGTCTGAATCTACAATATCTGCTCTGAGGCAGTCCAAAGTTCCTGAAAATGAAAGATGTTCTCCAAAGTACATCCGGTAACAGAGGGGCATTGTGTCCTGTGACTGGATCCCAGTATGGCTCAGAAGAGGTTTAAAAACAACCTAGAAGACATCAAACAACCATATTAACACAATCAATTGTTCATTGTTTACTTCTGTTCTTAGCCCAGCACACAGTATCTATTACCACAAAATGAAATGAAACCAAAAGATGAAAACAAAGATTAGCTCTATCTTCCCTGAGATTTAAATAATTTATATTCACTTATGCTTTTTAAAAAGTCTATGAATACCCAGCGTACTTCTATTAAAACAAAACAAAACTAGTACCCAGCCTTGTGGCTCAAGCCTATTATCACAGCTAATAGAGAAGACAGTCAAAAGGAATATGAATTCAAAGTATGCTGGGCTGTGGAATGAGTTCAAAGCCAGCCTTATCTCAAAATAATATTTTAAAACGGGATGGGGCTACAGCTCAGTAATAGAGCACTTGCCTAGATGAGTTCAATTTCCAGGAGTGGAAACAAAGCCAAAACAACTAAAAATCAATATATACGGTTCAATAATAGTTTACCAATTCTTGCAATAATATAAAAACAGTTTACATGTTGTATTATGAACACTTATCCCATTTTTAAATGCTATCACTTGGCTATATCTGCCACTTAGCATGTTTTAGAACACATATTTTAAAGTTTCCTTCTCTAAATGCTTACAGAAGTGCATAACTCCCATGAAATCTCCAGCTAACTTAATGTCACAGAAGCAAATACATGTGTCTAATAAGAGTACCATAATACTTTAATTATCAACTCTCTGATGTTTATTTCTTTTTCCTTCTCCATATCCTATGTCTGAATGCTATACAGTGGTTTCCCAGCTCCTTGTAATTCATGGCACCTTATCCCTTAGATGAAGCTTAAAATGTCCTATCAAAACAAACTAAAGAAGGTAAGTTTATGCTCTGAGACTCAAGTTCAGATTTCCAGATGTCCTAGGTTCTTTGTACTTAAGAATACATGCCATTCTTGTGAAGATGTGAAAGCCTAGTATGAAAAATATTCAAACAATTTTACTTTAGTCTGGCACATGGCAAGAAATTTTTAACTTATGTCAGCAGTGGGAGTGCTGAAGCATATAGCAGTTCGGGGTCAATTGTTTGAGGATCCACCATTGTTTCCACAAGGCTATACTAATTAATTTCATACTATTTGTTATATCCTGATTTCTTAACCTCATCTATAACCTACTGATCTCTTGTTCAGTCTGACAACTTGTCCTAATCTGATGGTACTGTGTTTTTGCCTGCTCAGAAATGAACTGCTCTATCCCAGTGCTTAGACTTGAGTAATAATTTCTATAGGTTCCCTGTGGTGGCCAAAGAAACTTAATAGGGAGCCAGTAATTGCTTAAGGGCCTTTGACCTTCGGCTCTAGAATACCTGGGAGATCCTAGTGGCCTGCAGGTGAGAGAAAAATAGAACTGTGAGATTTTACAGCTGCCTTTACTTCTGTAAAATCTGTTGATTGCTATGGAAAAGGGATGAAATGGTCTTTTATTACTATATACGAGGAAAGAAAGAAATAGCTGATGGAAAGTAAGACACTTAATGTATTTTATCAAATACAGTATTTTATACTTTAAGATTCCTTCTCTAAATGCTTACAGAAGGTACTACTCTGGTCAAATCCCCAGCTAACTTAATGTCACAGAAACAAATACATGTCTCTAATAGTAGAGTACCATAATACTCTGTATCAACTGCCCATCGGTGGATTCGATTCCATGAATACTTGTCATACATGCCTTTCTGATGTTTGTCTCTAAAACCACCTTAATCATGCCCTTTGTCTATAAGGCTACAGTCTTTCTGTTAGCAGTAAGAATAAATTCACTGAATCAAAATTTGAACTGGGTATACGTCTTTGTGTTTCTCAGTGGATTCAAATACTAATAAGCACAAAGAACTTGAAACAGAAGCCCAAAAGATTTTCCTACTCTCTCATTAAAGAGAGAGCAAGAAAGAGAAGTCCTAAAAACTACTCCAAAGTATAAAATAAGTAAATCTGGTATATATAAAAAAGGGGGAAACTAATAATTTACAAACTTGCAGCTTTCCCAAAAATTTTAGAATAAAAATCGTATTATGTTCAAAAGATCTCTGCAATTGGCTTTAAACATCAATTATTTCTCAATTCTGTATAAATGTCATTCTGCCCCAACCCTTTCTTTTGTGTGTGTCCTGAATTCCTTCTAAGTACATATTTACATTCAAGCCTCTTTCAGTTAGACAGTTCTTAAACATTATGTCCCACTCTCCAATCTGCCTTCTACTCAAACTGAAAGATATTCCAAACAAGTTCACACTATTTATCTATGTTAAGTCTCAGCCATGGGACAAATGGCTGGGATTCCTATTTAATATATCAAAGTGTATCTGGCAGCCAGTTTCTCTCAACATCCCCCAGCATCCCAACTGATACAGGGTAGAGTTGGCATACCCCTTTCTCTATGCTCATCCCAACTCTCCAGTTCAGAGACTGGACTTCCCTTCCTCCATAGGCTCCTCCCTATATTACCAGCCATTTTGGTTACTGGCTTCTTTTATTCTTTTGCCTTCTTGACTCTGCACCTGGCTTCCCTCTCTCTTCTCTTTCTCCCCCTGCTCTTCTCCCCACATGGACCAGCTTAGCATGATCATGTACACTTTGAAAACAGCCAGATGTCCCTGACTGTCTTTGCTCTCCATTTTATAAACTTGTTCCTCCACCATGCTTAGCAGTCATGTCCTTTCCTTTTTGTCTGTGCACTTTGTATTTTTAATTCAGTTTATACTTTTGCAAAGCCACATTTCCTAGCATTTCATCATCACTGGTATGAACTACTTCAACAGTTTACCTTTCACCTCTACTTTTTCTCCTCATTGATTTATACTACTTGTTACTCATATATCTCCACTCCACATGTTTTAATTACTTTATTTCTCTATTCTAAATCCACTGTCTCAAAATTGCTCACTTAATAAAGTCTTAGATTTATATGAAAGACTGTGGGATATGGTAAAAATTTAACTTTCTAGTCACGTTACTGTAAAATTTTTACACATAATAAAAACATTATAATCAGACTTTCAATTTGATAAACTATTGGTTAATTTGCATTCATAATTAATCAATGTACTTTTTAAAGGCTGTTCCTTTCCTGCAAGAACGCTTTTACCACAGGCACAGAATAGAGTTCATTTGAACTTCAAGTACCTACTACCTATGGTTCCTCCTGTAAGCCCTGCTGAAGGAGGTATCAGTATCAAGTACAACAGGCAAGCTCACCTGTGCATCAGCAAGTTGAACAGCAGGAAAGCCTTGGTTTGCTTCTTCCACGCCTGCCACATCATCTTGACTAGTACTGTGCTGAGAATGTGTCCCATCCAGAGTATTCTGATCACTAGACAGGACGGTGTTGAAATCTGAGGCTGATGGTATCGTAGGAAGATTGGGTGCAACTCCTAACAGTAATATTTCAAGAGAAAAATGCGACTCATTTGTAAACCATAAAAGGGCATAACAAGTCAAATTTAAAGACAACCTATGTTGTAGTACCCTTATCAGACCACTGATAAAGAAAAGAAAAACTAATAATATGTAATAGTAAAATCTTATAGATGTAATTTATTTAAAAAAATTAAAACAAATATTCAGAAAATAATAGTGATCTTTATACAGGTACTCAAGCCAGTCAGTCCAAAATGTAGGATTTTACGACTGGAAAAATCTCTGAAAAACTGATGCAGCAGTCAAAAGGCACAGTGTTAATAGTCTCACACCCAGGTTTCCTGGGGATGAAAAAAAAAGAAAAAAACAACAAACTATGGCTTCTCTGGGCACTTTCTGTATCAATTCCAAGACAAAGGACTCTTGAGAAAGAGGATCTGTTCCATTCTAGTTCTCCTGTAATTTAAACTATAGCCACTTAGAACAGTGGTGAAATGAGAACCAGAAGAAATGCCAAGAACTGCAGGGTGCCATCTTTCTATCTTCTTCAGTCAAGAGTCAATGCAGAGACCTAGTATGTGGCTATCAGATCACTTCAAGACTGAGGTGAGCCACACCAACAATAGAAAGAGATGAATAGGCACTCACATTTTAGTAATTTCTATATGGAAAGAATTCACATGGTTCAGATAGCTGTTTGAAAAATTCATTTTAGCAGCCTTGAGTAATCAATACCAATATTTCTTCAGTATTTACTAACTTGGAAACCTTAGAAAATTGAAAAGGGAAGGCTAATATTCTTATACTGGATATAGCCACCACTTTCTTGGGGGAACATCCTTCCTGTTTTCTTCCTATACATGCATATTATTTTAAAATTAAAAAATGGCCTTCATTTATCTCTCTCATTGGGGAAAGAAATCTTACTTTACTGTTCCCATAGATCTGATTACATATTTGATAAGTAACTATAAAGAGCATATGAATTAATAGTTAAACAATATCTCAGAGAGAGCTAAACAAATTCAAAGTATTTTCTACTGTAGGTACATCATGTTGTAACTACACTTTATGTTTTTTAGCCTGCCTCCTTTGGTGTTATGAATGTTTAACCAACCACATTAAATGTAAGTTTCAAACTCTTTAAATCTTGTATTAGATATAGCAAGATCAATAAGTGATAGTTTGACTTATCATTTTCTGAATGAGTACAATTTCAAATAAATATTACTTAAACATCTGACAACTTAATTATACTCTGGTAAACAAGAATTTGCTGTAACTGTTTGTACACTTAAAACAGTTAAGTTTTTTTTTTTAAAAAAAAGACAATTTTAATACCTGTTGGAAGACTGTTATGTCCTGACTTTGTAACAGGAGATTCCTGTACCACGCTTCCACGATTACCCACAGCATTTGACATCCAATTATAAAAACTCACAGATGATGGCTCAGATAACAAAGGATGTTCAGACAACATGTCAGTGGCCACCGTATTTCCTAAAAACAAAGTTTACTGAGAATAAAATTATTATATACTGTAACACAGAAAAATGTTACTTATATACTTTCAGAAAGTCAGATGAAAATGTCTTTACAAATTTTTTTAAAGATTCCCTTTTCTTTTATTTATGCATATAGGTATTTTACGTGTGTCTGTACACAAAGTGCATGCAGTGCCTGTGGGAGCCAGAAGAGGGAGGGCATCAGGATTCACTGGAGCAGGAGTTAAGACAGTTGTCAGCAGCCATGTGGGTGCTGGGAACTGAACCCAGGTCTTCGCAGGAGCAGCTGGTGCTCTTAACGACTGAGCCATCTCTTCCCAGTATTGTTCAATTCTCACTTCATGAGGTAGATTCTAAGACATTAGTACAGAACTCATTTCTACTATCATAGGGTGATGATTCTACATTTCTTAGTCTCAGCATGTGTAGGTTAGCATTAGTCAGTACTTATTTGAAAACAAAAAAAATGAAGAGGTATGAAGATAAAGTTACAATTTTCTTCTAAAATATTTTTTCAAAAACAAAGTATACTAAAAGTATTAGTGATGCAACCAAAAAAAACTGCAAAGAATTTTTTTATTTTTAATTGTGTGTGTGTGTGTGTGTGTATGCACACACACATGAGTACAGTTGTGTGTAGAGTGCAGAGGTATGACCTGGATCCACAGGAGCTAGATACCTGTTCTTGTTAGGGAGCTACTTTTCACAGCTGCACTACTTCTCTGAGGAGTGCCTTCCAGAAGGTTGTGCAGGCTTGGGAAGCTTCCGGTCAGATAGCTGAGAAGGCTTTCCTTCCTTGGACTCTCCTTTACTGGCATCCCAGCACGTCCAACATGCACTGGAGAATCTGTCGCAGTGTCTCCACTGGTGTAACTCAGAGAATGATATGGATGAATGCCCTACAAAACAAACACTTGATTTTTTTTTGGCATATGTAAAATAACTCCTGATAATTACAACATCTATGACTGTTGCTATTGCTGCTAGCTATCCTACCCTTTAATACAGTGATTATATCTACTACAATTATTGAGTCTCAAATGTAAAAACGCATTTTTTATAACTGTAGTACAATATTGAGGACTACAAATCATATTTGAGTATATCCCTTTAAGTATTTTAACAATGAATTATTAATCAGTTTCTACAGCTGAACAAGAGTCAAAAAACAGCATCTCAAACAGAATACAGGAAATAAAATGCTGGTAAATATGTAAGTCAATAATATACTATTTATGTGCTTTAAAAACACTGTGGTGGTTTGAATAAGAATAGCCCCCATAGGCTCACAGTTTTGAATGTTTGTTCTAGACTTTGTGTGACTGGGAAGGACTAGGAGGTGTGGCTTTGTTGGAGAAGGTGTGTTGGGGGTGGCTTTGAGGTTTCAAAAGCCTATGCCATTCCCAGTTAGCTCTCTCTTTCTTTCTGCCTCACATGTAAGCTCTCAGCTACTGCTCCATTGCCATGTCTGCCTACCTGCCTGCTGCCACGCACCCCACAATGATGGTCATGAATTCTAACCTTTTGAAACTGTAAGTCCCCATTTAAATGCTTTATTTTAAAAGTTAGCTTAATGTTTCTACATCTACAACAGTAGAAAAGTCACTCACTTACACACACACACACACACACACACTGACAACTAAATTGTTATCAATCCATTTAACTTCAGTGACATTCACAGCTGCACAAAGACCTACCCCCTTTTTGGAAAAGCTTTGTGGTAGGCATATTTTATTAGCTCTCTTATGTTGAATTCTTTTATGTCATATGCATTATTTTCCCATTTAGTGTTGCCAAGAGAAAGCTGTAGGATCTGTCTGATCAATTATGGTCACTTCTAAAATGAACAGTCATTGACATTGAAAGATTTTAACTTTTCACATATAACTGTCACACTGTCTCCCCAGAACAAGGATTGCCATATAACAATATTCTAATATTGTATGAGAATGACTGTATTCTTATATCTTCACCTATAAATTAAAAGTTTTAGTATTATAATCTCATAGATAAAAATAGAAATGTCATTTTGTTTTATACTTTTTATAAGAGAATATATCTTCATATGTGTATATATATTTTTGTGACATATTTTATGCCTTTACCCATTTTTTAAACTCCATTTTAGTATCTTGTCTTTTTCTTAGTGATTAGGAAAAACTTCTGATGTTGTTTATTTGGGAGCCCTTTTTATGTGTATTTTTATAATTTTTATTTAGAAATTTAATAATTTAATGTCAAAACTATTTTGTGATTACAAATCTACATGCAGACTTTGAGTAAAAGTAAACTTATTAACTAGCATTTTCAGTTCTTAGAAAAGCACACTAACAACCAAAAAAACCATAACAATGTAAAATATCAGATTCACTTATCATGTCTTAACTAAGTTATTTTTCACCACAATCTTTCAAAGGAGTTTGCTGTCAAAATCCCTACCTTATAAATAAAGATGCACAGTTCAGTCAGTAATTTTTCAAGTTGCAGAGCAGGATTAAAATAAAGTTATTGCTCCATATGCTAGTCTACTCACCTTGTTATATTGTTCCTTTCATCAAACATTCTTTAAATTTGTTAAAACAATGGAGTATACATTAAGATCATAATTTGTAAAAACCCAACCTAAGGTTTGTAATCAACAATATAGCCTAAAAGGTTTCTACTAAAACTGAAATGACTAGATTATCAACATTTTGAATATTGAATTTTCTTACATATAATATTCAATAAGATAAAAGAACACAAAGGTTTAGTAGTCTTTAAGTATTAAATATTGATGATAAAATTTTCAGGGAAATATATACATTAAAAGATATTAGCCAAGGGGGCTGGAGAGAGGGCTCGGAGCCTAAGAGCATTGGCAGCTCTTCCAGAGGTCCTGAGTTCCATTCCCAGCAACCACGTAATGGTTCACAACAATCTTTCATGAGATCTGGTACCTCTTCTGGCACAGAGGTGTACATGCAGGAGGAGTGTATGCATTAAAAAAAAAAGTTATTAGCCAAATTAATTTCAACATACACTATTGGAACATTTAGAGTAGACATCTAATATATTTAATATTGAAATCAAAAAATCAAGTTGATGATGTAAGTTTTAAACTCTGAATAAAACCAGCAATACTGTACCTTTATTTTTAATGCAGAGTCACTATGGGTATGAGTTTTAGAAAGCTTCCTCATTATTTCTGCTCCAGTGACAGGTCCAGAGCTCCCAGGTGGTGGCCGGTTAGCTGTTCCTTCTAGAAGCATTGTGTGTTCACTGATTGTGGCTAAAATGATTAAATACGAGTTTTATATATATATTTGACCACACATTTTGAAAAAAAAAATCAACCAACATCCTGATCTGTATAATTACAATCCATATTTATAAGCTGAAAAATATAAATTTTTAAATTTTTTTATTTTTGTTTTCTTACTTCCAACTTTAATCTGAGTTTACACTATCCACTGATATAGTGACCAAGACCCAACTCAATTACTCTCAAGAATATCCAGAGCGGCACAAATGAATACAGGTACCAGAAGTAACTAGAAAGGAAAAACCTAATTCAAGCTCTGTGCTTAATACATTCTGGATAATAAGCAATAAAATTTAGGCAACCTTTTATAATGGATTTATTAAAAGTAAATTTTTTAAAATTAAGCTATATCAAAGTGCTAATTTTGGGGTTACCCTTTTCCCCTACTTTTAATTCTTTGTCAAAACAGTGTAAGACAATCTATCATCATAATAAAAAAATTAACCTTTGGCAAAAAGTTAAAATACAAACATACATTTGAAAAGCATCCACCGTGTTCAGATGCAACACATTTTATTTACAGAACTGCATGCTCAGCTCAGGCTTCCAAATTTACTTAAAGATCACATACATAACAGGTAGTAGATACAATTTGGTTAAAAACAGATGGGGCAGATACAATGTTAAAAGACAGGTCTTTATAAGTTTGCTATAAAAGCTGTCTCTACTGTACAGATCATCAGTATACTGTATCTCACAAACCCAAATCATAAAACTTGTTCAATGAAAAGATTCCAAAGTTATTCTGAATGTAGGTTTATAAAACTGCATAGTTAAACCACAGCATTTTCAAATTTGAGACAAAAATTATTAAAATTAATACCATGTGACCAACTATGTACAGCTAGGATTTGCTTCTATTAATAATTTGCTAATAGCTATAGGAAAAAGGTCTTGATTGATATCCTTATAGAGGCGCATTATCCATATGAAACTATTCCTACAAGATGCACATACCCAATATGCCCCACATCCCCCAAACACGCACATAGTGATTATACTGAGGAAAGAAATGTACTCTAAATTTACCTGCATCAAACTCAAATTCTGCACCATCAGCACTGGTATCACTTTGAAGACCACCTCCATTATCCAGGCCAAGTCCATCTTCATGCTCCTGGTCCATAGCAGCTGGAGGTTTCAGTGGCTGAGCTGGTCGGTGTAAGTTAACTACTTTAAAGGCAGGTGTCACCACAATGAACTTCATCCACTGCCGTGCCAAAGCAACTAATCCTTTCTTTAAGGTTACCAATGCAGGAAGCCCATCACTCTGCAATAACAATGAAAAACTTACTTAAATCTCAAAATACACACTTAGAGAAGAAACTAAAATTTAGAATTTAGATAATTTGTTCAACAATACTCAGTATTTCAAGATGATAATAAAACCTTCCACAGGAGCACTGGACTGAGCTCCCAAGGTCCAAATGAAGAGCAGAAGGAGGGAGAACATGAGCAAGGAAGTCAGGACCACAAGGGGTGCGTCCACCCACGGAGATGGTGGGGCTGACCTAATGGGAGCTCACCAAGGCCAGCTGGACTGGGACTGATGGAGCATGTGATCAAACCAGACTCTCTGAATGTGGCTGACAATGAGGGCTGACTGAGAAGCCAAGAACAATGTCACTGGGTTTTGATTCTACTGCATGGACTGGCTTTGTGGAAGTCTAGTCTGTTTGGATGCTCACCTTCCTAGACCTGTATGGATGTGGGAGGACCTTGGACTTCCCACAGGGCAGGGAACCCTGGCTGTTCTTAGGACTGGAGAGGGAGGGTGAGGGGAAAGGGGAGTGGGGAGAGGGGAGGGAAATGAGAGGAGGGGAGGATGTGGAAATTTTTAATAAATAAACAATAAATAAATAAATAAATAAATCTTCTATAGCTACACATACATTGAGACTGTCCCTTGAGGGATTATGGACTTCAAAAATTTGGGTTCCATTGTAGGAATGTATTTGGAAAGGGGCAAAATCTTTAAGAGGGGATCTAGTGGCAATTGCTGATGACAGTGGCATCAGAATTCATTACAGCAGTTTTGGTGAGACCTGGAGAGTCTGTACATGGGCTTTTATTAAAGAGCAAGGCCACCACTTCACCAGCTTCTGGCGTCCTGACTTGGCACATGATCTTTGATGTCTTGATGACCTCTCTCTCTCTCTCTCTCTCTCTCTCTCTCTCTCTCTCTCACACACACACACACACACACACACACACACACACACACACACCGTGAAGCCACTATTAAGGAATTATAGTCCTCACCAGATCACACTGATCCTTTGTGGGATACCAGTCCCACGTATCTGATTAAAGTAATAAAAAATAGACTGATACAGCACTCCAACTCTAAACACAGCATTGCATATATAAGGCACTAAGACTGCTTCAGGTGAATATGACACTAAACACTGGAGACAAAGCTGTTGTTTTGTTTAAAGAACCATTTAATAGATTTTATTATTTTGGCCCAAATGAAGACTCAAAATTTGTTCTCAGCTATTTAGATGATTCACTAAGATAAAAAGAAATAAAATTATTCACTGCAAAGATTAGCAATCTATCAAGTATCTCTACTATTTAAATGTTAAAATGAATTGCTACAAATTAAATGCTGCGTATAAAAGGATTTGTAACTATCTTGAAAGTCAACAATGAAGATGGCTACAAGAAACTTTAGCTTCTTTCCTATTTTTGCTGTAGCCTAAAAAGAAAACTGTAAATTCTTCCCAATTCATTTTCTGCAATTCCTCACACTGACATAGATGGCCAAAGAACTCCATTTATAACTGGGTGGGAAGTCACACCCACTTTCTGAGAACATCAGGCCCTCTTTTTCCTGTCCAGTCACAGTGCCATCTGTACCTCTTCCTTTCACATTTTGTAGAGCATCCCCTCAGAGCTAATGCCTCAAGTCTCTCTGTTCTAGTTTCTCTTACCACAACTAGGATAGGCATGTCAGGCTTACAATGTACAATTTTGTCTTCAACTCCCAGAAAGGTGAAAGTGCTATTTCAGGCTTAGATATAAACATCTTTTTAAAACCTATCACTTATCATAGATTCTTTACACGCCTGGTGAAAGGTATGGCTGGCCATGAACAGTACTGATACATAGGTGCCTAATTTGGCTAAATATTGTTGCACATGCTCTACTACCCAGAAGCCTAGAGGAGACAAGCAATGCTCTCAAACTTCTAAAATCCCAATCCCAACTTGCCATTTGCTTTTCTTAGGGTGAGGATGAGTTGTTGAATTATATAGTCTCCCCTCTATGATTAAGCACTCTTTACTTTATTAAACCATTATGACTCTAGAGATTATTTCCTGACTTGAAACTTATGCTTTCAGTTTTCAATATACAACTGTCTCAGTTCTTCTATCTTCTATCCCTTCTTAGTACTCCACCTAGCTTTATTCAACCTCTCTAACCTTCTTAAAGTTTTTCAGAATTCCGTCTTTGACCATTTCTCATAATCTATCAGGCTGAGAAATCTTATCCATGTTGACAGCTTCTACTGACACCTTTAAATAGGTCACTCGGAGAGTGTTAATCAGAGCACAATGTTATCTACTGACCTGTATTTCTAACCAAATTTCTCAACCTGTCCATCAGTACTATTGATACAGAATAACAGTTTCCTTAAAGCTAGTACTTACCAATCAGGTGTGATGGCACATGCCTTTAACCCCCAACACTCAGGAGGCAGAGAGAGGTGGATCTCTGAGAGTTTGCGGGCAGCCTGCTCTATAAATCAAGCTTCAGGATCTACACAAAGAAACCCTATCTCAACAAACAAAAAATTTAAAATACTAACCATTGTGGCATCATCAATGATAGAGTAATTTGCTTGGTGGAGGTAGTGGTGTAAAATATTACACAGTAAACATGAAGGATTTTCTTGGAGAAAGCGAGCAACTTTTGTAAGTCTATTGTATTTACTTCTTAAAGGGAAATGTACACTTTTATTCTGAAAATCAAACAAAAACAAAAGACTTAGAACAAATGTAGAAGAGATCCTAAAATCAAAAATATCTAGTAATTAATAACCTGTAGACCTGGTACCTTCCACTATTATGGAAGTGAATCATTTTCAGTAATCAAGCATGTCTGATCCCTTATATGATTAAAAGACACACCTCTAATGCTTCTGTCATTATGCATCCCATAACAGCACAAATTCTCAAGGTTCCCTCAGTCTCTAATTTGTTTAAAGATGACTTGAGTTGATCAATGGGAACAAGCCATGCACCAACAGCTGGGGTTGCAGTGCTTAAAAGGTTCAGCTGCCTTTTAAAATAAATAAAAAAAATTATAAGATCAAACTTTATCAAATTTTCAAACAATCATCTATATCTATAGCATTTACTATTATTTTACTCAGGCAATATTTTTCTTTCTAGTCACTAACAAGTTATGAACCTATAAATAAGAAATGGAGATGGAAAGGAAAAAGGGGCAAACATGTCTGAAATGAAGAATAAAACAAAAGTTTTCAGACAGCAACACAAGTAAATACAGCTAAAATACTAGGGAAGAATTTGGGCTAAGTAGAGAATATACAATGTCTAAAGAAAGTATCCAACGAGAAAGATAGGAGGAATAGCCATTTTAGCACCCATAGAATATTAGACATGTCAGAAAATATTTCAGTAAGTACATGAAACAGAATAGCATGCTGTCTAACATAAGGACAAACTGTCAATGGACAAAACTACACTTTGAAATTTTTTACCTAGAAAATGCATGTGTGGGAGATCTCACATTGGTGGGAGCTGCAAAACTAAACCAAATTTCTTTAATAGTCAATTTCATGCTACATGAGTCTGGAGGTGGTGGCATTAGAGGTAGATCTTTTTTCAAATCATCAGATTCAACTCCTTCATCCTACATATAAAAAAAAAGGCAACAACTTAAATATGTATTGATTCTGCAGAACCACAACACAGGCTTAATAGCACTTTAAACACAAAACTTTTTCATTCATCAGGCTAACAGAGTACACCTTTACACAAACCCTTGATCTGTAGCTACTGCTCAAAGTAGCCTTCTGCTTAGGATCTCAACCCAGGTCCTCCATCCGGCTTGCAGCAAGACAGCAAATGCCTTTGCTTGCTAAGTCATCTTACTAGACCCAATATACTTTTCTTTGTGAAAGAAATCTAAACCTAGGGTCCTAGATATTCAGGAGGCTGAAACAAGAGAATCTTTTAAAAGCCCAGGATGTCAATACTAGTTTAGGCAACATAGCAAGACTATCCTGAAAAACAGAAACAAAACAGCAACAACAAAAAGAAACCTCGATGGCTGGGGAGGCAGCTAAGCGGTATAGTTAACTCTTGCAAAGCATGTTACAATGTCCTGAACTTAATCCTCAGCATTACAAAACATAATAAATAAATTTGAAGCACTGATTTTCTCAAGGAGCTATGAGCCAGGCACTGGGTATAAAAACACAGAACCTGACATCTGAACAGAGCAGGGAGACTTGTGCATTACTACTGCAGCAATGTGCACGGTCAAGCAAATGATGGTATATTGAACTGTCTCTGGAGTCATGGCATACTTAAACATGCATAAATGTCATGGCATGGTTTAGGAGTTCTGTGAAAGAAGCATGGCAAAGTGTTACTACATAATAGAACTAGCAATGCATCAGAGAACAGACAAACACAGGAGGAAATTGGTGCCACAAATACAACTTCCAGGGAACACCCACATTTGAAGAGAAACAATTCCACAAAGAAACAGGAAAAGAAAACACAACACTTGGATAAATTGTTATAAAATCCACATAGGTGGGGCTGTGGTGGTATACGCCTTTAATCCCAGCATTTGGGAGGCTGAGGCAAGCGGATCTCTGTGAGTTCCATCGAGGCCAGCCTGATTTACAAGAGCTAGTTCCAGGACAGGCTCCAAAGCTACAGAGAAATCCCATGTGGGAGGGTGGGGGGGGGGGGAGAATAAAAGAGAAGGGGAGGGGAGGAAATGGGAGAGGAAGGGAGGGGAGCGGAGGGGAGGGGAGGGAATCCACATAGTACAGGATCTGGGAGAAAGGCCCTTAAAATTCTTTGAAAGGAGGCTGAAGAGCAGTCAAAAGCATCAGTTGGGGGTGGGCTCTGTTTCCAGTCCCCACAAGGTGGCTCACAACTGTGTTTCTACAGGGGAATGGAGGTGGTGGTGACAGAAAAATCTCAGGACACCCCAAGACCAGCCAACCTGGTTTCCACAGCATTGAGGAAACCTGTCTCAGATAGAAGGTGACAGTTGACATCCAAAGGTTGTCTCTGATCTCACATGTAGGCTATGACATGTCTATACCCACACACTCACATCTGTTTCTCATACACAGAGAAACACAAAGAATTATCAGGAAATGGGGTTCAGAGGTGAATATAACCATGACTACTAGATGCCCACAATCTATTTCTCAATGAAAGGGTGTTTTCTTAAGCTTTTATTTTTGTATACTCTCAGAAGTGTATGTATATTTGTGTATATATTCACTAAATTCTTCCTTGAACTAGATACTTGAGTAAAGTTTTTCATATATAATATTGTTTTAATGTTCAAAATTCTATAAAGCCAATGGCATTACTTACTACACTATTACTTCTTAAAAAAAAAAAACAGGAAAAGCTAAAATCCTTGTTTGTCCAAGGTCATCAAGCAGTTAGTGACCCAACCTCCACAATACAGAATTTTAAATACTTTTGTTGTTATCATATTCATAACAATTAGATTCTAATACATTAAAAATAATAAATTGAATATAAGGCATTACTTAAAATGCTATTAAAAAAGCAGATAACAAAAATATTTATTATCCACATAAAATATCACAAATAACAAGTATTAAAATGACTTTTAAAATAATAAAAACCTAATTAATTAATCAAACTTACTTTCCTTAATTTCTATAAATTCATTTATTTAACAAATTTTTATTAAACGAATAACATAAATTGAGTATTGTGCTAAATAATACTATAGTGGTCAGGAATATGCATCATAGATATATATTTCTATACCTAACTGTACTCTAGCTATGGTATATTCAGCAAAATGTAACAACTCTCAAAAAGGAAACGACAAGGAGATACGTTCTAGAAATAGATTCTGAATTGATTGTGTAGTTCCCTAATTCCAAACTACTAGTATCATTAGAAATTCACCAACTTGTTCATCTGAGACTGAGTTTCCATTTATGTCAGAGGAAGGACTGGTTCGGTCACACGGAAGGTTATCATCAGAGACATCAGTGTTGTAGCCGCTGCCCGTAGGAGAGTCAGAAGAATTGTTGGATGTCAGCACTCCACCCCTTTCTGTGACAGTAGTCTCACCCATAATTCCAAAACTGTTATATAAAACTGCCCCAGATTGTCTTCCTCCTATAAAAATGAAGGGAGTTATCTGTTAGAAAAAGAGGGGATATGTATTTTACTGCTGTACTATAAAATACCTGTATATAACTTCATCAAGACCATGTTTTTCCTCACTAGCCTAAGAGAGCTATGCATGACTGACTCACTAGTATTTCAAGTTATTGTGTAACGTCAGACTAAACTTGGAAGTCTTATTACAACTCAACTTTCCTATCTTAAAGCATTATTCATAACCACATGACTTACTCTCTTCCTTTCCTCCCCTCCTATCTTATATAAGAAACAAGTATAAATAAGTAGTTTTCAGTAGATGAAGAATTTACATAAAATATTTACTTCTTATATGGCAAAGCTCTAAACTCTGAAAAGAATGGGACACTCCAGTGAACTCAGAAATTTTTAAATCCTGCTGTTCTGTGAGGTCTCAAGGTTTGGAAAAGAGAAACTGTCTATCTAGCTGCGGAAGGAAATAATACTGGTATAACTGGGATAGCTATCCACCTCTTGTAGGTAATATCAGACATCACAATTTTTGCTGTATTATATTGATTAAGGTTGCTACAAGTAACAACATTAAATACATTTCAGCAATGTGGGACTGAACTGTACCCACTTCAGCAGACAGGGTTAAAAAAAAAAAAAAAAAAAAAAAGCTTACCTTTTATAGTTAAATTTTCAAGTCCACATTCAAACATTATCCAGCCCCATTTTTCTTGACTGGGACCTATCCGTGTTACATCTGGGATAGCGTGCTGATCTGTCTCATCTACAAAAGTAAATTCATCCAATTCTTCAAGAGTAAATAAAACTTTGGACTTCTCAAAGGGAATGGCAGTGATGGCACAGGTCCCGATGTCTATTATTGAGAGAGCACAATGAACTGTTTTTTAAAAAAAGAATACAGATTTTAATATTTAAGAAGATAAATCAATCATAATGGTTATCCTAAAAAGGAGTATTAATTAGCATTCTAAAATGACAAAAAAATAAAAACACTTTTAAAAAAATGCTACCTACAATAATGTAAAGAAATTCCAGATTAACAATGAATTTATCAATTTATTTTAAAAAAAAATCAGAGTATCCAGTCAATAAAGGTAACAAATTCATACATAATCCAGCTTTGTGGTAAAGTACTTTAAAACAACAAAATTACTTCAATTATGTGACCTGAGGAAAAACATTATTTCCTAGGAAAAGTGTAACTTTTACTAAAAGACTACTTTACACTAACATTTTATATAATTGTAATATACTAAACATTGCCATGAATCTACTGCTTACAGATGCAATGAAGTAAAATGTACCCTCATTTCCCAAACTTTTATGATTATTTAATTACTTGCATTTCTATTTAAATCTCTTGAACTTACTTTTATGGGTATAAGGTAAGAAACTTACTTAATTTCCTAAGTAATCTACTGCTATAGATATGAAAGCATACCTAACAGAAAGCACTGCAGTCAGAAACCTACCTCATCTCTGTGGCTATCAAATGCCATGAAACTGAGAATCGCAAGCATATGTATAAACAGTGGGTTTCAAGTTACATAATGTAATGCTTATGTTCTGGCATAATACATAAGCGCAAATTGATCACCACTGCAATCTACAGAAAATTTAAAACTCAAACTACTATTTTGCCCCAATTTTGGGACTATAGTTAGTACGTAGTTATAAAAAAAAAAAACTCTTCAAAGGCTCAGGTCGGATGCTGTGACTTTATACACAGGGTGATGAAATAAGCCCTTTGCTGAATACTTTAATGACAGCTTGACACAAGCTAAAGTCATCTGAAAGGAGGGAACCTCAATTAATTAATTAAATTAATTAAATTAAACCTCAATTAATTAAATGTCTCTACAAGACTGAGTTGTAGGCAAGCCATGAAGAACAAGCCAGTAAGCATCACTCCTCCACAGCTTCTAATCAGCTCCCGCCTCCAGGTTCCAGCCCTGCCTGAGTGTCCTGTTCTGGCTTCCTTTGATGATGGACTGTGATGTGAAAGAGTAAACCAAATAAACCCTTCTTTCCCTAACCTTCTTTTTCATCAAGGTATTTCATCGCAGTCATAGAAACCCTAACTAAGACAAACCCTCAGTCAGGCAGAACAGTTACACTAACCTAGAACATAGACAGGAATCATGACACCTACAGAACCCACAAGAAAGGGAAAAGATTCATAAAATCATTTGTTCATTTGGGATTCGTTGTATGCCCAACATACAGATTTTGGGAGACTAACAAACAAAGTTTATGAAATTCAATCTCATATTCTGATATTTTTTAAATTTCTAAAAGGCACTAGAGTTCCAAAAACAAACAAACACAATTTTAAAAACACATAAAAACCACTGAAATGGTATGTAACAGTTCTACTTTTCTCTTTCAGCTTTTTAGGGATATTAAAGAAAAAACTTACTCTAGATTAATATTATAATTAGTTCTTTTTAATAATCCTCACAATTTTCATTTTTAAAAAGCACTACATATGATGTTCTCTGTTCTATGAGCAAAAAATAGAAATTAAAAGAAAAAAAATTCTAATTTGGGTCCTAAAACCTACTTTGCTTTCCACTCTACACACAATATAAGTATGGAATAGTTAAATACTTCATATGTGGAAGCCTTTCTCTTTAAGGAATACCTTTCTCTTCCTTACAAAGTCAAATTGCTGCACTATTCATAGGAAAATATTCTATTTTGGAAAATTATACATTTACAAATGCCAAAGAAACACAAATATTTTGAAGCCTACCTGTAGTATCAAGACCTCTAAGTTGCCCATGGACTCGATGGATATTCAACTTGGCAGCAATTTCTTTGCCTTTCTCTGCTCCAGCATTTGATCTAAGTGACCCAGAAGACTGTGGCTGCATCTTGCTGGCATGAACATATCTCTCAAAATTTGATGTTTTACTAGGGTCTACATTATTTGAAGCCTCTTCAACCACACCTCTTAATGAAAAAAGAAAAAAACACAATGGTTAACATTTAAATAATGTAGTCCAATAAAAACATTTAACTAAGTTTTTTAAAAAGAGCAACTAAATTAAATTAAACCAATAATAATATTACCTAAGTGTTTCTTAAAAACAATTAAGAACAATTAAGATAATTAATGTTTTTAACATCAAACAAATACTCATGGCTTACATTATTAAAATCTTTTTACCTGTTCATACGAACTTGCGTAGCAATTCTGTCAAAACACAAAGCCACCAGGGAAACATGAGTCACACTTCTACTAGGAACTGTAGCTGGAGATTCTTCCACTGAGGCTTGTAACAAGCATAAGTTAACCTAACACACAAATGTCACAGATTTCAGAACTGAAAAATTAAAAAGCATATTGTATACCAAATCACAAATACAAATAAAAAAAGAACCTAATAATAATATAGAGACATATCTGAGGGTAATGAAGAAGAAACTACTAAGTTCTCAAAAGAGCCATAATTCCTGCTAAGATATGTTCACTAGTGCAAACAATAGTGGTAAAAACATTATGCGAGTAATCAACACTTTCTAATTGAATTTTTTTTAGATCCTTCAAGACCAGTCTGTGCTGCCCAAGTATTTGTGGATGAGTATTCTTCCACTGGAGTGTGGTTGACTACGCTTTTAAAGAAAAATACAGATAAGTTTCTGTTTGTAGTATATGGCAATAAAGAAACTCACAACTTGTCAATATGTAGAGAGTTAGAGTACTCATTCAGAAATAGAACATTTTTGTCTCGCCCTCATCCTCAAGTCCCAGGAATCAGTGAGAAAAAAAAGGGAGGAGAGATGTTAAGAGCCAAAAGTGGTGGATAACTGCTGTGAAACTTTTTTTTTAGATATGAGCAGACATTGCACAAAACTAACAAAGGATATGAGTTTATGCACAAGACAAGCTAACCCTAGCATTTATGATACTGGCAGGTACTCTGCACACTACTGGAGAAAGGCAATCATCAATATTTCTAGGCAACTTACAACAATGATATGCCTGCAAGATGAATTGTTGCAATGGTGGTACAAATGTTATGGGAGTAACCAATCACTTTCTCATTGAATTTAAAGCCCACTCCATGAGACAGAACCCATACCCAATAATGTTAACAGGACCAAGAACCTGATCTAGATAAGGATACTAGACAGACAGACTACTAGATAAGGACTAGTCATGGGACTACGAGAAACCCTACTATTATTCTGCTAAAGGAACATTGCAATCAAATACCTCCTAATAGCATATTGCTATGTCCATAAATTGGAGCTTCAAAAGGAAAAATGATTCCTAATGACAAATTGTTAATCCCATATATCAGTGCTTAACCCCCTCTCAGAGAAGCTTCTTGACAGTGATTAACATGGAAACCTGCAACTGGACAATGTGTAAAGAGTCAAGAGATTTTGGAGCACAAGGTTCTAAATGGGATATCTTCAAAGAACCCTTTCTCTCAAGGATCTATGCGAAAGAGAAAGTGGAAAGATTATAAGAGTCAGAGCTGATGACTTACTCCAAGGAAACTTGGTCTTCCAGACACAGCAGGACTGATGGATATATGAACTCACAGTAGCAGCAAGCATAAGACCACCCATACAAATAAGAGTCAGATATAACTAACACTAAGAAGGGGAAGGGAATATGAGCCCCTACCCATAACCAAAAGCTGTCTACAACTGACATCCATTGGCAAAGGAAAAACCTGTTTTCTAAAATGAAGTTTCACTAGGTATATTAACCATATATTAGGTCAGGCTCCATGCACAGTAGTTGGCCAAAACAAAAATGAACTTAATGGTGTGGTTATGGACTTTCTGTTTCATTTTGCTTTGGTTAGGTATTTTTTTACTTTTTGTATTTTGCTTGTTTATTTTGAAATCCATTTTGTTTTTTGTTTGTTTTCAAATGCTTGTTTATATATATACACACATATATATGTATGTATATATATATATATGTATGTGTGTATGTATATATATATATATATATCTTAAAAAGAGAAAGAAAAAAGCATGAATTGGGTAGGTAGGGTGGTGGAGAGCAATCTAGGATAAATTAGGGAAGCAAAAAATATGATCAAAATATACAAATGAAAAAGATTTTTCCAGTAAAAAAAAAAAAACACTAAGAAACAACAACAACAACAAAGAAATCAAACTAGCCAAAATCCCAGCGTAAATAGGGGCTCAACAAAATCCTAACCCTAATTTGACAGGTTCAAGTTAACTGACGGCTGCCATGGGAGAGTCAGCTTTCAAGAATATAACCCCTTATAGTTGTGAACACAATGACAGAACTAACTGTTGGCTCAGTGGGTTTAGAAAAAGAAAACACATGAAATCTGGAAGAAAAGGTGGTAGTGCAGAATGGAGAGGAGTTCAAGGAGAAGGAATTGAGGAGGACTTGATTAAAACGCAGTATATGCATGCATGCATGAAATTCTCAAACCAAAAAAAGCCACAATTTAATTTTTATTGAATATGAAACATTTTACTAAATACTTACTAAGAGTCTGCTCTAGTAAGCTACTTATAATATAGTAAATGTACATTAGATCATCAAGGAAAAGGAATATATTATTTGATACTGCAAAGTATTTGACTAATATTCCCTTTGAAAGTAAAAGAAAAACATATCAAATATGTTCTCCTATATCAGGGAAATGTTTCTGAAAAGCTTATTACCTTTGGTATGCTCACATTAGCCTGCAGACCTTTAATTGTCACATTATCTTGCTTTGTTGTAACATTTGTCTGAATTTGTCCCTGGTTAGTTGTTCCTATCACAGGATGCTCAGTTTTTGTTCCTCGAACATCTTGCTTAGGGGACAACTGAAAGGATTGAGTAGGAATTATTCTCCAGACATTTCGTAGGTTATATAACATCCACACAGCCATGATTATTCACTATATTGCTACACCTCCCCCAGTCTACGTGACATCAACTATCCTAAAACTCAATCTTGAAATTCAAGCAAAAGCTGGCAAATAGACCAGCTTGTCATTCTGAAAAAATACTATACAATAAAATTAAATCCACCTATGGAGAAACAAAGATGGCAACAGTATATTTTTATAATAAGTTGTTGTTGTTGTATTAATTTTAGGCAAACTGAACTCAACAGTCTTGAAGGCTGACTTTATTTCTGCCAACTGGCTCCTTGTTGACTGGGAATAATTCAAATTTCCTTTTTTAATACTGCTCTTACTGCTCTACCCTAACTAACTGAATGTAGCACATGAAAGGCCAACATAGGAGGAGTAATAATGGGTTCACCAGAAATACTCAGGCTCACTTTCACATCTACTTGGTACTAATTTACATATGATATAGATAAACTTGAGAATCAAAAGAGAATCATCAAAAGAGCACCACATTGTGACTGCTAAGCAACTGGTGTCACAGCCAGGATAACAGCAGAAGTGCCACAGGAGAGAGTTACTCCAGTCACTGAGGTGAACAAGAAACAACACAAAAATAAAAGGAAGTTAAAAATATGTGTACTTTTGGTTCTTAAAGCACTAAAATATTAATTCTAAAGAATGTTTATCACAGGGATGGAGAAATGCTCAGCATTTATGGACATATACTGCTCTTTCTGAGTATCACAAATTTAAAACAAAATAAATCTTAAAATTGTTCTCACCACTTAAGGACAGGGCTTGTTTAAAAAGATTTAGAACTAAGCTATTTTCAAAATAGAAGAAAAAAAAAATAAAGCTGTGATTTTTAAGTAGAACTACTTAATCCACAGTAGTTATTTGTGGTACATTTCAATTGAACTTATTGATAAAATTTGATACATTCAAGTTTTTCAAGTTGGCATATTCTGACACATGGTGAATATTCAACTTGCTATGCCCATTGAATCAAAAACTTCTTACATTTTCTGAGAAGGTAGTCTTACTATTTTGGACAGCTTCTCTAAGGACTTTGGTGTGAAGATCATCTACAATTGCAGCTGGGTGCCGGGTACTAGCACAGTGAACCATAGCTTCAATATATCTGATGAAAGAAAAAGATCAATGAAAAATTAAAATTTCATTTACTATTATGACCTATTTTACCAGACAGTGAAACTTACCACCGTCTGAATATTTACAATTCTTCAATACAGAAATGCAAAATCCTCAATTATATCTTTAGAAATTCTACAGGGAAAATATTACTGAAATTTTTAGGCCTACCATCACTCCCAAAACCCTGAGATTGGGTAGGAACATTTGCCCCCACCACAAACAATGTTCAACATTTTCTACAGACTTCTACCTTACACTAATATCTGAAACTTAGTTTTTTAATTTATTCTTACCTGATATACAAAAACATTAGGATTGTACATACTAACAAATTACTATGCAGATACTACGAATCTAATTTATTAAAGGTGAAAATTTTAAAAATCCCTTCTTCTGTGCACACCAGAGCTTCTAACTGTAACTCAGTACTAGTCAATCAACATTCCTCTGCCCCTTCTCTCTCCAACTGGACTCTGGTAATCACTATTTTACCATTAAAATTCAGAGACTAAACTGTTTCAGATTCATATGAAGAAATGATGTAAAATTTGTCTCTGCCTGGCTTATTAGATTTAACCTATTGACATTCAGTTCCATTAACATTGTCACAAATTACAGGATTCAATTGTCTTATGGCTAAACAGTATTCCACAATGCAAATGTAACAAATTCTGTCAGTTAGTGGATATGGGTCATTTCCATCTTAGTTACCGTACAGAGTGTTGGTGCATATGGAAGGAAGATGTTTCTTCAACATACTACTTTCATTTTCTTTGCATATACACCCACTAGTAGGGTTGCTGAATCACAGTAGTGTTGTCTTTTGCTTGTGAGGAACCTCAATATAGAGCTGTATTAACCTACATTTCCATAAACAATGGTCATTCTTGCTGGGGTGAGGAAATATCTCACTATAGTTTTAACTGGCATTTCCTCAGGGATTAATAATTTTTTCATAATCCTGTTGGCATTTATACATCAATACTGAGAAATGTCCTCTTAGGTCTACTATCTATATTTAATTTTTTATTTAATTTTTTAAAATATTGCTAATAGTGATTTTTGGTATTCCTAATATATTCTAAATATCCATCTTTTGTCAAATGTTTGATATATCTCCCATTCTGTGAAGAATGTCTCCAGTCTGCTAAAACTTAATTTGTTGTAATACCATTTATCTACTTTATTTACTTATCTATCTATTTATTTAGCTATGATTTCACCACACACACACAAACCCCACAAGTAAAGAATTCTTGTACATTTTAATGTCCTAATCTCTCCACTGTCCATTTTGTGTGTGGGAGGGGTAGTTTAACATTACAGGTATTCTACTTAGGTTGTTAATACATTCTCAGTCGGTAGTTTTGTTTTCTGAGACAGGGTCTTGTTTGAAGTTACCCACATTGGCATCGAGCTCATGATTCTCCTTCAGTCTCCCAAGTGCTGTGCACAAAGACATATGCCACCATACCTGGCTTCTGAGTTATTTTTAAACCAGTAAGTCTCCTAGACAACTTTCTATATTCTTCATTAGTATGATATTTTACAAGAATCTTGACAATTTATCAGAGAAAACTATGTACTCCAGTAAAAGGAGTATTTTCATGAAAACTGGTCCTGAGTCTTTTCTGAACTTCTTTATTTTTACACAAGTTGCATTCTAATTTGTTTCACTTTGGCTTTTACTTGTGTCAATTGTATCTCCTTAAATAGACTACTCAGACCTCACAGGACAGAATAACTATTATTTTCCCTTTATCTCTTCAATTAACTAGGAAGAATATGAAATAATTACTTCACAAGCATTTGATCATTTTATGCTTGTTAGTCCAAATTTAAAAGAAAATATATTGTAACTATTATAACACTGACAATATATTTACCCTGTATTTTTACTCAAAACAACTAATTAATAAACTCTTAAATGAACACTATCACATTTTCACATATCGTATAAAATATGTCACTTTATAAAGCAGTAGTTCTATTTTTAGACAAATACCTGTCTAAGGCTTCAGCCACCAGTGGAGTCAGAACAACATCAACAGTTCCTTTTACTTCAACAATGGCTGTTGTCTTGGTCTGAGCAACAGGCTGGTCCAGAGTCCACTCTTCTGTTAATGTTTCATCATCTGTATTATCAATAATTTTCTTGTCTAATGGAGTATATGGTGTGCTGTACAGTTTAACCAGAAAAGCAAATATTTAAAAGAATATAAACAATAAGTTAGAGCTTCCTTAAAGTACATAAACATTTTAATTACATTTATCTCAATGAAAAAATCTCACAGACTAATATTTCACATCTAAACACTTTCCAAAAGCAGGGCAAATGAGGTACTAAAATGCAAAATAGCCAAAGATGTCAATTATATCACATAACAAAAAAATATTTTTTATATTTGTTTACGTGATAGTCCTGTCCTAAAATGTGCAAACATATTATTTATCTACTCCTACACAAAAATTATTTGAGGTAATTTATTCTTAAAGTAGGCCTAAAATCAAGTACAAAATGGTTATTACTCAGAATAAACTCTACTAATCTCATAATCAAAAAGGACTATGACTCTGAGCTTTAAAAATGCAATTTTAAGGCACCTCTAGTCCTAGCTGCTTGAAGACTAAGGCAGGAAGATTCCTTTAGCCCCAGAATTCAAGGGCATGCTGGGTAACATAGTAAGAGGCTGTGTCTAAAAATTAAAATAAGATTATAAACTCTTACTTTGAAGTTGATCCTGAAAGTTGCATCCCTCTGTCTAGCAAAGAATTAGCAGTGAGTCCCTGTTTGATGACCTAGAATAGAAAAAATGCTATTTATAGTCTAAAATTTTAATTATTTCTTCTTATGATAAGCAATATTTGTGAATATTCAAAGTAACCTTGCTATTGTAATCTTAACATATTCAATATAAATATTTAACAGAAAATATCCAATGAATAACTGTAGACGGAAGTTTCTGTCCTGCCTGTTACCACAGCCATTCAATCCCAACAAAATACACGGAGGCTTATATTAATTATAAACTGTTTGGCCTATTAGCTTAGACTTATTATTAACTAGCTCTTACAATTTAAATTAATTCATAATTCTTATCTATGTTTAGACATGTGGCTTGGTACCATTTCTCAGTGCAGCATTTTCATCTTGCTTCCTCTGCATCTGGGTGGCATCTGCAGACTGAGCCTTTCCTCTTCCCAGAATTCTCCTAGTCTTGTCGCCCCACCTATACTTCCTGCCTGGCTACTGGCCAATCAATGTTTTATTAAACCAAAAAGAGTGACAAATCTTTATAGGGTACAACATCAAGTAACTTCGTACTTTATTCAAGTAAGTGACAGAGTTGTGAGGGTGGAATGAGAGAAAGACATGACTGAAACAGGAATTTCAAATGTCTTTCCTCCATGAGTTCTTTTTGACACCTAGTTAGTTCTTTCTGAAGCTGATTTCCGTCTTCTCCTAGTATAACTACAAGACACAATGAACCATCAACCACACACATGAAAGTCTAGATGACCATTGTCTTTGCCTGTAATCCAGAGGCCCTAAGTCTGATTCTCATCTTCAATGATTCCTCCTTCTTCAATTTTCAGTTAAAATACTATGCCCTGGGCTGGGGAAAAATACTTGCTACATGATCTGAGTTTGTGTCCCTAGTACCCACGTAATAAGATGGGCTTGGAAGCTTGTGCCTACACAGCCCGAATAATGAGTGTAGTGGAAGACAGATAGATCCTGGGAGTTCAATGGTCAACTAGTCTATCCAAAAAGGCAATCTCCAAGTTGAGTGAGACGTCTACCCTCAAAAATAAGGTGAAGAAAAATGTAATACACACATACACACACAAAAATGATTAGCAAACACTGTTCACTAGGTCCTCAGACTTTATATACCTTTAACATCATAAAACTTTGTCTTATAGTACATTGTTTAAAGATAAGAATTTTCACACTGGCTATTATCACTAAATATAGTTTGAAATGTTTCTGATTTTTCTAAAGTCATTTAAGAAACCACATTAAATTATAATAGTTCAATCATTAACTGAGTTGAACTGAAAATACCAGAAGCTATAGACCAACAGAAAATTATTCCTAATCATTATTCAAATAATTCCAAAATCTTATTTTTTAAATCTTTTAATTATGTATATATTATATGCATATGATAAGTATATTATATGCATATATAAGTATATCTATGACTGTGTGTATGTGTGCATGAGTAAGGTGATTGTGAAGGTCAAAAGAGACCTGAATCCCCAAGAGCTGGAGTTACAGGTGGTTCTGAGTCAACCATGGGTGCTGAAAATAGAAATCTAGTCCTCTAGAAGAATATTATGCACTCTTAACCAGTAAGGCATCTCTCTAGTCTCCAAAATCTTACTTTTGTTTTTTTTTGTTTTTTGAGACAGGGTTTCTTTGTAGCTTTGGAGCCTATCCTGAAACTAGCTCTTGTAGACCAGGCTGGCCTCGAACTCAAAGAGATCTGCCTGCCTCTATCTCCCAAGTGCTGAGATTAAAGGCGTGTGTCACCATCACCCAGCCCAAATTCTTATTTTTAAAACACAGGAAATATGAACTCACAGAGGAGATTTGATCCTAATCTTAGGAGTACTGGAAATGTAGATTAGCCTACATATTACTTTACTACACTAACAATATGAAACCTTAAGCCATTTTCAATTCAATTCGTTTAAATTTATAACACTCACAAAAAAAACCTGTAACCTAACTGTTAAAAAGAGTCATTTACAACAGAAAGTCTATATTTTAGAAAGATAGCTAAAATGACTCAGTAGTTCTGAAAACTTTACTATATAAGTATGTTAATAGGAAATAATGATTTGATTTGTACCTTAAATGTCGGAACAGAAAGTTGTTCAAATGATGATGAGCTTTCTTCACTGGTTGGAGTATCTAGGTCAAGAGGGCGATGCAATGAGGACTTGGAGGTTCTTTTGTTGGTAGGATGTTTAACAGACCAGTTAATTACCTGAAACTGAGTAAGGTAAGTCTGATAGCAATTCATCACAGGCTGTTGAGACGTGATCTGCTCACTCTCTCCTGTTTTCTCACCTTCCACAACGTACAGATGTTCTATGACTTCATCTTCACCACCTAATGCAGAAACAAAGGAAGCCTGCGAAGGATGAGTTTTGAATGGAAGAGTTCGGGGGTCTGTAATGCTTTCTCCATGAACAGTAAGTGGTCCTTCTACACTGTGATATATGGAACCCCTACTGTAGTCAATCTGTTGCATTTGCTTTTTCTTCTTTTTTCTACCAGGGTAAGTTCCAGGACCTTCATCACTGCTAATGGGCTCAAACTCTTCAGCTGCAGAGAAGTAGGCTTCACTATCAGCCATTGACATACTGGAATCCATTGACCGATACTGATGAAATGAATTAGAGTCAGCTGATGGTGTGTATGGGAATGAACCAAAACTTCTCCTCTGTTTTGGTGAGTCTAGCACATTCTCATCACTTCGAGAGACATCACTACTAAACTGGACTCCAACTGTAACAGGCTGTTTGTCTCCATAAAAAGCAGCAGTGAGGCTCTTAGTACTACCAAGTCGGGTGGAACACACAGAGGCTTGCCGCTTCAAAGGAGATCGAAGAGGAGACTGTCCTACTGACTTGTCTTGGGTGTTAGGAGATACAGGACTGGTTCCTGAAATTTCTGTAGGAATACTAAAACAGAGAGGAAAATTGTTTTGATTTTCAGCCCACACACAATTTAAACATAAATTACTTATAAAATCAGTTTAGTAATTTTGATCTTTTTACAAATAAAACAAAATCTAGAATTATATGTAATATTGGTTTAAAACAGCAAAATATTACATGAGTTCATATTCCCCATAAAGCTAAAAAAAGAAAAAAATAGAACCATAAAACAAAAACAAAGCATCTTAAAAATTTAAAGAAGACAAGGAACAATAGCACATTTATAGGGTTTTTATTCCCACATCTTCTAAAAGCTTATCCAGCATTAGACACTTAACAGTGTTTGTTAAAGTCAAGGGAAGGAGAGGACTAGAGAGATGGAGCAGGGTTTAAGAGTGCTTTCTGCTCTTGCAGAGGATCTGGCACCCCCTTGAGAGCTAACAACTGCCTATGACTCAACTTTCAGAGGACTTTGTACCCTTTTCTGAACTCCAGGGGCTACTATACAGATGGGTACAAACAGAATTACACAGGCAAACATATACACATACATACATATATTTATACACACACACACACCTGCCCACTCTATCAGCTGTGTGCCTCTAGGGTAGTGGTTCTCAACCTGTGGGTCACAAACCTTTGGAAAGTCTCTATCTCCAAAATATTTACATTATGATTCGTAACAGTAGCAAAATTATAGTTAAGTAGAAATAAAAATAATTTTATGGTTGAGGGTCACCACAGCATGAGGAACTGTATTAAAGGGTCACAGCATCAAGAAGATTGAGAACCACTGCTCTAAAAAGCTGTACTAAAACAATAATTTTAATGACTCTGAATTGAAGGTCTCTATGAAGCATCCAAACAGAAATATCAAGGTACCTAGGCTGGAGAGACAAAGGTTTTGACTATAGTTTTTACATTTGAAAGATGTCAAGCAAGGATAATTCAAAAGGAGTGTTCAACTGTTAATGTGCTAAGAAGACCAAAAAATGTTCAACAAATAAGAAGGACAGTATATGAATAGTAACAAAAATTCAATGAGTGGTAGAATAAGAAATATTTTCATTATAAATACATCATTGTATTTTCTGATGGTTGCAAAGAAAATATTAATTTTATTTGGAAAGACAAACTGACATAAATGTATGTTCAAGAAATAAAATATAAAATGAATGAGTGGCGAGGAAAGAAGTTTCTTGTGCTAGTATACTTAAGTAATTATAATCCAGTCATCATCAAATTTCTAAGTCTATCTGAATACTAACCTTGCTTGGCCATCATCTCTTTTGGTACCATGTAAGAAATCTTTCTGAGCCAAGTGGTCCTCAGCGACAGAAGAGGGGCTTTCCTTCTCAGCAGCCAGCAAGGGCTGCGCAGCGCTGGAGCTGCTGTTCTCCTCTGAGGAAGAGGATGAACTGTGGGACCGTAAGGGCACCTGAAGACTAAGGTGCTGAGCTTTCCTCTCCACTTCTATTCCCACTGATTTGTTTTCCCATTCCTTCCTCTTTGTACCATTCACATTACCTAAAAAAATAAAATGTGAACTAAATGACTGCAAACATTTTTGAAGAAATATATGAAAAATATAGCAATTTACTATAACTACATTTTAAAATATTGCTCTGTTTTAAAAGCACAAGTGTTTAACTTCACGTAGTAACATGTTACACATTACAAAAAGTTGTCTACAAAATTCTGGATCCACAGTCTATAATATGTAAATTTTAGTTTTTTCTTCTTTAATCTTTCATGTAAAGACTTTGAAGACTAAGAGTAGATTAGTAGAGAATGCGCTAAGGACATGGAAACCAGCAGTTTGATCCCCAGCAGGCATATGCATGTGCGTACACCTTATGCACACAATTCACATTTACAGAAACTTTAATATAAGAGCATCATGTATTTCACATTAGTTCACTTGTTTTAAACATTTTCCTGTGAAAGTTGAATAGGAGCAGAGACTATATTATCTTCTATTCACTAATATATTTCCAGTGTCTAGAACAACCTTAAACACAAAGCAATAAATGGATACATAAATAATGAATTCAGAGCTAGAGGACATCAGCCCTTATGTCAAAGTTTCCTAAGAGCCCTTTAATGTGCTACAAAAATGAGGGAGCAGGCACTAAGAGATAAAAGAATAGCTCTTTAGCTGAACAGAACCCCCATAGCAGAAAATTCGCTCAATTTCCCCTCTCCACCAGTCCTCCCTGAACTACTCAAAAGTTACCTCTGCTAGTAAACAGAAATTACACTCTCTAAAGAGAATGCAGTTCCAAGTGAAACTCAAGGAGGGCAAAGATAATGCAAACTAGTACAGATGCTATGGTAATCAATGACAGTTGGGAACTGATCTACCTTAAGACCCAACTATACCACTTCTGGGCATATACCTAAAGGACACGCCATCCTACCACAAAGACACTTGTTCAACCACGTTCAGAGTAGCTTTATTCATGATAATCAGAACCTGGAAACAAACTAAATGTCCCTCAACTAAAGAATGGATAAAGAAAATGCGGTACATTTATACAATAAAGTATTGCTTAGCTGTTAAAAACAATGGTGTCATGAAATTTGCAGGCAAATGGATGGAACTAGAAAAGATCATTCTGAGTAAGGTAACCTAGACACAGAAAGACAAATATGGTGTGTACTCTCTTATAAGTGGACATTAGTTGTTAAGTAATGAAAAATCATGCTACGACTCAGAAAGGTTAAGTAATGAGGAGGACCAAGAGGGAACATATTAATCTCCCTGGGAAAGGGAAATAGATTCTGTGTTTACTATGAGATTACAAGCCACTGACTCAACTAAGAAGGGTTCATAGGGGCTCACAGATACTAAAGCACAAACATGGACCTTATATGGGTCTGAGCTAGGTCCTTTGCATATGTTATGGTTGTGTAGCTTGGTGTTCTGTGGGACTCCTAACAGTGGTAGTCTGGGGTGTTTCTGACTCTATTGCCTGCACTTGGGACCCTTTTCCTCCTACGGCCTCATCCAGTTAAGATAGAAGGGTTTATACCCAGTCTTATTGTATCTTGTTAGGACATGTTCGAAGGATATCCCTGGTAGGACTGCTCTTTCTTTTCTTTTCCTTTCTTTTTTCCTTTTTATTTCCTTTTGTTGTTGTTGTTTTGTTTTTCCAGACAAAGTTTCTCTGTAGCTTTGATGCCTGTCCTGGAACTAGCTCTTGTAGATCAGGCCAGGCTTGAATTCAGAGAGGTCCACCTGCCTCTGCCCTCTCCACACCCTCCCTGCAGTACTGGGATTTAGGCATGCATCACCAGTGCACAGCTTCCTTTTTTTTTTTTTTTAATGGAAACGGAAGAGAAGCTGATCTGGGACATGGGAGGTATGGTGAGGGACTGGGATGAATGGAGGGAGAGGAAACTGTGGTTGGGCTTTAATGTATGAGAAAAGAGTAAAGGTTAAAAAAAAGATTTATGGATTTTACAAAGCAAAATAAAACACTAAAATTCAAAAGAAAACCAAGTTTGACTCACTTCCACATGACAGGCACTAAGTGAATCCTTAATTCTATCAGTATAAACTTGTTTATTCCATCCTGACAATACACATCTACACATTGCTCCAGGAAGACTCAACAGTCAGAAATCACATACTGTAGGCACTAATTCCGATCTCCTTGACAGATGAATCCTGAGTAATTTAGTATCTATAACCTAAATCTCAAGAATTTCAAAGGAGATTAAATACTGTAAAAAATTATAATTAACTTTGCCCTTGATCTGTTTGCATTAGAAATTGCTATCTTCCCCTCTTTTCACCAAGTATAAATTTCCCATATTTTTCCTTGTGTTTGTAATGGTTAGGTTTTAATGTGCAGGTCAGAAAATTAAGCCGTTCTCACTGTCAGTGCCAACTTTAGGATAGTAGAAAGAACATTGAAGCATCTTTAGTAACCTGGATTCCAACTTCTTCTCAGCCATACACTTAGTTATATGACTTAGTACAACTTAGTCTCAAAAAATTCTTCATTTCCCACCCTAAAGAAGCAGGGATAAACCAGGTAAAGTGTCACAAAAAAACTGGTAACCCTAGAGGCAAGAGAATTGTGATAATGAGGCTAACTACATAGCAAGAGCATGTTTCAAAAATACTAAATGACTAACAGGTTTAATATCCACCTCACATGATAGCCTGAAGAAGAAATGAGAATATCAGGGTGAACACTTTGAAATAAACATTATTCAACTAGAAGGTTACAAGAAGTCAGCTATGTGCTAATATCCATTTTATCTTTTAAATTTCAAGAAATTTAATTATTTATAAGTTTTATATGATAGTAACATTCCTGAAGTAAAATGCTCCTGAATAACAAGTATACATGTTTGCATTACCATTAAACAAGGATTTAGCATGGCAGTCTAGCTGTCTCCTTCAAAGGCTTCTATGTATAGAAAATCAATCTGATAAAAACTCTTAAAACTATTTTAATTTTTAAAATATACCCAAAAAAGGGAACTAAGCCTTTTTTGAGTAGCCTAAGGGGAAAACACTAAATATTGGTAAAATATCAAGACTTTTTTTTTATATTTCACATCTATGTAATGTGGCAACTTTAAGCAGTAAACATTAAACTTAACTGTATAAATATAGAACAAGGAAGCCCAGAGGAAAACTCATTTCTGAGGCCTTTGGAGAAAGACAACAGTGAAATCTAAATCTAACATGCTCAACAAGGCACAGATGCACTACTCAAGTCAAGCCAGTATATCCAGTATATCTACAACACCATCCCAAATTCGCTCAGAGAAGATGTCTCTCTTGACATGTTCAATTTTATTGGTAAGAAAACTATCTTGAAAATTAGTTGGTAAAATGTAGCATTAATAAAATGCTACTGGTGATAAGTTATTCTGTAAAGTAAACTAGAGTGAGCTACAGGGAGATGAGATATATGAGGACATGCTTAAGCTAACCTTCACAAGGGAAGCTGCCCGTTACCATTTTCACCTGTAGAAGTCTGAATAGTACACCTACTTTGACCCTACGTCAACACCCTCAATAAAAGAAATACTACATTTTTCTGGCTTTGAGTTACTTGCAAAATGAATATAAATTATTTTAACCCCTATCTGTAACAGTACTCAAAAGAATCAATTATATTGACTAAAGTAGCAGCACTCTCTCAGAATGGCACAGTGACAGAAAAGGTCAGCTCCAGACATACAACACATTTTTATTACCATCTACAGTTTTAGGGATTTCTTTAGTAATGATCCACTCTCCAGGCTGCAGCAAAGACTGGCCATAATACATATCGGATTCCGCAGTTATGTTTGAAAATGCAGAGCTACTTGAAGGTGTCAGCTCTTCAAGTTTGAAGAAATCTAGGCCAGTAACTGTGCCACCAAAGAATCTGCAACCACCAAGACAGCCACACTTGTTTCTGCACCTCTTATTCTTCAAGGTATCATCTGGCCACAAAAACCACAACCTAAACAGAACCCAAAATAAAACAACATAAAAGAAACCTCATTAACAAATAAAAAAGATATAATAAAAAATGACATATTAATTCAATTGTTAATATATATGAAAGTCAAAGTAAATACACGCAATCATTTAGTAGTGCAGTATAGCTTTTTAATCAATCTACCTTTCAAAACAAAACACAGCTGTATAACAGCAAGAAAAATGAAAATAAGAATAATAACAGGCTCTGGCAATTATTTTAAAAGGTATAATCATTCCTTAAAAGCTAGTGAAACCATGTGTAAATGTTCTTACTCATCCCTGAAATTTTGAAGGACTGCCAAAAGACTTTTCTGCAGTACATAATTGTGTGATGGTTTCTAGGAATGATAAAAAAAAAAGAGTGGGAAAAAAAGAAGTGTCTCATAAAATATTATCTGTAAACCATAATTTAAAGTGTACCCATGTTAAAATACATATAGTATAGATTTCTAAAACCACACCATCACTACAGAACCTCAAATGATATATCAGGTCTTTGTGCATTAACCAAAGTATAGGAGCAAAATCATAGTAAGTCTTTATTTAAAATATTTTTAATGCACTCAAACTGTATGATTTTCTTTAAAATTATCAAGTAACTTTCAATGGAAGCTAATACCATGACTCTTTAAAAAGACTTTCACCCACCTTTTAGTTCTGGCATCGTGAGTTTCCAAGAAATGTCTTTGTGCCTCATGTTTAGAATGGTGATCAGCAGCTAATGCAACATCAACTGTTATTAGACCTAAGTTGGCTGACCCAGCTTCCAGCCAGTAGGCTCTCCGTAGCACCGCTGGCTGAAGTCCAATTCTGCAGTTATTTAATTGTTCAATATACTGTCTCACTTGAAAGTCCTGAATTGCAGCACTTATTCCTTCCCCAACTGACTGGTTATGGAGGTTACAATTTGCCACCCGAATTGCACCCATCTAAAGTTGAATTAGAAAATAAAACAAAGCTGTAATTTCAGTATTTTTAAGTATCTTAGCAGAAACTACAGAACTGGTGACTACTTTAAATAAAGTAAAAGGTAAATGGAAGAAACTGAAAGAATAAGGGAGAAAGGGGGAAACTGGCAAAGGAAAAGAAAGGAAGGATATAAGGGTACAATTCAATAATATATGAAAAGTAGACACGCAATAAAAAATTATCAGGAAGGGTTGGTGAGGTGGCTTAGTGGGTAAGGGAGTTTACCACCAATTATGACCACCTGAGCTGAAACCCCACAGCAAATGATAGAAAGAACTAAATCCTACAAACTGTCCTCTGATTTTCAACATAAGGACCTAGGCATTGAGAAGGTATGTACACCCCAGAATGCACACTAAACAAATTTTTAAAACGTAATAAAAAATCTGTTTAAAGCAGGGCTGGCAAGAATGGCAAAGTGGGGAAGGAACACAGGCTGGCAGGCCCGGAGTTGGGTCCCAGAAGTCATATGGTCAAAGGAGAGAACTACTCCTACCAGTTTCCTCTGACCTCGCTGTACACATCTAAATAGGTAAATGACTTCTAAAGAGCAGATGCACATAAAGGAGCATAACTACAAAGGAAGAAGAGAAAAATAAGTATTGAGAGTATTAAATAATGATGAAACCCCAGGAACATAGCCGAACTTTATTTTAAAAAGTAAAAGCAATTCATAAAGCAGAGGGGATAAGCAAATGCTTTAAGAAGCCAAAAGGCTAAAAACAACAGACATTCAAAACAAAAACATTTTATAATTATTTACTGAGTGAGTGTAAGGGAGAGGGTGAGAGTGAAGGAAGGAGGGAGGACACACTACTACCACATGTTGTGCAATACACATGGAAGTCGGTTCTCTCCTCCTACCATGCTAAGGCAAGATCTCTCTTGTTTCTACTACTCTGCAATTCTAACTGGCCTGCAAGTTTCTGGGCAGTCCTATCTCTGCCTCCTACTTTACCAAACGAGTACTAAGAGCACAGCCGTGTCCCACAACATTCAGCTTTTTAAGTGATTCAAAGTATTGTCTTTCTAAAAAATGCATACCATGGGTGTAAATACAACCTGCTATTTGAATCAATGTTACAGTAATTCATAGGCAGAAAGTGGTAAGCACACTAACAGAAACAATACTTCAAGAGAACATAAAGAAAAAAGTATGAATAGCCTATGAGACGACACAGTCCTAATGTTTCAAGAGATGGAAACTTGGTTTAGTAAAAAGAAAAAAGAACAATAATTACCCTGGCTAAGAAACAAATGGTTACCTTTATATTTGTAGCACAACCATGTTCCACAATATAAATATCAGCTCCATCTACTGCTAAACGAGTCATGGTGTATTTTAAATCATCTGATGTTGGACAAGGACCAGGAATACAACTCAACTAAAATTTTTAAAAAAGTAGTCCAATTATTAATTAATTATTTTGACACTTAGGTAAATCTCATTATTTAAGTAAAATTCTTGTTACATGTTAATTTCTTACTCAATTAAGTTTCATTCTTTTACAAGGATAACTGAAATGGTAAGATATCAAATTAAACAACTAGAAACCCAGCCTTATGTAATCATGTACAAATTTCAAAAGTGGCAAACTTCTCAATCTCGCTCTTTCTCTGACTATATTACATGTATGTATATATTATACATACTATATACTATATTGTATATATAATACTTACTATTGAGACTCAAAATGTATCAGAGTAAATTGATGAAATAAACACATCACAAGCTCAATATAAAGCCGCACAGCACTTCACTAGTATAAGATTTCTGGTATAAGATTTCCTTATAAAAATCACATGCACAGGCACACATGTCACATATGCATATTTTCATACCATGCATGAATAAATAAGCTATGAATATTTTCATACTTAAGATAATACACACAAAACCAAAGAGCATGTGAGGCATACGGCAGCATAGCCACAAGAAGAAACAGTTGCTTTTCAGGGCAATCAATGCCCTACATTGACGGATTTCCTCTAGGAAAAATTAGAAGGGCAGACTTTCAAGATGGCTCAGCAGGTAAGAGCACGTGCCAATGCAAGCCTCCAGAACTCATATGGAACCAACTCCATAAAGTTGTCCTCTGACCACTACACAAGTCTGAGGCACCCATGCACACGTATTAAATACACATACATACAATAATAATAAACTGTTTATTTACAACAGAGCTAAACAAAATAACATGAAGTGACAAAAGAGGCATATCAGTAGTTGTAAAAGGGCAAATAAAAAATAAGAGCTGACTGAAATAAGAAAACAAATTTTTCTAAGGTATAAAATGTTCTGTATCTTCACGGGTGCTAAAAATTACACACATATGTACAAGATTTGTAAAACTTCATTGTACAACTTAAAGAGTGAATATAACACATGTAAATTATGGTCAATAAACCTGATTAATAAAAACTTTAATAACACAAACACTTTGCTGTTTGATTTTTGTGGGGCATTGCTGCTTTTTGAACATAAAATTTTAGTGATTCATCAAATACAATTTATATGGTAAAAGAACATAAAAGGAAGCACTATTAGGAAAAGATCCAGTTATTAACATCTTATTTGCCACAAAACTGTGGTTATGTTCCTTGTTTGAAACTGCCATGATTTCTCAGTTTTCTGAAGTGCGGATACTTCCAAAACCAGGAGCATGTGGCCCTCTCAAACTCACGCAGGGTGTATAGTGACGTAACACTGTGCATTTTACTGTTACCATAAACAGTCTGTAGAGGCTCCTATCTATCCTCTATGACCCGTGTGCAGGTGCTAAAATAACCCTAACTGAAGGCAACTCAGTATTCTGAAGAGAACACGCAATCTGGGGTGTTAGAAATTGACAAATGCCCACACTAAAAGTAAGTTTTGGGATGATGTGTGAATCGAGTTACATAGACATTTACTTGGTCTAATTGCTTCAATATTGAAATCTATATATGCACAGCCAAACTACAGATGGATAGTATCATAGTGCAATAAGATATGAATCTTAACAGTAAAAATGCAAAGTAATAAAAAATTCTGTTTTCATGTGACCTCATTCTAGATACAACTAAATAACTGGCTATGAATTTACAAAATCATTTATTCAAATTAGTGAGCTATTAACTTCAAGGCTATGTTCATTTGATTTAAAGCTAAGCCCAAAAGGCATAAATGGTTATAACATCACCAGTATGCTTGTTAACTCACCTTAGATTCACAGACCCGACGATCAATTCCATGCTGGCATATTATTACTGACTTTGGTCTTTCCAGTTCATACTCCCGACATACCACATGAAAAACAAACGTCTGTCCCCATTCTAAGAGACATGCCAGCTACAGATAATAACAGGTGTTAATACTATTAGCATTCTAAACAAGTGTTCAGTATTCAAAAGCTTATGAAGTCTAAAATGACCTGAAATAACTCAAAACTATATAACTGCTACTTAATAAATACTGGCTAGCCAATGATTTTCTTTTTTTCCGTTAGACTTGTTTATTCAAGTATCCGAAAACACTCTTTCCACTTCCTCCCCTCCTCCCAATACCCTCCCGCTCCCCCCACTCCCTCTCCTCCTCCCTCAATGATTTTCTATGTTGAGACCATTTATAAACTTGCTGCTTTTCATTTGTGAATGTCAATACATTGTTAAATGAAAATCAATTTCAACTAAAATTTCCACTTCAGCAACTTCTAAAGTAAATACTTTTTAAATCAAGGGTTACACTTCTAATTGTCTAAAGCTAACTCAATCCATTGCATAAGTAACTGCAGAAAAGGGCACATAAAACCTTATAAATAATAAAGATTTAATTTTGAAAAATCTAATTGTCTATGATAACACTGAGTTTCAATTTTAAAAAACTAGGTACTTTGATGATTAAAGTATGTCTGTCTATTTAATAGCTTCAGTGAATAGAATAATTCTTCAAATTGTGTAATTCATTAGAGTTGTTAACAATAAAACACACTGAGCAATGGGTACACATTATGTCATTCCAAAATACATAATTTTAGCAATTAGGCTATATGAACTTTACATTTAAAACAAAGAATACAATAAACATAAAATTACCTATGGATTAACGTAATGTGGCTCCATATAACACAAGGAATGAGAAAAGCACAACTGATGAGCACTGTTCTATAAGTAATATATTAAAGCTAAATTAGTTTTAGCTTTAATATTACAGCATATTTAGCTTCCAATATTAGAGCATCGTTTCCCCTCACATAAAGTCTAAAATTCATGTGCTAAACAGAATTACATATTAGTCAATTATATATGGCTCAGAAAAGTAAAACTTGCCAACGACTTGCCTATTGCTAAGTTCTGAGAGTCAAGAATGACTCCCATTAGCATGGCACTACTGGAATGCAATGAACATCAGGCTGGCATACAGTAATTCTTAGGAAGGTGAGTAAGGAAACAAAGGAGATGGTAGAAAACAGTACTGTGAGAATGAACCTATGGAGACAGCAGTGGGAGAACCTACCTGTGGGGCTGTGACTTTAGCTGTAAGGTTTCCAGCCTGCACATCAATCAGCCATGCGTACTCTAAGGAGTCACTTCCTAAGGGAAGACCTTCTGCTGAGAACATAGCATGTGCTCTCAGCTGGAGACCTGACAAATTTATGTGACCTTCCCTGAGTACCTCATCCACAGGTGGTCGCTGCTGAAACAACAATAAGAAGTCCAAGAAAACATACTGCGATTTCTAGTTGCTTTACCCCCCTCCAGACATTAATTTTATAAAAATTTATAAAATTATGCTATCTGGAAAGTAAGACTTCAGAATTAACCTTCAGCATTTTGTGTTTAGCTGATACAGTATCTAGAGCCCACCACAAGGAAAAATACTAAATCCTGAAAGTATGCAGCTCTCAGGCAGGTAACTGCTTACATTAATGAAAATAATTTAGTACTCTGACAGGAAAGATAAGAGGTCAATCTTATGGTGAGGCTAGGAATCATGATACTAAAATGCTCAAACGAAGAAGAAAACTGAGAAAAGACTATATAATGAAGAATATGGAAACTAAAAAGGGGACCAAGGTTCATACAGATTTTGAGAACTTTATATACTTACAATCAAAAAGCATGTAATGCAGAGAGAAATCTAAGACATTCAGAACTCTAAGCTTTTTAGCTAAGATTAAGTATCTAAGACATACTTAGAGAAACAAAGAAAATATTCTAAAAAAAACTGGTTTTTGAGACACTGGCTTCAGAAAATACTATTAAGAATATATATAGGCTTGGGTGTATTCTAGTCCAATGATAGAATTTTGCCTAGCATACAAACCCTGAGTTTGATTGCTACCAACACACACACCCATGTTGGAAAATGTCTATATTGGACATGTTTCCACTCTTTTCTATCATCTTTGTTCATTTATTATCACCTCCTGTAAGAACCTTGCAAAGTCTTCCAACATGTACCTTTTATCTTTTTGCTCCCACTCTACCAACAACGAAACAGATTTTTCAAAAATGTAAATATGATCAATTCTTGCCTCCAGACCCTATAACATGACACCAAAGTGCTACATACATCTTATTGTGTATTTTTATATTTGAAATTATTTATTTTAATTTCAATTTTCTCAATTTTATCTTCTCCCCCAAAATCACTTGAGTAATGACCATTACTGTTTTGCTCACCAAGAATCTCACTTTATCTAACAATGTTACACAAAAAGTAGAAGCTACTAACTAGCTAGACAGAGTTCTTTTGTTGGGGTCTTCAAAAATGAAAATACATTAAGATAATTTACAGACATTTAGAAAACTAGTACTACTATGGTTTTTCTTTTGTGTTAGTGTGTAGGTCTTATCATGAAGTTAGTGTTCCTGCCTTACTATACATTTTTGAAAATGTACTTTTTAATACATTTTTTAAAGAAAAGAGCTAAATCGTGTAAGAAATTTTCTAAAGGAAATTTCAAATTATGACTGCAATAATTAGATCTTTTTGTACAATTTTATATTAACTGTATGACTTTATATAAAATTTATCTATTATCTATGCCTTAACTCCTCTTATCAGAAAGAATGCAAGAGAATAGTCAATAAAAGTTTCTACTGGAAAAATCTTCAGGATTTTTGACTTCTGATTCATGAAAGTAAGTAGTATATTTTAAATATTATGCTTTGCATCATACTCCATCAAGTTGAATCATAATTCCTAAAAATATAGGTTCATAGTCCTGAACCTGAGAATATGACATTATTTTGAAAACACAAATTCTGCAGGTACAATCACTTTAAGATGAGGCTGTGAATGGACCTTAACATGACCAGTGTTCATACAGAAAGAGAAAGATTAGGACAATAGATGCACAGGGAGGATGTCACTGAAAACCGAGGCAGTAATTTGAGCAATGCATCTGCAAACTCAGAAATACCAAGGACTGCTGAGAACTGCCAGCACCAAAGAAAAGTCAGGAAGTGGTTCACAGTCTTCGGTGATAACAGCCCAACTAACTTTATTGGATAGCTTTAGGCAACCAAAACGGACCAGAAATGACCATAAAGTAAAAAGGTGTGTTGCTTCATTATTGTACTAGCAACCAATATTCACTTCAGAATCTTTATTTTAAAGCACTGAGTTAAAAGTAAAGCTAACAGGAGTAAATAATTTAAGTTTGTCTGATTCATCAGTGAGCCTTGGGGGTCACATTGTGAAGCTTTCTATTACAAAAGCACATTAAACAGTCTAGACAGATAAAGAAGAGCTTTCTTACTATAACAGAATGTGAACAAAGTAAATAGACAAGCAAATCTCAAAAGGATGTACACAGTTCCCTTGCTTTTGGGAAGAAATATGAAGTTCAAATAATGTAGAAAAAAACATCAACAGGATTTCTCTAACTGCTTTCACATCTCCTTCCCCTGAACTATTTTTCTAATTCTCAAATTATATTTTATAATTTCATGTCGATAAACTTGTTGTACCTCAATAATAGGGGTTAATGTAAACCTTCATAATGAACTCAATAAACAAATTTTTTTAAAAATTTGGTGAAATCTTTTGTGAATGAGGAAATTAAAAACTGAAGCATGATTTTGTAATTTGAAGAAACTAAAAATTCATCTCAGATTCTTAGAATTCAACCATAAGAGATATTTTCCCCCTTTATTAATTTCATCAAGGGTAAAAAGAAACTGAGATGGCTTTCCTTTCCTCTCCACACACATACCCCAGAAATAAGCCAACTGTAGTAACTCACTGATCACAGAAAAGAGGGGCACTATTTTTCTCAAATTCTTCAAGTTAAAGTTTTATGCAAATGAGATCGCTGTGATGGCAGTTCTGTCTTTTCCTTTTGATGGTATTCACATGAATGTACATATGATAAAATAATGCCAAACTATGGAGCACATACCAATGTAATGCATGAGACTGAACTACAACTGCATAAAAGTCTTATAATATGAAACAATTTGGGTGGAGGAGGATACACATGTGTGTTTTAAACTTTTATGGTACTGGTTAATAGAATTTATTTCCCTTCTATAAACACATGAGAAAGTCATGAACTATTTCATTCCATTTCTAATGGCAAAAGAAGTAAAGCATAATTAGGATCACATAAATAGAGAATCACACAAAAGAAAAGAGATAGACTCTTCAAACAACTCTTCTATGTCCACATTCATACAAAACTGTAACAGTGAAAATAAAAATATAACCTTAAAAAGAAATACATATGGAAGCTAACACTGTTTTGACCCCATAAGTATTAATAATAAACCTCTGAAGCATTTACCATATATCATGTTGACATTACCTGATAGTTATCACTGACAAACACATTCAAGGGTGACAGGACAAGCTGCAGCATGGTCTCCCTGAATCCTTTTTTCATTTCAAAACACAGTCTTTCCAAGAATGCTGTTGGGCATTCGGGACCATCAGTAGTTCCATGCTACAATTAAAAAAAAAAATCACTATCAAAACATAAACTTCAAAAATAAAATTTACCATGATTAAGAGAATTTGATTCCTCAAAAGGAATAAAAGTACATACTAAACAAACTAATTGTCCAGTACCCTATTTAACAACATAAGAACTATACGAACTGCAGTCAGTCTGCAACACAACGCTCCAGAGTCCCCATTTCCTTGAATGGTCCTGACCTGAAGCACCTGGCTTCTTAGGGTAATATGTCAGGAATAATCAGCTTCAACAAGTTCAGGAACAAGCTTTGTGAAGCAGAAAAAAACTAAACCAAAACCTACAACACAATTCAACCTCCAGAGTCAAGCCTGAACCTTTCTTGTGGGTGGGGGTGGGGAGTGGGAGTGGGGTTCCTATGCAGCCAGAATGCCCAAAACTGGCTGTGGTCTCATGACAAGAATCTAAAAAAATATAAGGCAGGATACAAGATCAACTCCAAAAAAATCAGTTGCTCTCCTATACACAAAGAACAAAGAAGCAGAGAGGGAAATCAGAGAAATATCACCTTTCATGATAGCCACAAATAGCATACAGTATCTTGGGATAACCCTAACCAAGGAAGTGAAAGATCTATTTGACAAGAACTTTAAGTCTTTGAAGAAAGAAATTGAAGAGGATACCAGAAAATGGAAGGATCTCCCATGCTCTTGGATTGGGAGGATCAACATAGTAAAAATGGCAATTCTACCAAAAGTAATCTATAGATTCAATGCAATCCCCATCAAAATCCCATCAAAATTCTTCACAGACCTTGAAAGAACAATAATCAACTTTATATGGAAAAACAAAAAACCCAGGATAGCCAAAACAATCCTATACAATAAAAGTACTTCCAGAGGCAGTACCATCCCTGACTTCAAACTCTATTACAGAGCTACAGTAATGAAAACAGCTTGGTATTGTCACAAAAACAGAGATGTTGACCAATGGAATCAAATCGAAGACCCAGATATTAATCCACAAACCTATGAACACCTGATTTTCGACAAAGGAGGTAAAATTATACAATGGAAGAAAGAAAGCATCTTTAACAAATGGTGCTGGCATAACTGGATGTCAACCTGTAGAAGAATGAAAATAGATCCATTTCTATCACCATGCACAAAACTCAAGTTCAAATGGATTAAAGACCTCAATATTAATCTGACCACACTGAACCTGAATAGAAGAGAAAGTGGGAAGTAGTCTACAAGACATGGGCACAGGAGATCACTTCCTACATAGAATCCCAGTAGCACAGACAATAAGAACAACAATGAATAAATGGGACCTCCTGAAACTGGGAAGCTTCTGTAAAGCAAAGGACACTGTCATTAAGACAAAAAGGCAACGTACTAATTCGGAGAAGATCTTCACCAACCCCACATCAGACAAAGGTCTGATCTCCAAAATACATAAAGAACTCAAGAAACTAGACATTAAAACTCTAATTAACCCAATTAAAAAATGGGGGTACTGAACTGAACAGAGAATTCTCAACAGAAGTTCAAATGGCCAAAAGACACTTAAGGTCATGCTCATCCTCCTTAGCGATCAGGGAAATGCAAATCAAAACAACTTTGAGATACCATCTTATACCTGTCAGAATAGCTAAAATCAAAAACATCAATGATGGCCTATGCTGGAGAGGATGTGGAGTAAGGGGAACACTCATCCATTGTTGGTGGGAATGCAAACTTGTGCAAACACTTTGGAAATCAGTGTGGCGGTTTCTCAGGAAACTGGGAGTCAACCTACCTCAGGATCCAGCAATTCCATTCTTGGGAATATACCCAAGAGATGCCCAATCATACTACAAAAGCATTTGTTCAACTATGTTCATAGCTGCACTATTTGTAACAGTGTTTGTAACCTGGAAACAACCTAGGTGCCACTCAATAGAAGAATGGATAAAGAAGGTGTGGCACGTATACACTTTAGAGTTTTACTCAGCAGTAAAAAACAATGATATCTAGAATTTGCATGCAAATGGATGGAAATAGAAAACACTTTACTGAGTGAGATAACCCAGACCCAAAAAGATGAATATGGTATGTACTCACTCATATGTGGATTTTAGCCATAAATAAATTATATAGCCTATAATTCGTGATCCTAGGAAAGCTAAATAAGGTGAACCCAAAGAAAAACATATAGTTATCCTCCTGGATATTGGAAGTAGATGAGATTACCAAGCAAAAGTTGGGAGCACGGGGGTGGGGTGGGGGGAAGGGGAGATAGGGAGAGAGAAGGGAGAAGGGAAGGACTGGGGAGAGCTTGGGGGAATGGGATGGTTGGAATGGAGGAAGGGTGGATATGGGAGCAGAGAAGTAGATATCTTAATTAAGGGGTTGGTAAGAGACTTGACTCTAGAGGGGTTCCCAGGTGTCCAAGGAGATGTCCCCAGCTTTTTCCTTGGGTAGCAGAGGAGAGGGTGCCTGAACTGGCCTTATCCTACAGCCACACTGATGAATATCTTGCATATCACCATAGAACCTTATGGAGATAGAGACAGAGACCCACACTGGAGCACTGGACTGAGCTCCCAAGGTCCAAATGAGGAGCAGAAGGAGGGAGAACATGAGCAAGGAAGTCAGGACCACAAGGGGTGCGTCCACCCACGGAGATGGTGGGGCTGATCTAATGGGAGCTCACCAAGGCCAGCTGGACTGGGACTGATGAAGCATGTGATCAAACCGGACTCTCTGAATGTGGCTGACAATGAAGGCTGACTGAAAAGTCAAGAATAATGTCACTGGATTTTGATTCTACTGCATGGACTGGCTCTGTGGAAGTCTAGTCTGTTTGGATGATCACCTTCCTAGACCTGTATGGATGTGGGAGGACCTTGGACTTCCCACAGGGCAGGGAACCCTGGCTGCTCTTAGGACTGGAGAGAAAGAGGGAAGGGGGTGAGTGGGAGGGAAATGAGAGGGGGGGAGGAGGTGGAAATTTTTAATAAATAAATAAATTTTTTTAAAAAAAGGAAAATATAAAGTTCCAGAATACCCACTAGGTTACTGCAACATCACAGCAAAATGTTCTAAACTTACACAGCACAAGGAAAGAGGAGCTTAAGTGAAAACAAACAAAAAACAAAAGTAAAATCATTGATGATCAAATAATTATATAATGAAGAAAAACAAAGATAATTTCAGAAGCTTTTGAATTTAAGATTTTTTTAATGTGGGTATAACAAAGCACAAATATACAGTGTCCTATGCCAGACAGATAACATAATATACCCCAATATCATTTTTATCTTGAACACTTACCACAGGAAGACGCCCATGAACTTTATACAAATTAACAAGCACTGTAATATCCCAGGGACGCAAGGCAAGTGGATGAATCGACTTGGTTGAACTTTCATTTTCTTTTTTGTCACTGTCCACTCCAACCCCGGTCCACCCAGAACTGGAGGACGTTGACAGTGACAGGACAGGGCTGGAGACAGCCTCTTCAAAATCCATATACATGTCATCTTCTCCAAAGTAGTTCTCCTGTAAATATTTTACAAGTAAGCTGCCACTAAAAAGGTACATAATGAATCTGCTACAATTATTATTAAATAAGAAATCATTAATAAGAGATATGACTATAAGCCCTGCATTTACACAATATGCATCTTTCTAAACTGCTGTATTTAATTAAAAACATTAGGTCTACTTACATCATATGAAAAAATATATTTCTTTTAGTAAATAAACGTCCTGCATAGAAATATGCAATAAAGTAAAGCTCTTTGACAATTTACAAAAATTTAAATCCTCAAAGAGACACTGAAGGAAGGAAGAGCTCAATTGCTTTCCATCTTTGCTTCTCAGAGTCATGAGACAATGTCAGGGAAATGCTTTGAGCAAAGCAGATCTATTTTCTGGAAATTAATTTGGCTAAGTTCAATTAGATAAATATATAATTATAGATTTTCCAGTTGGAATTTTTATCAGAAATATTCAAAAGCTCTTAAGAACATTCAGCTTGTATTGTTAATGAAATGCAAACATCCTTTACCAGCAATTATCAAATTTCTTTTCAGATAGTTCACTTATTTTTATTTTATACACAAGTGTTATTCTGATTTCATCACATTTGCAAATAACATATTTTGTCTTAAGAAACAAATTCAGTTTTGATTGAAGTTCTTTTTTCCACTGAATAAATTTCCATTTTACCTATTTGATCTGTGAGCATGAAAGAAAAGCTGTTAAGTATTATCACTGTTTTATTGCTAAATATGATAACCAAGTCAGCATTTTAGCATATTTTATACTACGATTACTGACAAATTTATTTTATGACTAGATTATAAACATCTTTTCCTAGGAAAGGATATTTTTTAAGCTTATACAAAATGGAAACACTAAAATTAAAATCCTACTGCTATCTAGTGCTGTCCACCTCAAAATAATACAGATGCAACTAAAATCTTGATAATTGTTCTTATAAAACAGAAATAGAAACAAACTGAAGCAAAAAGTTATATTTATATAACACTGCTATATCTTAATTCCAACATTAAATTTTACGTATATGCATGTGTGCTACATGTGTGTAATATATGAATAAATGGTGTATGCTCATGTAGAGGCCAGAGGAGAATGTTAGGTGTCTTCCTATCCTTTAAGAACACAACCTCACTAAACTGCAGAATCACCATTCAACTAGGCTGGCTGGCCAGTATGTTTCCCTGATCTACTTGCCTCTGACCCACAACACTAGTGTTATAAGCACACACAACTGCACATGACTTTATATGGGTGCTCACAATTGCAAAGCAAGTTTTTTACCCACTGAGCCATTTCTCTGGGGAAAGAGAAGGAGATGGAGGTGGGGGGGGAACAAGAGAGAGAGAAAATAGAAAAAAGAGAAACATGAAAGGAAGAGAGAGAGAGAGAGAGAGAGAGAGAGAGAGAGAAAAGAGAAATGGAGAGAAAAAGAGAAAGAAGAGAGAAGAAAAGAGAAAGAGGGGGAAGAGAAAGAGGGGGGAGAGAAAACGAATAAAAGAAAGGAAGAAAAAAGAGAAAGAAGAAAAGAGCAAAAGAAAAAAGACAGAGAGACAGAGAAAGAAATAAAAAAAGAGAGAGAAAGAAAGAGAGAGAGAGAAAGGACAAAAGAAAGGAAAAAAGGAAAGAAAGAGAGAAGAAAGGAAAGAAGGAAGATGAATGTGTTTATTGATCAAACTCAATTCAAACTATTCTGTTTTTAAAAACACACACCATTCATTTCTTAGAGACAGGTTCAGCAGGTATGTGGCAGGCATGGAATCCAAAGAAGTATGAAGCAGATAAAAATCCTTCAGGTGATTTTATCTGTAAACAGCTTTCTGACCCAAATATCTGAGTCAACTACAAACCAACCAACCAACCAACTAGCTAGCCAACCAACAGTTTTACCCAGTTATAACACATGAACCTGGACAACCACTAGCATGGCACAGTAACTCTAAGGGTGCAGTAGTGTGGCATGTGTACCTCAGTGGTACCCAACAGCTCTCTAACTAGACTTAAGACCTGTTCAACAAGAGTGAAACCATACCTGGTAATTGAAACCTAGTTAATTATTCAGTGCTGCAAAGTCATGAATATTGGAAGAAAATCTACAGCTACAACTAAACCAGCACTATCCCTAAAAAATCTAAACATTTGTCCTTAGACCCACAGATAAGTGTAGTCTTCACCCTTCATCTAGGAAACTTGGCTTTGCAACAGATAAAGACCACTACAGAAAACCACAACTGATCAAAATAGAGTTGTGAGTCCCAAGAAGTACATCTGCTAACATTCTCCTACCTAAGGTTAAGGGAATACTGAGTAAGAAGGGAAGAAATATTCTAAGGGCCATAAAATCAGGGAGTCTGCTGTGAGTGTGTCTCCCAGTAATGCCAGAAACCACACCAGGTCTCATCAACTTGATTGCCTGAACATGAGCTAAAGAAGGACAACACAAATGAGCATGCAAAGAAGGCAGGAAAGGCCCAAGAGACCCCAATCCTATAAAAAAGAACCACAGGCAACTGAGGAATGCTGAGAGCAGAAGAAACTGTCTTCTCCAGGGAAGGACACATTGATTGATTATATTTAAAAATGTATATAAATACACATATGCATACAATAACAATTAGTGAAATAAAAGGCCATGAATTTGGAAAACAAGTAATACTGGGAGGGTTTGTAGTGAGAAAAGGTCAGGTACAAAGGTAACATTATTATAATCTTAGAGAGAGAGAAAGCCAGTTACGTTGACTCATCCAGTAATCTTAAGTACTTAGGAGACTGAGGCAGGAAGACTGCTATGAGTTCAAAGCCAGCTTAGGCTACAAGAGGAGTTCAAGGATAGCCTGGTCTACAAGAGCTAGTTCCAGGATAGGCTCCAAAGCTACAGAGAAACCCTGTCTCAAAAAACCAAAAGAACAACATCAGGAGAAAAGTTACGCCAAAAGGAAGCGGTTCTAGATTCAATCTTCATTCTAGAATACAATGAACATTTACTTAAAACTTATTAATTTGGTTTATTCTGAGATAAATTAGTTTCTGTTTGTAGAATATAGCTCAAAAAATCATAGCTAATTATGCTCAAAAATTGTATTTTTAGTTTTTATTTGTATTTCTAGTTTTGTTCTTTTTTTTTTGAAAGAGAGGCAGAGAGAAAGAAAGGTTTGTTGAGATGTAGGGAGGACCTAGGAGGAGCTCAGAGAAACCTTGTCTCGAAAAACCAAAAGAAAAAATTCTTAATACCTTTATACACAAAAAGGCGTTTAAGAGCGGTCCATAGAGAGTTATCTGAGAATCTGGGGACAGTTCCATTTCTACATGAAGTTTATCAGGTGGAAGTTCAGAGGGATCAACAGGAGGGCGTGGTGAAGTAGATGGAGAAGAAACAACTCTCTCTGATGTTTTCTGGGCTGGCCTTAATACAGATAGCATTGTTTCTTCCATTTCTGACACTAGAATAAATTGACGGAGGTGGAAAGATTAGTATGCCAGAAAAAAAGTAATGGCTTTTTAGAAGTTCTTCAAGATAATTATAAAAAATTTTACTATACTTACATAAAAATTAAATATTGTATCTGTAATATTTAACAAAAAAATATTTTTTTTGAAATATTTCAAAATATTTCAAAATATTTTGACCAATATATTGACTGAAAGACCAATAATAAAGAAAACAAAGAATTTCACTAACATAAGGAGAGATATGCATAAATTAGAATTTATGAACAGAATAAATGAAAAGCTTCTATTACATATAATATTACAAGTCCCTAAAATAGAAATTCAGGTCACAATTAGGCATCGATTATATCTATAGGCATTAAAGTTTTCACATAGTTATTTAAATGTGTGATATTATTAAATACTATAAGTATGAATAACTACGAAAACTGTTCTTTGATCATAACAAATTGGAAAATACAAAAACAAAATCACTTAACTCTTGAATTCTTTTTCTGTACTCAGAAATGTAACAAGTTAGTTTTGATAATCCAGAAATACATGATAGTTGTAAAACTCCATTAAAAACTAACTTTTTCCAATTAGTGTTATAAATACTATTTAAGACACTGTACTTTGTAGTCCAGCTTTGTTATTTTTATTTTGGTAGACCTTGGAGAAAATGTATCGTAAGTATGTTACCTGTATCACAGAGTGCTAATAAGGATTAAATGGGAAATGTAAGTAAGAAAACTGGCTGATTCAGTTTTTGATACAGACTAAATGCTCAATAAAAATTATCTATAATTATTCTAAAAGAGTTAAAAGAATACAAATTCGTATGTATTTGAGACTACATACCCGTAAATTAATTTTATCTTTTCTATATTTGATTATGTATCTATTAAAACAGCAGCTGTTTCAAAACACAAATGCTATTCAAACACTTACATGACTGTTTCAGCTGTTCATCTGCTTTTTGTGGATAAATTGGATGCCACGTATAATCAATGGTAAGCATGACACTTGGGACAGTCCAGCATTCAACCCAACCAGCCCTTCCAAATATAAACAAAAATAAAAATCTATTCAGACACTTAATCTTTAGTTGTATAAAACCACTAGTTACAGATAAAGCTTATCATTTGAAAGGAATTTCTCTACCTATTAGCTTACAAAATACTCAGACCACTATTTTTATGCTCTTACTTTTCCTGAGTAATGTTGCGCCATTTTGGTTTAACTGTTTTCTGGCCACTCTGGCACTCAGCAGGAATACCAGTTTCAGGAACCATTTTATTTGGGTGACAGTTCTTTACCAGCATAAATAATGAGTATTTGCTAGGGTGGCAATCTGGTAGAAATAAATGAAGATCAACATCTTCTCCCTAAAACATAATTTATAATAAAAAATCAGTACATAAATATGATAGCACACTACCTATACTTAAATCTATTTCTAAAATCTTGAAAACAAACTGAAAATTAAATGATAAATTTTAAATAGCATATTTAACACTGAAAAGTCAGATAGATATTTGGAATAAGATTAAACAATGACTAAAACTAAATCCTTATTGAAAAGTATAAAACAGGCAATACAGAAAGTAGTGCATAGTTTTCAAGTAACAATAAAATGTCTACCTTCAATAGTTGTTACTGGGTATTACACATACACAATTTAAGAAAATCAAAACTCTAATATGGGATCAGGTAGACTATCTTCTACAATTTCTTAACTTTTAAAATAGCTTAGCCACTAGACCTTGGTTGGATTTCATTTTTTTCTTATGGACCCTCTATTCTTTGCTTATTTCAATGCCTAGTTTCTCAGCGGGTAACACTGTAGAACAGTAGAATAGGGAGGTTAAAAGCTACATTGTCAGGGTTCAAAATCCAACATGGCAACTCACTAGCTGCATGAAAATTTACATAAGCTGTCTCCCAATTATTATGCATCTTCCCTCCTAACTTCCCTTTTAGATGGGTATAAGTAGCTCAGATTCTCCTCAATTTGTGATCGTCCTGCCTCTGGGTCCTGGATACTAGAATTACAGGCATCATGCCCAAATACACCTCAGTTTTCTAAGATACAAATATAGGCAACTACGCCAAGTAGGTTTTTTGAGAATTAAATGAGTTACTATGCATATGCCCTCTGAACAATGGTACATTTAAAAGGGGTTAATAGGTTTTAGTTGGTCCTTTTATTATTACTTATTATTTTATTCTTACTACTTTGATTCAAGTAATATTATTGATAATTAATTACCCTACCTTAACATTAGATATGTCATAAAATTTTAAGCTTAGATGTACATAATTGCTACCTCTTAGATATAATAGAGAGAAGAGAAGTACTTTATCTCTGAATTTATGGTTTATCTAGGAATTAAGAATAATAAAGAAACATAAAATTTGTTTATAGTACAGTATAGGTGAAAGAAGCTCTAACAATTACAAATGAACTCTAAAAAAATGTATTTTCTCAGATCAGTTTCTAGAGGCTGTTAGAAGGACAGAGGAGTAACACTGACACTAAAGCTATTAGTAACTGAAGGTTGCTACACTCTCACGGTGGCAAAAGGATGAACAAGAGCACATAGAAGCTCTGGGAAATCAAGTCTACTAACAAACCTCTGGAATAAACAATGCATCCAATTATACGTACTTTTAAGGAGAATCTGGTATTACATGTAGCTGGAACAAAGTCCGTAAAAGGCAAAGAAAAATCAATGTTCAATGTTTCCCCACAGGCTGCCAGATATACTATAAGAAAAAGTAAAGTAAATTTAGTTTAATGTCAACAATATTTAAAGGGCAAAACTACATTAAATGTACAACTAAATAAAATGAACTGTATGAAAGCATAAAAATATAAAAACAATTATGAAATAGTCTCAGAAGATAATATAGGAAAATCAACTCCAGCTGTTGTAAGTGAAAGAAAAGAGAAGCAGATTCATGGATAAAGGGTTGTAATGAGATAAGCCTTTAGAAGGACTTTAATAGGAGTTGTGGCCCTGAAGAAGGAGCTGCCCTAGAGAAAATACTCACCACGTGTAGCACTAGGATAGGGATGGGTATAATGGGGTGAAGAGAAGAGCTTTCAATACTGAGAACAAAGGGGATTGCTGACTTCTAAATTTTACTGGGTAGGAATTCTTTTTTTTTTTTCAGAAAAATTGAATATTTTATTTTAATTTTTTTTTATTAAATTATAAAAGTTTCCATTTCAGCCCCTCCTCCCAACACCCTCCCACTCCCCCCACTCCCTCTCCTTCTCCCTCTCTATCCCCTAGAGCAGTCAGGGTTTCCTGTCCTGTGGGAAGTTCAAGTTTGGGTAGGAATTCTTTGCAGAATTCTATTCTTATATAAATTTGGCCTGACCTACCTGCTGGGGAGAGAGGCATCAACAGGATAAATTTATCTTGTAGGTAGAAAGACCTTACTTTTTCTGCAAAACCTTGAGTGTTCCATCACCACAGGTACCTATCAAATTTTTGTCTTAAGGGACAAACTGCAAAAGCACACTGCCTGATTTTTAGGAGACAGAAAAGAAGGGAGGGAGGAAATCTACATATTTTAACACTCATTTTGTTGGCATATCTTAATGAGTAGATTAAAAAACTAGCACTCTTACCATTTTCCTGTTGTTTAGTGGAACAGTCAATCCAGTTATGTTGATTGGCAGCCCAAATCATTTCAAATTGATGAAACATGATTTTAAAATTCCATGTGTATGGAACAAATGAAAAAATATCTGGAGCATTATCACTAGACCAGTCTTGAATCAGATCTTAAAACAGAGAACAAAAAGTAAAATTGATTAAACATGAATGCACATGTATATGTGTTTACACATTCACACACACATGCACACCCTAGTTCATCAAAAATGAATTCTTTTGTAAATTAAAAAAAATAAAATTTTAAATACTTACACACTTACTTCTTTGAATCCTCTTCTTATTGTGCTTATTTCTACCTATCTGTTAATAGGGGGGCATGAGGGGCTTGCTATGAAGTGAAAAATATCTCACTTTAATCAACTTTTTTAATAACAAATTCAGCTAAGCATGATAGTGAATCCCTGTAATCCTATGACTCAGGAGGCCAAGGCAGATAATCTGTGAGTTCCAGGCCAGCCGAGGTGCATAGTAAGACCTTGTCTGAAATACAGATGAACATTTTTCATATTTGTTCATGAAGTAAGTATCTACTGAGTACTTATTGTACGGGAACCTCTGTGCTAAACTCTGGGACTGCAATGAAATAAACAGATACAGTCATCTGAAAGTTTAAAACAACCATTAGTGCTTATGTGTTAAGCTTGAATTGCTGCTTTTTAAAGTGTTTTATAATTTTTATTTATTATTACTACTGTGTGTGATATAGGTGTCAGGCCATAAGTATGCCATAGTGTACATATGAGGATAAGCTTGTGGAGTCAGTTTTCTCCTTTCACTTTTACACAGGTTACAGGGCTCAAATTTAGATTACCAGACTGATGCAGCAGCAAGCATCTTCACATGTGGATCACTGTACTGGCTCCTAGTTGTTTCTTTTAAATTTGTCTTTATATATTTAGTCTGTTTCTCTGTTATCTTAATTTTCTTTTAAATTTAGGAAGTAAATGCTCTCATTAGGCGGTTGGTGGTACACGCTTTTAATCCTAGCACTCAAGAGGCAGGTGGGTCTTTGTGAGTTTGAGCCAGCCTGGTCTACAAAACAAGTTTCAGGACAGCCAGAGCTGTTACCCAGAAGAAGAACCCTGTTTCAAAAAAAAAAAAAAAAAAAAAAAAAAAAAAAAAAGGAAAGAAAGAAAGAAAAAGAAAAAATAAAGAAGTAAAAGTTCTGTATATGACAATACTAGATTTGAAGCACAGTAGTTTCCACAACTTGTTCTCCTGTCTTTCCGTCATTTGAATGGATTGTATATAATCATCAAGATCAGCATTTCTTGAGAAATAGCTCTATTCTTAGAGATGTCAAATTCAACTTTGTATACTTATAATACATAGAAGCCTCATACTATGTACATGAAATTAGGTGTGCATTTTTGGTTTTGATATCAGACCATAATAACTTTAAGTTTTGGCTTTATTAGCAATATAATTTTGAAAACATAACTTAAGTATTACTACTTCTCCTTTACAGAATAAAGACAAATTTCCTAACTTATTGGAAGAATTGAAATGATTTATGTGACATTTTAACAACTAAATGGCATCAAGTAAGCACTCCATAAAGTACACTTATCATTGAGACTACTTGAAGGGAATTTACAAATAAAACCTAAATATTTAATGTCACTTTGTTTTTAAAGAGAATCTTTAAACTGAAAAAATGAGTCAGAATCATTACAGAAAGCAGTCATAAATGTATCATTTGATTTCATGTAAAAATTAGCTGCCTAATCCTGACTTAATAAATAGCAATCTTAACTATAATTAATCTCATTAATAAGATAAAAATAAATCAAATAAAAGGTATGTGACTATTAACCTTTACTATTAATAGAAAAGGGAAATCTTAGTATGTCAAATTTACTTTAAATATACCTTTATTTCATTTAAAAATTACAGAGGGTAGCCACTCCTATTGCACCTATGCTTACCTTGGAAACATATACACACACTCATTGTTTTATTTTCTAACAAAGGAAGTGATTATACCAAAACTACAGGTGCAAACATCCTGTACACAAACTTCATTGTGACTGGTATACATGCAAAACATATCCACTTCCACCCACTCTCAGTTATAATCTTCCCTGTTTTACAAAGGTAGGCGTTTTCCTCAAAAACAGAAAGGAAAAAAAAAAGAAGGAAAAACATTCGAGGAGACACATAAACTTCAGTTCTACATCCCAGCCTGTTGAAGAATTCTGACTCTGTTTCTTTTTTTCAAGATTTATTCCTTCAAAATTCATCCCTGGAAATAATTAATTTCATAATAAAATTCAACATTTTCCAGACTGACTTCATCAGTTTTCTCCTTAATAAACTCTTATAGGTTCAGCATATGCACTATATATATACTATATAATTACACACACACATACACACATACACACACACACACACACACACACACACACACACACACACACACTATTTAACCTGTCTGAAGCTAATATAGTCATCTTTCCATAACCATAGATACGATCTACCATGGGTTGAAAAAGTTTTTCTTTGTATATGAACTAAACATGTAGAAATTTGCCTGTCATTATTCCTTAGATACTACAAGTGATTTTTTTATGAAATATCAACACTGTGATAAGTATTTTAAGTAACTTGCAGATTAATGAAGGTATACAGGAAGATATACAATCTATATGCCAGAACCACACCATTTCAGAGAAGGCACTGAGCATCTACGGATTTTGTATATACAAGAAACCAATAATCTATGGATATGAAGTAATGACTACACTGTTATTCATATCTTTTATGTGGAAGGAAAACAACCATTTCTAATGCCAGGTACTACACAAAGAAATAATTCTGAAGTTCAAACGTCTGCTTCACTAAATCTATTTTCTTCAAAGTTTTCTGGGTTTTTTTTTTTTTTTTTTTTTTGGTTTTTTGAGACAGGGTTTCTCTGTGGCTTTGAAACCTGTCCTGGAACTAGCTCTTGTAGACCAGGCTGGCCTCAAACTCATAGAGATCCGCCTGCCTCTGCCTCCCGAGTGCTGGGATTAAAAGCGCGCGCCACCACCTCCCCGCTTTTCTTCAAGTTTCTAACTGTTAACTTAGAGACAATAATATCTTTTTAGAGTAATATGAAGAAAATATAAATTAATGTGTTTTGTAAATGCCAAAATGTTACATAAATCATTCATCTTATATCAAGGTTCACTTTATAAAGTCCATTTCCATCATTAATAAACCTTCTTTATTTTCTCTGATGCCTTCAGATGGTATTAATTTCTGATGTCTTTCCATCTCAGATGCATTGGAAACACCATAGTTTACTCTAGCTCAACATAAACAAGGTTTGGCATTGTTTCACTTTATGTGTAGTGTGTCTATCAATGTACTTGAGACTACTAATTAAAATAAGAAAAAACCTAAGTGATATGTCTGTAAGTTCTCTGTGGGCAGAAATCATATTCAGTAATTGTTTTAAATTATTATGTGACTTGGAATGTCTAGTAGAAGCAGCTATCTACCATCTACTTACATTGGTTAAAAGCATGACATGAAATTAGTAGAAAACAGAAATTCGAATCATTTAATAGCTCAGGAAATGAATGTAGTTTCTAAATAAATTTATTCGCCACCTTCTATTTTAACTAATCTTAATATTTTCTTCAGTAGTAACCGAAATGGTTACTAATTCCACTAATTACTAATCACTAATTTCCACTAATCACTAATTTCCACTTTAATAAATCTTAGATTTTAAAACCTTGTTTAAAATTTTATATCATCATACAATATTGTCTCCACACCAGCTTCTATGATATTTTTACTGATAAATATTAAGAATTAGGGTAAAAAATATTTTTCACATACATAACAGAAACTTTATTAAGTTTCTGCTACAAGAGACAATAACTTCAAACTGTTTAACAGAAATCCCTGTTCAACTCAGAGGCCAAATGGGTCCAAGAAGATGAAAATTAAATACTTAATCAAAGGCCCTATGACATCACCTAACACCTAACACCACAGTGGTAGTAAGCCAAGAAAGACTGCTATAGCAAGTAACCTACTGTGAATGTTAGAAGTCACACAGCAAGAAGTAACTCTGCCTTACAGAAGACTATGGTACAATAACCAGAATCTAAGAAGTGATTGCCAAAACCATTTTTATTAATATCTGTAACAAGCACTTGTTGCACTTTAATAGCACTTTTTTCTTCAGATCAAAAGCTGCTCACATTACCAGATGGTCTTATCAAACAATGTGATTAGAAAAATGAAACACTTTCTTTATGACCTAATTCATTTGTGCAAGAAATTTAAAAATCATAAAGATACTAAGTTAAAAATTAATCTGTAAAACACACTAACAACTTGCTTTAGAACTAAATTGATAACCGGGTGGTGGTGGTGCACGCCTTTAATCTCACAAAAGCTAGTTCCAGGACAGCTAGGTCTGTTACACAGAGAAATCTATTTCCACAAGAGGCTTCAGTTTCCACCTTTCTTTGACAGCTTTAATTTCTGGGGCATTGTATTTATGATAAAACTCTGCCCAAAATCCAAATTTCTAAAGAACTATTTTATCTTATTATAAAAGGCATAAGAATCATTGCTGGACTCATAGGAGCTCAGAGAGTCTGAACTGAACCAGGGAGCCTGCACAGAACCAATCTAAGCCCTCTAGATATATGTGACAGTTATATAGCTTGGTCTACTTGCAGGGCTCCCAACAATGGGAGCAGGGGCTGTCCCTAACCCTGTCTGGCTCTGGGGACTCTAATCCTCATACTGGGTGCCTTGCCCATCCTTAATACAAGTGCTTAGTCCTACAGCAACTTGATATGTCATGCTTTTTTTATTGATTTTTATTGAGCTTTATATTTTTCTCTGCTCCCCTTCTGTCTCTGCCCTCCCCTCTTCAACTCTCCCTCAAGTTCCCCATGCTCCCAATTTACTCAGGAAATCTTGTCTTGCCATGCTTTGTTGATAGGCATGGGAAGTCTGCCCTTTTCTAAATAGAAATGGGGGAATGGATTTGGGAGAGGGGCACAGAGGAAATGGAAGGAGAGGAGGGAGGGTAAACTGTGATCAGGATGTGAAATACATAGAAAATTTTAATAAAAGAAATTAATTAATAGAAACACCAAAAGAAAAAGTGAATTGCTGTTGAACAAAGGGCATTCCCTCACACCAGCTAGAGAACTTATTTCTTGTAGATTCTGTCAACAGAGAAAACTATTTAAGCACCGTGACCAAGGATATTCACTCAGGGATGAACCACTATTAATATTTAAGAAGTAGTCTTTCAATAAAATTAAATCTAAAACGTACTCTAGCAGTTACTATAATGCTGTCATGTCTTCCAGAATTAGTATAAAGTGATCAAATGTGACAGTTATCTAAGAAATGAGAACTTAAACACATTCTAAAAAAGAATGAATTAAACAGGAAAAGTATAAGAATTAGAGTGACAAAAAAGTAAAGAAAATCTGTTCTAATTAAAGAAATGTGTAATTGAGTATTTAAAAGTAACAAAACATCCAGTTTAAAGAACAACTTGAAAGAACATTTTTTTAAATCACAAAGATTTTTAACTTAACTCTAAGAAGCAGTGAAACAAATGTTGTGTCTCCATAGAGCAGCTGTTGATCCTAATAAATCAGATCAACTCTGTGGAATGAACTTCTGGAGCCAGAATCATAAAAGCTACTAGATTTGATGTAGTAGTATTAGTAACATTCATAGACCCATACTACCTGTTTTTTGTGAAATATGAATGCACCAAGAAGTTGGTTATTTTATTTCCAACTATGATGGCATTGACATAATCCACACTAACAGAAAAGTCTGAGCAGGAATTCTGAGTCTAAAACAATATATTTTACTATTTGAGTATACTGTCACAGATGATGATATAAAGCTGGAACAGGCAGCAGCCGGCTCATCAGTGGTCTATGTTTTACTAGCCTGATCCAAAGCAACAGCCTAAACTGAGTTCTTCCATTTGTTTCTAAGCTCAAAATTGGTTTAATATTTTTACTGTCATTGTTTGGAATAGATGAAAACAAAAAAAATTGTATTAAAATAGTTCCTCTGGTATTCTCAGCCTAAAACAAATTTAAAAAGCATAAACAATATCACCAAATCCCTATATTAAATATAAAAGTAAACCTACAGAACAGAAATAAGCTCATCACAATAAATCACTATATTTACCAAAAAATACCTGTAAAGAAGTTCTTCTGTGCAAAGATGAAGTGGTAGGTGGCTTTATAAACCTCTAATTCACACTGCCAGGTCTGTGGCATGTTCCAAATTCTGGGGTAGCTGGCATTGATGTGAAACTGCAAAACAAATGTTAAAATGTGACAATGCTAACAGCATTGGAAATGAAGTCACACACACTAGTGAGTAATTAAAATTTATTTTCCCACTGAGCTGAACAGAAGGTGTCTGAGACTTTTAAAACTGTTGTAACACAGCCAGTAAAATAAAAACAAGAAAAAAATGTCAATGAAATTATTCTAATGATACTCTGCTATACTTCTATACCAGAGTCTAGCAAAATTGTCATCAGAGAGGCTTCATCCAACAAGTGATGAGAACAGATGCAGAGACCCACATCCAAACACTAGGCGAATTCTGATGAAGGCTGCAAAGGACTGTGGGAGCCAAAGGATCCAATACACACACACACACACATACACACATACACGCAAAAACAAACAAACAAACAAACAAAAAACCCAGCCCACAGAATCAACTAAACAGGGCTTATAAGGGCTCACAGAGACTGAACTGACAGAGAGCCTCTATGGGACTGTCCTCTGCATACATTATGGTTGTGTAGCCTGGTATTCTTGTGAGACTCCTAAAAGTGAGAATGGGGGCTATCTCTGACATTTTTGCCTGCTTTAGGGACTCTTCCTGCTGTTGGACTGCCTTAATATGTGGGGGTGCGCCTACTCTTATTGTGACTTGTTGTTGCCATCTCTGGTTGATGTCCCTGGGAGGCCTGCCCCTTTCTGAAGGGAAATGAAAGAAAAGTGGATTGGGAGAAGGGACTGGGAAAAGAAGAGGGAGTGGAAACATTGATTTGAATGTAAAATATGAGAGAAAAATAAAAGTAAATTTTAAAAAAAAAAAAACTTGCTGTAAAAAAAGGTCAGTATTCCTGGTCAATATTCACATCTTTGAAATATTAAGCTTTGATGTAGTCAAAATTTTCTGAGAACAGACTCATGCTCTAGTTTAAACCAGCTAATTAATGTAGCAGGTAGCAAACCATGCCCCTAATTCCTCCTCTGTTAATGGAAGAAGGGTGAAATACCATGCACACCATCATACAACCTGATCCTGCATTTCTGCAAAGGAAAAAGCTGCCTGCTTAGGAGTAGCAGTAATGTTTTACATAGTCCTATTTATCAGCAATAGTTTGAGAATTCTAACAAGTGCTGAACTATAAGGAATACTGATTTTGATAGATTTTAAGGCTAGATTTTATGTAATAACAGATTTCTGTTATAATTTTATATTATTCATATATTAAGAAATGTTTTTATACCTATGAAATATGAATGCTCCAAAAATAAGGGTTTTTTCAACAATGATGGCATCAACTTAATTCATGTCAACAGAAAAGACTGCACACTGACTCTCAGGCTAAGCTAACAAACCTGACTATTTGTGAATGCTGTTGTAGATAATTATAATATATAAATATATATGTGAGTTGTTCTTAGTAATTGTGAAATTTTCTTCTATTTACTTGTAGGTTATGTGTAAAATGTTAGCTTAAGGCAAGTAATTAAGAAGCTTATGACATCATCTTATATAAATGAATCTTCGGTGAATACCAACCATTCTAAACAGTGGGTTTTTGTTGTTCTTGTTGTTGTTGTTACTGCCTTTTCTTTTTAAGTTCCAGATTAATGAGTATCTTAATCTGAAATTTAAACTACATGTACTGTCAGACAACCCAAGGTACCATACTTAGTCACTGACTTGACAAAGAATAAAATGTTAAGCTCTGAGAGAAAATCCAACAAGGTCAATACATGCTCAAAAATTATTTTATTTATAATTTAGGAAAAACATATGAAGTTGAAAATTAGCATTCGGACAACTTTTCGGGCCTTCTACTCACTTCCTATATATTAGAAGCAGAGCAATAAGCCTGGTGGCAGGGTGGGGAGGTAGCATATGCCTTTAATTCCAGCACTTGGGAGGCAGAGGCAGGTAGATCTGTGAGTTCGAGACTAGCCTGGTCCACAAGGCAAGTTCCAGGACATCCTGGGTTAATACAGAAGAACCCTGTCTCCAAAAATTTGAGGGAAAAAAGAAAGAAAGAAAGAAGGAAAGAAAGAAAGAAAGAAAGAAGGAAGGAAGGAAGGAAGGAAGGAAGGAAGGAAGGAAGAAAAGAGGGAGCGAGGGAAGGAAGGAGAGAGACAAAGAGAGAGGGAGAGAGGGAAAGAAGGAAGGAGCAAGTGAGGGAGGGAAGGAAAGAAGGAAAGAAGCAGGGCAATAAAGGAATGCAAAGGCAGTACACGGTATTTGGAATTAACTTCTCTTCCCTAGTATGGTATAACTAAAATACCTACTTGGCAGTTCTTAAATAAGAAAACAGATAATTTTTAATTTTATACTGAAAAATTGAAGCCAAATTTATAACCACTAAAAGGATGCATTCATATATTTAGACTTACTGCTAACATTTCTGCTTCTAACAGGGTTCGATACTGCATGCTGGTAGTAGCATCAACATGTAATAGTTGTCCTTTAATTGCAGGGGTGTAACCTAGAAAATAGAAATATAAAACGTAAGGACTAGAATAAAAACTATACAATTATAATTTTTGTGCTAAAACCAACTCAAAAAAAAAAAAAGCCCTGAGAAGAAACAGCTTAGGCATTCTTTAGTGAAAGAGTTTGCTAATATAACAAGGGATCCTTCAAGGATTAGACAGCTCTTAGTAACATCATCACCATTGATATCTACTCTAGTTTGCTTTGGAGTATGAAACCAGAATGCTCTCTCAGTATCCATTCAGGATGGTTCCAAGATCCCATACTTAAACCAAAATCTATGATGTTCAAGACCTTTATGTGAAATGTCAAAGTATTTCACATTATTTCATACATCTTCCACATATGCCAAATTATCCCACATTACCTACACTTAATATTTAATACAATGTAAACACTACATAATAACCACTAAACAGTACTGTTTAGGGAATGACAAGGAAAAAGTATACAGTACAAACTCACTCTACTTAAATATTTTCATATTGAAGCCTATGGATATGAAGACTGACTGCATATGTTTACTCTCTAAGAAATACTTTTTTTTATTTTATTTACTCATTATGTATACAGTGCTCTGCCTGCATGTGTTGCTGCAGGCCAGAAGAGGGCACCAAATCTCATTACAGATGGTTGTGAGCAACCATGCGGTTACTGGGATTTGAACTCAGGAGCTTTGAAAGAGCAGGCAGAGCTCTCTTAACCACTGAGCCATCTCTCCAGCCCAAGGAATACTTTTCAAATATTAACACAAGTTCCATACTTTTACTTTATTCACTGACTCACGTGTATTATTTTTTCATCACTTTTTTCAACTACTCCCTATATAACTACAGTTGCCAAATATCATCTATTTCTCTTATATTGGTATATGTCTGTGTGGAGGTCAGAGGGTACCCTGTGAAAACTGGTACTCTCTTTCTAGATTATGGGTGTTTGGAATACTGATTCCTCAGATGAAATTATAGCTGTAAGAGAATTATTTAATATTTTAAGTATGCGGTTTTTTTTTTCCTTTCTCACAGTTACACTGTTCTAAGTACCCAGCTTAGTCTATGAAAAAAATATCTATTAATGTCACACCCTAAAAAAAAAATTGTGCCAGGCAGGGGTGGTGCACACCTTTAATCTCAGCACATGAGAGGCAGAGGTAGGTTGATCACTATGAGTTTGAGGCCAGCCTGGTCTACAGAATGAGTTCAAGGACAGTCAGAGCTGTTACACAGAGAAACTCTATCTCAAAAAACAAAAAAAAGTAAAAATTTAAGCCTATTTATCAAACAATTACTGTTCAAATTCCAGGATCTGAAGTAAATACGAGACCTGTGAATGAAACAGTATCCACTCTTACAGTACCAAAGCCTAACTAGAAATATTAAGCAAATTATCAGACCTAAAAGAGATGTGTACAATAAAAGAAAAATACAGAACTACTTTTCTAACAAGTCAAAAATTGTTCTTGCTAGATACTCAAATATTATGTAATTACTTAAAGTACAGATACATTGAAATGTAAAACTATGCCCTCATCTGCTCAAGGATATTTCAAAAAACTTACAAATAGGACTATCACATGACCCAGCAACCCCATTATTGAGTCTATCTCCAAAGACAATGAATAAGTGGGCTGAAGAACCATCTGCGTGCCCATGTTCACAGTAGCACCATTCACAAAAGTCATGACATGAATACAAACTAAGTACAGTATCCATTAACTGATGAATGAACAACAAAAAAAGGTACATATGTGAAATGAGAATCTAGCCACTAAGAAAAAAAGTTGAATTCTTATCAGATGATAAGACAAAATGGCTCCAAATGAAAGTCATTATGTCAAGTGAAATAAGACACACAAAAAAAGGATGTGATCTTATTAAATGATCTCATTAATGCATGCAACCTAAAACAAGAAAAGATAAACACTGAGCTTATAGAAGTTGAGAGCAGAATGGTAGTTACTCAAGGCTAGGGGGAATACTGAGAAAGGAAGAGTTAGGAGTGGGCGAACAAGGACTACTAAGTTATAGACACAAATTATAGGCTGATCCACAGATAATGAGAATGCTATACACTTCAAAAAGCTCAAGGAAAGCCTGTCAGCATGGTAGTTCCAACCTGCAATCACAGCACCTGGGAGTCTGAGGAAGGAGCATCTCAAGTTGGGGACAAGCCTAAGCTACATAGCAAGTCCCTACTCAGCATGGTCTACATAATGAGATACTGTCTCAAAAACATAAGTGTAAAACTAAACAAAAGGATTTTAAATTCTTTTACCACACAGAAGTTATAAATGTAGAAACATGTTTACTTTGACGTGAACATTATAAGTCTATATACATGGGTTCAAATATCACATGACACCTCATAAATAAATACACTTTTATGTATCAGTAAACAACTAAATTATATGTAAATTGAGAGACAAAAAAATTAAAAATAAAACATTACTACTATTAATCGGGAGAGGCTAACAACTACATTACCATATTAATCATGTCACTAATCATTTCAGGCAAAATAATGATAACTTACCATTTTCTTCAACTGTCATTGGAATATTAATTTCTAAATATGAGCCGGCCCCTACATTTACATGTACAGCATTTGTTTCCTACCAAAAGAACAAGATTAATTACATGAGACTTATTGTATTTATATTCCTATCATATTACTTTTAAATTATCAAAGAAATATAATTAATAATATGAAGTATTAAAAATTTAGAAAAATGAAGGTTCAGATTTACACCAAAATTATACTAAAACAATATAACAAAATACAAAGGAAAAATTAGAGATAACTTAAAAGTTCACTGTTATTACTATTAATCATTATTAATTTCTTTTCATTATTTAACATTTAACAAAGTATTGTAAACATAAAATAAAAATGAAGCTAAGCATAGAATTATGACCCAAAAATACTCTAAAAAGAAATTTTCAAATTTTAAACATTATTTTCTACTATCTTACAATAAATACCCTGTTTTTAGTAAACAGCAAGTCAATGGTAGCATCTGCAATAATATTCATTCGTAGTTCAAATGCAAGGATCTGTCTTGGCCTCCCAGGCTGTGCGATCTCAGAAACTTTCAGAACTTGATAGTCAGGTGGAAAGAAAAACTTCCATAAACAATCTCTACATATCAAGAAAAAGGAGTAATGGCATGTTAGTCAAATACAAACATCTTTGATAAGGGGCTAAAATCTTATTTTAATCTTTCATTGCTATCTCATTTGACAAACTATTTTTCAGTATCTTATAGATAACAATAAACTTTGAACACCTAATACACTATTATTGAGTGAAATATGGGCAGGCCCCAATCTAAGTGTATATGAGTTGTAAAAACAGACTATAAGCATATCAATTATGTAAATGATCAAGAACTGAAGAAAGATAACTTAATTCATCATTTCTCCTTAAGCAAGTGAATTAATCTTTCTGAGAAAACCTGATCAGTTTCCTTGTGTATAAAAATAACTTATCTCAGAGAGTGGCACTGAGGATTAAAAAATACTTAACAGTGTGTGATGCATGGAAGAATTTTGTATTACTGTCACAATCATTTAAAAAATTAACTTTATTTTTATTTTATGTGTATGGGTATTTTGCCTGCACATATATCTGTGCATTTCATGGATGCAGTGTGTGTGAGGGATTAAAAAAAAAAAAAAAGCATAAGATCCCCTGAGACAAGTTATAAACAGTTGTAAGCCACTATGTGGGTGCTGGTAACCCCAAGTTCTCTGCAAGACTAACCAGTGCTCTGAACCACCAGATCATGTCTTTTAATCAACATAATATCAATGAAAGAACAAAGAATAACATATTCTAAAAAGTAAACAAATATTTAGTCGCTGAGCCTAATATATGTCTCTCTATATCATTTGACAGGATGAAAGAACTTAACAAATGTTCAACTCAGAGTCTTCTATATGGGCCAACATCAGTTTAGTGTATGTTCAGAGAAGGTAGCAGTGCATGTCTTTTAAATAATAGGGTTGAAGGAGTCAGTAGTGACAGTAAAGACTACTTAAAATAAGAGACTTGGAAAAAGTAGATGAACAGAACAAAATCTGAAAACTGAGATTCACAGAGTTAAACTTATCATTACATGAAAATGCACAAAAAAAAAATCTGCAAATGTCCTGAGACTCACAGCACACCCAGAGCTACAGGCATTAGGCTGAACTGGAGAGAATACTGACTAGAAGAGCTGATCTGAACCATGGCTCTCACTACTGTTTCAATACCTTCCCCACATCACACAGCCATCTTTCCATGAAAGTAAGGTACCCGTATGAACAAAGCACACTGAAAAATAAACCTTTGGATTTAAAGAGCATGAGATTTAATGAGCTCTGAGTCTAATTTTTAACAACACTGGCGTTCTCTCTCAGCAAGGGAAAACATGCTAGAGAGAGTTGTAAAAGTGAAGTTCTATTGCATATAAATGCAGTATCATTTCTCTAAATAATACTAAGATTGGTTAATCTCTAACATGAGTTTTTGTGTCAGGCGTGGAGGCACATGCCTTTAATTACAGCACTTAGGAAGAGGCAGATGAATCCTTTTGCATTTAAGGTAAGCCTGGTCTACACAGGTCCAGGAGGTCAGCTATGTAGAGATTCTGTCTCAAAACAAAATTTAAAAAAAAAAAAAGCTTATAATGAAAATTTAACTTGGGCTTTTGAGTAAATGTGTGCTGATATTTTTAAGTGTAGCAAGATTAAATATAATTTAAGAAGAATTATGGTTTATTTAAGGAAAAAAAATACAAAAACATTTCAGTTATTTTCCTAATATAACTGTTCACCAGGACCCCCCCGAAAAAGACTAATTTCTCCTAAGATTTCTGAATACAGTTCAAATAGAGTTAGCTTATTACTTAATAGAAACCTCTCATTATAAACTGATGCCACAGTGATAACAGCATCATTAAACTAAAAAAAGAAAGGAAAAAATACAATAAGAGGAAGATTAAAATCTAATAACATAAAGAGTCTTTGCTTTCAAACCTGAAATTTTAGGCTCCATTGATGCTCAAATTTAATAATGTAGCATAGTAATTATAATAACCTATTTCCAAGGTTTTCAAAAAATTTATTCCAGATTTTGAACAACTGTTCAACAATGACTTACTGAGGCATGTTATTTCAATATACCTGAAATACTGATGACATGAAAAAAACATACTGAACAATCAAGCAGGAGTGTGTGGCCCATTCCAGGCCTGAGCCAGTGGCTCCTCCCAGATTTCTTGGTCAGGCACCATCACACCAAGCACTACCTGAGGGTTCTAGGCCTAGCCATGTGAGAAAAGAAAAGCAACAGCTCCGAGCCAAGCCTTGTGGCTAGGGCAGGCAAGACTCAACCAAGTGCCACCAATCAAGAGCCCTGGCACAGAGTGAATGGGCACCATTATAGTGAGTATATGGTGGGGAAATGAAAGAGGCAGAATGGTTCAAGGGGCTGTGTTTAGAGGTAGATCTGAAGAGGTGAGCATGGTAAGGAACAGGCTGATGTGAATAGCCTGTTAGTCACCCAAGTCCAAGGTGATGACTGAGCCTGGTTTATTGCCAAAGGCCAGGTCTGGGTCTGAGGCCCTGAAGCAGCCATGAAGGGAGCCTGTGTTGATGTCTGTGACTCCTGTCGCTACTGAGAACCATGAAGAGGCCTATAGATGAGAGCTGGCCCCAGGGTCCAAGAGTGAGAGAACTAGTCCTGCCCCTCACCAGCTATAGCACACAGGAGAACTGGCCCTGAACCCTGCCAGGGCAGCACACTAAAGCTGACCCTGTTGTTGGGGGAAGGAGAAGAGCAGGTGAGTCAGCCCTAAGGGTGCCAGAGTAGGAGAACTGACCCAGCCTCTTGTGCATCCCCTGCAGCAATTGTGAGAAAGGACCCTGCACCTAGCCTGGCTAAAACAATAGGGCTGGCCCTGGTGGTGTGAGTGTAGGTAAGCCAAATATGAGGAACCTGAGGCAGAACTAGTCCTGCTCCTTGCTGCAGGCTGCACTGGGTGAGCTAGCTCAGGCAGTGCTGGAGCGCTCACCCAGGTAGTGTTGATGAGGTAAAGCTAGCAAGCTGACCAATCCAGCTACCACCCAGGCCAGAACCAGGGTTGAGTTGGTCCACCCTAACACCCACCTCATCTGTGAACTGTGGGAGCATGTGAAGGGGACAAATCTACTGATCCAAAACTGCAGGATCTCCACAACATAGGATAACAACAGGATGTCCAAGAGGAGCTCCAGTGAGAGCCCAGTATCTGTGGCATAGAGAAGCCAGAGGCCTCCAGCCAGACAGATGACGCATGGCAAGAACACTTTAAGTGAAGGTGAATGAACTAAAGGGTAAACTGTGTGACTCAACAGGTCACACTATGGCTTCCACAACAAGATTCTTCTACATTTTTGTTATTGTTGTTTTTATTTTGTTTTGCTTTTTTGTTTTGTCTGGCTTGGGTTTTCTTTTAAATTTGGTTTTCTTTTGAGGGGAGGCTGCAAGAGCAGAGAAAGGATGTGAGGAGATGGGAAGATGATAAAAGTAAAAAAACAAACAACAAAAACCATATGCTGAGAAAGAATACTTGCCTAGAATATATTGGATCCTGGTTTCATCTCTAATACCATTTTTTAAAAAGAAGACAGACCATATTACTTGACAGTGTGTAATTTTTCTAACAATACTAGGTAGGGAGCTCATTTGAAAGTAAAAATTAAAAAAAAAAAGCCAATGTATCAAGAATTAATTTCAGCACTCCTTCATCAACAGGTTAAAAGTACCTGATTCACTGAGGGACTTGGCTTATCTCTCTTTTTTGAAGAAAACTAGATCATAAATACAAAACTAGCCTAATTTTAAATAATGTCTACTCCAATTTCTCTCTCTCACTCCCCCCCCCCCCAACTGAAATAAGGTTGCTCTATGTAACAGTCCTAACTGTCCTGGAATTTGCTCTGTAGACCAGGCTGGCCTCAAACTCACTAAGATCCACCTGCCTCTGTCTCCCAAGTACTGAGATTAAAGGCGTGAGCCACCACCACCCAGTGTCTACTCTAATTTCTCAATGTCCCCTAATAATCAGTGCTAAATGTCTCCTAAATTCTTGAGCAGTAGGAAATTGGTCATAATATATTATAAATAAGTTATTTTAAAATTAATAGAAGACTAGTTTAAAAACCGTCCAGGTAAACAAGTACGATACTGAAGAGTATATATAGTTCCAGATACTCAGGACACTAAAGCAAAAAGATCAGTTGAACCCAGAGTTTAAGACCAGGTTGAACAACAGCCCCACCTTAAAACAAACACATAGGCAAACAAAGCCTTTCAGGTACTCCTCATTACTATAAAACCCATACCTGCATTTATCTATTAATTTATTTCTTTCCTTAAGGCCTTGCACATTAGGTAGGCAAGCATTCTAACGTTTATTTAAAGCCTCAGTCCCTGGCTTTCTAATTTGGGAGAGGGGTCTCACTTCATAACTCAGGTTGGCCTCCACCTCCCAATTCTCCTACACAGACCCCTCTGGCACGCTGAAATGACAGGCATGAATCACTGTACCTGGCCATGTATCTTTAGTGCAGAACTCTGAACTACCTTAAAGACTGTCAGGGCAATTTTTTACTGTCTATTCATCTTTCCTTGATTAGTCATACCCCTTTCTTTCACCTCGCAAACCTCTACTTACCTTTCATAAGCCATACTCACATTCCCTCTAATAAGGCCTTCTGTATTCACTATGTTAATCTTTAATGTGCATAGCTTGTTACAAGCCAAACTGTACCCTAAAAATTCATGTTTAAATCCTAAGTTTTAAATCCTTTAATACATGGTGTGCTGGTGTGCTCCTCAAGAAAGAGATCAACAGACTCTGAGACAGGGCATGTCAAAAGAGGAGCCAACATACATTGCCTTAGCTTCAAAAAGGGGCTGGGACACATCCACCTCTCATGATGCTCAAAAAGGATCAATATTGCTAATACTTCCAAGTGTGACTCTTGAACTCCAAAACTTGATTAAACAAGGTTCTGCTGCTGAAGCAATATCCCAGCAATATTTTACTATTTAATCCTCAGAAACCGCTACTATCTTTTCAAGCCTGTCACCAAGACCCTTCCCCACTTATCATGGCTTCACTAAAGCTATTTCAGTCTTTCATTTCTTAATCTATATTCCCCAAAATCCCTGACTAACATAAGGTCAGTAAATAAATCATAAGTACAAAAATAAAACAAAGGAACCAGTAAGTAGGCTGCTCGCTAGAGTTGGTGGTTTCTCCACAAACAAGTTATTAACTGAATCAAGTGTTTAGTAAAAACTTATTTTGCTACAACATAATAGTTTACAAAAATTTAGTAATGGGAGTTAGTGTGATGATTCAGTTGTTAAGAGCACTTGATGCTCTTCCAGGTGACCTGAGTTTGGTTCTTGGCACCCATACCAGGCACCTTACAAATGACTGTAACTCCTGCTCCAGGAGATCCTCTGGCCTCCACGGGTACCTGAGCTCAGGTGCACACACCTGAGTGCATATGGATACATAAGCATACAGACACACATGAATGCACATAATTAAAAATAATAAAGATGTTTTCAAACATTAAGTTGGTACTCAATAAAAACTAAAATAAAATCTCAATATACTTAAAAAAAACTATTAGAAATATAATTTACTCAAATACCTCTGTCTGTCAGCCCAGGGTCCATAATTAAAATCTGTTCCTTTACCACAGACAATATCTAATCCCCAGCATGGAGGTAAGTCTTGTAATTTGCAATCTTCACTGCTTATTTCTCCTTCTAGACTCTCTTCTGTTTCTTCTGGAACAAGTCCTACGTTCCAAAATATAGAAAGCAATTTAGTTAAAACCACCTTTAAGAAGTTTCCTTATATTAGCAGTTCAAATATTTTAATCTCACATAACCTTACACCTAAAAATTTAAGAGTTCCAGAAAGGTTGGTGGTTTTTCTTTTGTTTGTATATTATATATCAAATTTATTATATTCAAAATTAAAATTCCATGATTTTAAGGTTTTATTTAAATAAACGTACTGTTTATTTACATAAAGAATAACTTTTAAAAAGTATAAAATAAATAACGTAACTAATTAAACTTAAGTTTTCATCTCAAGAAAAAATTTTTAAAAAACTGTATTTTCCAAAACAATTTAGTGAGAACGTTTTGAATTGCTCTTCACATCAGCAGGTATCAGTGTCCAGACAAACAGAAAACAGATTCTCATAGCCACTCCACACTAGATAATATTGTTAAAGAGTCTGAAGCAATCTGGCCTTATGTGTAGCTAGAAAAGGAAGAAACATTTCAATAGCATACACATATCTATATAGATATAGATAATATTCTCTGATACTTGAGCAAAATTCAACAAATGACACTTCAAAAGATTAGAGTGTAGTAATGAAACATTATTAAAATTTTCAAACTGTCTCAAATTAAAATCTACTGCTCTCTCTTGTATTCTGAGTGAATCTTTTGTTCATGAATGACTCTGTAAAATTATATACTGATTATATAGAAAACAGTGGTTCATTATGTTCATTTTTATAAAAATTGGTAAATTAATTATTAAACTTTTCCTAAAACCACATGTTATTATCACTAACAGTTTCATTAGAAAAGTTGTGAATACTGAGATGCTGTCATACAGCACCAAAGTTTCCAAAACTCTCATTTTCACATGAAAAACTATATGGTTTGTCTTGAATTATTCTTTCAAGTAAAATCAATGTTCCGTGAAGAAAAGCGAGCAGACTTATGACTCAATCAAGTGAGTGCTTTTTCTGAACTCTTGCAGCACAAGTGTTTCATGACACTTCCTTCCCAGTTCATCATACCAAGGGCAAAGACTACTTCTAAAAAGGTAATAAAATTGACATTTTTTATGGTTTCAACAAGGAATTCTTTTGAGAGTTGACATTTTCTGTTGAACCACAAATGTGTGGTGTTGACTTCTGAATACTATTGCTTCTACAATGTCATGACCAAGGGACAAGGATCCTGGTCCTGTACTGAAAACACTGCGACCACACAAACTCTGGGAGGCAAAAAGAACAGAAGCATGACAAAAGAGCTCAAACAATCCAACATTAGGAACTTTTCTCAAATGGAAGCCATCTATCAAACAATGAGAGTAGCTAAGTCTCAATTTTTAAGTTGTGAAGTTAAAATGTAACAAATTGTGATTTTTTCCCCCTCTGAGTTAAGACAAACTCCCCTGTTAACACACATCCCGAAGGTTTTTCTTAGGGTTATTTGTTTGCATTATTTTTGAAGTACATCTATGAAATGCAGTCTGTAGGAAAGATTAGTCTACAAAACAGTAATGCAATACTCAACTCTTAAGACATGATACCTTTTTTTTTGGAATTTGACACTCTCATAGTCATGTTTAACATTTACTGATGCTAACTTTCAGAAATTCTGAAATATGTATGCAACCACATGTCATAGAAGAAACAGAACCAGCCCTATGAGACATACTTTCAAAGAGGACATACCTGGCTCATCCATATAATAGTAGATGTCAACATCATTTGACTGCATCACCACAAAACCCTCTCCCATTAGTCTTGGTGGTCTATGAGAACAAGTGTTAAGCACAACAAATAAATTAAAAAATATATCTTAGACTACAAAATGGTCAGCACTCTAGTGAACAACAGTTAAGAGTGAAGAGAAAAAAGGGGGGCAAACTATAAAGTTCATGACAGATTGGATCTTTTTGTTTTGTTTTGGTTTTTCGAAACAGGGTTTCTCTGTAGCTTTGAAGTCTGTCCTGGAACTAGCTCTTGTAGGCCAGGGTGGCCTCGAACTCACAGAAATCTGCCTGCCTTTGCCTCCTGGGTGCAAGAGATTGTATCTTAAAAAAAAAAAAAAATTTCACACAAACACTGTAACAAATGTAACAAGTTACTCTAGTTGTATACTATATCAGGTTAAGTGATAAAATGACCCTGAAAATTTATTGATAAATTAGTTCAGGAAAAAGACAAACTGGCTTATAGTCCTCACTTTAGGTTTTGAATGAGATAAATCTATTTAAAACAGAGGCTAAATACAACAATAATTAAGAGTAAAACCAAGCATAGCCACTTGGAAATCATACAAAGGAAACCCTTTCTACCATGCTAGCCAACCCTGGAAATTTTAGTTGAGTGTCAGCTAGGACTTAAAATTTGCTTTTCATAATTTCATAAAAAATTTACATTGCTGATATAATTATGAAAAAGCTGAAATATTACAATATAAATTTTATATGTATATACTTAAAATTATACAACTTCAGCAAGAGTTCTTATCATAAAAATAAAAGAGACTGAGAAAGATTGGGAACTGTTATTCTAAAAACACGTGACATGGTGTCTGGTAGGAGTTAATAAAGGGCTATTTCCTCAGGGTCTAGTCAATTCCTGAATAAACGTCTCACCACACTGATGAATATAATGCAACGTACTTCTAAATAAAACAGCTATTTGAGCACAGGGAGAAGTTGAAAAGCTAGACAGGAAAAGTCAAGTGGCTATCTCAAAATTGGACCACTCTACCTTAACCAATTTTTCCAAGAGAGAGTTGTAATTAATCCCATCAATATATTACTTATCCTAGCCTTCTAGATATAAAAATACACCTTTAATGGGCATGTCCTAACATAAATATCAGAGCTTAATTTAATCCAAAATAAATGAGAAGGTAAAAAAAATTATCATTATAATCATACAGAAACATATTGAAAAGTATACCTATTACTTTTCACACAAAAGTTCTAACAGATTGAAAAATATATGTGATTGCTGTACAACTTCTACTACAGAAATGAGAAGGATACTACAGGCTCCTTATATTAGCTATAAAGAAGTTACTATTTTTATGATGTTTTCTTACTCATCATTTTGTAGACCAACATATCTTGGACTAGGAACAAGCATTACTCGAACATTTTCAAGCTTTCCTTTCACAATGTGCATGAACTGGTCAAGATGACTTGAAGGTGGTTTTGTAGTGTAAGTTAAGAAAGCATCATCAAAGTTGATGCACAGAGTCTGAGGTTGGTAATGATTCCCAAAGGCCAAACGTCCCTAAAAACATAAAAGAGATACTATGCCAGCATAGTCTAGTCATTGTTTTTACTTAGCTGACCTAATAACCAACATTCTCAAGCAATAACTGATTCAATTTTAACTGTATATGCTATTTAAATCATTATTTAAAATAATCATTTATTTAAATCAATATTCAAAGAAAATAAAGATAAGTTTAGAGTAACTTAACCACTTGTAAACAGTCCTTCAGGTTTAATAAGTGCCTAAATACACAGCTGGTGTTAAAACAGTTCATTCATACCCTGCAGAAATAGGAACTAAAATGTGCAAAAAAAATTTATTTTCTTACATGGACTTTGTATTTGCAAATAATAATAAGTTCTATGGGTTAATGTGTCAAACATTGACTCAAACATAATTTACTTACTGTGCTCACGTTGACCTTAATAACTGGGATAAGTGATCTCCACGAAGATGTGGGGTCTTGAGACTCTGTTTTTACTTTAACTCTGATGAGAAAAATAAAACTGACATGAAGAAAAACTTAAGGGTATAAAATTAAACTTCCTCATAACATACAAACATTATGCCAACTGCATTTTCCAAAAACATCTAGTGAGTATTTAAGTAAACAAAACAATTAACATGTGAAAATATGTTTATAGGTATATTATTAGGTATTTATTAGGGATATTAGGTAATATATCTTGGCATGTACTTTTTCATGCTTTTTTACAAGCTATAATGAGAAACTATCTTTCTATAATAACACTCTAGAGTAGAATATGACACCATTATTGTACTGTGATACTCATTTTATCATCCCACTTTGTAACACAACAAAGTTAATCAGCTATGTGATTTATATAATCAAGGTATAAAGTCAGTATTAATTTTCATCACCTCTGGCCCCTGGTAACCACAATTCCACTCTATTTCTTTGAGTTTAAGATTGGGGGAGAAGAGATCTATGTTGTTGGTTTCCTTTTTTAAAAAAAACTTGTTTTTAAGAGTATTTTTATTAATTCTTTGAGAAATTCTGTTTAGTTTTGTTTTGAGAAAGGGTCTTACAATGTATTTTTGGTGGAAAAACAAAGGAACTTCTCAAAGATTTAAGGTTAAGAGCACTGCCTGATCTTCCAAGGGTCCTGAGTTCAATTCCCAGCAACCACTTGGTGGTTCACAACCATCTGTAATGAGATCTGGTGCCCTGGTCATCCTCATCAACTTAGATCAAGAAACCCAATACGAACAGGTTCAACAGAATTGCCATATATGGGCTGTCCATGCCCACTTCAGCATTGCCAGGGCATACATTTCATTTCACTCTTACTATGTAGCTGATCTCACATTCACATTTGTCCCTTAAGCCCAGCTGAGCTCAATTATTTTAAACTCCACATATAAACAAGATTATGCTGTATTGCCTTTCTAGTCTTGGCTTATTTCATAATATCTATTTTGTTGCAAATAATATTTCCTTTTTTAAAAAAGGGGATTAATATTTCATACAGTGGAACAATTTTCAAATTAAAAAAATAAATAAAAGGAGAATCTGTGTCTAAAACACAACAGTAAGTTAAAAATACAATGAGCTTCATTTGAAATAATAGTTTGATTTTTAAAAAGAACTCCTGAATAAAGCTTTTAATTTAAGTAACTTTAATATCTCTAGAAAGGGTACACAAGTCATTTCATTTACTAATCATTTTCTAATTGTGACTTATTTTCCAAGACTCATAATAAATTACTATGTATTGAACACTGTGTTGACTCCATTATTTTCTAAGTGTCTTCTTGAAGATATTTCTCTTTCTATAACAGATTTCCTTTTCTGTATGTGTTCCTGTTCTGTCTCTTGCTCTTTCAAAAACATACATATATATAAAGATAACTGATAATGATATATTTTTATGGCAAATACAGAATATTCTATTTTCCATTGTGAAATTGTTATATATTTAAAGTATACAGATACAAAAAGATTTAAATATATATTTCCAAATAAAGAGCAGATTACAGGGTTGGGAATTAGCTCAGTGATAGATTGTTCACTTAGAATGGGCAAGGCATTAGAATGGGTTCAATTCCTAGCACCACCAAGAAGGAAGAACAAAACAGAACAGAACAGAAGACAGAAAGAAGTTACACAAGAAGCCACACGTAATTTTAAGAAACACAAAGAACACAATACTTACACGTGTACTTCGAACATATAAATACGGTGTGTGTTTATGTACACATATTAAAAGGATAAAAGACAAATTAATAACAGTCTATGAAAATGGACTAACATGTTAAGAGATGAAACTTTTTATAAAAAAACTAATCTTGCATTACTTTAATTTTTAAAAGATTATATAACTATAAAAACAAAGGGATAAGGGTTGGAGAGATGGCTCAGAGGGTAGGAGCACTGGCTGCTCTTACAGAGGTCCTGAGTTCAATTCCCAGCAACCACATGGTAGCTCACAATCATCTACAATGAGATCTGGTGTCCTCTTCTGGTGTGTGTGTGTGTGTGTGTGTGTGTGTGTGTGTGTGTGTGTGTGTGTGTGTGTGTGTGTGTGCGCGCGCGCACATACACACGCAAGCATGCAGGTTAAATAAATAAATATTTAAAAAAAAACAAAGGGATAAGATTCTGTTTAGGTGAACATTGTTGATGATATTCTACTAAGAAGAGTTTAAATACTGGAAATTAATAAAATTCAAGTTTGACACTGAACCTTTCAATTTTGGATTGAGTTCTTGTTCTTCCATTTTCCCGTGTCTTATCATCATCCTTCTTGGGTGGAATTATAGTTGGTTCCAAACCAAACAACTCTTGAAGACGTCCATAAAGATCCGAACGATTGTAGACATGAAATTCAAAGTCATTAACTGTGATATATAATCTGGTTTCTGCCTTTGGATCTAAAGACACATGCCAGCAAAATAAATAAATAAATTGATAAATAAATAAGTGCAAAAAAAGAGAATAATGAAAAGAAAGATTTCAATCAATTTTTCAAGAATTTTAATCAAAATATTTAATCAAAATATTTTTTGTCAAATATTTTCTCACAAAGTAAAACAAACTTACTTATAAGAGAGAGGACATTTGTTTCTACAGAGGAAGTTTCAAGTCATCAATCTCATGTGAACCACAGCAGGAGAAATTTATCTAGGATTTCTTTTGTTCTAAAATAAAATGTTACATTTTTGTAACATCTTTTGTAATCTTAGTCTATTTTCCACTTCTATCTAACAGATTCTATTGAATATTCTTTAAAATTGGATAGTCAGTTCAAAAAAATACCCTTAACTTTTAAAAATGAGTGAAAAACTTACTGACTTTCATCTTAGTAGTAGATGAAGTTACTATGCCAAATTAAAATAAGAAGTGTCTAACCTTCCTAACCTTCCTGAAGATAACAAATTTCATCAAAACTATTTTTTTCATGTTTCTTGCAAAAAAAATTGTAATGTTCAAAAGTTTAAGCAAATATAAATTTGTAACTAACAAAATACACTGCCATTCACATTTTTAAAAAGAAAACTAAGAAAAACAAATCATTAATATTTATTTTTCATATAGTAATCATGTTACTTCAATTAAGGTATTTTCTCATCATTTTCTAGGACAACTGGGGAGAGCAGAATAAATGCAGTCCTTTAAAAAAATCAATGGTAGTAAAAATAAAGTAATATTAACTCCAAATACCTGATGGCTATGAGCTGTCATTTATGTAGTTCTCTGACCTAGATTCCTGCTGTTCCTTCAGTCTTACCATATAACTAAGAGCTAAGACAGTGCTCATTACATCAGCCATTCCATCATTCTTCCTTACTGCATATCAAATTCTTAAAGCAGACAGTAAAAGCCATTTTTGTTAATATACATAAAGTATAATTCTTGAAACCAGAAAGCATAAGTACCCATTTTAAATAAACAAGTAAATCAAACTCTATTTTGCATCAGGTTTAAACCTTTGTTTAGTAGTCAACAATGGTTCACCCCAGACTTCAAGGCAAAAGAGTAAGTGGGCAGCCCTCAATGTCTCCAACCTTCCTGAAACAAGACTTAACCAACACCTGATTTCCCTACCCAAATCCAATATTCCTCATCAACAGCAAGTCTGTCTTTTCCATTACTAAAACGTAAAAAGTTTTGACTGTTCATTCATGTCCCATAGACAATCAGACAATCCTTACAGCTTTTCTTAAACATCCAGAATCTAACCACTTTTTAATGCTCAGGCTCAAGTCACCATCTCTGTGCACTTCTTATAACAGTCTCCAAACTAGTCTGTGCTTTTGTTCAGCTCTTCTCATGCTTGTGCTTAACACATTGACCAGATTATTTAAAACTCAAGATCATCTCATCCTCTATTCATAAACTTTCTAATCTTCCTATCTGACCCAGAAAAACAATATGGCCTTTCAAATACCTAAGTTCTACACAATCTACACTCTCACGTGTTAATCCTGCTTTCTACCCAACTCCAAGTAAATTAGCCTAGTAGAACTGGCAATAAAAGAGGAACAGAAGAACCACAGAAAGCTTTCCCTGAGACAGTCAGTTACATACTCTCTTAATTGCTGAACTGTTCTCTTTTAACTCTCCTCTGTCAATGGAGGCTCCTGATTTCCCAGGAGGAACTTCACCAAAAGTACTCCGCATTCAAATTGCCCTGGTTTTATAATATTTTTTTCATCTCTATATTTTCCCTCATTACTTGCTGATTATCTGAATATTCCCAACATGAATGTAGGAAGCTCAGTGAACAGTGGGACCATTTTGCTCACTGATAAATTCCTATTATCTAGAAGAATGCTAAATGTATAGAAGAGCTCATTTGTACAAAAACAATAAAACAAAACAAAACAAAAAACCAGAGCATCTTCCTACAAGTCATACTTCTAGAAAAGCAAAAATCCTAGGTTAATAGTGAGATCTTATTCTGTTTGAATACTTAATAAGTAAAACATAATAAATAAATGTAGAATATTTTTACATTCACACATAGAGTTGTACACGTAGAAATTATTACACAATTCTTCAAGGTCATGAACAACTCAATTTTAAACTCACTAAGGCACATGGTTTCAGGTTTAGTTATCCAACAGTTTAGTAATGATCCTTTAGCACAAATGCTCTAAGCACCAACCAGGTTTATGCTACAAAGGCCAATGGATTAGTTACAGAACCTGGATTTATTCCTAATGGGATCAACAGTGATAAATAAACAAATGAATACTATATAAAATAAAACAGAACTTCTCTCATTTCATCTCTACCCTGTAGAATCTGCAAAAATCATCTCCTTTCAATACAACTGATGAGAACACAGCTTCATTAATGTATTACGGATGCCAAGGAATAAAGATAATTATTAATTTCTAAATATATTTGACAACCCTCATAAATACTAAGTATACAATACTACACTGCAAGATCCGGATTCCTTCTTTCATATCCCGATTTTTTACAATGTTTATTACTTCTCTTACTAGAATGCGATCTCCATTAGAAGAAACGTTAGCTCATTACATTCACTTATTTTATCCCTGAACATCTGCCACATGCCTGGAATATAGGAAGGAACTAAATTCATATTTAAATCACTGATCAAAAATAATAATGGATCTAAATTTTAAAGAAGACAAAATTTAGGCCACATTAAACCAATATTAGCCTAAAGATCATCTTTTCCTTCTAAAAATCAATTTTGAAAAGTATTAAATAGCAAGTTTTCAGTTTTAAAAACACATTTTGACCTCAGTTTTAGAAAAGAGAAACATTTATCAGAGTTCACATTCTATATTTTTCTGTGTCCTATTGTTTTTATTTGTGTTGACCGCACTGACAATATTTCAGTCAGCATTCTAACACTAAATCAAATTTCTGATTGATATTCACACTTACACAACCTGCAGGTCTTCAGGGTCTCTGTCCATGATCCTTTCTATCAATGTCACCAGCCTTCTATAACTCCCAGAAGTATTCTATACAAGCACTCACTCCATCCTTCATCTCTACTCAGACACAGACATGGACACAAGTTGTAATATTTCATTTGTATTTTAATCAATAAAGCTTGCCTGAACATCAGAGAGTAAAACAGACACACTGGTCAGCTTTATAGACCAAGCAGTGTAATGCACACCTTTAATCCCAGTAGCCACACTAGTTTGCCATAGAAACCAGGCAGTTGGGGTGTATACCTTTAATCCTAGCCCTAGAGAAGACTATAAGAGAGGAGGAGCTAGCTCTCAGACATAGTCTCATTCTGAGATTCCAGGAGGCAGGAATGTCATTTCAAACTGAGGTAGAGCCAGTGGCTGGCTATTTTGCTTTTCTGACCTTCAGGATGAACCCCAATATTTGTCTCTAGGTTTTTAATAATCATGCTACAGCAAGTGATCTAAAAGCATATCCTTAGAGACAGAGAAACAATATACCTATTAAAGAGACAGATACATACAAAGATGTACACCACACATTGGGCATTCACATACAGACTTAGAAATATTGAGATACAAGCACCCACATGTACATACTCTTAGAGTCATACATGCATGCCTACAACTAATAGCACAATGACAGTATAACTTTCACAGAGATAACTACACAGAGTTCACTTGCAAAAGCAGTCCACACAGATCAGAAGGTGAATATTCCCAAGATGGGTACATCCACTCAAAGACAGACAAAGCACAGACAGTCCTTCAAAGGCATCAATCCTCACAAACAACAGCTTCTTTTATAAAAAATTAATAATAATAAAATAAAAAATTAAACTGAGATACTTGTAGTGGAGTCTCCAAGAACTAGACAAGGAGATAAGCAGTAAGAAAGATAAAGGTATGTGTAGTGATAAGGCTACTTCCCAAGCTGTCTCAGGCTTTATGTTGATGCAGTTGTCCACGTGGGCGCCATTTGTAGTGATGAGGCAAGCAGGCCTGCTTTTCGTCCCGCCCGGCTCCTGCACGGTTAGCTTTACACCCGAAATAACAACACCCAAATTGTATTCATTTAAACACTGCCTGGCCCGTTAGTTCTAGCCTCTTACTGGCTAACTCTCACATCTTGGTTAACCCATTTCTATTAATGTGTGTAGCACCACGAGGTGGTGGCTTACCAGGAAGATTCTAACCTACGTCCATCTTGGGCCGGAGCTTTATGGCATCTGCCTGACTCTACTTCTTTCTCCCAGCATTCTGTTCTGTCTACTCCACCCACTTATGTTCTGATCTATCAGGCCAAGCAGTTTCTTTATTAATTAACCAATGAAAGCAACACATAGAAAGAAGACCCTCCTACATCAGGTATGGATCCCCACATAATATGTTTTACTAATGTGGTGACCAGAGACAAGTATTTTACTATTTTAACTATACATACCTTGTTTGTTTCACATATAAAATGAGAACTATACTACCAACCTATGGATTGTTATACACAATAAATATTAGCTTCCTTAGGAAATCAACATTTTATCAGTCATATAAGTTACATACAATTACCTCTGTATTCATTTGTAGATTCAACCAACCATGAGAGCAAATATTTCTCAATTGTGCCTGTACTAAACATACACTGATTTTTCTTTTTATTCCTTGAACAATACAATAATTATTTACACAGCATGCAAACTGAAACAAGTATTTTGAATAAGCCAGAAATGAAGTACATAGGAAGAAGGGTGTAGGCTCTATGCAAACATTATGTTTTTTATGTAAAATACTTGAATATTCTTTAATTTCACTACCCATACAAGAAAGAGGGCTGTCCTGAAGCCAATCTTCTACTCATACTGAGGGTGAGTACTATTAGCTTTTGAATTATGCTTTTGAAGCAGTTTTTTATTCTGTGATGTGATGTGATATAATAATACAGTACAGTAGTAATAAAAGCAGTACACCTGTGTTCAATAGTGACTATATTTTTGGCTTTAGTCTAGGCACTTTTACTAACATCTTCTCATACAACCCTGTAGCAGTTGAAGCTAATTACAGAAGACTGAAAACTAAGTTTCTAAATATTGACCCTTAAACAGAAAATTATACTATATTAATTATAATTAATATTATATATCATACTATAATATATTATATATTAAAATTATACTATATTAATTATAATTAATATTATATATCATACTATAATATATTATATATTAAAATTATATTAATGCATGAAAGCAAATATTTAGCTGTAAAAAATTTTAAAAGTACTAAATGATATAACACTAAAACTTGTAATCAACAAAATGATAGAAAAGGGAATACTTTATTATCCTGTCCACTTCTTAATACAAGAATCCCTTCTGGGCAAGAAAAATGCCTAACTAATTATTCAGGTCCATATTCATCTAAACAATATAACACATTAAGATGCAACTAGTGCTGCTAGCAAATTATTTTCTAAAAGAATGACTTAAAATCAATTATCCTAAAACAGAGACTTTATTTATTACAGACTCTATTTATTGCAAATAACTCATTTCATAACAGAGAATATATTAAACCAAATTCATTAAATGTCTCTTTTCTTTCTTTTTTCTTTCCTTTGTTTTTTAAGACAATCCTGAACAACCAACAAATTTCAATGTATTCCTGAACAAAATTATTCCAACCAACATCTATAACAAAGAATTTGTGGACCCTATGGTAGTGTGGATGGGGGAAGAGATGCCCATGTCCTCCCCACCTGTGCCAGGGGAGAAAACGGGCCCTGAAGTCCTAAGAATAGAAGCGAAGTTCCTGCCCCTCACCAGCTGCAGCACCCAGGAGAGGGGTCCCTGCACCTCACTTGGGCAACACAGTAGAGCTGACCATCATGGTGCAGGTGTCGGGGAGCCGACACTGAGGGCATGAAAGCTGGAGAACTGGCCCTGCCCCTTGCTCATTTCTGCCAGTAGTGAACTATTTAGGGCAATGCTGGAGAATGCACTCCAGTGGTGAGGACAGGGGAGAGCTAGCTGGCGAGCTGCTCAATCCTGCAACTACCCAGGTCCAGAAGGAGGGTTATGAGTTGGCCCACCCCAACAAGTACCCCATCTATGATCTGTTGGAGCAAGTAAAGGGAATGGTCCTGCAGACCCAAAGATGCAGAATCTCCACAACACAGGGCAACAACAGGACAGCCAAGAGAAGTCCCAGAAAGGGTCCAGCACCAATAGTGTAGCAGAAACCAGAGGTCTCAAACCAGACCAATGACTCTGTAATGAACACTTGTAAGTAAATATATGGATAAAAGTATTTACTGCATGACTCACTGTGTCATACTGTCGCTTTCATGGTGAGATTGATCTTTCCTTTTTTATTTTCCTTTTTTCTCTTAAACTTCATTTTATTTTGGGGGGGTTGCAAGAGCAGAGGACAGATACAAAGGGATGGGGGAAATGAATGAAATCGAGATGCATGATGTGAAAGATACAAAGAATAAATAAAAAGAAAGTTAAAAAAAAGATTTGTGAACATCACTCTTCTCTTCCAATAAAACAACTCTAATTTCTAATGGAAATCTTAGCCCTTACCAAGAGGCACTTTCTTTTTTTTCCCCCTCCCTTGAGATAGGGTTTCTCTGTGTATCTCTGGCTATCTTGGAACTCACTCTGTAGATCAGGCTGGCCTTGAACTTACAGAGACCCAACTACCTCTGCCTCCCTGAGTGCTGAGAATTAAAGGCATGCACACAACCACCGCCCAGCTCCAAGATGCAGTCTTTAATTCACCTCCTTGGAAGTCTGTGTAGCTTCTACTATTTTCAGGCCCACACTCTAGCTAGACTTCGAAGATTTTCATCAAGGAATGTCAACCATCTATACTGTCTGGATAATTGTCGAAGCACATACATCAATCTGCCCGTAAATCAGCAAGAAATCATATATTTGCTATAAAGTCTTACTAGAGAAAATAGCTCACTCTTATCATATGTTAAAAATAATTACATAATCTACTAATAGTGCTTGGATTTTGTCAGTGCTGAATTTCAACCTATTCACTATTCTATGCACTTTATTCTAAAACTTTGATCCCAAATCATGAAAGACTAATAATGTATATAGATTCAACAGTGCATTCTACCTTGCTATTTCACATGCCTTTACTTTTGACAGGTATGATTGTGAGCACATTATTAAGAACATCAACTTCCATAATAGAGAATTCCCTTAAAAAGTACATGGAATATATAAGTTCACAACTAACATTAACTCAATAGTGAAAAGTGGAACTCTTTCCTCTAAAACTCAATGAACACCTATCTACCCTCATGTCTTTTCAAAATTGTTGTAGTTCCTTGTCTCAGCAATTAAGCCAAGAGAAATAAATTAGGCATCAATAGGAAAGAAAGTCACTTAAATTGTTGTTTGCTGACAACATGGTCTTGTTAGAAAATCCTCAATATTTCACCAAAAACTCTTTTAAAAAAAGAATTCAGCAAAGTTACAAGACTGAAGATAATCAACATAGGAAAATCATTAACATTTCTCCACACTAACAGCAATTTTTCAAGCAAACAATCTCAACAAGTTACCAGAAATATATATATAAAGTACTTAAGATTAAATTAACTAAAGGAGTTAAAGTCCTAGACCCAAGAGAAAACACATTCCATATTCATGGGTTAGAAGAAAGAATACTGTTAAAATTTTACTAATGAAAGCCATCTACAGAGTCGATGTAATTCCCTCAAAATTCCAGTATCACTTTTCACAGCTGTAGTGTTGTAGATGAGAATAGCCCCCACAGGGTCATAAATGTGAATACTTGATCACCAGTGAGTAGCACTATTTGAAAGCATTAGTAGGTGGTGGGCCTTGTTGGAGAAAGCTTTGAGGTTTTAAAAAGCTCATTCCAAGTCCTAGGTCCCTCTCTACCTGATGCCTGTATATCTGGATGTAGACTCTTGGCTACTACTCTAGCACCATGTCTGCCTGCATGTCACCAAGATGATAATGGTGAAACTGCATTGCAAACCAGCCCCAATTAAATGCTTTCCTTTTTAAGAGTTGTCATGGTCCTGGTGTGTGTTCACAGCAACAGAACACTGACCAAGATAACAGCTAAAGAAAAAATAATCCTAAAGGTCATGTGGAATTACAGAAGAATTCAAACTGTCAAGGAAACCACAGCACAAAAATAATGCTAGCAATAGCTCACATGTTCAATGTTTAACTATATACAAAGTGATTACCACTAGAACAGCACAAAACTGGCATAAGAGAGACAACTAGACCAGTAACAGAACACAAGAGACTACTAATGAACCCAAGAACCTACAATAAATTGATTTTCAACAAAAACATACAATGGAAAACAAATCTCTTTAATAAATGATGCTGACAACTATAAATCGACATACAGGACTTCATCTCAAAACCACATACACAAAAATCAACCAAAAATGGTCTGAAGACTTTAAAATCTCAAATCATAAAACTACTAGAAAAAAGTAATAACAATAACAGAGTAATAACTACATACCACCCTGGTCCAGGTACTGATATTTAAACTTGACCCAAAAAAACACAGGTAAAAAAGACCAACTGTATTATGTCGAAATAAAAGTATATTCATAATAAAGAGAATAATTAACAGAAGGTACAAACTAATCATTTTCAAACCATATTAACTGATAAAGAAGTCATCTGATAAAAACTGTACACAAAATATATAAGGAACTTAAAAGTACTCTACTGGAAGAAAACTGGTTAAAAAACAAACAAGAGACGTAATGAATGTGAACAGACAAGTAGTTAGCACCACTAATCATAGGTGGCGGCACATACTTAAGGACCCAGCTACTAGAAAAGCAGAGGCACAAGCATCTCTTGCATCCATGAGGTCGCGACCAAACTGGGTAACACAGCATGTATTAGTGAAGAGAAGCTGAAGAATGTGGATGTCTTACAAACATCAGAGTGATGTGGGTCATTTTATTCAGAATATGGTTAGGTCCACATTTTCAACAGATACTAGAAACATGGATAGAGAGCATACTGAGGACATGACTGGATAATACAGCAAAATGAATGATTAATTTAAGCAACAGATAAAATAAGAGCTTTATAAATGCCAAGTTATTAAAAATTATTTATTATGTGAAATACTTAATACATATAAAGGAAAATTCTGATTATATGATTAAATACCTTTGAAACATATAAAAAAGAGAATTTACCATGTTGTTTCTGCTTTGGGTTATACATTTTCCACCACCGAAAAATGATAAATCCATCTTGAATCCTGAGGGAAGGCAGATTATACCAGATTACAAAAGCAAGAAAACAATTTATTGAACTCATTTTTTAAACCCAGGCTGACCTAAAAATTGCTGCAAAGCCAAAGATGACCTTGAACTTCTTTCAAGTCATTCTGTCTCCACCTTCTCTACCACACCCAGCATTCCTTAGCTCATCCTTGTTTTATCTTCTTTCAGGAAAAAAGTAAAGAACTGCCTAACTCCAAATTAAGAAGGAATGTTGTTGAATTGATAAAAATTGTACAGATTTATCATGTATAACACATAAAAATTACTGGGCTTTTCTAACTATGTGAAACATAATGCTAGAATATATTTACAGAAAAATGAAGTGCAGGAAAAAATATATTTTAAATAACATTTTAAAGCATAAAACATATTTTAAAAGTCAAATCTTAAAGAAGGTGTTAATAAACTCAGGGGAAAATTTCTAAAATACTCCTTCCTATCTGTCAATGACCTATGATTTCATACCTTAAAAAGATCCTCTCTGAGCTTTTATTTTGATTTAGAAATATTATAGGCTACCACAAAAGTTGCTTCCCAGTTTGAAATGATGTAAGCAATACCAATCATAGTATCTCTCAATCTAAACTTTTTTCTAAGTCACAAATTTTGAAAACTCACAAAAATAGAGTAAGCTTTTCTTCAAAGCTTACAGAAAACACTTTAATCATGTTATTATTTCCTATTATACTAGATTAGTTTTACATTCTCACAGCAAAATTATAGTTGCTAATATGTACTCAATACTTGCATGCTGACCTTGAGAAAACTGATGACTCATACCAATAGCCCTGACACGTATGCCATGTAACAACGATTGAAAGAGTCAGCTAACACAATGGTTCAATTTTCCAGCTACAAATCAAATGAAAATATTTGTTTCTATGAACTGCTAGGTAGGAAATATTTTGCTGGTCTAAATAATTTTAAACATTGCTTAATAAACAACTTTTGATTTATGGTTTATTTGAATAAACAAATATTAAATAAGACCATATTAAGAACATTTTTATAATAGTTCACATTTGTTTGGATCTCTTTTCATTTTTTGTTACCTAATAGACATATCTTCTGTAATGTAATATATTTCACGAACCATGACTTTGCCAGAAAGAACAGAGAAAGAGAAGGAACCTGTTACAGAGAAAAAACAATGGTAACTACAGTAATCCTTAATGCATAGTAGAGCATTTAGAGCTTAGACTAATCTTAAACCTTTAAATAAATAAATAATTCATCTTATTCCATTCCCTTCTCCATATACTCACAAGTCTTATAAATCTCTCATTTTTCTTTCCCCAATGAAACAAAAAGGGCTAAAATTATCAGTATGGGCTGAACTACTAAATAAACATTTTTATAACTGTTCCCTATAGGTAGATCCTTTAATTAAAAACAGCCACTACACATACACAAACAATACCTAACTCATCATTTTCTCCATTAATCTGTCTGTATCAGTCATTTCTCCTAATTCACAGAAGACAATTTATGCTTCAGAGAAGATTTACTTGTGCTCATTAAGAAGTTTTTTAATATGAGGAATGCTGGACCAGCCACCTCTAGTTCCATTCTACCCAATTAACCACTGGGCTTCTTCCCAAGGAACATGGTTTCCTAACGCAAATGCCCATCCTCATGCAAAATTTCTCCTGACAACAAGAAGTCGACTAAAAGTAGTCACAGATGAAATACACAAAATTATCTCAACTTATAAATTTTTAAAATAGCAACTTTATAAAAAGGGGAAAATCTATATTGAATATTCAAATTCAAGACAAACTTTAAAAACATTCAATTTGAATATTTTGTTTTTCAAATATTTTTATAAGCATATTTTTTAAGAAAAAAAAAAGCCAAAAAGTTACTATAGAAACACTTTAAGCAATGACAATACGATAAGTAAAAGTAACCAAATGACAGTTCATTACTATCTAAGGAATGTTACTGGAAAGACCAAACAATTGGATTACTTTAAACTCATGAACCAAATGATGTTCTAAAGCTACTATTTGTTAACAAAATATAAATTTATTTTTCTCATTTTATAAATAAAATAATATCATGAGATAAAAATCATGAGATAAAATAATATCATGAGATAAAATAAAATAAAATTTTATTTTATCTCATGATAAAAGAAAAAAATATAGTGTTAAACAACTTACCAATATGGATATAGCCATGTTTATACAATCTATTAAGGACCAGTGTTAAAATAAGACCAACATTCCGAGAATTATAGTAGGTGAGATAAATAATCCATCCACAAGACAAAATGGTAGCTGTTTAGAGGGAAAACAAATCATTAAAGATTTACTTCTATATAGTAATCTGCATTTTTAACAATTTAATACTTAGAATTTTAAAATCACGAGTTCTTTCTTACATAACTTTCTTTTTTTCTTCAGTTATTTGCCTAAATAAATAAAATTTTTAAATGTAGATGCTAATCAGATTAAAGTGCAATGCTTCAAGAACTTGAAAGGTATTGTTCCATGCCTCTGCCTTAAGTTTTGGTTAAGAAAGCTAAATTAGCAATTATTCTGAGTTTTTTGCCTTTACATGTAAACTGGTGCCTCTTACAGCCATCAACATTCTTTTTTGTTCTATATATACTCTACGCCCTCTTCTCTGCCCATGATTCCCAAATGTGTCCTTTCAATTGTATTCCATAAATCCTGTATGTTCTGGGTTTTTTTTTTTCTCTCTTACTATTTTACCATGATTATCCTCTGAATATTCCAATTTGTCTATCATGTCTTCAAGACCTGGAATTCAATTTCCATTTGATCTATTTTATTAGTGAGGTTTCCCTAAGTTTTTTTATTTTGACCTACTGATATTTTCATTTTCAAAATTTCAAACTGATTCATTTTCAGCACTCATATGTCTCTACTGAATTCTTCTATCTAATCTCTCTGTGCTGCCTTCCTTATTTTGTTCAATTGTTTGTGCTCTTTGAATTCATTCAGTTTACTCAAGTCTTCTTTGCTTTCACTGGACATCATCATCATCATCATCATTACTATTATTATTTTCGAGACAGAGGAGTTTCTCTCTGTAGCTCTGGGCCTGTCCTGGCACTCTCTTCTGTAAACCAGGCTGGCCTCAAACTCTCAGAGATCCACCGGCCTCTGCCTCCCAAATGCTGGGATTAAAGGCATACATCACCACCACCCAGCCCTTATATTATCCTTTTGATTTCCATGAGATTTCATTCAATTTGCTCTCATTGAAGTCTATTACTATATAATTAGGAATTTTCAAGTGCATAGTTATAGTCTTGCTTTTTTAAATGTTTTTGTTTTGTTTTGTTTCGTTTTTGCATTTCTGTGTTGGGATTTAAGCATCTGGAACAAATCACTGGCTGGAATTTTTTTAATCACCATATTTTCTTCAATGCAAATATCTGTGGTGTTCAAGTAGAACTATATTATAATATGCTTAAGGTGTCATTTTCCCCCACTAGACTTGACTCATCTCAGAGCAAACTACTAATTTCAGGACAAGTCTATTATGAAAACAGAATTATCTTCAATTAAAATATTGCCCCAACCCTAAATTTGGATGAGTACAAAAGCACAGTATGCAACAAGGTATTAGTGACTAAGAACAGTATGGAAAGAAAGTAAAACTAGTCATTGGTATTAGAGCAGCACACAGAAAATAAAAGAAGGAGAAACAAATAAAAGGATATAACAGTAAAGATAAAGGGAAGAGATAAAGCAGCTCCATTGGATAGCAAAATGAAAAGAGAAAAATGTAAAGAAATGTAATCAAACAACCTAAAACCACCCCAGCACTTGGGAAACTGAAGCAAGACGACCGAAAAATCCTGGCCAATCTATGAAAAGCCAAAAATCTTAAGAAAAGCCAAAAATAAGAGGGAAAAAGAGAGCAGAGCAGAACAAAACTAGTCCATTCAATTGAATTAGATGATACATAAACAAAAAGGAAAGAGAAATAGGTGGGGTACAAAGTCTGTATGTGGCTTCCCACATGCCTGGTCTTCCTCCAGGCAGTCACTCATGGTGCCATCTCCCCCTTTTCAAGTCCCAAAGATTTATTTTCAATTTTCTTTTGTTCCTTCACTATTTAAACTAGTGTTGATCTTTCACCACCGGCCTGTTGGATAGCTGCACTCCATGCGTACCCAGTTTACTCCCCCACAGATTCTAACAGTCTGTACAGCTTCACTCCTCCCAGCTGTGCCCTGCCCAGCAGAAGTCTGGTACAATGAGCCAGTTAAGGAACAAATCAGCTCCAGGGACAGATGAGCAGCTCAAGGGCTGCAGCACCACAATCATACCATTCCTGGTTAGGTCACGGATACCAGAGTTACTACCTTAGACATGCCTCTTGATTTTTTTTTTCAACTTAGAGAAAAATTTTTGTTTTTTTAATCAACAATCTCTACTTTTAAAAAAGTAACAGGAGTTGGGGAAATGGCTCAGTTGGTACAGGGCATGCATAAGGATCTGATTTTGGATCACCAGCACTCACATAAAAGTTGGGCTTGGCACATACAACCTGTAGAAAAGACCTGGGAAGCAGAAGCCAGAGATAGGGCAATCCCCAGAGTTCACTGGCCAGCTTGCCTAGTGAAAGCAATGAGCTCCAAGTTTATTGAAAGACTCTGTCTAAAAATATAAGGTGGAGAGAGACTGTGGAAGGCACCCCAGTATCAACCTCTAGTCTTCACAAATGTATGTACATCACACACACATACACCAATACAAATGTGCATAAACACATACTAAGAAAAGAAATAGAATCCAAGAAATTTTGTCAAGGAAACATTAAATAGGCTACCTGTGGTCGTGTGAATGTAACTGGCTCCCATAAACTCATAAGGAGTGACAGACACTACTAGGAGGTGTAGCCTAGCTGGAGTAGGTATGGTACTGTTGGAGAAAGTGTGCCTCAGTTTACTTCCTGCTGCCTTGCAGATCAGGATGTCGATCTCTCAGCTCCTTCCCCAACACCAGGTCTGCCTAAGTGCTGCCATGTTTCCTGCCATTATAGCAGGAAACTGTAAACCAGCCCCAACTTAATGTTTTCCTTTCTAAGACCTGCCATGTCTCTTCACAGCAACAGAACCCTAAGAGGCTGCCCTCTCCTAAATATTTGTAGTAACTGTTGTAACAATAACCTACTTTTTTAAAATGTCACTGATTATGGTAGAAATAAATCAGCCTTAATTTAACTAGTCATGAAAGTTGTCATCTAAAATTTATATTTTTTAAAATTGTATTTTTTAAATACCCTGTTCAACAATACACAAAAGGAAAGACAGAAAAATCAATGTTTTTATAATGAATTGACCTTTTCTTTTAAATGTATAATTGTTTTCTAAGTAAGGAAAAAGTAATGTGTAGCAGGTTAAAATGTGACCAACCAACATCACAGTAAGATCTTCACTTTGTTCAAAATAATGCTACAGTTTTTAAAAACAAAGCTATTACTTTGTTTCATTTTTTGGATTTTATTAATAATTTACAGTAGTTTTCTTTTGTCAAAAAGAAAATATAGAACTCTAAGTCTAAGTTGTAATTCAATCCTACCTACATATTATAAAGCACCATTATTCCTTCATGAATATCACCTCTACCCATATTCCTGCCTTATAGTATATGGCATCAAGTCACATAGACACAAAATCATGCATTTAGTAAAAATTGCTATGTAATCCATAGCATGTAATCCATGCTATTATTAAAATGAGAAAATGAAAACCTATCTTCATAAAACTGCTTTGAGCACTGAAACAACACATACAAACTTCCTATTGTATTCAGTATACCAAATACGCCGAAAAAATATCAGTATGTCTCCTTTCTACCCTTCTTAATTTCCCTTCTACATCTGGGGTTCCTACACCAAAATCCAACTCAAACAGCATGATTTTACATCAACTTGTGCAGCAATAACAGCCTTCAATAATCTCTTTATTCACTAATATTATTTTATACATCTTCCTTTTCTCCTTCATATTCATTCCTTCATTTCTTCCCTCCCTCTTCCTTCTCTTCCATTTAACTAGCACTGATCTGAACTATTTGTATATACCGAGAAAACTTCTAGACCATTACACAAAGTAATAAATAGCATAAACCACTACCATTTTTTCCTGAGGGAAAAAAGAAATTAAAATAAAGTATTAAATATATGTTATTTCACTACAAAATATTATTTACAATGAACATTTATTAAGCTTATGTTAAAAATGTTTGTGTATGTGTTGGAATGGGGTGGGGAAAGTAATTTAAAACAGGAAAAATAAGCTCAACATAATCAATGCCTTTTCTCTCCCCCAGCTCTCATAAGTCAGATAACTTAGCAACCTAAGAAAAACAAAAACAATACAGCGTAGTTTCCAGAGGACATATTCAAAAGACATACATAAACCCCTTCCTAAAGACAAATGAACGCTACTCTAGCATTTCAGGTTGAGCCACCACTGCCTAAAATCTGACAGGTGTTAATACATGGAAGAAAACACAACAAAATTACTTTTTAAATATATTCTACTTACCAACAAGAAGCCAAACAACATTGGAATTGTGTTCTGTAAGAAAATCTTCTAATTGCGTGATACTGGGGACAATGCTGTCATTCTTCCTTTGATCCATTACTGATATTTTTCCAGAACATCTAAAGGCCTAAAAGAGATCAACAGTTAAACTTAGAATCAAAGATTCATAAAACTCCAACAGAAATCATGTAAAACAATAAAAGGTGAATTAGCAAGGTTTTTAAAGTTACTTTTTATGTCTTTCACTAGGATTGCAAGTAAATAACAAATGAAATGTTTGTACATATTTCTATCTAAATAGAAGATCATGGTTCAAATTGGAAATGCCTTGATTTTACAATCAAGATAAGCAAATCTCTGTGAGTTTGAGGTCTACTTATGGTCTACATAGTAAGCTCCAGAATGGCCAGGGTTACATAAAGATAACCTCTTTCAAAAACAAATTAAAAGAGTAGTACTGAAAGAGGCATGATTGCTATTAAAGATCATAGTAAAAATCTACTTTAATAAGGTATATTAATCACCTATATTCTTATTAGTCACCATTAATAATAATCATTAATTATATAAACACATATATTACATAAACAATATAATTCCTAATAATTATGTTTAATTAAAATATAATTAATTGTATTGATTAATGCATAATTAATGGTATGTCACTGCGGATGATATAATAATGAATATATTATTAATATTCATCTAGATTTTTCCTCAAAAGTTAGCACTTAATATTATAATTGCATATTAAATAAATCTTTAATAATTTCCATCACCTCTGTGTATTCACCAACATTCAACAGGATAATAATCTTCCTAGTCACATGCTTCCTCTGGATAGTATGTGAAAAGTTAAATGATCTCTTGCCATCACATGTTCGGGAAAAATTATAATAAAATGTCAAGCTATGAACAGACATGGTCAATTGTGTAGATAAATATGTATATAGATATGTATGTGTCCTGGTTTGAGTAAGATGAACCCATAAGTGCAGATATTTAAATGGTTAGTCACCAGGGAGTAGAACTCTTTGATAAAATCAGAAAGATTAAAAGGTGTAGCCTTACTGAAGAAATATGTCACTGAGAGTGGACTTTGAGGTGTCAAAAACCCATGCCAAGATTGGTCTCCCTCCCATCCAACCACCCTCCCCCCATCTCTCTCTCTCTCTGTGCCTGTTGATCAAGATGTGGTTCTCAAGTACTTTTTCAGCACCATGCCTGCCATGCTACCATGCCTACCACCATGCTCCTCATCATGATAATAATGAACTAACCTTCTGAACTTGTAAGAAAGCCCCCAATTAAATGCTTTCTTTTATAAGAGCTGCTTTGCTCACAGTGTCTCTTCACAGTAATAGAACAGTGACTAAGACAGTATGAATATCCATATACATAGACAGGCAAGTAGCATGATTATGATTATTTTATAAAGAATGAATTAAAAAATAAGAAAGTTCTTACATTATAATAAAAAACAAAAGAGGCATTTTCCTTTTAGTATAATATTAATACAATTAACCCAATCCACTAACAACAGTCTCCAATTATAATACAAATTCAAAGAAAAGGAATCATAAGGAAAACTGTATCATTAATATTCCTTTAGACCAAGTAGCACAGGTAAGTTTTGGGGGAATAAAAATAATAATAGTAAAATTTTAAGGACACACAAAGAATTATGAGGACAAGTTTTTTCACTGAAATTCAATGAATATGACTTGTCAACTTTTTAAACATATTTTTATTTGTTTGCCATGACTCTCACTTTGGAGAGCACAATAGATAAAATTTTCATATATGTATGTATATAGAAACATATATACATACGCACACACACACATATATGTAGCTGAAATCTTAGTATAGTATAAAGATAAAAACAAAATGTCTCTGGAAAGTAAAAGGGTGCACGTGCAACAGTAGACAGTGACAATGCCATGAAACAGCAAAAAGCTTGAGAAAAAATGGAAAAATGTTTCTACTTTAAATTTTTCTCCCACTGTTTACACACTGAGTAAAACAGGTTCTCGTATTTTTAAAAGCACTGAAAGACCTGTCAATTATCAGCCTAAATTTTAGAAGGAAGCGATCACTTTATAATCCATGAATTCTCTTCTGTCTTTTGTTCAACACTTTATTTAAATGGGAGAAACACTTTGAAAGACTCACAGATATAAAAACAAATATGAGAACACATATTTGATACCTAATACTGAAAGAAAAAAGGAGAAAAAGAAGGCCAAGAGCATACCTAGCCAGATCTAGTAACTTCTGTAATTAGTATATTAACATAATTGATAGTAATGTAATTACTCCTATAATCTCAGTTTCTCAGGTGGCTAAGCCTAGAGAATCACAAATTTAAATCCAGTAAAATCTATATCAAAAAGCATATTAAATAAATATCTACACATTTTATAATGAATTACATGTGATAAAATTATATGTACCTATCTTATGCTTATTTTTTTATCATTTAGAGATGTCAAATGAGTATTTACTGAAGGAAACAAAGTTAGGTGAGGTATGTATGTTCTGGCATTTGAGTCTCTACACAAAAATATCATTTGTTTCTAATCAAGTCCGAAAAGTACAACCCATCCACAAAAAAACCTAGAATCTTCAACCAAAATCACCACCATCTACCACTATAACAGCTCATCATTCTTATGAAAGGAATAAAGAAAGAGGGTGTTGAGGCTGGAAAGGCATAAGTATCTACCAACATTCTCCCCAGTATAAGATGAATGCAAAACATTTAAGAAAAATCATCAGACAAAAACTCAATGTTAAAAATATATCTCAAGCAAATAAAGAATAAAGAAACTACTTTGTAATGATACTTTGAATAAGAATGACTTCCATAGGTGCATATGTTTAAATACTTGGTTCCTGGTTGGTGGAATTCTTTGGGAAAGATTAGGAGGTGTGACTTTGTTGAGGAAATATGTTACTGGGTAAAGGCTTTATGGTTTTAAAAAACTTAGCATTGGCCAGGCAGTGGTAGCGCACTTTAATCCCAGCACTCAGGAGGCAGCAGCAGGTGGATCTCTGTGAGTTCGAGGTCTTGAAAAAAAGCAAAAAACAAAAAAACAACAATAAAAACAAAAACAAAAAAACAAAACTTTATCATTGCCAGGACTCCCCTCTCTGCCTTCCACTTGTGGATCCATCCAGCCATTTGCTACCATGTCTTTGCTCTGCCATCATAAACAACTATCTGGAACCATAAGCCAAATAAAACTTTCTTTTATAAGTTGCCTTGGTCATAGTGTCTTTATCATAGTAAAAGAAACTAACACAGCAGTTGATACTAGGAAGTGGGTTATTGTTTTGACAGTCCTGACCATGTTGTTTTTGTTGTTGTTTGGGGGAAAGTATGGAAGACTTTGGGACTTTGGACTAGAAAAGCAGTTGAATGCTGTAAACTGAGATTAATAGGCCATCCTAGTAGGAGCTTGAAAGACAGACTTACTAAGGACAATGGAGACCATGGAGACCCAGCTGAAGAAGATTCAGATAGGAACAATATTAATATTAGCAACTGGACTACAGACTATTTTTGTGATATTTTAGCAAAGAATATAGTTGCCTTCTACCCTTGTCCTAAAACTTTGCCTGAGGCTAAACTGAAAAGTAATGAACAAATTTCTTTGGCAGTGGAGATCTCAAGACAGCCTAATATTGACTCTGTCACACAGTTATTAGTAATCACTGTTATGCATGCATATCTACAAAAAATAAGAGCAAGTAGGGTAAACAGAAATACAAAATGTACAGCTTGAAGAGAAAAAGAACAGGCTAGGCCTGATCTGCACTGGAATAAAGGGAGGGGCACACTAGGGGAAAGATCCCAGCCAACTAAGTCTTCAACCAGAAAAGGCCTAAGGAATTTAAAAGCAACAACAAATACAGCTGCAGTAAATGCGAGGCCAGGCTCCATCCCAAGTGAGCAGCAGAATTTAGCAGTGTTTTCCATACTGTTCTGGCTTTAGAATCATGAAGGATAAAAGACTAAAGAAGTTAAAGAAAATCCCTCAGTGCCTAAAGATAGCAGTGAAAATGAAGCCTGAGTTGTGTGGGATACCCCAAGTTATTAAGAGATGTCAGAGCCATAGGGTATCTGCAAGGAAAACTGAGTACTGGGAGTGGAATGAGCCCAAGAGATGTATGTTGCAGGCAGAAAAGCTGGAAGAAAAGTCAACTAAGCCCTTTGACATGAGACATGGAGCTCAGGGGTTTTTCCTGTTGAGTTTCTGTCTTTTTTGGGGGGCCAGTATTTCATTACTATGTCCCAAATTCTTCCCCTTTATAATGGTAATGAATATTCTAAACCATTGTATATTTAAAGTATTTAAATTGCTGTTTCATTTTATAAGGGTTTACAATAAAAAGATTGCCTTAAGTCTCAGGAGAGCCTTTAAACTTTGGATTTTTCAATAGTGTTGAGACCAAATAACTATGGAAATTTTTGAAGTTGGACTAAATTTTGAATTATGATATGGCTATGAGTCAATGGGTGCCTAGGAGTGAAATGCGGTAGTTTGAATGAGAATATGAACTTCATTGGCTGCATGTTTGAATATTTATTCCCAGTTGGTGAAACTGTTTGGGAAGGATCTGGAAGTATGGCCTTGGAATAGGTATATCACTGCTGATATGCTTTAAAGTTTCAAAGACCAGTGTCATTCTTAGTGCTCTCGGCCTTCTGCTTATGATGCCTGTTTTATATTAAGATGGAAGCTCTCAGCTGCTGCTGCTGCAGCCGTCCAGCACCATGCCTTTGCTCCACCTCAATAGACCCTAATCCTCTGAATCACAAACCAAATTGAGTTGCCTTGATCATGGTGTCTTACCACAGCAATAGAAAAGAAACTAATTCAGTCTTTGAGTAAGAACAGTATGGTATTCTGGCATAAGGATCAAGGCAAGAGGGTATCCACAGGAACTAGGGCTACACAGTGCAGACACATCTCATGGTACAACAACTGCTTAATGAAGAGGAGCTGGAAGCTCCTCTAATATAAGAAGCTCCTCTAATATAAGAATCTACTGCATGATCTTCATACAGTAAATGATTGAGGAGAAATAAAAGGGGTTCTTTCCTCTTCTTCTACCATCCTGAACAGTTTAATCTCTTACCAGAAGCTCAAAATTATATATATATATATATATATATATCCCTTAACCCTAACTATATATATGCAGTACTCTATAAATATCTATTAAATGAATTAAACTGCTTCCAATCATGTTTAACCATGTCTTTTACTAACTCTTCAGAACCCAAAATTGAAAGAAAGAAAGAAAGAAAGAAAGAAAGAAAGAAAGAAGAAAAGACTTTAAGTTTGGTAATATTAAAAGTTGATACCAAGAAGCTGAAGCAGAAAGATCTCTAGTTCCAGACAAACCTTGACTTTGAAGATATGGGCTCAAAAAACAATGTCAAACAGAGATACATATAAATACTCTTTTTTAAACTTTTTATAAACATGAGCAGCAAAAGACAAGAATACTGGAACTTGGTAACGAAGCAAGGGTTTCTCTGGGCTTACCTCTGCCAACACAAAAGCTAAGCACTTGACGTACTTATATCAATCATATATCAACAGTCCAAAATTCAGACAAAATGATTTTGGGGTCACAGATGTACCGAACACAAAAGAAGCATAAATCCAACATTTTTCTATCTGGGCTTCAATAAGAAATTTGATTTTTTTTTAATCTTAGGCAAAAATACTTACACAACATATTTTTTAATCTTCAATGTTGTTTATCTTTCCACTTCCGGAGGCCCTTCTGTAGCGTTTCATCTTAAGTCTGAAAAGGACAGCATATTAACCAATTATAAAGGGTATCCTAACTTTGCTAGCAGGGTGACGTTTTCAAATTAAATTATTTAAACACGCCAGAAAAGTCTTCAATATTGGTCCAATAACTACATTAAGAACTCCTAGACCTCAAATAAAACTGAACTTTTCAAAACCGCTCTACATATGAAAAGGATGTGACCTAGGAGTAACTGAAGCAGGAGCCGGGGCAGTTTTGAAAGTGTGTCCTTGAAAGAGTTTTTCTATTGACACCGAGTCTTCCCTGGAAAGAAGCGTGCCTTAGTTTCCCTTCTACTCTGGACACCGGGCACACTGTTTACCAAATGACAGTTGCCTTGCAAACTCTAAGACCTTTGGGGGATTGGGTTGCATGCTGACTGAGGGGCTATAAAGAAGTGAGAATGCCAGGTTTGAAACAGTTGCGCTTCAAGGTTCTCGTCCACGAAGGGTGGAGACTGCACCTAATAGTGCTGGAAATGTTACATGACACCACACCAGTAAGTGCTGATATATCAGACAGTCTCACGAATTCACCCATTTTTACACCTGTCAGTCTACATCTGCTTCATTGTCATGCATGGGATGAAAACAGCACCACGAAACCAGCCGAAACCTACTCTCTCAGTTCCAGAACCTGTGACTTCCTCAGAGGAAATTTACAAGAATTCGTTCCCTTTACCAGACACCCCGCTGTCAACACGGGAACCAATGGGGCGAGAAAGGACGGTAACTAATACACCCCGGAAGGAAGACAACCGTCCTGGACCTGCTTCTGGCCAGAGAGCTGTCCACTGAGGTGTGTGCCCTAGTGGACGAGCCTTCCCGCATCAGGGCTGCCGGGCCATCCCGGGGGCTTCGGCCCTGCCCTGCTTGCTCCGCCAGCTCCGCGCGCGCCCGGAACCCCGGCGCCCGGCTGTCAGGGCCTGCTAGGCCTCGACCGCAACCTCCAACCTCCGACCTCCGACCCCGCGTCCCCAGCCCCGCGCCACAGCCGCGACCCCGCCAACCTCCCCGGAGGGACTCGCCCGGGAAGGCGCTACCCATCTCACGACCGCCCGGCCCTCGCTGCACGCAGCCTCGCGAGCTCTTCTCACCTGACGGCGCGGCAGGCCCGAGCCGGGACCTCCGTCGATGCCCGCACCCTCAGCTTGCGCAGCTCCAGCTCCGCCGCCGGTAGCCTCGGACGCCCATAGGGCGGAGGAGCAGAGCCCGGGCAGCAGCGGAGGCCAGCGGCACTGCGGCGACGTCAACCGGCGGCGTCTCACGTCAGGGCGTCGGCGCCTCGGGGCACGCCACTCTGGCCCCGCCCAAGGACCGAGTGGGCCCCACCCCTCATGACCGGAGGCGGAGCCGAAGAAAACCCGGCCCGGCGGGTAGGCGGGGCCTATGCGAGGGGCGGGGCCTAGGTCTGGGGCAGGGCTCTGGCTCCTGGGTGAGACCTGGACCGAGGGGCGGGGCCTGAGCTGCGGGACCTAAGCGAGGACTCCAGGCGAAACCTAGGGGCGGGTCCGGGAGGCAAAGGAACCTCGAAAAGGAACTCGAAGAGGGACGAAGCCTGAGCCGAGGGGCGGGCCCGTGACCATAGAGTGATACCTGGTCTGAGGGGTCACTAGTCACCGAAAATTTGAAACTACCTTGCTCCATATTCAAAGTGGGGAGGTAAACGCCGTCCTGATAACGTGGATAGTACAGTCAACATAGGAAAAAGAGGCCCAAAAAGGAGAGTCAGATTTCCGTACGGTGTGAAAGGAGTGCTCACAGATGTACTTGTGTGAAACGCTGACACAGGAAAACAGCCAAATACATTATTATTCTAATAATGGCAGTGGTTTGTGCTCGCCACGCTGGATATGATTTAGCAAGTGATTCAAGGCTAACAACTTTCTGTTAGGACAGATACTTAATCCGTGTGTTTCTTATGCACAAACAGTGTAAAGCAAAACGTTAAAATGAAAGATTGCAGATGCTTGGAGCGGAGTGGAAAGTGCTCCTACAACTTGAAATGGGAACAGCAAGAGTAAACTGTTGAGCAGGACGTAGACACTTGCTTATCCTCCCTAAGATCCGCAAAGAACATTCTTATCCTCCTTTTTCTCCAATTCACAAACTGAAGACATAAGGCTTAGAGATTAGAAATACATTTCCAGTCTAGAGAGCTAGGATCTGAACCACAGTTTCCAGTTCCTTCTTTACACTAGCTCTGATTCTGAGAGCTCAGGTCATCTCAACATTTCTACAAGGGGGTGGTAGTGTCTGCTCTTAAGCAGATATGAAGTCAGATATAAGGCTGCAAGAAAAAGAAAACAAAAACAAAACGAGGGACCGCAACTAATTTTAAGGAATCGAGCTCCAAACAGAAAAGTATCCCACCACAAGTTCTTTGAACTAAAAGTGACCTAGATATGATCCAGGTCCTCCCAAACAAAACTAAACAAACTAAATTGCTCCAGAGATAAGAGGAAGATTTTAGAATGGCAAGATGAGAGAGAGAGGTATAATTCACTGCAGATTTCCTCTACAGTGAGTGAGGAACTGGGAGAATCTGGACACTTCTGCCTCTTCTTTCTTCCCATCCCTATGACTGAGAGCCTCCCGGTGACTACAGGTATTTGTGAGATAACATCAAGATGGATTATTTATTTTAGAGCCTCTCTATTTAAAAGGCCTATAACCATGGGAAGATAAACTGGCAGTTCATGTGGCTCACGACACCTACATAGCAATGCCTCCTGGATTCCCTGACCTTTCTCCTACCTTCACTTTTCTACCAACATGTCGCCAAGAAGGAGCTATCAAAGGAACTGCCTCCAGAAAATATAATGTGAGCTGGGCATAGCACAGCATCATTAGAAGCTGAGGCAGGAGAATCTTGGGTTTAAGACCAAAGAAGAAAGTTCTGGGCCAGTTCAGGTTACATCAAAAGATCATGTTTCAAAAAATCAACAACTAAAAGAATTTAATGACAAAAGCCATCTAATGATGTTTTATGTTATAACATTTTACTTAGAAATTATGACCAGTTCACAAGAAGTTGCAAAGATCACGCAAAATGACCTTGGGCACTTATGCACTTCCCTCTGGCTGTTCTATCCTATACACGCACAGGACAACATGAAAAACATATTCTACACACAGGTACCGTGTGTGTAGCTAGGTGCCATTTTGTCACCTGTAAGCTCATGTAACCAACACTGCATATCACCACGGAGATTACCTTCCTGCCGTTTTTATGGTCACTCCCCACTCATTTCCAGTCTTAGTTACGGTTTTATTGCTGTGAAGAGACACCATGAGCCAGAAACTTACAAATGAAAACATTTCATTGGGGCTGGTTTACAGTTTCAGGTTTAGTCTATAATTGTCACAGAGGGAAGCACGGCAGGAGGGGGGCAGCACTCAGGCAAGCATGGTGCTGGAGAGGTAGCTCAGAGTTCTACACCTGGATCGGCAGGAAGCAGAAAGAGAGAGTGACACTGGACCTGGCTTGAGCTTCTGAAACTGTGATATACTTCCTCCAGCAAGACCACATCTACTCCAACAATAATGCCACTCCCTGTAAGTCTATGGGAGCCATTTTCATTCAAACCAGCACCTATCTCTAATACCTGGTGTCATGGATAGTTTATGTCAACTTGACGCAAGCCTAAGTCTTCTGAGAGGGGGAACTGCAATTAAGAAAATGCTTCTATATGATCTGGCTGTAGGTAAGCCTATGGACATTTCCTTAATAGTGATTGATGTGGGAGGGTCCAGCCCCTTGTGGGTGGTGCCATTCCTGGGCTGGTGGTCCTGGGTTCTGTGATAAAGCAGACTGAGCAAGCCATGGTGAGTAAGATAGTAAGCAGCACCCCTCCATGGCCTCGGCATCAGCTCTGCCTCCAGGTTCCTGCCCCCACTATTTTTGACAATGAACTGTGATATGGAGCTGTGAGTGAAATTAAGACTTTCCTCCCCAAGTTCTTTTTTTTTCCACAGTGTTTTACTGCAACAATAGAAACCTGGCAACCACCAATCTGGGTTCTTGTGGCTGTGCTGATCAAAAAGGAAAAGACCAAGATCACAGGCATGCTCAGCACTTACCACATCTGGTCAGCCACAGATGGGGGAGTTCAAAGGGCTTTCAACACTGAAGGGAAGACCTACAAGTGACCTCCCTGGAGACAAAGCCAAGTGATGAACATGGACAGCAGGATGAGTGAAGCTCAATGCCCTATCAGTTTCACCATGTTCTCACACTCTTTGGTGAGAAACCAAATAGCACAGATGCTAAAGAGGCCCCCAGAAATAGATTTGGCTGCGTCATGAAGCTTGAGGTCAGAGGACTTTGGGGAGATCAAGGTTAGCCTGGGCTACAAAGAGAACTTCAAAGGAGCTTGTGCTTCAGAGTGAAGTCCATCTCTGCACTCCACCCAAACAAAGAAACGCCTGGTGCTGTGCAAGAGCAGGATCAGCCAAAATTAAGCACAGATGAAAATGCCATAGAGTAACCTGCTAGTTTGTAAACCACACAGATTTGTTCAAAGGAAGGAAGGAGAGAAAAAGGAAGAGATAAGGGATGGGAATGGGGGGGGGGAATTTCTACCTAATAATAAGTCTGAAATGATGCATGAAAATATAAATGAACTAGTCAAAAGTGTACAAAGATTAGTAAGTAAATGAAAATATGTTCAAAATCTTTGAATAGCAGGGAAATACAAATCAATATGTCAATTAAATGTCTTTTTATACCCACTCTAGTGATCACAATGGAAAAAAAAACAACAACAAACTGGGAATAGTGGTATAGGCCTGCAAACACAGCTATCCGGGAGCCTGAAGCAAGGGTATTACTTAGTCTGGTCTGGGAAACATGGCAAAACCCCATTTCCAGAAACAACAAATCAGCAGATTTAAAAGGTTATATATTGGAGAGGATATGGAGAAACTGGAACCTTCTTTTGTTGCTGATAGGAATTCAAAGCCACGTAACCACCATGGAAAACAGTTTGAGACTTCTTCACAATGTTGAACATAGAGCTGTCCAGTGACCCAGCAATTCCACTCTTCTGTGTATGTCCAAGAAAACTAGGAACACTCTGTTCTCATAAAATGAATATCCACGGCTGGGAACCGACTGCTTGCTGTTGAAATGGGCAAGTTCATGAAATCCGGGAAAGTGGTGCTCATCCTGGCTGGATGCTACTCCAGATGCAAAGCTGTCATCGTGAAGAACGTTGGTGATGGCACCTCAGACCGCCCTTACAGCCATGCCCTGGTGGCTGGAATTGACCGCTATCCCCGAAAAGTGACAGCTGCCAAGGGCAAGAAGAAAGTCACCAAGAGATAGATCCAAAATCAAGTCCTTTGTGAAGGTCTATAACTACAACCACCTGATGCCCACAAGGTACTCTGTGGACATCCCCCTGGACAAAACTGTTGTCAACAAGGATGTCTTTAGGGACCCAGCCCTGAAACTCAAGGCAAGGCAGGAAGCCAAGGTCAAATTTGAGGAACAATACAAGACAAGGAAGAACAAATGGTTTTTTCAGAAGCTTCGCTTTTAGGTATATTTTTGTTTACATCATTAAAAGTTTTTTAAAAGTTTAAAAAAAATGAATATTCACTGTAGCATTACTGGCTCACACTAGCCCAAGAAGTCAAATAATCCCATTCCAATACTCAAGTGTTCACACCTCATCATCCTCCCTGTGGCCAGCCTGTCTCCCCAGCTCCACAGGTGTAGGCCACATCAGTCAGAAGAAGAGGTGAGCAGCCTGCCTGGCCACTGAACTGCCCCACTCCCAAGATTCTGTTCCCCAATACCCATCCCACAGCCTTTGCCCTCCCTCCTCATCACCCCAGCCACTGCTGAGCCCTTTCCCCAATCCCAGCAAACTTCCACTGCTTAGGTATGTGGAAGCTCAAAAATGTGAGCCTATTTCCACCTTGTCTGAAGGTCAGAGAGTTTTAGCTTGCTCAAAATTGTTAACAAGTGTGGCTACACACCCTGACCTAGGGTGTGGTTACTTGGTATTTTGGACATTAAGATGGCCCTTACAGGTAGATCCACTCCACCCTGACCAAAGGTCGGAATTCTAGCATACTTCTGCTTCTTTTGAATTAGGAGGTTTGACCTAGGGAGTGGCTGCCTTCAGGATACTTGGTCTAGAGTGGGTTCACTGCCTAAACAACTGCATGTTTTTCTCAAGATTTAATGAATCGACATCTCAAGTATTGAAGCAAGTAACTGTTCTGGTTGTTCTTTGTATCATGTTTAAACAGTCTTGTCTTCTTCCCCTTTTTATTTTGGGATATAAAAGTGTTTAGAAAATTAAACATGGGCGGTTTCATTTCAGTATTCATTGGAACTCAGTACCATCCTATGTTTCTGTTTTCGTGTTTTCACTCTCATCTTCACCCTCTTTATTTATTTTTCTAATCCCCACGCCCCTACCCTGGTCAGTGATATCCTTGTCAAAGCTGGTTTCTGACAAGGTGTGGATTACACCAGTCAGAAGAACAGAGCCTCATCCCTTACTCTCAATGCTGCCAAAAGGCCAAGCTAAGCACCGGAAGGCCAGCTCACATCTCAAACAGAGACTCCTACTAGATCAGAGGCCACACTGGTCATCAGCAATTCAGGCCACAAAGACTAGATGAGGAAACAGAAACCAAGGAACAAAACACACATCCAACAAAGAAAAACTGAGAAATCAGGACCTAGTCCTAATCAGCCCAAGCCCAGAAGCCTAAATGCCAGTGTAAGATAACAATCAACAACAGCAGAGCGGTGTGGCACAACCAGAATCCAGCTGTCTTTACCACAGCAAGACCTGAATACGCCAACGCAGTCAACACACAGAAAACAACCTTAAAAACAATTTTAGGGTTTGCTAGCTGGCCAGTCTGGACAAATTCGTGAGCTCTGGGTTCAGTCTCAAAAAATAAGGGGGAGAGCAATTGAAGAAGACCCCCTAAAGTGGACCTCTGGTCTACACACACACACACACACACACACACACACACACACACTCGCACGTAAAACAAAAGATGGAACCAATACTTGCTGAAAGAAATTGATCTTAAGATTTTATTTTTCGTAATTCCACTTCCATGAACTATTTAGAATAAGAAAATCAAGTGATATAGAAAGTAAATTAGTAAATTTCCTGGGTCTCAGAGTTGGGTTTAGGTGTCTGTGTGGAGGTTTGAATAAAACGACCCCCATTAACTCATAGGTTTGAATGTTTGGTCCCCAGTTGGTGGAACTGTTTAGAGAGGATTGGGAGGTGTGGCCTTGTTGGAGGAGGTGTGTCACTGGGAACAGGCTTTGAGATTTCAAAAAATCCCAGACTATTTCCAGTTAGCCCTCTCTCTCTCTCTCTCTCTCTCTCTCTCTCTCTCTCTCTCTCTCTCTCTCCTCTCTCTCTCTCTTCTACAGTCCCCTATTTGTGGACAAGAGTATAAGATATCTTCTACTTCTCTGGTGCCATAGCAAGCCACATTAAATTCTTTCTTCTACAAGTTGCCTTGGACACTGTGTCTATTCACAGCTGTAGAAAAGTAAGACAGCTTACTTCAGTGGGGATTCACTGAAGACCTGTGGATTTCTTTTACAGAAGGCAAATACGCTCTAAAATGAGAATACACTGATTGTTGCATGGCACTTTTTGTATACTAAAAAATGTGTATTTTGAATAGAAATTGATACGGTTTATATCTCACATAGTTATGAATTCTTATCTCAGAAAAATTTTGTCTGCAGTGTGTCATTTGCTCCTCTGTAGTGTAACAAATTGTTTTCACATGGGAAAAGATTCAGGGTTCCATTCATGTATATGAGGTTTTTCCTCCCTGAATTTTATTTATTCACAGTCTTTTGTGTATTTCAATTAAAACATACTTTTCACTTATTTGTTGCCATTTCATTTTGGTGGGCACACATTCTACTGGTAAGTAAGAATAAAGGAGTGGGTTAAATTACCTGGTCAGGAAATGAAGCATGATTTTAAAGGTAGCTCAAATGGAGCTTACCACACCCTAGTATTTATAAAAGAATGGAGAAGTCACTCTGACAGGGTCCATAGGAATGGGTCCATTCTGTCTTGACTAAAAGTCAGAGAATTGGAACTTACTTTTGTTCCTTCAAGGTTATTGTCAACAGTTCATTAGAGAGTTCTTCTCTCTCAAGGTTATTATCAACAGGTGAGGTAATATCCAGACCTGGTATTTCAAGTATTAATAAGCAGAGTTGTTTCTACCTCAAACAAAATTCTAAGAATTAAACTAAGTTCCTACTTCCTTAGGGAGATAACTATAGATTCCACCCAGGGAGTAGTTTGCCTACAGAATGTTTTGGTCTAGGGTGTGTGCTGTGGCACAATCGTCTTGTTTTAATAAAATGCGGATTGGCCAGTAGTCAGGAAGGGCAACCAGGCAAGAAGTAGAGGCAGGGGCGACAAGACCAGGAGAACTCTGGGAAGAGGAAAGACTCGATCTGCAGTCATAACCCAGACACAGAGAAAGCAATATGAAAATGCCTCACTGATACAAGGTACCAAGCCACATGCCTGACACAGACAAGAATTATGGGTTAATAAAAGATGAAAGAGTTGATAAGAAGCCTGAGCTAATAAGCCAAACAGTTTATGATTAATATAGACTTCTGTGTGTTTATTTGGGACTAAACAGCTACAGGTCCGGGCGGGACAGAAATCTTAGTCAACAGGTATGAGTGTTATTGTCTTGTTCTGGCAACAGAATGCTTAACTAAGAATGTAGCCCATAATCCTCAGCAGGTCTGTTCATTTCTTGTATCATGTGAATGCAGTTTCTTGTCTTACCTTTTGGGGTCAGGGTATTTAAGCAAATGGAAACTAAACAAAGGCAATTTCAGCATTCACTGGAACTCCCTCCGGATACTATCCTATGTTTCTGTCTCTTATTTCTCCTATATTTATGTTCCTTTTCCCTAACAATTCTACTCCTCACACTCATACCTTGGAGCATTTGAACCCATCACAGCAAGGGTCCTGGCAAAGTCACCCCTAAAAAGTGGCTTATGACATATCAGTCAAAGTGGGCCAAACGGCCAGGAAGGTGGGAAGAAAACCAAAGAAGATTGATAGCAAGGAAGCCATGAGAAACAAAAAGCTTCAACATGGAGCCATGCTCCAGGGTCAAAAATAAAAACTGCAATCAAAATTAGAAAATGAACTTTTCATCAACAACATAATAAAACAGAAGAAATAAGAAAGTGATTTATTTGTGGCAAAGTGTAACTTTGGGCAAAAGATATTTTGAAAACAGAAACTTTGGGAGATAGCTAATCTACACAGGAAAAATTACAATATTAATTCTATTTTGGGCGAATTAGTAAATGTGAAGACTAAACTTTAAATCTCATAAATTTGGCTTGATATTCCATCATTTCTACTTATCAAAATCAAAATGTTTAAGGAACAATCAAGGTACCTAACTTTCTTGTCTGTACAAATGGCATGAAAAATAAAATTTCAGTTAGTAAACATAACCTAGAATTAGAATTTTGCCACTGTTTCAACACTGTCATTGAACTAGTGTTACAGATTTTCAGCAACAAATAAAATTCTCTGCAGCAGTTTATGACACCCTGTAATATCAATGTCCCAAGTCAGCATCTTGGTGTCTTCATCAAAAAGAATATTATAGTGTGTTTATTTGTCTCTATACACAAAGATATAATTCTTAATGTAACTTTTTTAAAAAAGTAATCATATTTTCCTTTCATAAACTCACATGACAATAACATATAATTAAATTATTGCCTCACTCATTCATATATCACAAGCAATCCTCTGCCATTTTTTACTTAGACTGTAATTCATTCAAAATCAAAACAAACTATTACATTATTCATCTTGGTTTATATAAACAGATTATCCCCTTAGCGGTGGACACAAACATTGGTAAAATTCTAAAACTCAGTCTCTATATTTTTGGGGCCTGAAAATACCTTGAAAATTCTTTTATTTTCAGTTAAGGAGTATTAGACTTGAGAAAACTCTGAATGAAAGTTTAACTTAGAATGTATAAAAATACAGAGGTAATGTAAGAATCAAATCCAAAATCTTTCCCATTGTAAGAATGCACTTTACCACTGAGCTATACTCCAGTCATGTGTTGTTTCATGTGCGTGTGTGTGTGTGTGTGTGTGTGTGTGTGCGTGCGTGTGTGTGTGTTTGTGTTCTGGTCTTCAAATTCAAAGTCTTTCCCATCCTAAGCATGCACTTTATCGTTGAGCAACACTCCAGTCTTGTGTTGTTGCTGGTGTGTGTGTGTGTGTGTGTGTGTGTGTGTGTGTGTGTGTATGTTTGGGTTCTGGTGATCAAATCCAAAATCTTTCCCATTCTAAGCATGCATTTTACCACTGAGTTATACTCCAGTAGCATGTTGTTGTTGTTGTTGTGAATGTGTGTGTGTGAGTGTGTGTTGGGTTTTGATGATCAAATCCAAAGTCTTTCCCATCCTAAGCATGCACTTTATCGTTGAGCAACACTCCAGTCTTGTGTTGTTGTTGTTACATGTGTGTGTGTTTGGGTTCTGGTGATCAAATCCACAGTCTTTCTCATTCTAAACATGCACTTTACCACTGAGCTACACTCCAGTATAATAGCATGATCTAGTTTTTTTCCAGTTTAGAACTACCTCTATGTACAGACATTTTTTAAATGTACATATAATTGGGATTTTACAAAACATAAAATTTAGAAATAAAATTTAAATAAGAAAGCAGATTATTCCAGAGAAGGTCCAAGGCTCGCATTTCCTTGCTCGTCTTTAATAACCTCTTCAAGCCCTTCCCGTGTGAACATGTGAGATTCGTGAAGGCTGCTTTGAGACCCACGCAAGACTGGCAGTGTTCAGCTTCTTCCCCGTTGCTGGTGTGAAGATGATCAGTGAGGCCCTGGTGTTGCTTCAATGTCATAGACTTGAAATTGAAATAAAGGAGGTGAGTAGATAAGCCACAATTCTTTCTTCAAGGTATCCATTTACCTACCTCCCTACGGTAAGCGTCTGTGTTTAATGGTGGGGAAGGGAAAACTGAAGTGATGATTAGAAAGTATGGAACAAATCAGAATAGGACATGAGATTTCTAATAGTGGGAGACAGGTGCACTCACAGTTGTAAATTTTAAAAAGTATTTTGCAAACTTGAATTTAGTACATAAAAGAACTTGCTTCAAAAGGAGTAAGTCAATTATTACTCCTTAAACAAAAAAGACACTTACTCTAGTAGGTATTAAAAAATTAAACAAAATCTATAGTTCTATTTCTTCAGTTGGATGTAGAAGAATCAGGAGTTCAAGGTTATAGCTGGAGACTTTTCTGCATCCTGCCCAGTCCCATAACCGCTTAAAAAATAATCACTCAGAGGCTTAATGTTTAACTATAATTGTTTGGCCAATGACTTAGGTTTATTACTAGTTAGCTTTTAAATTACTTTTAAATTAATCCATTTCTATGCATCTGTGTATCACCACATGGCCCATGTCTTATTAGTGATATCCTGACATCTTTCTTCTCTGGCAGCTGCTGGCATCTCCCTTGTCTCCACCTTTTTTCTCCCTATATTTAGTTTGACTTTTTCAACCTAGCTATATTCTGCTCTGCTATAGGCCAAAGCATGTTTATTTATCAACCAATAAAAACAATACATATTCACAGTGTACAGAAGGACACCCCACATCATTTCCCCTTCTCTGTCTAATTAAAAAGGAAGGTTTTAACTTTAACAGTGTAAAATTACCCATATCAAAACAGGTAGTAAGCAAGAATTATAGTTAAAATATTTAGTCCATATTGTGCAAAATTAAAGAAAATACTCTATTTTTGTGAGTCTAAAGTTTCATATCTACTTTATCATTTATCATAACTAAGGAAAACTCTAACTGTCTAGCCTTCAACTCCATCAAAGACTCCAGGAAGATATGATATTACCTGAGTAAACAAGAACTGCAAACAAGTGACTTCTGAAAAATGCAAGAAATGACAGAGACAACTGGCACTCACCCAAAGTTCTTCTGTAGCATTGGGACACCCATCTTCAGCTACAGGTCTAGAGTAAACGGTAGCTTTCTCAGCGAAGCAGAAAATGTGAAGGACTAGCCCACCTATTTTGACAAAACTCATCAGTTGCTTTCTTCTGTATCCTGCAGAATGTCTGGCAGACTCTTTCATGAAACAAGAACCCTGAAGGACTGTCCCATCTTGTTTTTGGCAAGTTTAGCAATCATTTTTCCTGGGTCCTGCATGTCCAGTTTATATAGAACATTGTCAAGCAGTCCAAACAGCAGTTTCTTGCCCAAATGGCTAACCTTGCCACTCCATAAGGAGCTTCTATGATGCCCATCATGCTCTTGAGGTAATTGGAGTTGCCAGGAGCAGATGTGCCTCACTGTCAAGAAAAGTATAAGTTTTTAAAACATTTTAAATCCCATATTCTATGGATCTTTGAAGTGTTTGAAAATTACCTATCCATCTGAACTATATCCCTGTATAACTAGAAAATCTAACATGACTGTAAATTTGACTACTATAGATGACTAATAATTTGTATTTCTTAACTATAATTTCATTTTTAAATGAGCTGCATAAACATAATACCTCATCCAGACGTAGAAACAGTATAACAAAATTGTTCTTAAATTTCTGCCAATACCAAAATCCATATCAATGTAATATATTTTGAGATTAACAGTTGTTTTTCGGATTAAAGTAGATTTATTAATCTACCCATTTTATTATCATAATAATCTACTCTTTCTCCCATCATATCTTTATCCTGTCCTTTCTTCTTTAGAAAGAGATTGACTATGACCATTAGCCACTTATAACCAAAACCCTTTAAATGAAAGCAAGCATTCATAAGCAATATTTTCAGAATTGGGGCATAGTTTTTTATACTGCTTCCTGCTGATTGGGAGTGCTGGTAATCTTATAGGAATCCTGAGAAAAATTAGAGTTATAGTCAAATCCTCATGGGGGTATTTTGTGTGATTGGTCCATCTTAGTCAGAAGTCTTGAAGCTATTTTGGGTGTTGGATCACTTGGACCATCGTTCCATATTAATCTGGAAGGAATCCACAGCTTCTCATCTTCTGTGAAACAAAAGCAGAAACTCTTTACCAAAGCAACAATTTGGGTCCTTAGACCCAAATTCCAAAGTCAAGATACCTTTAAAATATATATGTTGGTTTAGCTTTGAATCCCCTACAATCAAATGTTTCTCAGTAGTTGGCTCATTAACAGCTAAAAAAATTCAAAGAAAACATAATAATATACATAATTCTGACTCTCTGTATATTTTCCATCTTTATGTGGCTTATTACAATTTTTATTACTCTATTTTTAAGGATTTTCATATATTATATTTAAATTATTCTTTTAATCTATGACTCTTTATAGTCCTTATCCCCCCCTCTCGCCTATGCAAATTTATCAAACACATTGTGATCCATTTAGAAGTCTTTTTTTTCTGAATCTGTCCTTACTGTGTATCTGTAATCCTTTCTGACTAAGAGAGCTTTTAAACTGCTAAGCTGGCATGGTTAGGAACAAAGTGGCAGCTTTTATGGCTGGCTTTTTAACCACTCTGCTTGGCTTTTTAAAATGGCAGGGGTACCAGAGAGAGTCACGCTCACCTCCTCATCTCCAGGGAGTAGTATTCAGTTGCATGCAGCTGTGTTCTTATGCCTCAAGTCCGCAGGCAGTGTCTGGGAGAAGCCTCTTCACCATAGTCTGTGTACGAGGCTGTGGAAATCCACCCACAGCTAAAGCCTGCGGCAGCCAGGGGCCACAGTTCTGTTCCATGCATACAACAAGAGACATGAACTTTGAAGCTGCTCTTGACTCTGTTTTGTGTGTCTAGAACCCTTTTTTAAGCTTTGCTAGGTCTTATGTGGAAATTCTGGCCCCATGTTGGAGTGCCAAATGTAAATGGAGGCTTATTCTGCTCCACCTGGTCCCAAGACCCCTTTAAAATAATCACCCAGAAGCTTATTATTAATTATAAACTACTTGGTCTATTAGCTCAGGCTTATTATTTATTAGTTCTTACAACAAAATGAACCCATTTCTATTAGTCTATATTTTACTAGGAGGCTCATGGCTTCTTACCTCACATCTTGCTTCCCTGGAGGGTGCTGGCGTCTCACTTGATCTATCCTCTTTCTCCCTCCATTCAGTTTAGATTTCCTGCCTAGCTATATCCTGCCCTGCCATAGGCCAAAGCAGTTTTGTATTTATCAACCAATAAAAGCAACACATATTAGCAGCATATAGAAGGATGTTCCACATCACAAGGCCATCCTGGGATTTAGAGCAAATTTTAGGCTAGTGTGGGTTATATGAGACCCTGTTTCAGTAAACAGAAGGAGGGAAGGGGAGAGATGGAGGGAATAAAGGAGGAAAGAAGGTAGTGGAAACTGTTAGTGGAAACACAAACCAATATTATTTTTTGAAGCAGAAATAGATAAATAGGAAAACAAAAGATTATGTGTTATATGGATATGTACTAAAAGCTGATATTTAAAGTTTACAGTCCCAAACAAAGGCAAACAGAAAGGATCTCTTGTCAGGGTATTGGAATGTCTAATTGACTCATTAGAGACACTTAATTATGTTTCTAATGAATACCGTATAAACAAGACAAACAGATAGGACACAGATAAAACATGATATGAAAGAATATGTTTGTAATATATAGTTAAGCAAAGGTTTCCTAAACAAAACCCTAAAGGCAAAGCTAGAAAATTAAAAATGGATATGGACTACTAAAAGTCGAGTGAAAATAGTCACAATTTCTGTCCACAGCAAGATATCACAAGTAGCATTGAGAGATGGGTGACTGGAAAGACAAGGAAGATACTCATCATATTAAAACTGATGAACCAATGAGGAGATATGACTTGGTGGCAAATAGAGTACATGCTTATTATGGATAAGACATTGGATTCACTCTCAGAACCAGAAAATAAGTCATCACAAAATATTTAGACAACATTGAGGACACTAAGAGAGACTTACATAAATCTATTCTACATGGGAAATAGAAAAAGACAAGTTCTCCTGAGTGAACTGGGAACAGGGGAACCTTGGTGGAGGGTTGAAGACGGAGGGGAGAGGCAGGAGGAGAGCACAGAAAAACGTAGAGCTCAATAAAAAATCAATAAAAAAGAAAACAAATAGGTATAAATAAAAGTAGATATGCCATTGGAGTAAGAAAATAATTGAAAAAATAGGCATAAGACCTGAGTAGAGACTCAACGGTGACAAGGCCCAGTGCCCCATAAGCATATTATAAGATTCTCTAATTTATTATAACAAAAAATGTCATATGAACTTATCAGATGACAAAAATTATAAGGATAAAAGAATACCAAATTTGGGAGATAGTGCATTGCTTGTAAGACTTCCATTCTAAAAGCCACCTGATAACGTTCAAAGAAATTAGCCCGATTTCCCTGCCACACTGTGATTCTATTCCAGGAAAATGTTTTTACAGGTCACTGGTTGACTATTTATGAAAATATTCATTGTTTCCACTATTGATCATAAGGAGCTAGGATCAGGGAATTGTATATATAAAACATGATAGATACACACCATTAACAAATATCCATTGGGTACTAAAAATAGACGACTGAGAGATGAACAGAGATGATTGATAAAGATAGACTGATAGATGATTGATGATAGATAGATAGATAGATAGATAGATAGATAGATAGATAGATAGGAGACAGATTGATAGAAACATAGTAGATGACAAATAATTAGGCAGATATATTAATAATTGATACATGATATATAGATGATAACTAGGCAGACAAAAGGATAGATATACAACAAATATCTATATAAAAGAGAAATAGGCAACTAGATAGAAAATAGATCTAGTGGGAGAAAGTTTACTTTCAAGATTTCCTGACTGTGGTTTATTTTTAAACCTGCCCCGTTTTTATACTTCTAGTAGCATTTCTGGCATCAGAGACAATTTCATCAAAGAAAAATGGAGAATTGAATCTTGCCAGCCTGTGCCTTTTCCTTCCATTCACAGTAGGGTAGGGGGGAAACTAACAAGTAGAACAAAGCATTGAAAGGGGGGAAAGGCTGTCGTTCAGCCCTGCTGACTGATACCCCAAACCTGTCTAGATCAGTCAAGTCCAGCACCAGCTGTCAGCCCAGGTACAACCAAGAGCATCAAGAAGACTCCCTCCAGATGTGGGCCGAGATGAACCGTGAGATACCTGCTGCGTGTGTTGTGAGGATATGGCCAGCATCTCTCTCTTGTAGAGTTGGAGAAAGCTATTGTCTATCACAGCATTGAAGCATGAAACAACATCACTCTATTCCAATAGAGAAGTTTCAAACCCCCTTTTTATATGTTGGTGCAAGTGCTAACATAAAAAAAAATATTTATAGAACACTAGGGAGGCAGTTGAGAGGCCAGAAAGGGCTTTGCACTTTTATATGAATGCATGTGTCTTCTCTGAAGAGAATACCAACAGTGATGCAAACCATGGCCCCTGGGGCAGGCAAGTGTAGCGGTTACTCTGTTGGCTTCACCCTGGTTTGATAGAAAATGCAGATGCTGGGGAAATGTTTGTACAATGGAGAGAAAAGTAAACGAGACACTGAAAGCAGTGTCTTTGTTTTCCTATCTACACAAAGCCTATGTGTTTGTAAATGTTAACCCTCCGGTTTGGAAATGATGTACCCCACTGTTCAGGAAATGCTGCATTTCAACACTCAGTTCATGCATACCTCATATCTCAGAGCTTTTCCTCTGAGGTTGTGAAAGAAGGACCTTGTCATAAACGTAAGAAAAATACCTGCGATCCTGTGCCCTCTGGTGGCCCTGTGGCTGGAACTGTTAGCTAAAGAGCAGAAAAAAAGAAAGAGAGAGAGAGAGAGAGAGAGAGAGAGAGAGAGAGAGAGAGAGAAGGCAATGACTTGCCTTGGAATCAAAGCCTGCTACTAAGAAAGCCCAGTGGGATGTATGTTAGAGTATGATTGTGCACTATTTCCTGCAGTTATGCAAACTAGCAGCAGAAACAGAGAATGCTTCTTACAGAACAACCCAACACTCCTTCCTCCGCCCGCTCCTTCCCTACACTTCGGAAACCTTCCCCCACTACCATAATAAGTTTTCTGCTTTTCTAGGGAAGATGGCCCTATTGACATCATTTCTATACATTACATTCTTCTCCAAGGTACGGCTTCTTGTTAGCCGACCCTACTGCACTACCAGGCTGATTGTCAGCTTCTCTTCTCTGTCAGCTACCTTTCAGTCTTGCCTGTGCACTACAACTCATTAATTTTTGCTTTTGAAATTGCTCTATTTCATGTTCTACTGGCACAAAATTGCTTTTTCTATGGGTGTGGATATAATACATCATATCTGAAAACATTTTGCCACCAACTCTTACTTTGAAATCACTTCAATATAGAAAGTTAAAGGAATTATATATTTTGATATTAATTATATAACTAATCAATCCAGCTACTCTACAACCTGATTTACCCTCTAATAATATCCATGAATACCAAAACAAATCCCTCTGAAGTACCTTGGCCATAGCATCATTATTATACACAGAAACTTAACTAATGTAGTTTTTAACTTAGATACAATACATACTTTTCTCTACTTCATACACAAATCATACTATCTTGCTGTCTCACTTTGGCTTTCATCCAGGATCCCATTGAGAATAATGTATTACATATGTTGGTGCTCATAACTTTATAGTCTGCTTTTGTGCTCATGTGTATGAAGGTGAACAGGTGAGTGTGGGGGAGGGGGCAGGAGACAACCATACAGGACACCACACCTTGGCTTTTGAGACGAGGTCACTCACTGGGACCTAAGACTTGTCAAGTAGGCTAGACTAGCTAGCCGTGAGTCCCAAGAAGTCTCCTGTCTCTCCCTCCCCGTATCTGGGGGAGCAAGTACACCTCTCCATTCTGGAACGTCCAATGAAGAGCTGTAATCTCTTGGTCTTTTTAAATTTTATTATGTTTCTGCACTGTGTGAAGTCATCTTGGTTATCTGTATAATAGTGTTTTCTTCATTGAAAGCAAGCAGCACAGAGACTTCCAGCTTTCCATAGCTCCTGGGTATTGAACTCGGACGGTCACGCCTTCGCTTCACCAGCTGAGCCATGTCCCTGAACTCTTTTCTTTTCTTTAATCTAGAAGTGTTTCCTTACCTCTCATTTGACTTTGGATGACATTTTGGAAAGCTTATTAAATTGAAACTTATCCTATAATCTACATTTATCTGATTATTTTCTAGTTGCAGATTCAGCCTGAACATTCCGGCAAGAGCATAGCATAGGGAATATCTCCCCAGTGCATCCCAAAGAGAAGAAAACAAAAACAATCTTCCGTCACTGAGGAGGGAAAGCTTTATCACATGGCTATGATGGTGACCACCAGATCATCCTATTACAAAGATACATGCTTTTTAACCTCTTTATAATAAATGAGCTATCTGTAAGATTATGTTTGGAAACTACATGACTATCTTATTTCCCCAGTAACATTTTACCCATAGTTCAGCATATGTCAAGGAGTCTCACCTAGAGTAATAAGTGGCTGCAACTGATGATTTTTCTAGGTGACTCAGCTACTGCATCTCTCGGCTGCTGTTCCTCCGCAGAGGCAGTGAGGCCACACAGCAGGTGGAGGCTCTTGCCATACAAGCCTGACAACTGGAGTTTGGTCCCTATACATGTCAGGCATGTGCTGTGGGCACACATGCAAGCCCCGCCCCCCACATACATCGTGTATACGCACTCGCTAACAAGCGAGTTTTATTTTAAAGGCTGCAGTGGATTTAAGGATGACGGTGGCAGTGACGGTGGTAATTTGAGGAAAGGCCCCACTCTTTAGCTCAATCTGGACCGAAACTCACGATGTAGCCAAGCCTTGCCTCAAAATCATAGCCATCCTCCTGTCTCAGCATCCTAAGTTCCAGAATTACAGGTATGAGCTTAACTACATCCAGCTATGGTTGTCTTTTTATTCAATGTGCTGTAAGTCTTTGTATCATTATCCATTTTGGTATTCAAATTATCCCAAGTTGGTCAGTAAGAACTCCTTAAAGGTGTGATCTTTTAAATTCTTCCTTTCTATAAAAACATATGTTTCAGTCTCATCTTGTCCCACAAGGATCCCTGAACCTTCTCATGGAGATTTATATTTTGAAAATCAAAATCAATAATAAGTGTGCTCGTTTGCAGAAAAGTAATTTCTTCTGGTGTTCTAGTCTCCTTGCTGTGATAGAATGATCTGACAAAAAGCAGCTTATGGGAGAAAGGGTTTGTTTCATCTTAAAGTAGGGAAGTTGGGGTAAGAAAACAAAAACAATCTTCTGTCACTGAGGAGGGAAAGCTTTATCACATGGCTATGATGGTGACCACCAGATCATCCTATTACAAAGATACATGCTTTTTAACCTCTTTATAATGAGCATGTTGGCACCTGCAGCAGAAACCATGGAGGAATGCCTTTTGGTGGCTCACTTGGTCTCATGCATAACTAGCCTTCTTATGCAGCCCAGGGCTTTCTGCCCAGGTACCACCCCCCAGTGAGCTGCATTCTCCATCAATTAACGATCATGACAGTCTATTCCAATCACTTTTCTATGGCCATGAGAAAACACCATGACCAAGGCAACTTATAAAAGAAAGTTTATCTAGGGCTTACCATTTCCAGAGAGATAGGAGTCTCTCGCCGTCATGGCAGAGAACATGGCAGCAGGCAGGCAGGCATGGCACCAGAACAGCAGTCGGGCACTCGCATCTGGATCCACAACAGGAACCATGGGAAACCTTTAAAACCTCAGTCCTTGCATCCTGCTCTGTGGCTTTGTCCCATGGCACGCCTCCTCTAGCAAGGCAACCCCACCTAATCCTTCCCAAACAGTTCCACCTGCTAGTGACCAAGTCCCCAAACATAGGAGCCTACAGGGGGCATTCTCAGTCAAACCACCATACAGTCCCTCACGTAAATGCTCCCTGACCAACTTGATAAAGGCAATTACTCAATCAAAACTCTCTTTTCAGTTGATGAGACTATGTCGAGTTGAGAGTTAAAATTTAATTCCACTGGTTGTAAATGGGAAATCGACATTTTCATTCAGAAAACTTCAACTTTGCCTTTTAGTACCACGGGTCAAACCCAGAGTCTCACACATGCTAGGCGTGTGCTCTTCACCACCGACCTATTTCCCATCCCCAACGAATTTTTATATCATAACTGCATGTACACATTTGTACTATGTACCAGTTTTAGCAAGAAGGTATACAAGGCCAGAAGGCAACTCCTGGTCAAATCACTTCATTTGCCTGATTGTCTTCTACATCAGATGCTCTCTGTTGGTCTCTAAGTTGTGACTTAAAAAAAAAAAAAAGTCTTGACACTTAATGTGCATTTCTGTATGTCCCAGACCTCTCCATCTCTGGGGGCTCCCCACATTGAGATACTTGTCCCTTTATCACTGCTAAGGCCACCTTTGAATGAGCCTGTGTGCAGCTGCTACCCGCCCCAGCTTACCCCAGCTCATCTGTATATAAACCTTTTATTACCCTTCCTGGAAGGGAGTGGAGCACAGTGCAATGCTGGTGGGTACTTGGGGATGCTTGGTGACTTGCCCACGCTATGTGCTATCTGAATCTGATCAGGCTCAATCCAGAATACACTCTATCCAGATCCCTTTCTCGGTTCCTGCTTTTTTAAGACCTTTTTTTTTTTTTAAAAAAAATAGCTCCATACTATTATTCTCCCTTCTTTCTTATGCAAAAGTTAGAATTTTATTTATATTCATCTGTCCCTTATGTTTCATGTGCTTCCTAGGTTATTGCGGTATCTGTAGATTATCATCTTTAATCAGGTGACAGAAAGATTATTGTCTATACTGTAGGTGGGCCTCATGCTTTTATATAAAACAAAGTCAGGTTTTCCCAAGAAGATGAAATCCTGCCTCCAGACTGCAGCATTAATAATCCTGCTGAAATCTCCAGCTGCAAGCCTGTGTGCATATTTTAGACTCATCAGCTCACAGCAACATGAACTAAGTTTTCAAAATAAATTCATCTGTCAGTCAACTGACTGATAAATACAGGAGGAAAAGTGTAGCTATTATAGCATACATATAGATTTAGAGATATAGAAACGTTGACATTAGTAAGTTCCACATTTATATCATGATCTAAGTATCTATATAGATCCATGCAGTAAGTTGACTTCTGAAGAGCCATCCTGCAGTTGCTGTCAGGATGAATATCCCCTGGACTCTGCTTCCCTGCAGAAGCCTGGCTGATACCTGGAGTTCGAGGAGCAGGAAGAGGGCCAATGTTACCGCAGCACAGTGTGTGTGTGTGGGGGGGCTGGTGGGACCACCATACGCAATGAAGATAGAAGTGAAGACAGTCAGCTGATCTTCTGTAATACTGCACAGCAAGAATGCACAGAGGAGGTGACAGAGGAGTCATTAGGAAAGTGATCAAGCCTTCACTAAGCATTAGATCAACTTCTCATCCTTCCTAATGCTGCAACTATAGTTTTTTTTTTCTCTTGGGGCCTGCCACCTCCCAAATAAACACACAAAGACTTATTTTTATTTATGAATGTCCGGCCTTAGCTTGGCTTGTTTCTAGACAGCTTTTCTAACAAATTATCCCACTTCTCTTTATCTATGTTTGCCTCTAGGCTCTTAACCTTTCTTTGTTCTATATATTTTTCTTTCCTTCTTACTCGGTGGCTGTCGGCTGGGTGGCTGGGTGGGTGGGTGGCTGGGTGGCTGGCTCCTGGCATCCTCCTCACCTCCTTTTCTCACTCCTTGCTCTTCTTCCTCTGAGTCTAGATTTCTCCTCCTATTGATTCTCTCTGCCTGGAAGCGCCACCTATCCCTCTCTCTGCCTAGCTATCAGTCATTCATCTCTTTATTAGACCAATCAAGTGTTTGAGACAGACAAAAGCCACACTGTTTCACAGAGTTAAACATATGTGACATAAAAGAATGCAACACATCTTCGCATCATTAAACAAATATTCCACAGTATAAATGAATGGAACACATTTTAAACTAATATTACACAATTTGAGACCCTTTAATGCAGTTCCTCATGTCGTGGTAAAATAATTTCTATTGCTAATTTATAACTGCAATTTTGTTACTGTTATGAATTGTAATATGAATATCCAATATGCAGTGGTCTTAGGAGAACCCTATCTCCTGAGGAGTCATTACTGTTGATAACTGCCTAATTAGATTGTTTCTGTCTTATTAGATTGTCAAATAGTCCAATAACTGATTAACACACGTGATTGACTGAACTGCGTGAAAACAAGCGCTCCCAGAATCTCGGAGGAAGGACAAGAGGGCAAATTCCTATTGAGGGATGTGAGAGAGTACCCGTAAAATCCACACATGTATGTAGATCAAGAATTCCCAACCCAAGGAATTGAGCCTAAAGATGCAAAAATATGAAAAAAAAAACAACAGATAAGTCTGTGGAGCATTATTTGTAATGTCAAAAATATTGGAAGTACTTCTCAATGCCCATCACAGATTATGGGTTAATAAAATAAACTGTAGTACAAACACAGTGCATACACAAAAGAGATGAAAAATAACTGAGAAGAAGGAAGAAGAGAAGGAAAAGGTGAAGGATGATGACAAAACACCTTTGTGTACTGATTTGATGGGGTTTGGGTCCTGGTATCCACACTTGGTGCTTCCAGTTCCAGAGGGGATCCAGTGCATCTGGCCTCCACAGGCATCTCCATCCACATGTACACAGTAACAGAGAGACATATATGTATAACTTAAAATAAAACAAATCTTTTAGAAATTACATTTCTGAATATGAAAGTAAGAAAACAGTAGAACAAAGCAGAAACCTAAGACTCTCCTCCTTCCTCTAACATCTAATGGAATGAACAAAATTTTAGCCTGGGTCTGCAGAGATGGTTTAGTGGTTAAGAACTCTTGTAGCTCTTGTAGAGGACTTGGATTTGGTTCTCACCATCTATATTGTGGCTTATACCCACCAGTAATTCAGTTCTAGGGGATCAGATACCCTTTTCTGGTCTCCATAGGCACCAGATATGGACATGGTGCATACAATACATGCAGGCAGAATACTTAACACTTAAAATTAAAAAAAAACTATAAAAAATAATAATAGATAAGAATTTTAGTCCAAACATCAAGCAGTGAATAGTAAGCTCCCACAATACAACAGATACTGTTTGAGATCAGGAGCTACAGAAATGAAACAAAACCAAGTCCCTGATCCTATTTATCCATTAACTTCAACCAGAAGTGATGAACTAATACAGAAAACAGCCTTGTGGTATGAACCGGTTCTTTAGGAAGGAGGATTTTGCTATGAAGAAGTTATCAGAGTCCAAACCTACCCCTACTTTCTTCATATAGTCCAAAGTGTGAAGGAGGGGAGAGAATACCCCGAGATTTCTCCTAATGGTGGCTAAAAGGCTGGAAAGGGCTAACCTGCTGCACTCACAGAAAGAGCACATGAACTTAGCCCCTAACGTGGCGCTTGAGGACATTCTGGAAGCCACCGCTACATCAGTTTGCCACGGTCCAGAACACTGGAACACCTGAGCTGGGAGATTCACTGCTTTGTTCGCTTAGCTGATATTTCTAAATGCCTGAATGATGATGGCTGATGAGAAGCAGGGACCAGGAAGTAGAGATTTTCAGGCCAAGGAAACAGGAAAAGCAAGAGCATTCTGGGAGAAGGTGATGGTTCCAAGTATCAGTGTGGCTAGGTTGGAGTGCTGCATTTAGTCAAACACTACCTTGGGAGTTGCTGTATAAATCATATACCAAATTACCTGCAATTTTGATAGAGATGAATCGAAACATTATTTTATATTATCTATAATAACTCAAGATGCTATGAAATGTCAGTAATCTTCACTGATAACAAAGTCCCATGCATTTCTGTCTTATTTTATTAATAATTGAAGAAATTATTAAATTTCAGGTGGTGTTTGGGAAAATAGATCATTATTTCCCACCTAAATTTATGAATCCCAGACAAAGAACCCCAATTCCTGTGTCATAAACAAGTACAATCATTATGTGTCAATTTAAATATATTTAAGCATTAAACACAGCAAACGAATTCTGGTTTACGGAAATGCTTGTTAGGATGTTACGCTTCTGATTTCAGGGTCCTTTTGGGAGTTATCTTTTTAATCCAGGAAGCGTGTAACCATGCCCAAAGACTTCTTTATCTGAGTGTCTGATGTGACAGACACCCAGACTCATTCTCTGCTCTGCTGGAATTTAGAGGCCATCATGTCAGTGGCCCATGAGCACAGAGAAGAACAAAAGAATTAATACAAAATCCAAACAAATTGTGAATTAGAGATATGCGGTCTCGAAGAGGGTGGGATACAGAGTTGCCCCTAGAAGCTGTGTGGTTCTTATTCACAGTGGGTGGGCTCTGCAGAGGCAGTTCTGGGTGAGAACAAGGTGGAGGACTGGGGAGATGACTCAGAGGTTAAGAGCACCAGCTGCTCCTTCAGAGGAGGTGGGTTCGTTCAAATCTCAGCACTCACATGGTGGCTCACAACCATTTATAACTCCAGTTCCAAAAAACCTCTCCTATACTCCAGAGGTTTTGTACCCAGGTGGTTCACAGACACACGAAAAAGGCAAAACATCCATTTATATGAAGAAGAAGAAGAAGAAGAAGAAGAAGAGGAGGAGGAGGAGGAGGAGGAGGAGGAGGAGGAGGAGGAGGAGGAGGAGGGAGGAGGGAGGGGGAGGGGGAGGGGGAGGGGGGGAGGGGGAGGAAGAAGAAGCAGCAGCAGCAGCAGCAGCAGCAGCAGCATTTCCTTTCCCTGTCAAATTGAATTAGTGTACAGGGCAGATAGGACTAAAGAGAAAACAATGACTTTAGTCACCCAGTGCTCTGTCCTTGGCATATGTGCTAGCATGATGCTTTTGGATTTGTAGTCTTTTTTTTTTTTTTTAAGATTTTTTTATTATGTATGCAGTGTTCTTTGCCTGCCGGCCAGAAGAGGGCACCAAATCTCATTACAGATACTTATGAGCTACCATGTGGTTGCTGGGAATTGAACTCAGAACTTCAGGAAGAACAGCCAGTGCTCTTAACCGCTGAGCCATCTCTCCAGTCCTGGACATGTACTCTTACCCTCCATTCAGAGAGGAAATCCCCAGTGCAGCCCTGCAGGGTTGTTTCCAAGAGGGGCTGTCCTCTCATAGAGAGGACCTTCTGATTTCTCGTCACATCTTTCCTCTGTGTAAGAGTCTGCCCAACTTCCTCCAGCTGAGAGCCAGCCAAGCTCCAGAAGCAGCCACGTATCCACGCCACGCAACCCCACCACGTAACCCCACCACGTAACCCCACCACGTAACCCCGCCCTGTCTGCAGGTAAACAAGTGAGCGGCAAACAGTAGCTGATGCCTCAGACAAGTGATCCGTGGAGAGGCTTGTTATGAAGTAACAGGAAGGCCTGCCTGTTTCTATTTATTCTTCAGGACCCTCCTCTGAGAATGGCTCCAGCCTAGCCGACTTCAGATACGAATACAGACGATCCAGTCTCTCTCTCCATTTGAGAGTGTGGGTAGACAAAGAAGCCCCCGAACTTCCAGTAAGTACGACCTGCAGCCGAGTCAACCTCCGGCTGTGCAAGTCTAGCTCCGAAGAGTCACTCGGTTGTCTCCAGATTTACAAGGTAACTCAAGTTGCTGTTTCGAGTCATCTGTGGCCATGAGATAACATATTTTCATGTGGGAAATTTTCTTTCTTATTTAAGGCTCAATTAGTTTAATTCTCCATGACAGAATAGCCAAATGATCCTTAATTGGTATAGCTGTGCATCTTGCCCCGTTAAGCCTCAGAATTAGATCTCATTAATCATCTGTGCTCTGCCAGTGATTGTTCTGCGGTGGTCATGTTGTTCTGTGCCTAAAGAAAGAATTCAAAGGGTTCCTGAGAAATGTTGTTCTCTAGATAGATATGCATGGGGGGAAAAAAAACCAGCCTCGTGTTCAGCATACCCATACATCAGCATATGAAGTCTGGAATGCGAGGCCTGTCTTTAATCCACAGGAGAAGAAGTTGTCCTCTTAGTCACAGGTCACATTCTGTGGTTAGCATATTGGAAAGATGGAAGCAAACTTTGGTAACGACAGTGAGCCCCTCGGCAACATTCCCTAACTCTGCCTGGATTACTTGTCATAAAAATAAGCCATATTATGAATTGCTGGAGCAGGTTGAAGTGAATTTTCTGTTAATTCCAGATGAAAGCATCCTAAATGGTTAAAAGAAAAATCCTTGCTTCTGCGATACTATACCAGTTGGGAAATTTTTTTCAAGCACTGCCTTGGTTAGTTTTGGTCAACTTGGCACAATCTAGAGGTATTTGGGTAGAGGAACCTCAATTGAGAAAATGCCTCCACCACATTGGCCTGTAGGCAAGCCTATCTTTTTGATTGATGATTTATGTGGGCGGGCTCAGCTCATGGTGGGTGGTGCCATCAGTGGCTGCCTCTAGCTCTTAAGTTCCTGCCCTGACCTCCCACTGTAAGCTGAAATAAACTCTTCCAAATTACCTTTGCTCATAATGCTGTTGCAGCAACAGAAACCAGACTAACACAATCAATCGACAAAAATGTGCAGTCATTGCCCTCTAGGACTTTATACTCCCAAGAGGGCCTCTGTAAAACAGACTGAGTGTAATAAGCTTCTCAGTAGTCTACGAATGCTATGGTTAGGGTGTGAAGTGCACTCGTGTCCTTGGTTTCCATCTGGTGGTGCTGTGAGACTGTCGTGAAACCTTTAGGATGTGGAATCTCACTGGAAGAAGTGCATCACTGAGAGAGAACCTTAACATTTTGTGGCCCCACCCACTCCATATTCCCTCTCGTTGCTTCCTGAGTGTGGATGCGAAGTGGCCAGCTTGCTCCCTGCGCCTGCCACGACGCTTTCTCCACACCTTCCCCCTTATGAACAATCCCCTCGAACTGTAAGCCATCTACTTCATCAAAGCAACATGAGAAGTGACTAAGAGACCCAGTAAAGAAAGGTTATTCTGTCAATACCAAACGGGAATCCCAAATCTGTCAGGTAAACCTCTCTGTAAAATACGGGCTTCTGACCTCACCAACAGTAAGATAACCTGTTTAGCATCAATGCAGGGGCTTATTACTGTGCTTTCATTCTGCTTAATTCTAAATAGCCATGTCTTGCGCAGGTTTATATTTCAATGACAATATGATACTTTAATGTTTGTGATTAATCACAAACATGTACAATAAATCACAAATTACTTTGGACTGTGTTAAGACATTAGAAATAAATATGCAAACTAAGGATTGAGTCTGGGTTATTCGGTGTCTGCATTTAGTTTTATGTAATTAACTGGTTGAGGGATGGGCATGACAGTCTTGTTTATTTCCTCCGTAGCTGGTGGGACCTGGCAGCCAAGGGGACCTCTGACTATACTGAGAGAGCTTTTGTGGATACCATAAGAGGGACGAGGCCTGCAGAAATCTGAGTTCAGAACTTGCGATCTGAACTGCACCATGGGTTCTTTCTCTTAGCCCCAGAGACTTTTCTCTGAAGTTGTGTTCTGCACACAAGGAATGTGAGCTTCCTTCCAGTTGTTTCTCAGAAACACTCTTTTTCCTCCAGTGTTTTCTATAGCTGCTCTCGTGCTGTGTGCAATTGTACATAGCACAAGTGCTGTTCCTGCATCTTCTCATGGTGGGAGGCGTTTCTGGGCCGTTGGTTTTCTCTAGTGGTTTGTTTCTAATTCTCACAGACCTCTTCCTTTCGGTCTCGCGAGGTAAAGCTATCACTATGTAGGTTTGGCTAGCATGGAACTCACTATGTAGACCCAACTGTTTTTAAACTCAACAGAAATCTGTCTGCTTCTGCTGGGATTAAAAAACACACTCACCCATGGAGAAGGCTTGGAATTCAGTACAATAAAGAGGATGTACTAGCAGAATGACCTCTCATAGTCATGCTGCAAAATGATAGAAATTGTGGGGAGCAGAGGAAGCACCGAGTATGTGAAGTCTTAAGCGGATGTGTGTTGTTGACATGACCAAAGCCTCCAACACCTGGGAAACCGGAATAGACTTCTCCCCCAGTAAGGCTCAAAGGGGTGGTGAAGGTGTCCTCTACTCTGAGTGTGAATGCTGATAGAGCGTGCAGAAAATGTCCTCTCCCCCAGATAGTTACAGCTTGGAAAGTACTCCTCTACAGAGAGTCCTCCCACCACGATTGGCTAAACCTGCCTACTTGATACACACTAAGCTTCCGAGGGGCTGTGGCTTCTCCATCAGAGAACCCAGACCACCCAATCTCAGTTTTCCTGATTCTATCAGTCTGTCTATTCTTTATGACTTTGAAGCCAGGTCACTCCTGAGGCTGTGCAGTATTGGCAAGCAATACTGGGAATATTGGTTCTGAATGTTTTGACTTGAATTCACTCTAATGAGTTTGAAGCACCTAGTGTGTTATGCAGTGACTCCTTGTTGGAGCTCACAAAGGTCTCTAGGATGCAGTTGGATCCAAAGAAAGCACGAATAAAATCAGCTATACAACCATTCACTCTGGAGATTGGCCCTGGTGTTCTAGTATTGTTTGTTAGATGGTCTGCCAGGTCTGATATTCTGAGCAAAAAGTGAGATTTACTAGGGGGACGGGAGCCATTAGTTACTTGCTTTCAGCACATCCAAATTCAATCTGGTTGAATATGAAGGAGCCTACACGGCCATGACAGAGTGACATCAATTCCGGTGACACAAGGAAAGGGTCACATGGGGAGTCTGCATGATTACAGCTCGTGGCTTTTAGCTAAACCAGTTTTGGTAAGAATGACAAGTGGCTTGAAAAAATATTGCTGTAAAGAAATCCAGACCAAAAAAACCAAAGCATGTTTAAATGAAAAGAATATAAGAGAGACAGACTTTGATTTCTCTGGCACAGCATATTTCTGGTCACTTAAACAGGTTAAAACAATTATACTTGTCATACCCAATATCCCATTCATTTAAATTATTTTTTAAAAGCTTGTCTACGCCAAAGATGATACAGAGGGCTGAGAAGAGCACCCTTTAGAAAAGAAAAATTTTGAAAACAGATCTGATTAAACATCACCATTGTTTTGCTGCCTTAAGACAAAGGGAGGACAGGAGCTTGACAGCAAAGAAGTCAGAAGCCAGCGCTGTCTTTCAGAGAACAGTGTCCACAAGGTACTTTGGACTGAAATCTGTCCACAAGTAAGGTGAGATGATGCGATGCATACAATCTCCACTCTCCCAAAGCTCAGCAGTGAGCTGAAGACAGGGCAAAGCTCTGAAAGAAGCTTTCTTCTTAGGATGGAGGACTCAACCCCTGCTTTGGTCGAAGGACAAAAATGGGGACCGGATCAAGATTACAGTGGTTAGACAAGATCTAGGACACAATGGCAGAAAGCCCTGTGTTACCTGGAATACAGAAGAGAAGAATGAGTGTAAGTAGAGGAGACCTGACGGGAAAGGAGCAGCCGTCAAGAGAAGCTGAGGGGTCAGGCTAAACACCCGACTTCTCAGAAGAGCCCGAGAACAGGGAACAACAAGGTCTCAGGCAGTGGTTCTCAACCTGTGGGTCACATATCAGATAGTTATGTCACAACAGCAGCAAAATTGCAGTTATGAAGAAGCCATGAGATAATCTATGGTCGGGGGGGGGAGCACAACATGAGGAACTGTGTTAAAGGGTCACAGCGTTAGGAAGGCTGAGAACCTAAGGATTTGGAGGAAAAAAAGAGGATTCTGGGTAGTGGTCACAAGGAGAGACACATACCTAATAAGGCAGCATTCTCATCTACTATGTGACCTAGCAATCTCTGTCAGTTTGATGCAGTCTAGAGTTATCAGAGAAGGATGTTTTAATTGAGGATGGCCCAGGTCAAAATGGCCTGTGGAGGAGTGTCTTGATTATTAATTGATGTAGGAGGGCTTGCCCTACTGTGGGCTGTACCATTACACGGGAAAGTGGTCCTGGGATGTCTAAGAAAGCTAGCTTATTAGCATGGAGCCTGCAAGCCAACAAACAGCAATTCCCCATAGTTTCAAGAAGGACAGTGAGCTGGGAATGTAAGCCAAATAAGTCCTTTCCTCCCCTAAGTCGCTTTGCTCAGAATATTTTATCACAACAAAGGAGCAAAGCTACAACAAAATTGCTAGGAATGCATCATGATAATGATGGCTGAGCACCGTGACAGCTCTAATTAATAGATCAAAATGGAGAAACGGAAATAAACAGGAGTAGGTCAAGGAGGAGAGACTTCGGTCCAAGGTGCAGAAGACAGGGAAGGAAACAGCTTAGATAGACGGGTTTGTACTGCAGTGTATGAATGATGTAGGTGGGTCTTCTTTCTACGTGTTGTTTTCATTGGTTAATTAATAAAGAAATTGCTTGGCCTGATAGGTCAGAACATAGGTAGGCGGAGTAGACAGAACAGAATGCTGGGAAGAAGGAAAGTGAGTCAGATGCCATGTTTCTCCTGCCCAAGATGGACGTGGGTTAGAATCCTCCCGGTAAGCCACGACCTCGTGGTGGCATACAGATTATTAGATATGGGTTAGTCAAGATGTGAGAGTTAGCCAATAAGAGGCTGGAGACAATGGGCCAGGCAGTGTTTAAAAGAATACAGTTTCTGTGTAATTATTTCGGGTGTAAACTAGCCAGGGAGCTAGGCGATTGGAGCCGGGCAGCAGGAACGCAGCCCGCCACTCCTATCACTACACATGCATTCCTGGATACTTGACCAAGCTGACAGGGAGTCATCAAGCCTGCATTCTATCGGCCAATTTTATTAGTGTGTAAAAAAACCACTCAGAATACTTGTTAATAAAAGTTACTGTTTTGAAAGAAAGGATCATGCCAATATACTCTTTGTGGTCAGTCGCTGGCCCTGCTTCTGTGCTGCCTTTGTGAGCATGTAATGAGTCTAAATTTTGAAAGTCTGGTTCACTTGGGAGGGTCCCTATTGAATGCCCTGAAAGCATTGGGCTGGGAAGAATCAATCGCTAGTCTGTTCTAACACAGGGCTAAAATGGATGTGTATGCTGAGGTCCACAGACCTTGGAGGCCTGGATGAAAGTGAGGGTAGTGGGAACTGAACTGAAACTACAGCAGCTCTGAAGACTTGGAATTAGCCAATTTAGGGAGGGAGACAGAGGGTAATACTGGAAGCAAGCTGCGGGGAGGCCGAATAGAAGGGATAACTGATTTTTGCCATGCTCGTTTGTTTCTAATAATTATTATTACATATGTAACTCTGGATATTGATCCCAGAATATCATGCATGTTGAGCATGTGATGTTGGCTTCCAGTGAGCCAAACGCCCAGCCAGCAGATATGCTAATTAGTGGAAGTAATGATGTTGTGATTCTGAGGAATTGGGGTCCCCTCTTGGGGCTCATAAAAGAATTTGAAGATGAACTTTAAATGGAAGCTTGAAGACAATTTTATTAGAGGTTAAAGAAAAATACACAGGGCAGGCAAGCTGAAAATCTCAGTAACTTCATGGAAAGAGAAGAAAAAAAAATGGCTTCCCTCATGCCATTTGAGGGAAGCTGGCAAGGAGGTTAGTTAGCCACATATCAGGGAAACGGGGGATAGAGAAAGAGTAAGAAAGCCCAGAGTACCCAAAAAAGTCTACTTCAGCTCTGATCAGCACCCAAAAGAAAGACAGAGAAGAATGGAAAGTTAACCGTTTGGAGCCAGGATTCGAAAATCTGGGCAAACTCAACAGAACCTTGCAGTGACTTGGAGGACCTGTGCTGGGAGGTGGGAATTCTGGGAAGGAAGAGTGTATTATCTCATTAGAAAATGGCTTATTTCTCTCACCTCTTTAGCATGGCTTAAAGTGAACCCATTTTCTTAGGGGTGGATCAAACAAATAACACATACAAAGTCGTAGTTCACAGAACCTTTGTTTGACCCATTAGATGGGTTTTGTTTTATTTGTTGAGACAATGTCTCATTTTGTACTCAGGGCTGGCTTGAAACTCACTATATAGGCCATACTGACCGTTCTTCTGCCTCAGTCTTTCTCAGGACATGGGATTGCAGGTGTGTACCACCATGCTAGGATAGAAAGTTTGGCATTCCTTTACTAATCATCTTCTCTTACTCTGCAATTGACATTTTAATTTTAGAAATTCCCTGATGTTGGCCCTGTTCTCTTCCATTCAGTTTTCCACCCCCTGGTAAGGGAGCTTGCTCACTTCCAAAGCTTCGTTCTTTGACAATTCCCAAGTCAAGCTATTCTCTGTATTTCTTTTCTGAGTTCCATGTCTCTACTTTGAAGTGCTGACATGTCTACATGGAGCTCCCCAGGTATAAACTGAGACTCCTTGTCTTCACTTGCCTTCTGTCCTGTCTCTGTGCTCTCCAGTTCTCCCTCAGCAACTGTTACTAGCCCCGCCCCCTTCTTCCTTTTCTTTAGACTTCCTCTCCAGTGCATTGTAGAATAATATTTTAACCAGGCAAAGGTGTGTTACATCTGTTTCTGCTCCATTTGCTAACAATGTAAAGATGTGTTGTTGTTTATCCTGCGTCTGTTTTACTTTGCAAAGGTGTGTTGCATCTGTTTTACTTTGCCTGCCTAAGGCATTTGATTGGTCTAATAAAAATCTAGATGGTCAATAACTGTGCAGGAGAGGGATAGGCGGAGCTGGCAGATGGAGAGAAAAATTAGGAAGAGAACTCTAGGCTGGGAATGAAGGAAAGTAGAAGGAGAAAAGAATGAGGGAGAAAGAGAGGGACTCACCTGGAGCTGGAAACCAGGCAGCCACGAGTAGCAGCTGAAGTAACGGTATACAGAAGGAAAAGAGGTAAAAGTAGATAAAGAGAAACAGATTGATTTAAGTTAAAAGAAGCAAACCTAAGCTAGGCCAAGCATTCTTAACTGATAATAAGTCTCCGTGTCATGAGTTGGGAGCTGGTTGGTGGCCCAGAAGGAAAAGCTCGCTACATCAGTCTATTGATTTCCCCTTCCTAGGGTCGCTAAAATCGCTTTTGTCTTTCCTGCACCCAGGCTTTCCTCATCGCGGATGTTGTCCCGGTTTTACCGACGTCTTTTGTTGGTAAAGTACCTTTTACTACCAGAATTGCAACATAGAACCGCTCGGGTTGCTTTCTGCCCAGTCAGAAATTCACAATGAAACTCCCACTATGTGTGTGTCAGAGTGAATAATGAGAGTTAAGAGTCACCAAATAAAATAATAATTTATGAGCATATTATCATAAATAAATAGATATGAAAATAAGTGAGCAAGAAGAAACTTCTTAGTAATGAACATGGATGAAGTGATTCAATTAAAGATCACCTCTGGTAACCTCTCTCATAATAATTGTTTTGTGCGGGGAGCAGATGAAATCCTGGGTACATATGTGTTGTACATGAGCACAGACATGCCAAGGACCCCAGTTCCTCAGGGACATGGGAATGACAAGACCTTCCTCAGGTCCGGCTCAAGGAAACAGCAAGGCCTTCCCCTGGCTCATGAGGAAAATGTTGACTACAGCTTCCTCCTCTTGGGTGTTTCCAGCCTCCTATTTCCCTGCTACAAAGATCTCTACCAAGATTAGCTAAGTCTGCCTCCTTGGTCAGCTGTAAAACAAGTTGAGTTTATGGGGTGTTGTTGTTGGCATGTCTCTGTCAGAGTACAGGACTCACCCGATCCCAGCTTTTCTGTAGGTGTGTTCTGCCATTTCGTCATTCTCTGTCACCCCATTTAGGTTCATCCCTAAACTGTAAAAGTACCACCCACATATGATAAAATTACTGGTTGGAAGTCCGGTGAGAAAGGGAATATTATATAGTCACAACAAAAGCTCATAAAAGATTTGTATTAATGACAAAGAGACATCTAGAATCTGTGCAGTGGCAAGGTGATTATCATCTGGGATCTAACCAAAAGGAGTTCTGGCCCTCTGATATGAGAATGGGTCAGACATCCACTAGGAATTTCCAGTATACAGTGTGAATTAATGTAGTGATATTTCATTTGTATTTTAATAAATAAAGCTTGCCTGAAGATCAGAGAATAAAACAGACACATTGGTCAGCCATACAGACCAGGCAGTGGTGGCACACACCTTTAATCTCAGGAGTCACACTAGTTAGCCATAAAAACCAGGCGGTTGTGGTGCACGCCTTTAATTCCAGCACTGATGAGGAATATAAGATGGGATAAGACAGGAGCTCACTCCCTTTCAGTCTAAGGATTTCTTAGAGGTAAGAGCTCTCTAGTGGCTTGGTTGCTTTGCTTTTCTGATCTTCAGGTTGAACCCCAATATCTGTTATCTGTGGCACAAATTAATGCTGATGGACTATCAGAAGCTACAAATAGAGATATACTTTTTGAGAGAAATCACTGGATTCTTCCAAACTGTCAAAGGTCATCAGATTTGAGATTCCAGACTAAAAATAAACAAAAACTCAAAGCAATTTGTGACCCTACATGGAATCCTGTATCCTGAAATACTTCCCCAGGAAATTATTAATTATTAATTATTCTTTTCTGTACTGAGGATAGACTCTGAGGCTTCTCGCATGCTAGTCGAGTGCTTTGTCACAGAGCTACATTCCTAGACCATTCGTGCTGTGGTTATGCAAGAGAACAATTTTGATTTTCAGCAGCAAGCACCAGGTTATTGAATAGTAACTGAGCATCATGCCTCTGACACTCTTTCAAGTGGTTCCAAAACATGATTACAACCATCTACTCATCTATCTCTAAAAATATATCACTATATTTAATTATTATTATCACTATTATCTACCTAGTGCAAAATATAACTAAAGTAAATGGAGTCCTTCCGCCTACTCACCCTTTCTATTCTGTATTAATTACCACCCTGTTAGAGGTGACTCTGACAGCCTAGTGGAGAATCAAGTCCAACGTATTTCCAATAGTCTTTTATTAGTAACAATGACAATGGGAATGAAATAAAAACCTTACAACTGTTTTTCTAAGACATTTTCTCACTGTAGTATGTGTGTGGTTTACCCTTCTCCTTGACATGTTCATGAATCACTGCCATATACATAAACTATGATAGCATATGGCATCCTCAGCGCCATAAGGAAAATGGAAAATTGGTCTTCTGTTTACTCTGTGCAATATTGGAAAAGACATTAAATACTGTATTTTCTAGATAAAAAATTCTCATTCAATTCTTGGCTCTAAGCACCAACACTTATTCCAAAATGTAAAGGGTTTCAAAAGTGATATGGATTTTTACATATGTGCATATATTTATGTGCGGATATAAATGTGTTTAGTGTTTTGAGAATTCATAAGAAAAAAATGGCTGTCAACAGTCAACAAAGAATATTTGGGAAACTGCCCAAATTGGCCATCTTGCTCCTGTTTAAATCCTCCAGGCAAGTCACTCCCTGTTGAGAACAGATGGCTGTCTTCCAGATTCCAGATGACTGTGAGCTCAGTGTAAGGCAATTGCTTTGCAGTAGACACAGTATTTGTGTTTTGAAAGCATTCTTTGTGTATGGAAATACACACAGAAGTTATTCTTGCTCTACATCAAAAAGATGTTAAGAAGCCACTTTTAAGGCATCATGTGAGGGAGATCTTTCTTTCTCCTGACAATGTATTATTTTGATTGTCCTTAGGATGCCAAGGGATGGGTCACTCTTGGTAGGTGTTTTGGAGGGGCGATCTAAGAGCAAATCTCACCGTGCACCATTGAGAGGAGTGAATTTCTTGCAGGTGCCACACTTCAGCTTTGAGGGGGGCTTGGAGCAGAAGCATGGCACTGTCTGATTAGTGATGAGAGGAGATGCTCCTGCCAGCTGCACTCAAGAGGCTGCATCTGCAGACGGGGACTTCTCCTGCATCTATAATTGAAGCTTTTCATGACTGAAATCGAAGCTTCAAAGCTTGTCAGTCCCCAAAATGATTCTGAAAGTGTAAAAATATTGCTGTTTTATTTCTATAAAACAGAGGAACAGCTGGTCGTGAGCCTGTTCTTTGAGATTCAAGGTTTTCCCCTACAAGTGTGATTTGTAGAAGTCATTTAACTCTTAGACCAGGGCGTAGCAAAACTTCATTATAAAAGGCCAGTTAGACAGTACTTTCTGCATCACGAGGCTGTGGCAACTACTCAGCTATGCTATTTCAGTATGAGAACAGCCACGGGCACTATTTACATTAACGGACATGGCCATCTTCCAATAAAACTCCATCAATAAAAACTTGAATGTGAATTTCATATAGTTGTTGCATCTATATTATTATATTATTCCATTTTGATTTACTCTTTAACCATTTACAAATGTGAGAACCATCCTTAGCTTGTGGGCTGCATAGAAATAGCAGATGAGCCAACTCTGATAGTCACTGCTGAGGTTCCCCAAAACCCTCACCTGGAAACAGCCTTGAAAGGCCCCCTCCTCTTACTTCATGTGGCAATCATTGAGAAAGTGTGTGCAAAATGCTGCTCCACGCATAAATGAAGCGACATTTTTATCAGGTGTGTTTCCTCATCCCAAGTCAAAGCTGTCCTTTTGTGTATGGGATCCATGTACATACATGTACATGCATACATACATACATAGATCATATGTATCTATGACTGTGCAACACAAAAATGCTTGTTTAGAATTGATGCCAACGATCAGTATCGTTGCCCTTAGAGCTTGTCATGCACAGCTGACACTTAGGGAGAAAAGATGGTTAATATAAAATCAGTTTTGGCGAGTCCGTTGATAGGATGGTGCTCTGTGCAAGTGTGTCCGTTTGCACATCACTACCACTGCCATGTCGTAGATGAGAGGACAGACTGCCAGGAAAGATCCATACCATGAGTCAGAAATTTCTTCCTGGAAGATAGTATGAAAGACTGCTTTAGGGAACTTTGGTGCGGGAGAATTGTCTGTATTCTGTCAATCATGTATTTTAATAAAACGCTGATTGGCCAGGCAGGCAGTATAGGCAGGAAAGCCAGACAGGAAGTAGGGGTGGAGCAAAGAGACTGGGAGTATTCTGGAAGCTGAAGCTTCCTTGCCACTCCTGCGCAGACCACCGAAGAGGCAGCATGTAACTTGCCCAGCTGAGAAAGGTACGGAGCCATTATGGCTAATATAGATGAGAATAATGGGTTAATATAAGTTATAAGAGTTAACAAGAAGCCTGACCTAATGGGCCAATCAGCTTTATAACTTATAGAGTTCTCTGTGTGATTAATTTTCTCTGGGACTTGCCAGCTGTGGGGTACTGGGCGGGACAGAAACCCCAACAAGCCGGCCCCTCGTGTTACAGAACTTTTTTGTCCTTACGTTGAACTCATCTATGAAGAGGAAGATGATGATGTTTAACATTAGGTGTTTATTAGCAAGGCTAAGTTCCCTAGAGCGCTGGTTCACCTAAGCTTAAAAATAGCACAAAGAAGGCAGGCACTGCTACTAGCACCGTTTTCATGGGGCAAATGGAAGCAGAGAGAAGTTAAATGACAGCTCTGAGCCCTGCTGTGGTTTGACTGTGCCTTCTGTGGATGCCCTAGGGTAAGAGGAGGGACCTGTGGCAGGTGACTGGGTCATGGGACTGTTTATTCTTTGTCACTGAGGGCCCTTGGTCAGCTTCACCTTCTACCTCCTGCCAAGTGGAGACATGGTGAGGGGCCCTTGCTGGAGAGTGTCACAGTGATGCTCGACTTCTTGTTCTCTAGAAGTGGAGAAAAATTCTGAGCTCTATCATTGCCCAGTCAATGGGGTTTTGTCATAGCAACACAATGAACAAGGATGTGCCCCTGCTCTGGGTGGTGAATGAAGGCTTATACCAACGTTTCCAGTTCCACCATCCAGGCTTTCGTCTCTATACCCACAGAGTAGAGATAGATAGCCTCTCCTCGGTGGGTAATTCTGCTCTGCCAGAATTCTTATCGCTGATCTGTGTTCTCTTCAGCTAGGATACAGAGCTGCTAGCTACCTAGCTGAACCCTTTGGCAGGTCACATGTGTCTAGGTAGAGAAAGGAAGTGAAATCACATACAATACTAGCAGAATGAACTTTGCTGAAGAGTAGGAGTTACCTAGTTCTGCAATTAGGGGGACATTATAGAGGGTCCTGAAGCGCAAACCAAGAGAACTCTAAATCAAGCAGGTATGGTGCCATACGCCTGTATTCACAGCACTGGAGAGGTGAGGATGGGGGGGGGCGGGGGGGAATCACACGTTGGAGGTTACAAAGTGAGACATTGTCTCAAATAAACACACACACAATGCAGACTATTTTACGTTGGTAATCACCTTCATGGAATCTAATGACAAATAGCTCTTGTTAAGTGGCGAAGTACCTTCTTATTGTTATCAGTGGTATACCATTTTGAGAAGAAGAGGGCTGTGGAAGTTCATCCCAGCCACCAGACTATATGACCCAGATACCTGCTGTCCCATTTCAAGGACATCCTGGACCTAGCTAGCCTAAGGAGCATTACAGGAAAGGGTGAGAAAAAAAATCATGATTGTTTCTCTGCTCTGTGTTCTTGTAAATTGAGAGTAGATGCAATGAGATTACCATTTTATTGTAGAGGTCTGTAACTCTCCAAGAGCTGGGCTGTTTGTGAAGCTGGGTTAGGGAGGTCCTTACATCTCAACACAGAGGGAATCTTTGCCTAGAGTGAGAAGTTCCATCTCTGAAGGGAGTGTGGATCTGAGGAGTAGAAATTGAGCTTGAATGTTGACTTCATGGAAATTGGAGATAAAGTGAGTCTACATCTCTAAGTGCAGCCAAATAGAAAAGGAAGAAGAAAGGGAAGAATGGAGGATGGAAAGAAAGTGAAAGAGGAAGGGGAAGAGAGCAGGCTGAAAAGTGAGTTTGCATATAGGCGTCCATTAAAACTTCTTATTGATAAGATGATCCAGGGACACGTACTGAGACAGACTATGGGTCTCCCGTGACAATAGAGAGTTGAAGGACAGAGAAAAATCTAGAGCTCTTCACTATGCTATATGCTCGTCTACATGCTCCCACTTCAGGGAGGCAAAAAGGGACGCGTACTAAAGACATAAGAAACTGGGCACTGTGGTGCTCACTCACTCGGGGGGAGAGAGACAAGATTGTTGGGAGTTTGACAATAGCCAAACTGATCTATGTAGTGAGTTCAGGAGATCCAGGACTATAGGGTAAGAAAAATAAAAAGGTGGGAGGGAGGGCAGTTAGAGGCAGAGAAAGAAAGAGAAGGGGAAAGAGGGGGAAGGAGAGTAGATTGTTAGATAGACAGACAGACAAATAGAGAGATGATAGATGGATAGATAGACAATAGATAGACAGATCAATCATTCGATAGATAGATAGATAGATAGATAGATAGATAGATAGATAGATAGATAGATAGGGAGCTATATGTGTGTTTCCTCTTAAAGGCTGGGAAGAAATAATGGACAGAAAGGTTGACGTGATTGTCAAGCTGTGAAACTGCTGCTGTTGCGTGCACTGTTGATGCCTGAACCTGGGCAGTCAAATGGCCCTGGTCTGGGGGAGGTTTTGGCTATGAATAAGATTCCCAGCTATGGAGGAGACGAGGAGTGATGCGGCCAAGGCATGAAGAGACAGATATGTAGGAAAGGGAGGAAGATACCAGCTCAGCCATGGAGTCATGCTGACCTCATCCTCTTTTAACAGGTTTGTTCAAATCCTCCCTTTTGGATTGTTATACATGATGTCCTTGCAGGGTTTATAGTGACCAGATAAAACCTTCTAGAATGGCATCTAGCAGAAGAACAACTGAAGTTTCAAAGCAGAGGAGTGAAGTAAATGACTGACTAACAGGATAAATTATACTTTAGGGAAAGACAGAAATTGGAAGCAGTGTGTTTTAAAAGGTCAATTTAGCTATGAAGAATAAGACCTGAAAAGGTCTTAGTCTGTTACCATTTAAACTGGAAATAATTTGAGATAGGCTAAAAAGGAAAATTTGATTTGGAATAGACAGGAAAAAAAAAGGCAAAATTTGTTTGATGGGATAGCAACACCAGAAAGACAACTCATTCTGAGGACATGGGAGTTCACAGAATTTCAGCTCAGCTTGAACAATTAAGAATTCGAAATGTCAGACCACACATCCGTTCTTTGGCTTTAGGTCTCTGGAGAGAAAGCTGTAGGAAGTTCTTGACTCTGTATTTATTCAGGTGTTTTGACTGTGGATCAGAAACTGAAACTTGCAGCCTGTAGTAGTCCTGATTCCTAATTCATATACTGATAGGTCTATCCTATTTTATTTTATTTGGCAAAAATGCAGTTTTTCAGTTTGAATTTGAATGCTTCCTGTTGGGCATATTCTCACCAGTAAACCATGGCTCACAGAACTTGCGAGTTGGCACTGTTAAGACACACACCCTGTCACAGAAGCTGCGGTGTGACACAGTGACTCATGCAGCAAACCCCTTTGTCCGTATGGCTGCCATGATGAGATTTTTCATTTTTTCCTTTTTTTTTAACTCTTAAATCTTGTTTTATTGGGGGTGGTGTTGCAGGGGCGAAGGGCAGATGTGAAGGGATGGGGGAAATGACTGGGCTCGAGATGCGTGATGTGAAAGACACACATAAAAATAAACAGAAGGTTAAAATAAACAAGCAAACACAGGACTGAAGGGAAAAGAAAGAGTAGCCAGGAATGGGTATTCAGGACTTGCGCTCTGCCCCCAGGGTGCCTGCCTTGAACTTCTTACCCAATTATTTACCTCTAATTCAAGGCACTGGGAACCCTGCCCATCAGTGAAGCACTCCTAAAGGGGTCGCTGTGTCTCACTGTCAGCATTTGGTAGCCCACGAAAAAGGGAAGCGAACCCAGTGCTAAACCTTACCTTACAAGGGGCTTAAATTAAAGGAGGCTGGTCAAATGGCTCAGTTGAAAAGTGCTTGTCACCCAATCCCGAGGACCTGAGTTCAATCTCGAGGACCTGAGTTCAATCTCCGGGACCATAAAAAAATCACAATGTAGAGATTCATGCTTGTACTCCCCGCACCGGGTAGACAGGGAGATCCTGGCGGCGCTCTCTGGCCAGCAGCTCTAGCCTAATAGGCGAGCTCCAGGTTTCATGAGAGATCCTGTCTCAAAAATTAGCGCGGAGAAGCGATTGAGGAAGACACGTGAGGTTGACTCTGGCCCCACACACGTGTGCATCGGCACCTCGGCTGTGAGCAAACACACATACTATTTTCTAAGTGACAAGAACTCACGGAGCACAGGAGCTAGGCAAGGGTCTACAAAGAGAAAAACAGGAGGCAAGTGCACCTGGTATCTGGTGAAGAGGGGGTACACAGAACACTCACCACTGCCCTGCTTTTGAGAGAGGGAGCTTTCCCGCCACCCTCTTAGGTTGACTGGGAACCAGCAAACCAGAATAACAAAAGAAAAGTTAGCAAGAAAGCAGAGGGAAGTATTAATCTAATTGTGGAATAAATAAGAATGCACAGAAAGATGGTGGTAGGGTTTGGACCTACTCTATCCTTTCAATAAAAGAAAAAACCACTTAGGAAAGACAAAGAACTTCGAAGAAAGGTCAACGGACCCTCTGGAGAATGGACGGAGACAGGATAGCCTTGTGACGATGTCTGTTTGGGTCACTGGTGATCAGAATAACTCTTCCTGCATAAATTCCCAAAGGAAAAGGCTCTGACAGGTGAGTTCTGTCACATGAGGGAGTTCAGAGAAAAAGCCCATTTTCAAATGCCTTTAGGTCAAAATCATTTTGTAGGAGTTCCTGCTAGACCTCTTCTCTTTCATTTTATTGAAAATTTAGAAACTTTTTAAAACGTAACTCTGGGACTGAAGATGTAACTCCATTGGTAGAAAGTCTGCCTCGCCCAAATGAAGGCCTGAGTTCCATTACTGGCACCCCATAAAAAGGCATGGTGGTCCATGCCTGTAACCCAGTATTTGGAGGGTAGAGGCAGGAGGATTCGAAGTTCACGGTTATTCTCACTTACGTAGCAAGTTTGAGGCCAGCCTGGGACATACAGACCTTGTGCAAATAAATACATACATACATAAACACATGAAAACCAATTGGGGATAAATAAAGAAGTAAATAAATAAACATGATGTCTAGAAGACTGGGGCCACACGAAAACCAAATAGAAGATAGATAAATAGATAGATTGATAGATGAATAAATGAATAAATAATAAATAAATATTATGTCTAGACAACTGAGACCTTAGTACTTCCAGCTGTTCCTACAAGGAGCTAATACATGATTCCTACATTAAGTTCAGGATAATTGCAACTTAAAAGAAAGCTCAGCAGATCCAATTTGCCCTGATCTCACGTTTAGTCTCTGAAATTTTCTATGACTGTGGCAGGCAGGGGCTACCTGGTCAAGAAAAGGGGAGCAGTGAGAGGAGGTGGGGAGACGTCCAGCTGAAAGGACAGTGGAACTCTACACCCCAGCAGCTGGAGCTGCTGACCTCCAGGTCTACCCTGGGCCTTCCGCGTTCTGGCACTTGCCAGAGCTGCACACACCTCGGGTTTCTCTTGGTTCCCTCCCACCCAGCAGAGCTGCCCACTCTTCCAGGTCTCTGTCAGAGCCTACTTCTCACAATAGCAGTTGGTCCAAACCCTTGAAGGTCTGCCCCCTTATAAACTTGACTCTAAACAAGCTAAACCATGCTCTCTACAAGAACTGATGTTGCCGCTGTAAACGAGGCAGTTTGGAGAGTAGGAGAAGACTTTGTGGAGGTTTTTAATCCCATTAAGTTGGAAGCCCTTTAGTAAATTATAATTACGATATTAAACTCATATTCTGCACAGGAGGTCACAGCTAGAGGTAGAGTGCCGTGTCGTGTCTTGGTGTCTGTGGTGGGACACTGGTGTGGTCCGGCGCACTCGGTCCCTGTAGCAGGACACTGGTGTGGTCCGGTGCACTCGGTCCCTGTAGCAGGACACTGGTGTGGTCCGGTGCACTCAGTTCCTGTGGCGGGCACTGGTGTGGTCCGATGTAATCGGTCCCTGTAGCAGGACACTGGTGTGGTCCGGTGCACTCGGTCCCTGTAGCAGGACACTGGTGTGGTCCGGTGCTCTAGGTCCTTCCGGTATTCTGTTGACTTTGGACAGGATACTGGGTCTCAGCAGACCACAGCTTCCCAAGCCATCAAGGAGAAGCAGACGCTTGAGAAAAGTGACCAGACACGTCCACAGTGTCAGAGAGCTCAGTGTGAGCCTTGTCCCCTGGGTGTGACTCTGCAAGCTGTTCACATTTTTCTCATGGTTTCAGGAAATAAGCAGACTCAATCGTGTTTGTTTCCTGGGTAATATCCCAGCATCATGGGAAATGGAGGGTTGGAAATACGTAATTTCAAGCTTTTCTGTAACTTTCAGGATGGAGGGTGTATGGGGGGGGGGGGGTGAACAGGCAGAGAACTCATTTAGATACTGCATTCTACCTAGGTAAGATAATCCAGTGAGTTTAGCTGACCTAAGAGGTATAATAATATTTATAGTATATCTCACTGAACACATTCTGTGAATAACTTATTTTTGTTTGGGGAGGGATGGGGCTCCATGCATCCAGGGCTAGCCTTGAACTCATTATGTACCAGAGAAGGATCTTGACCCACCTGCTCCTCATTCACCTCCCCTGTGTGCAAGGTGCAAGACCACCCCAAGTTTTGTATGGTGCTGGAGGTGAAACCCAGGGCTGTGTGCATGCCAGGAAAACACTCTACCAGCTGAACCTGAGCCGCATCTCCAGCTTTCTTTTTTTTTTTAAAAAAAAATTATTTATTTATTATGTATACAATATTCTGTCTGTGTGTATGCCTGCAGGCCAGAAGAGGGCACCAGACCCCATTACAGATGGTTGTGAGCCACCATGTGGTTGATGGGAACTGAACTCAGGACCTTTGGAAGAGCAGGCAATGCTCTTAACCTCTGAGCCATCTCTCCAGCCCCTCCAGCCTTCTTTATTACTTTTTTAAGTAATAGGAATTGAACCCAGGCCTCACACTTAGCATTCCCTGAGTTTCAATCCAGCCCAGCACTTGTAGGTTCTGTTTAATAAAGGTCTTAGATTAAAACATGTTCTAATAGTTCACATCTGAAGCCATGTCCCTGTTTTCTCATTATTGCTAAGGCTCCATCAGTGTCAGGTTCAAATATCATATTAGTTACACGTGGTGAGGAGACCAAAAATGAGAAGAGGTTATAGAGTCTATTCTTGTTTTCATTTAGCGATCCGATCTCAATTCACTTGAACAAAATGCCACTTAGAGAAATTCATGGCACAAGTCGTTTGTCCAGAACGTGGATACTTGCACAAACAGATTAAGTAAAAATGAGTTGATGAGAAAAGATTTGAGCAAAATGTACATTGATCATTAGATCACGTTTTTATGCTGTTAATTCTCATAATTTTCATTTGATTTATTTCTCTCCAACTATAGTAGTCTTTAGAATTGCCCATGGATTTTAGATGTTTGATTCAGGAGACCTAAATTGCATAGGTCTTATCACATATTTTAAATTATTGCATCTAAAGGGATGGATGTGAATATTATATATTAAACATACTTTCTAGTATTATTAGTATAAGCCATCATTTGTTAAAGCATTATTTTGGTACATTTATTATTCGTTTATTTTATTTTATGTGTATTTGTATGTATGTGTGTGGGTTCACTGGTGCCATGGCACAAGTGTGAAGATCAAAAGACAACCTTGTTGAAGTCAGCATTTTATTTCCACTACGTGGGTCCCAGGGATCAAACTTGGGTCTTCGGGTTTGGGTGCAAGCCCCTTTACCAGCTGAGTCATCTCTCTCTATCAAGACACATTTTAGTCCCATCTGTTTGAGTGGGGCTTCACCCCAGCTCCTGGCACCATTTTGGAATGTTAAGTGGTAAGCTCCATTTCAAGCCACCTCCCTTGGGAGTTGCCACGGTCCAGACTCCACCTCTGAGAAAGCCCGCCAAACCATGGCGTCTCCCCAGAGAGGGTCAAGACCACTCCCACAGGTTATTTAAATTGCTTCTCCCCTCCCCAGAAAACAAACATATGGTCTCTCCAGTTCTTCTTTGCCCTCTCCATGTTTTCCCAGAGGGTCACCCTGGAGCGCTGGCATCCATTAAACCTGGGCTTTTTCTAATTCAGATTGATTTGGTCTGATTTGGATTATTTTGTCAGGCCAGAAAAACTTAACACCACCCCACCCCCAACCCGAAGACAACTGTATCTAACCCCCAAGACAGGAAAAGCTCAGGTGAAGGAATGCCAGTCATGGGTGTGGTCATGGGCTACATAAAGCTAGCTTCTGGGCTGTGGGACTGGAGAACGTGAACACAACCACTGTGTTTGTCCATTTATTCACTTATTCATTCTGAAATGATCGTGGGCCCCTGGGACTTTGGGAAGGCTGCAGAAGCAGAGTCACTGGTCGGCAAGGAGACACAGTGAAAAGTTGACCAGCTCTGCACAGTCCTAGCCCTGCAAGTTTCGATTGACCACACCTTCAACCTCTCCCACTTTTAGCAACTTTTGCTCTTTCAGAATAGAAAATCAGGAATCAGAAAATGCTGACCGTGAGCCAGCCGTGGTAGTGCCTGCCTGTGATCCCAACACTTGGGAGACTGAGGCAGGAGGATTTTGAATCTGAAGCCATCTGGAGCTGCTGATATATGGTGAGGCCCTGTCTTAAACCACAAACACAAAGAAACCACAAAACAGCGCAACAAACACTCTAAACACAGCTAGACTGTGACGACTTCCTTGGTTCTACTTCCTCCAAAATCTTCACGCGAGTTTCTCAGTTTTACAGTGACTACTCATGTACGCACCACCTAGGTTCTCTTCGGCTGTCACTTAACTTCTGGAGAAGTGAGAATTTGAATCAGAAATTCCAAAGTTAGGAGCTCTGTGCCAGGAGCCAGCAATAAAACCTACTTTTGCTTCTTGCTCCATAGGGCACTTAGAGACAGGCTTGGTCTCTCTTGAGGCCTCCAGTGGTAATCACCTCATTCACAGACAAAGCCCAACTTCAGACTATACGGCCATGGCCAGAATTCTCTCTTGAGTTCTTCACGATGAGACTGAGAGGGTTATGACCAAAGGCTAGGGGTGGGGAGGTTCTAAGAAAGTCTTAGGAAATGGGGGAGCCCCACATTGCACCCCTCGCTCTCCTAGGCACTGTATTTGCATCCTGTTACAGACAATTGTCCCCAACTCCTGGCTTCAAATAGCAGAAAGTCATTACCATATGGCCCTAGAGGCAAGAAATCTGAAAAAGGTCTCATTTGGACTTGAGGTGTCTGAGCTGCCTTCCTTCTTAGACTCCAAGAGGACTCCATTTTCTCCCTTCCATGATTTCTAGAAGCTTCCTAAACAACTGGTTAATGACCCAGCATATTTTCAAAGCCAGCAACCTGAGACAGTTGTGCTGACTGGCTCACACTGCTGCCTCTGCCCTGTTCTTGCCATTTGAAGAATTCTTGTGATGACTTTGGGCCTATGGATGACTTGCGTGAGTTTCTCCTTTAAACTTGTCTGTTAGCAACTTTCACTCCTCTGTCCTTGTTGCCTGACATTTGAGGATGGCTATCTTTTTGGGAGCACCAGTCTTTCCACCCCACCTACTAACAAGAAGTTTTTATTCAGAACCATTCCTACTTCTATCAAATCAGATCTCTGGTTGGAAGAGGGGTTCACTTCCTCCAGCCCCGTGCATCCTGGGAGGGTTGGCTGAAGCTCAAAAGGGAGATCCTAAAAAGGGTGCCTTGGTTACACTTCAGATATAAGGACATGACTCGCCTTTTAGTAGGTCTTAGGGATTTTTGGCATCTCTGTGAAGAGATGTGATTTATTTCTACAGTTTAGCAAACGGTAGAATTGCAGCGTGAATGATTCCTGGGTTCCACACAGGAATGATTATGATTCCACATAAATCTCTAGCAGGCAATAGCACTTACTTTGAGCAGATTCCATAAAACACAGTGTGTCGTCTGCGCAGGCTGTTTGGGCTAAATTCTAAAACAGTTCAGGAAGTTTAGAGTTCGGTCTCCTTGCATTTTTCCATCTCGGCATCCCCTGTCTGGGCCCCATGCTAGGGGATCTTGAGCAAGGTGACTACGCTCCCAGTGTCGAGCATGTGATCTTAATACAGACTCTTCAGCATGGCCATTAGTATTAATGTCTTGGCAGGGAGCTTTAGATCGGCACACTTAAGCTCCAGGGGCTTTAAGAACTTACTAGGATTAAAGAAGAACCAGAGAATAAGAACAACACAAGAAAAACTTGAAAAAAAAATGAGAAAAACATCTAGGTTAATTTAGGCCAAATCTAAAGTGTTTGTGGTCGTGATTGCTGGACCTTTTTTATTCTGTGCATTTAAAAACTGTATTTTATAGAGTTTAAATACCTTATATTAAAAAAAATAATATTACTCACTCGGCAGGATACCCTGAGGCTCTTCCCTGTAGCCGGGGCAGGCAGACCTGTCCTGGAGCGACCCTCTACCAACACTGCAGTCAAGCACGCCTTGTCGCCACTGTGACACTTCAGAACAATGCCCATGCCTGAGAACATGCCGCTGCCGGAACTATCCAGTTTCAGTGTGGTCCGAAAGCCCTGTTAAAATTTTCATCTCTGCCTGCCATGCAGTGACTCGGGGATGAGTCCTGAGAATTTGCCCTTTGGATGAGTTCCCAAAGTGATGCTGCCGCTGAAGGGGTGATGTGGGAGAAGCACTTTAATGTCTACAGAGCACTCACCACCAGGTTACCATTTCAAGAGAGGCAGAAGCCATGCGTTTCTTCTGTAAGAAAGATTGCTGTTACCAAGTGAGCCATGTTCACTGTTGTTTGAAAGGATTAGAAGGATTAGGAGGTGTGGCCTTGTTGGAGTAGGTGTGGCATTGTTGGAGGAGGTGTGTCCCTGGGGGTGGGCTTTGAGGTTTCAAAAGCCCAGTCTGTCTGTCTCCGTTTCTCTGTCTCACCCTGTCTCAGTCTCTCCCTGTCTCAGTCTCTCCCTTACTCTATCTCTCTCTCTCTCCTTAAAAATGGCAGGAACTCTGGGGAGGCTGAGGCAGGAGGATTTTTAGGTTTGAGGCCAACTTGGGTTGTGGAGTGAGACTTTATTTCAGAACGAAGAGACCTGATCAGAGATATTTTGGATCAGTTTAAGAGAAGAAAGGCTAGAAATGCAGATTTTAGGAACCATCAGGTGTGAGTGTTTACTCTCCTTTTCTGAAACTAAGATCTGAGCCCTTTACACAGCGATTTTAGACTTGGGCGGACGAGAGGAACACCGATTTGTAGTTTATGGTGCCGTTGTTTTCTCCTCTGCGGCAAGCTGGTCATTAATATCAGTATGCTCTCTTCTGGAGAAAATGTTAACAAGCAGCCATCCATCCTGGGTGAATTATTATAAATGAAACATAAACGTAAGTGGCTACAATGATCCATAAAACATCCAGATGCAAATGTTCTGTGGGTAGAGACTAGAAATCTCTTCCGTGTAGGGATCTAAAACCGCAGCAAATGGAATTTAACTTAATAGTCTTTACTGCAGAGAAGATGGAAGCATATATTGCTATAATCAATAAACGGGATCACTTTGCCTACGGCCCAGATTTAAATTCTGTCTCCATCTTTGGCAACTATTCACTAATAATGGACAGCTTGGTGGCTGGTACTGCCTGGGTCTTCATCTCCTTCCTGCATGTTTGCTTCTCAGAAATAAGAGCAGTTTTTCACATTTTAATTCAATAGTTCCTAAAATTTGAGGGATACATTCATATTTCAGATCATGGTTTGTAAAATGGTCGATTTCCAATGCTGTTTATCACCTGGGATCAAATTCTCCCTCGTTTCACCAGAAGCTTCCTTCTTTCCCTGGCTGTCATCGTACCTTCCCTCCTCGTCTTTCTTTCACCCTTTACTCTCAGTTCTTAGTTTCCGACGACTTATGAGTCAGTGTGGTCTTCATTTATGTGGTGCACTGTTAATGCAGCGTTTTTGTTAGCTACAGTTTCCACGGAGCCTGCATATCCCCAACAAACGTGCACGCAGGGAAACCGACGAAGACCAATTAAATGGACAATTTTTAATCTTTGTCCTGCTTCATCACTAGGGCTTTATGAGCGTCTAAACTTGTGTGAAACCATTTTATCTCATATTGTAAAGAGAGAGGGAATAGTAACTCATTTGTTCAGAACTGCTCAGCTGTACGGTACAAGGATGGTGCTGGATAAAATCTGAACTGTCCTCTTTGCCTGCAGCGATCTGAGAAGGCATCGCTAGATTCTGAATGAACTGAGATAAGGACAAACAGGACAGTGAACCCCCTATGGGGCCACTGGATAGGAGGGGTAGCAGTGACTCTGCCCATTACCTTGAGGCCAGACCATAGAGTCCTTGAGACCAGACTTGGAGTCACAGAAACCTGTGAGAGCTTAGCAAAGGCCAGTAACACAATCAACCCGGTCTGTAAGGAGATTAATCTGGTGGCAGATTGTCCTCAAGACCCCACTCTGGGATTTAACAACAACCAATAACTTCTATTAGGATTAACGGATCCACACCCAGTCCTTCTTGGAGGTGACGAACAGTTGGCTAATACCTTTTGAATTATGAAAAAGAAGTCTCACTTCGAAGTACAGAATTTTAACTGGGGCATAAAGGTGCCTTGGACACAATCTGGTCACCTTCCCACAGAGTCAGGACTGCTGGTGCCTCCCTGTGACTCCTTTTCCCAAGCTGGGACTCTCCAGCTCATTTCGCCTCATCTCTCGGAGCACCCCACAGTTCACCCCACAGTTTACCCCACAATTCTGCTGTCTCTTCCACTGATTCAGAGATAGTACTGACTGGAGATTTCCTGAGTTCTCCCTGAGGAAGGATCTGTCTGTCTCTAAAATTCCAAACAAGACCCTGCAACCTTTTCTTCTGAGTTAGACTTAACCACTCCTGCAGATCTGAAAGCTAATTGTCCATTAATCATCCCCTCTGAGGAAACCCAATACTTCATTCTTCTGTCCTTTTGAGGCAACAACTGTTCTATGAAGGAGAAAAATTTAATGCCTTAACCTTCTTTCTTGAGTTGTCAATGATTAGTCACACAAACTAACTTTGCAGGAAATTTTTCTATGGTGACAGTCACTGAAAGGTCCCGATTTTTATAGCCAAGTCTACTGAATGTAACTTTCTGAGGCCACTGTGTCACCATTACAAAGCACCAGCCTTTCTGTCCAGATTGCTCCTTCCATCGTCTTTCCCATTTCAGTGTTTAGAAACAGCACTTGACTAGCAGAAAGTTTGAACTCTCTCAAACATTTTGCTAGACAAGCCTAGCAATAACTTGGTCTTTGTCTTGGATTTACTTTAAACATTTCAGCCATTCATCTATTACCTGCAGCTTGGGTTGTGGCATTGCTTTCTGGTTGCTGCCCTTGCTGTCCATTCGTGTGTGCTCTTAACATGGTGACCAGGGGATGCTTTGAATGCAAGCTAGTTTACACTAATCCTCTGCTCAGAATGCCGTGATGCCTTCCTTCGTCTCTCAAGAAGAAAATTTGAAGTCTGTAGAATATTCAGGCTTGTGATAAATAAAATGCATTTTCTGACTCGTATTTTCCCTGTTCAGAAACTGATTTGCATACTCAATAATTTAAGGCCGTGTCCAGAGTTGAGATCATCAGATAAGTAATGTCTCGATAAGACTAGCTGTGTCCTAATTTGCACTTGATGTATTGCTTTGTAGGGATGCTCGCCATGGTGTTTGTTCATTCTGCCTCTGAGCCGGCTGCTCCTCAAGTAACCCTTCCCTCTCCACGACGTGGCTGTTCACACTGGGAATGATGGCTTCTTGGCTCTGCTAACAAACCCCTCACAGATGAAACAAGAGAATCAAGGATTCTGGTGCACTATAAGCTGTCTGTAACTCCCTGGGTTTTGCTCCTCTATTTGTAAAACCATTTAGTCTTCCATTCTCTACTTTCATTAAATCAGCCAAATCTAAACTCAACCAAGAAACTGTTCTACTTCTCTGACCCCCTAGCCTCACCTTTCTTCTATAAAAAGGAACGTAATTGATAAAGGACTGTGCCGTGTCATCACGGAAGTCCAAAAATGCTGTTTCCACAATTTAATACCCCAAGGTAGCCCCTTGCTAATCTGGCCTGGCTACAGCTTTCAGGTGTTGACTCCATATGTTTGTTGGGCTGCATACTTCTAGAGAAAGAGGTCTACATCACACACACACACACACACACACACACACACGGCCAAGTGTGGTGGGGCTCTTGTAATCCCAGTGCTCATGAGGATAGGGCAGAAGGATGTCAAGTTAGATGCTGTCCTAATTAGCTCTAGTTATCGACACGGTCCAGCCTCAAATCATCTGAAAAATTACCTCAGTTGAGGAACTGTCTAAATCAGATTGGGCTGTAGACATATCTGGGAGAGAGATTGTCTTTATAATTGATGCAAGAGGGTCTAGCCCATTGTGAGCAGGGCCATTCCTAGGTAGGTGATCTTGAGATAGATAATAAATCAACCAAAGAATGAATAAGTGAGCCAGTAAGCAGCATTCTCTATGTTCTGGACACATCTCCTTGGCTGTGAGTGACCCCTGGTTAGGCCAGAGGTAATTCTTCAAGGAATACTAAGCAGATCTCATTTCAAATGCCTGCTTGCGTTCCTGTCCTGACTTCCCTCAATGAGGGGCTGTGACCTGGGCACGTAAGCCAAATATATCTTTTTCTCTCTTAAATTACTTGAGGTTGCCACAGTTACAGAATGAACCTAAGCAGGTGTCTTGTAAGATAGATATATGATCATCCAAGCAAACTTTGAAGGGGGCATTTGAGGGGGTAGCAGGGAAAGGCTCTGGAGAGTGAAACAGAGAAGTCAGCATTGAGAGGAAGGTGAGGTGCACTTGGGTTTCATCTTGGGGGGGTGGCAGTGCCTATTGTTGGCGCCATCATAGGCAGTGAGGTTTGTGGGTCTGTGTTTGGGTAGGGTTCCCTCATAAGCTGAGAGAAAAGGGGGAAAAAAGGAAAAGGTGTAGGGCAGGCTGGCCTCGAACTCATGGTTCCTTGACTCTGCCTCTTTGGCAAATCCTGCTGGTGTATGCCACTGCAACCAGCCGTCCATTTTTATCTTAAGTAGGAAAGGAGGCGCAAAGAGACTTAGCGAGTTGCTCACAGTTGTATTTTCTAAACTTAAAGTACTGTGAGGTGTGCTATGTGACAACTTGACACGATACTCCACTGGCCACACCCTAGGGAGACGAGGGACCTTCTGTTCATTGTTTCCATGAATGCCAAATGTTATGATCCTTATAACTGAGGACTTGGAGATCTCTAACAGAACTACGTAGATATCTGTTTCCAAACCTGAAAATTCTACCCCTAGAAACTTACCTTTAATTTTCAAAGCCACCAATTTAAAATAAACCGTTTGTAAGTTTATCTGTTGTGGCACTATTGGCTACGGCAGTGCATGGCTGCAATCTATAAATACCAATCTAGAAAAGATCCAGCTGATCATGGAGGGACAGTGGCTACAAAAAGAATGGGACACTCTCTATGAACTGATTCTTATTCATTTGTAAGACACATTGTTACCAGGAAAAGAAACAAAGTACAGAAAATGCTGTTTATTCTCTGTGCAAGAGAAAGCCAAAGAGAGATAAATACCATTCAGTCCTGCTTACTTCCCTTTCCACCTTTTCAGATGTGAGAAGAGCAATGTACGGAGGATTTGGAGCAAGACTTCAGTAATATGTATGATTTTGCATATAAATAGCATTTAAGATTTTTATCCGAAAAATTCATGTAAAAATTTTCAACAGTATGTGAAATTAGCAACCCATCCACACAGAGGGGTTCAGAAAATGTTTTAGCACATTCTAGACTATAAACTGTGCATGGTATATCAGGACATTGCAGATAATTTTAGCTCTATTTTCTAGATTTGTAGTGGAGGAGGCATTGATCTTGTAATTCTGAAAACTGTTTTGTATATTTATTAGGGCAGAGTTAATGCTTAAGTCACATTTTGGGACTCTTGGGTAATTCCAAAGATGAGGCTGACTGAGAGAATTCTGTGCTGTGAGAGTCAAGTGTACACATCAGTATCAATTCATGATTAGCAAGACCTAGGAGGTGTGCGACTCCAAGAGTAATTGTACCTAAATCTTGATTTCTAAGAAACATTACCCTCTGAGGAGATCCACAAGATTTCAGGTCTGAGACAAGGAAGCTCAAGTACAAAGTGAGCTTGTGACATCTTGGACCAGAAAACAACAAAACATTTAAAGATTAAGGTGGTTGCATCTAAAGGGCCCATGGACCAGCTTGAAGAGCCAGGTGCTGACCAGTTCTGGAATGATTTCATCATCTAATATAAAAATAATGGAGATGGATTATAAGACACTGAGTGGACAATCATCAGGAAAGAAGTGGGGAGAGAAAGGGAGACCTGGTCTTTCCACAAGAATGAGAGCTCATGGTGACTCTAGAAAGAACGATTTGATGCCCAATCATCAGTTTGAAACAAGCATTATAATAACTAATTCAGGCCTGGATTTTTAGTGAACGATTAAACAGAGGGTTACAGGTCACTCAACAAATTATTTCCTAATTACCAAAGGAAAATGTGTCTTTCTATGAGGATTGCCATGGTGGGAGGCAGGCTGACACAGCTTTCTAAGACTCATGGCTCCATGGGGGACTCACGACATCACCATCACACTGCCTACATTGGAAATTTTCTATGAGGAACCAGAAGCCAAGATGAGGTACAGCTTCGTAGGGTAGCTGGTCTGGACCCTAAAGAACTCAGAAGCATTAAAAAAAAAAAAGAGTTAGAAAACCGTCTGGATGATGGAAATGTAACAAAACCAAAGAAAAGGCCAATTTGAATGGGTGGGGCTATAATGGTCATGTTGAATTTGTGTTTAAATTTTAGAAGCCATGACAGTGATGTGATGGCAAAAACTTCTAGGGAGTTTTTGGTCTAGAGATAAAATCTCATGACATCTGTGGTCTATAATCAAATGATGAGCCAAAGGGCAGTCAAAGGGAAATGTGTGTGTGTGTGCACGTGCATGCCTGTGAGTACACACGTGGGAAGATGCCGATACAGTGAATCAAACTGAGTATTGAATCTTTTTTGCGTGCATTTATTCAACTTCTCAGTGGATTAAAAAATTTGCAAAACAAAAAGTAAATGTATTGAAAACCATATTAGGGAGTAGTGAGCACAGGTTTAAATGTAGGTGTTAATGTAGTGAAAACACATGTTCTTTCCCTTAACCCTCATGGGGTATATATTCAGAGCAAATTTTATGTTTAGGGAAGACTCTCCACACTCCAATTCAATGATTATTGAAATTTCTAAATGAGTCCTGAGACCTTCAAGCCATTAAAACTTGATGGCTAAGACATAAACATGTTGTGTCACGTGGGTACTTTTTAACCTTATATTCCGTGGGTACTAAGAAATCCTTATTGTTCTTTGGGACATGTTATTGGTACACAGACTGAACATGCTTCTGATGCAATTCTATCTACTTCTACCTATTTTTGGTAGCTAAACACATAGATCTATTTACTGATTGATAAACAAGAACCAAATTTTGATCAGACTCATATCTGTACTTGAAAATGTCTATATATGAACTGCTAAATCTCAGCTCTCATCTCTCTTGGGTAAGGAAGGGTGACAGCCGAAAGCTATTTCCTCTGCATTGGAAGGCTTCCATTTTGTGGTTAGCTCTGGTTCCACAGAAAGAGTAGAAAACAAACAAAAAGCCAAAACCACAAAACCTAGACTTATCTCTAGGGTTGGAAGATAAAATATAGAATATCTAATTAATTTAGAGTTCTTGATGATGAATAATCTTCTGTCAATATTTTCCCCCTCCCTTCCATCCCTTCCCTCCCCCTCTTGCTCCCTTCCTCCCCTTCTGTGTGCACATGTACATGAGCATATGCCACATGCCAGAAGAATGTGTTGGACCCTGTGAGCAGCCCAACGAGGGTTCCAGGAACCAAACTTGGGTCATTTGGAAAAGTAGCAAGCACTCTTAACCAAGGAGTCATTTCTACAGCCTGTGAATAATCCTTAATAAAAATATATCCCCAATATTGCATGATTTCATGTATTACTAAAAAAATTGCTAAGTGTGTGAAATACAAATTTAGGAAAGTGTTGGGAAAAGGACATAAAGTCATGCAGAATGAGGACATTCTGGAAGCCAAGGACCAGCAATAGGGATGATTAACAATATAAGCTCTAAAACTTTGCAGTGTGAGAGAGGGAGGGGACTTAAGTGTTCTCATCACACACACACACACACACACACACACAGAGAGAGAGAGAGAAAGAGAGAGAGAGAGAGTTGCTTAACTAGTAATCAATTCAGTGAATGTGTGCTGAAATGTCATCCTCTATAGTTTAAAATATTCAATCCCGATCACCTTGATATTAAAGAAGATTCTTGACTTTATAGTCCTTTAGCTAGCCTACTACCCCGCTCATGTCCAGGGAACCCATTCTCTATGAAACCCCGATTTTCCTGGGCTATAATGTGAGATGGGAAGCAGGGAAGCCCGAGGCAAAGATGCTCCTTCATGCTCCACTCCATGCACCCCTAGTGTGACAAAGTGTCTCTGTGCCTGACCCTTTGATGGCACAGCTGGTGGCTCTGGAGCAGAAGAGAAAACCATGATTTGAATTTGGGCCCCACTGTGTAACATGAGGGCCGGCTTGCTTGTGTTTCTGTCCTGCCCGTTCCCTGTGATCTAGCTAACCAGTTATCTGTGATCTAGCTAACCAGTTAACATTCAGGTCTCCACTCATCCCCTGGTATAAAAAGTTGGGGTAATAACAGTAATCCCACCTGGAAATTCCTGTTCAATTCCAGCAATGAGAAATAATGCTGAGAAAGCACTAAGAAAAGTTCCTGGTTGTTGTAAAGTCTTGAAAATGAAATTTGATATTATTATGTTTTAGAGTTTACTTGGTCATTCATCCCAAATTTTTACTTGCTACATCTGGAAAACTGATTTTCCACTAGTGATCCAGTAGTGGCTAGATAAGAGACCACATTGATAGAGAAGGTGAGAGAATGTCAGATTGGTCAATACACAGAATAAATCATGAAATGCTGAAAATATAAACATGGAAAATTACCTATATATAGCTGTTTTCTTTATCTGAAAAGCCAAAGTCCCAAGAAATACCACAAAAAAAATCTCAAAGAAATAGCAGTCAGTTGGTTGTGGTGGACATACCTTTAATCGTAGCACCCAGGAGGCAGAGGCAGATGGATCTCTATGAATCCTGTAAAAGTGGGATTTTCGCTAGACTCACCAAGACTCCATAGTTAGACCTCATTTTTCATAAAGAAAGGAAAGGAAGGAAGGAAGAACGGGCAATTATATTGCCATACAAATTCATACCCATCGAATAAAATTAGAATAAAGTTCATATTCAGACTGTTCGTTTTCAAAACTAGGCTGCGTGAATTTATTACAAACGCACATATTTCTCTGTGTATAAACATATAAATGTGTAGCTTGCCTTAGGGGCTGGGGGATGGGTCAACAGAGAGGTGGCACATGGAGCATGCGGGCCAGAATTTGGATCCCAGACAGCCTGGGCAGCCACCTGCAATGCCGGCACTCAGAGGCAGAGATGAGGGGTCTAGCTGATCAGGGAGCTCTGGGTTCAACTGAGAGGCCTTGCCTCAACAATTAAAGTGGAGAGCGATCACAGAAGACATCCATCCCCAACTCCAGATCTCTACAGGCATGTGTTACACATTTGCTGTGCACCAAAGCATGTACACACACAATGCTTGCACACACGTACACACATATACATATGGAAAAAAAAGCACCTACCCAAGAGTATTAAACAGAAATTCGGAGTTCTCAGGCTTCTGTGTGCTTGCCAGGCACATGTCTTTACCTAAACTTGTGATACACACACACCCTTTTGTTTTGGTTTGGTTTGGTTTTTGTTTTTTTGTGACAGGGTTTCTCTCTAGCGTTGGAGCCTGTCCTGGAACTAGCTCTCGTAGTTCGAACTGGCCTCGAACTCACAGAGATCTGCCTGCCTCTGCCTCCCGAGTGCTGGGATTAAAGGCGTGCGCCACCACCGCTTGGCAAACTTGTGATATTTTCAATCCATCTTGGGCTTTATGTATTAATACTGATTTTAAAACAATACTATATTAAGTATTATTCATCATGATTACTAAAGGTTTCGTTTGTTTGGTTGGTTTGGTTATTCGGCTCAGGGCCCCACTATGAGGCCCTGTCTAGCCTTGAACTCTTGAGCCTCCTGCCTCAGCTCCATCCTCCATGTGCCACAATACCCAGCTGCTTCTGGGATTCTGTCTAAGGCAAGGATTTCTCTCTGGCGGCTCATTTCATAATTAAGTATGGTGTTAATGCCAGCAGTAGCCAATCTTTATCAAGTTAAAGGTGGTTTCTGCTTGTGTAAGAGTTTATTTCATAAATAGGCATTGAATTTAATATACCATTCTTATGATCCTTCTGAGCCAACCTAAAGACTCACACAGTCTCTTGATAGAGGTCTACAGGTTCACAGGGTCTCTAGGGCATCCCCAGGACAAACTCTTCCTGCTCAATTTTTAAAAGACCTAACTTCATTTTTAATACTTCTGAAGTTGATACTAATGTTTGTGTATTTTATAGATGTATCCATCAATGATACTTGCTTACTGTTTCTCTGAGAGCTGTTTTAGAGAGTAATATGTTTCAAAGGATGAATTATATGGCTGCTGTGTTTGTTTATCCTTTGGAGTAGTCCTGGAAGAGAGCTGTCTGGTCCTCAGAGCTATGGGAAAAATGACTTACAAAATTGCCTAAGCTTTGTGCTATTGGGCGAAAGAGAGAAGAAACTGTCATTCCCGTTTCTGTCGTTCGGATTTCTTATACCTCTTTAGCCAGTCACAGAACTCTCTATCTTCCTGAAAACCCACCCCTTTTCCGCTTAGGCTTCTATTGGTGAGACGGCAATTGCCCGAATCTGTTGGTGAGACAGCGGTAGCCGGTTTCTACCACTGAAGTCCCCGTATTGGCAGTCACTTCTCTTTTTATGTTCTCACTACCACGCTTTTTCCTTTGCCTTGTTAACTTTGGCTGGCTAACTTTCCTCTTAGTTTTCAAATTTTCAATAAAAAAAAATCTCAATTTACTTATTTCACGTCTTATGAACTTATCCTGTTCTAAAAAACGTAGACTTTTCTTTGTATTTTTTTTTTAACTCTTTGGGGCCCGCCCACCCAGCTCCCAGATAAATACACAGAGACTTCATATTCTTACTTTTGAATGCCCAACCTTAGCTTGGCTTGATTTTAGCCAGCTTTTCTGACTTAAGTTATCCTGTTTCTCTTTAATTGTGTTTTGCCTCTGGGCTTTTTTTTGTACTTTACTTTATTCTATATATCTTTCTTTCCTTCTTATTCCATGTCTGGCTGGGAGGCTGTGTGGCTGGCCCCTGGCATCCTCCTCTCCTTTTCCTTAATATCTGTGTATTGATGGTCATAATGGTTAAGGTCATTTCTGCAGGAATGAAATGCTGCTCTTTGGTTATTGTCATAAGACTGAGGACCAAACTTTATTCCAAGTCAGAATTTACAGTATTGGGGAAGCAAAATTGTTCCCTTTTAAAGAAGTGACTTTTATTTATTTATATGTATGTGTGTGCCTGCTTGCATATGAATGTGTGTCCCAAGTCAGCCATAGCAGGGGTGACTAAAATAAACATCTCACCGTGGCCAGAGAGTTCCTTTCCCTCTGTTACAAATAGTCTTACCTAGAAATTCAATTTTATGTTCTCAAAATATACAACAAGTATAAACCTGACAAGAGAAGCCCTAAGTCCACCTTATTTGGACTGACATTAATCTTCTTGACATCCTTAGGATGAGGTTTTCTGTAAATATTTTCAGTTTTTATATTTATTGATATCACAGGATGTAGTGGCTAGCTTTGCATTTGACACCGATTTTTATAGCAGCCAAGTGAAGAGATGCTTAAAATTCATCATTAAATTGCCATTTGAGGTCTGCAGCCTCTGGTGTCAGCTTAATTTTAATCAAGGATGGAATAACAATAAATGATCATTGTAATTTTCTGGCTCCACAGCTTGAGACATCTATTTTCAAACTTCCAGAATTATGTTTTAAAAATATACCTCTTGTAAACAGCTTGGAGCTAGATTTATTCCGCGTGGTGTTAGAATCTTTTGTTTGTTAATAGCCTGGTCACATTCATCTCCTTCCTTAGATGGAAGATCTCCTCCTGCCCTGGGTCCCTTACTATCCTGCTAACCTCTATGGTTATTTGGGAGAATATGGGGAAGGACAAAAGCCAGGTGGTATATACCACCGCAGAAGTTTCCTAAAAACTACATATGTGTGAAAGGAATTTAAAAGGAGTTGCTATATAATGGATAAGATAATGCCCCAAGTGGGCACTGTATGTCAACAACCAGTGCCAGAAATAGGTTAGATCTTATTGAATCATTGGCCAAAGGAGTCTGATGGATTCTCCCCAAACATCAAGGGCCATTGCCAAGGCTATTGGTTACTCGCCATAACCTGGTGATAAGAACCTATTGCTGAAGACACGACTTACATGTGCCACTGAACACAGAGAAAGTGAGCTGATGCCCAGCTGAAACTTCGTCCCTACTGACGCTAGCGTTTGTGATGCTGGGAGGTGCTTTGCACACTACTGGAGGAGAAAAGTACTCATAAACATCACCCAACTACAAACCACGCAACCCACCACAGAGGGCCTGCCCTACAAAATGCACTGGTACAGTAGGGGCTAAATGTTATGAGAGCAGCCAGTAATTTTTTGATTGGATATAAGACCCACTCCATGCGATGGAACTCATACCTGACACTGCAGAAGTGGCCATGAACCTGAGACCAGATAGGCCATGGGTCCCAGGGGAAATCCTAGTACCATTACTATGCTAAAGAAACATAGCATTAAAATGACTCCTCATTACATATTTCTATATTCCTAGATAGGAGCATCATTTAACCCTCATCAGAGAAGCTTCCTTTCATGCAGTAGATGTTGGACCCACAATGAGTAATGTGCAGAGTGAGAGACTTTGAAGTGCTCAAGCCCAGATGAAGGTGTGATGTCTTTATCAATCCCTCCCTTCAAGGCTCAAGGATCTATGCAGAAGAGATGAAAATATTTTAAGAGTCAGAGGTGACTCGAAGGAAAGAATACCTTCAGACACACAAGGCTCATGCACATATGAACTCACAGAGGCTGTGGCAGCACAGGACCTGACAGGTGCACATATGAACTCACAGAGACTGTGGCGGAGGCACAGGACCTGACAGACACACATATGAACTCATAGAGGCTGTGGCAGCACAGGACCTGACAAATCCCAGCATGGAGATGTGGAAGTAGACACCAAGTCCCATCCGCGATCCAGACACTATTCCCGACTGTTATCTGCTGGGAAGGGGAAAGTCAGTCTTCAATGAAGTCTCTCTGGTTATTGACCACACTCCATGAATGTCCCATGTCCAGGAGTGGTTGGGCAACACAAGACAGACACCATGTTTTATTTGTGTGGTTTTGTTATGGTTTGTTTTTATTTCCGTTTTTTCCTTAGAGGGAGAGAGAGCATGAACTTGAGTGGATAAGGATACAGGAAGATCTGGGAAGAGTTTGGGAAGAAAAAGGAAATGATCATAATATATTGTATAAAATGTTTTTTAAAAGAAGGGCTTAGCAATCTACAGATTTAACCAAATTTCTGTAAAAACAACCAGCACAATTCTTTACAGACCTTGAAAGGACAATTCTCAGCTTCGTGTGGAAAGACAGAAAACCCAGGATTGCTAGAACAATCCTGAGCAATAGAAGAACTGCTGGAGGAATCGCCAATCCTGATCTCAAGCTCCACGACAGAGCTACAGTAACAATAGAAAAAACTGTATTGTATTGACAAAGAAACAGACACATTGATCAACGGAATCAAATAGAAGACCCAGTCTAAAACCAAATACCTATGGACATCTGATTTTTGATAAAGACGCCAGAAATACACACTGGGAAAAAAAAAGACAGCATCTTCAACAAATTGTGCTGGTCAACTTGATGTCTGCATATAGAAGAATACAAATAGAACCATATTGTTCACCCTTCACAAAACCCAATTCTAAATGGATCAAGAACCTCAACAAAAGGCCAGATACACTGAACCTGACAACCAGAAAGTGGGGAATAGCCTTGAACTCATTGGCACAGGAAAAGACTTTCGGAACAGAACACGGAGTTTAGGTACAGAGTAAGGACGTAAGGGGGGATCTCCCAAAGAAGGGCAAATAGAATATATATTATGGAGACACAGTGGGGAGGCTGGAATGGGAGGGATAAATGGGTGGGGGAGGTAAAGGAAGGAATCCAGGGAGCGACAGCTAATACTAAGGGCCAGTGGAGGAGTCGTATGGAAACCTACGACAACAGAAGTTTCTTAAAATATCCCCATATATGAAAGAAATCTAAAGAGAGTCAGCAAATAACAGGGGAGACAAAGCCCCAACTAAACATTTTAAGCCACCAAGTGAAAGTTCAGTGCCGGGAATGGGTTACATCTACTTGAGTTGTTGGCCAAAGGGGCCCTGTTGAAACCCCCAAACAGCTGTGGTTATTCCAAGGCTATTGACTGCTCTCCTTAAGTCAATGGTAAAGCCCCATCGCTGAAGACAACACCTACAAACCCCACTGAACACACAGAAGTCGAGCTGGGGCCTCACTAGAGCCTCCACTGCTATTGACTAGTGTTCATGGCAGATAGCCTGCAGGATGCCAGAGGAGAAAGGGCACCACCAACCCAGTGTGTCCTGAAATGTTGAGGCTGAAAATACCACGAATGAAACAGGAACTCTAATCCTTTAATCCACTGGAGTAAAGAAATTAACACAAGAAACTCAGGGTAACAGAAGACAGCAATAAAGAAGCTTACGTCAGCAGGCAGAAACCTTTGTCTAATATCATATAATTTGTGAATTTATGAAATTGTGAGGATTTTAATGCCTATTAATATTAATCATCAATAAAAGTTATGTTATTGTTGAAATAGCAGATCCTTTGAGCACATACTCTGAACATGGGTGGCTGCAGAAGCGTTTTCTCACTCACTGTTCCAGAAGCTCAACAGCTGGGTTTTGTTAGTATTAGAAGTTCGTAGATGAGAAAATCAAATCTTTCTAGCTCTTTCTTTTACATGTTTGAATTGACAGTGATATAGTTAAAATTGTATTGGTTCAGGTTATTATTGTTAGATATTGATGGTTTGCAAAACAACAATCTTTCTCACGGTGCCAGACCAATGGTTTTTCCTGGTGCCGTTTTCCCGTGTATTTCAGATGTAAAATCCTTTTTTTTATTATGCCTGGCGTTATAGGAGAAGACTTCATTTTGTCAGTGACGGTGCACGGTCAAAATGTGACCCTCTTCTAAAATGAAATGTGCGTGACCCCGGTGTGGGCTTCCATTTAGGTCATTTTCTGGCGATGGAGTAAAATACCCAGACCAAAGCAACCAGACTTATTTTGGCTCATGTTTTAATGATATAGTTAATAATGGGGGGGGGGGTCATGGCTAAAGGAACAGAGACAATTGGTCACCGTGTATCCATAATCAGGAAGCAGTGAGAGATGATTGCTGATTCTCCTCTCGTTTTCTCCTTTTTATTCAGCCCAGGACCCACCCTATAGAAAGCTATCTCCTACAGGAGCGAGGTGGTGATGGGGTATTTCCACCACACTTAACCTAGCCTATGGACCGTCCCTCACGGACATGCCCAGAGACTTGGCTACTAGATGATTCTAGATCTTTCCAAGTTGACAGTCAAAACTGATAACCATTGCGGCTTCTGGAAGAGCATCTTCAGTTACGGAGATTCACAACAAAACTGAACTCATTGTCTGTCCCTGGGGGTCTGTGGGTAGAAGCAGAACTGACAGTAAATCCCTAGTCATAAAGGAAGCTATTGTCAGAGAAAGTATCTGACTAGAGAGTGGAAAGCGTGGGTTCTGTTTTCCTCTTTAAGGTAATGAATTCTGTTTATTGTGCCGTTTTGGTTGTATTTACCAAAAGCTGCAAGGAGACCCTGGAGACCGCTTGTCTCGCCACAACTATCCACAAGCCATCAACTTTGCCTTCAGGAATTGCTTCTCTCATCTAACAAGTACAGATCCCAGCCAACGTCCTCTCTGATAGGGACTATTGTCTTGGATGCCTCTGCTCCAGTCTTTGTTCCTTTAAGGCAGGAGTTGTCAACGTGTGGTTCACGACCCCTTTGGGGGTTGAACAACCCTTTCACCCGGGTCACATATCAGAAATCCTGTATACCAGATACTTCCATTACAGTTCATAACGGCAGCAAAGTAACAGTTATGAGGTAGCAATGAAAATAAATTCATGGTTTGGGGAGCACCATGACACGAGGAACTGTACTGAAGGGTAGCAGCATTAGGAAGGTTGGGAGCCACTGCTCTAACATTAATCCACAGCATAGTAGAGCCGTAGCTGCGCTTGGGTAAGAAAGCAAATTAGCTGTTGGTCCGTACTTCCTCGCTGGCTTCCAAAGGTTCTCTCTCCTTTAGAATGCAAGTCTAGACCCTCGTTCTGGCCCACACAGGTTATACAGGGTCTGCCATCAGCTGCCTCTGATCCTCTCACCTCTGCAAGCATCCAGACCTTCCTGCTACGCTATGTGCACACCAAGCGGAGACACAGACCTTTGTGCAGCCTCCCCTTTCAGCTCAGAGACCATGCACCTCACCGTCTGCGGCCACGACCTCCAGAGCTTTGCTTGGGCATCTTCTTGCTAGGAAGGCCTTTTTTGAGTGACCTTTCTGAAACAGAATGCGCTCCCCTGACCCAATCATGCTTGGCTCCCTTCATCTGTATTCCTTGTGCTTAGCAGTTCCTGACACACTTTGAATTTACTTCTTTATCATCTAGAATACAGTTATACCGTTGGCGCTCTGCCTGCAGTGGCTGTTTATCATCTGATCCAACATTCTTTTGAAGAGTGTCTGGTCCAGCAGAATAGCTAATCAATAAACATTTATCAAATAGAAATCAGGGGATTGGGGTGCTGGCTCAGTTGGTAGAGCACCCATCTCACAAGAATGAGGATCTGAGTCCAGATCCTTGGTACCCACATAAAGCCAAGCCCAGCATCATGCCGCTGGAATGCCAGTGCTGGAGAGGAGGATTGCTATGTCACATAGACTAGCAGGTCTAGCTGATGGGGACCTCCAGGTTCACTGACATCCCTTGTCTCAAAAACTAAAGTGGAGAAGCAGGAGAGTGGTTCAGTGGTTACGAGGACTCCCAGAGGACCAGAGTTCGGTTCCCAGCACCCACATTGGGTGGCTCACAGCCACAAGTAACTCCATGCTATCTTCTGGCCTTCTCTGACACTGGCATCCATCCACTTGGTGTCCATACATACATGATACATGCCGGCATTTACATATGCACAGCAAATAAAAATAAGAAGTCTTTAAAAACAAAAGGGCAGGCAACAGTAGAGAGAGAGACCCCTGATCTTGACCTTTGGCCATAAGGAAGTTGCTTAATTGGGTAAATATTTATCTTTAGACTGTAGTTAAGAGTTTGTGGCCCTACCGTGTTTAAAAGCTGTATTACCTCGTGTTAGCTACCCTTCATGGGGCTTCTGCACCAGAAAAGGAAAATATTAAAACAGCATATCCATCCCTAGCAAACACACTATCCCTTTATTTATACCTCAGGAAGTCCCACAAAGGTCAGTAGTTGCTGGGCTCAAACCACATCATAAGAGAAAACAGAGACGGTCTCTAGCTGTCCCCAGAGGCCACAGGTCACTCTCCTATGCCCAGTTTTCTTAAACGAAGAGTCAGTATGGGGTGTGTGATAGGGAAGGGCCCTGTGGCCACTCTTCATCCTACCTTTACACAGTCTGCCATTTCTGTACCTGAATATGTTATTATCCTAAAACTCAAGAGCGGTGGGAGAGCGTGAAAGAGACCTTCAGCCTCCATCCTCGGCAGCCAATCATCACCCCAGAGCCTTGGGAAGAGGCTACCACACCTTCCTAGGAAATCCCCTTTCCTTTCTGAGATGTGAGCGTTCACCACCCTGTCCATCCAACAAGGACCTGTGAGAAAGAAATATACCGACTGACAGTCCTAGTGACCACAAGGCCGACTGATAGCCCTAGTGAACACGAGGCCAACTCACAGTCCTAGTGACCATGATGCTGACTCACAGTCCTAGTGATCACAAGGCCAACTGACAGTCCTCGTGAACACTAGACCAACTCACAGCCCTAGTGAACACAGGCGGACTCATGGTCCCTGTAAACATGAACCCTCAGACGTAATCTCCCCTCCGTGTGAGTACAAGGAAGCAGGGGTTCTGAATGCAGAAGAGTAAGGGATTTCCTAAGCAATAAAAAGGAGCTGAGATATGCAGAAAAGATGGTTCCACAGTCAATAGTGCTTGCTGCGCAATCATAAGGACTGGAGTTCAGATCCCAATACCCACGTAGCAAGCCGGGCATCCCACACACGCCTGCAACCCTGGTTCTAAGTGCAGGATGGGGGAAGCACAGAGACAGAAGGATCCCTGGGCTCGATCGCTTCCAGACCAACTGAGAAAGCACGGGGTCCAGGGAGAGGCCCCGGCTCAGGGAACTATGAGAAGAATGATCCTGGAGCACCCGACAGGACACCGTACCACACACGCATGCGCATATGATGCAAGCAAACCTTTAAAAATGCAGACCTGGGGTGGGAGTGGGGACTACTTAGTAGACAAGAGGAGGCCTGGTCAAGGGTCGGGGTGGGAATTCCACAGGTACTTTCGGAGCCTCGTCATTGGCTTAAACAGACGCTATGACAGCTACCACTCCTCTGCCAAGCCTCAGTGGGTTCAGTCAGTAGGAGCTGCTTTAGCCAAAGCAGCCAAGAACCCATCTGCAAATTTGAATTTCTTATCTCAGCACCACGTACGCTAAAACGCACACTTAGCGCCCGGAGAGGATTACCACCAGGCCCTGGAGAAGATGAGTATCCCTGGCCATGCACATCCCTAGGATAGACTATCTCTCTGAAGATGGGGTTCTCCCTAAAAATACTTCAGATTCCCAGGAGACAGGAGGAAAAGACAGTGTCTGAGTCTAAGCCTCTTACCTGTGGCGGTCAGGGCTCGTGCTGTCTCAGAGGTCCCTAGGTCTGCCCAACATACTGGCATTTTATGGAATTGAATCTCTTTCCTTTTCATTTCTGTTTAATAATATTCTTAATCCAACTGCGATAATACTACTTTGTTTATTCTTGGGTTCTTAAATGCTGTTCTGGAAAGCAAGGTCAGTCAGGAGCACTGTGCTGGGCTGGAGTGGATTGATGGTGACAGGGTGAGCTCGGGGGATTTAAGAGGCAGTGACTGAAACCGTGACAGCCAACATAAAGTAGATCATACTCTGATCTTGCACGCAGCCCTGGAGAGGCCGCTGAGTGTCACCCTTGGCCTTGGCATCTGCACTCGTCCTCCTGTCCCTGACCTGAGTTCTTTTATAGCGATATTGCTGGAGAGCTTCAGAAAAAACGCTGTGCCAGTTTCTGAGGCTGAAGCCATTTTTAGAAAGGTTTTGCTACTGAGTTCTGAATATATTTAGAGCCACACAGAGGCCTTACCTAGACCCTCCGGTTGTACAAAGACAAATTCGCAGGTGGCGGTGATGATTCCCATTCAGAGAGGGGTTCTGGGAGATGACCCTCAACCTGCACTTTTGTTTTCAATATTTATATTTTTAATATTTGTATGTTAATATGTATTTTCCATTATTTACTAATGATTTCTTTTGGAGAGGAGAGTGGTTTTTATTTATTTTGATCTTGTCTTTTTAAGCCTACTACATCCTACTTATAATGAATGTAGTTCTTTGTGTCTAAATAATTTTATGATTCTTATTACACATTTATTTTTCATTTTTCAGGGTATGTATGCAGCTTTCTTTTGAAATTACAGAAACATTTTTTCTTCAAAACAGTTATCATAGATAATATATGTGTAGAGACAATATTAATATTCATGGGATAATAGACTCTTGTGCCATTAGCTGAAGTTTTGTCGGTCAAGATATCCACTTCAGTGGATAAGAGCACAGTTCAGTAAGGACATGTATGCTTAGTGTCAGGACACCATGGATTCAATGCTTGGGAGGAAAAGTTGATCGTTTTTTTCACTCCAGAGATTCTATTTTTACTGCCAAGTATGTGAACACGTGTATGTTGGGTGAGGTGGGGGGCAAAGCCCCTGTAGAGAAGCGATGCTGTTCAGAACAAAGACAGCTCTTGCTTACAACAGAATCCTGTGGGGACAGTGGAAAGACCCCAAGGAGAAACATGAGTGCATAGACTTCAGGCTAGCAGGACCGCATGCAGCTCCACTGCGTGCTACCTCATATGCCAAGACAGCAAGGGCTCTGTTTCTGTCAACTGTGATTGGTTGTGGCCTAGCAACCAGGGTAGCCAAAGAGCTCGGTACTCCTTATGCCTCCCTGAATCCTCTACATGCTGTGTGCTGTGTGCTGTGCTGTCTTCATATCCCTGTGTACTGAGGTCGGTCCTCCCTGTCCTGTGTACTGAGATCAGTCCTCCCTGTCCCAAGTACTGAGATCAGTCCTCCCTGTCCCGTGTACTGAGGTCAGTCCTCCCTGTCCCGTGTACTGAGGTCAGTCCTCCCTGTCCCGTGTACTGAGGTCAGTCCTCCCTGTCCCGTGTACTGAGGTCAGTCCTCCCTGTCCCGTGTACTGAGGTCAGTCCTCCCTGTCCCGTGTACTGAGGTCAGTCCTCCCTGTCCCGTGTACTGAGATCAGTCCTCCCTGTCCCGTGTACTGAGGTCAGTCCTCCCTGTCCCGTGTACTGAGATCAGTCCTCCCTGTCCCGTGTACTGAGGTCAGTCCTCCCTGTCCCGTGTACTGAGATCAGTCCTCCCTGTCCCGTGTACTGAGGTCAGTCCTCCCTGTCCCGTGTACTGAGATCAGTCCTCCCTGTCCCGTGTACTGAGGTCAGTCCTCCCTGTCCCATGTACTGAGATCAGTCCTCCCTGTCCCGTGTACTGAGGTCAGTCCTCCCTGTCCCGTGTACTGAGGTCAGTCCTCCCTGTCCTGTGTACTGAGGTCAATCCTCCCTGTCCTGTGTACTGAGGTCAGTCCTCCCTGTCCTGTGTACTGAGGTCAGTCCTCCCTGTCCTGTGTACTGAGGTCAGTCCTCACATCCTTATGTACTGTGCTAAGCCCCCACATCCTTATGTGTTATGCTAGCCTTTCCCACCCTTGGGCACTGCACTAAACTCCTCACAATCATTAAAGCCATTGCTGTCACTAGTGCTAAAATAAGTGGAGTGGATGATTATACTGGAGACACTCAGGCCTACATCAGAGGTGTCTTACTCCACAACCCTTCTCAGCCTGACTTTAATCCTGCTAATGGATCATATGTTCAACTATCATGCCATATATGAGCACAATTCTTGGTAAGTGTGAAATCACACTTGATTTCACAAGCTAGATGCAACTCAGTGGAAGAGCACTTGCCTAGCACACAGTCCCAAGCACCACAAAAGGAAGGTCAGTCTGCGTCACTCATGTCAGGTAATGGCCTAATATTATCAGATGGAGTCTAGAACAGTACCTAGAGACTTACAGCTCTATCAGCTCTTCAGGGCCGATGGTCCATGCCTTCCCAGCCCCAGGGCTGGTGTAACTTGTAATTGGCTGTGATAGCAGGGCTGATCACAGAGACCAGCCAAGGTTGATGTCTCTCTGACAGAAAGAGAATTTTCCAGAGAGCTCGTTGTCAGCTGCCAACATACTATTAGTCCTACATCTACACTTGTCTCAGTGCATATTCTTCACACTTAGGATGTGGGTCAGTGTAGAGTACTTATACCACACACATATGACCTGTGTTCAGTTCCATATATTATTTCATATACAAATATACATATTATATTATTTTTAAAATCCTGAAATTCTAAGTGGTAAAGCTAGCAATAATACAGGTATGATGTTGGTATTGGTGTCAGATCACAGCCAGCATTCTATTTGCTTACTTTAGGATGACAGTATGTGTTGCATGTGTGCATGTGGTGTGTGTGCTTGAGCAAGTTTGTGTCCATGTGTGCTTCAGAATGTGTGTTACACGCGGAGGCCAGATGCTAAAGTCAAGTGTGTTCCTCTATAGTTCTCCACCTGACTTATTTTTAAAGGTCGGGTTTCTCACTAAGTCATTGATGTGGCAAGACCAGCTGGTTGGAAACTTTCGGGATCTCTATCTACCTTCCCTGCACCAGGATAACACAGGCATATGCCACCATGATCAGCTTTTTTAAGTTAGTGCTGGGGATCTAAACCCAGGTCCTCTCTTTCTTGCACGGCAAGCACCTTGCGGCTGATCTTTCTGGCTCACCAGTCCCTCAGGATTACTTTTCCTTACGGAGGCTCAATGCAGCCCTGGAGATGACAGCGCTGGTTTGCTTACAAATGTCTTAGAAAGCTCCTGCGCCGTGTCTGCTCACCAGCATCTCTGTAGTTATTGCCGGCTGAGTCTGCACAGGACCTCTTCGTTTTAGCAGCCTCTGATTTAGCATCTCCTGTTCATCAGTCATGGGTGGTGGCGCATTTACTGATAAAGCCCAAACGAAGGTGTCAATAATGTCACCTAATTGAGAAGGATGACAGAGGAGCTACAGAGAGTGCACTGGGGATTCGCGGAGTAGGACAGACATTGTAGGACATACACAGGTTTTAAATGTTATTGATCTAGCAGAATAGTAGAGTAGAATAATTCATAATAACATACATACATAAAAGAGAAGTGCTGACATAAAGAGAAGGGAGATTTAGGTGGATGGGAAATGCCAGCTAGGTCTCTAAAAGTTAAAAATGCACCTTAATTGGCTCTTAGAGGAATTGGTTTGTGGCTGCTGAACAGACAGATTTCTTTAACCAGCTATAAGTGCATTACTCTTTTAAAAGAGCCGTCACTTGTGGTGAGCAAATTGCAGAATGAGGGTTTTATCCTTAGCCTGCAGTTCCATAGAATTTCAGCCACTTAAAAAATATTTTAAAAATAATTTCCAAAACTGTGCACAATATATTTTGAACATAATTCTTCCTCCTTTCCCAAGTCCTTTCAAGTCCTCCCTCCTTCCTAGCCACCAACTCCATGTTCTCTCTCTCTCTCTCTCTCTCTTTCTCCCCCTCTCTCACTCTTAAAAAGCAAAAGAAGAAAACAAAACAGCAACAAAAAAACCAAAAAAGACAAAAATCACCAAACCATAGCCAAAACAAAGCATGAAATCCCCTTTGCTTTGGTCAACTATTCCTGAGCAGGATGCCTATTCTGGGGCGTGGCTGATAAACCCAGGGTCACTTTATTGGAGAAAACTGATTCTTTTTCCTTTTCCAGCAGCCATCGGTTGCAAATGACTTCTTGATTAGGGTGGGATCCTGTGCCCACTTCCCCTTCTCTGTGTTGGTATTTTGTCTGCCGTGAATTTGCCCAGGCCTTGTACTTACTCTCTCTGTCAATTCATACGTGCATCAGCCTTGCTGTGTCTGGGTGACACTGTATTCTTGGAGTCTTCAACCACCTCTGGCTCTTACAATGATGTTCAGATTCAAGGACTGTGTGTTCTGAACAGGGCCACAGCCAGTCAGTGGCCTGCCTAGCAATCCGGAGGCCCAATTATCTATATAGGCATTTATGGCTTTCTGCAGCTCTTATCCTTCAAGGAGTTGACTTTCAAAAAGACAGCATATCTGTCTTTAACTTCTTTAGACAAGGAAATAGTTAGTACATATTTTACAGTTTGACCCAGTGGTGCTGCGGTAGCAGAAGAAGATGCAGGGAGAGTTCCTAACATCAGTGGGGAAGGGGTGAAGGAACTGAACTATCTGCTGCCTTTCAGCCTTCCGCTCTTCTTCACGATCACTCTGGTGAAACATGGCTGCACACTGGGCATGCCTCTGCAAGCTTGATGCTAACTAACCAAACCGATCTTTGGAGTGCCCCCATTTTACAGATGAGGAAGGAAGTGGAGAGAGGTGAAGGAACCTTTCTCGGGTCTCCCAGTGCTTCACGGGGCTGGCTTATGCAGTGGATCCTCTGCGGTCCGGCTGGAAGGTCTGTGCAGGCTCCACTGCTACCTGTGCTCCAAACCAGGCACCAGAATTGCAGCTGAGGCTTGATAATAATGGTGCTGCTTAGGCTGATTTGGACTGGAAACCTCATGTTTGTGATCCTTGACTTGTGTTTAAATGGTCCCTGTTTATTCCATCCCTAATAGGGGAATTCCAATCCAGGGAGCAGTCAACCGTATAGTTAGGGTTTTTTAATTACTAGAAAACCCCTTTTGCTTTAAAAGTAAGCTGCCTGCCTGCTTACACAAATGAGAAGTTCTGTTCTCTGAAGTTAAACCAAGTAGCTCAACCCTTCGCGTGTGTTAGCCTAGAAGAGTCTGCCAATGGGGACAGATGTCACATCTTCCTGTTGTCACCTACTTTATAAGATAAACAGATCCAATACCTGTATTTTTTTATATTGCATTAGATATTTTTCCACTTCTCAGTCCCCCTTATAAAATGAGGGTCCTTGAGCAGGATGTGAATTTGATTAAGAAGACCATAGTCTCTCTTCCCTTATATGCGGTGTTTCTATGCATACAGCTTAGCATACAGATTATAATCCTTTCAATCATGATGTTTAATTACATTAAGACTACTAATAACTCCAGGCCATTTTCATGTAAGACGTCATGAAACTCGATCTCTATCATATGTGCTTAGAAAAAAAAATCCCTCTAGAATATCCAGCTGTAGGGCATAGTCTTAATTAGTAATTGATGTAGGAGGGCATAGATCATTGTGGGCGGTGCTACTCCTGGGCTGGTGGTCCTGGGTTCTATAAGAAAACAGACTGAGCAAGCCATGAGGAGCAAGCTAGTAAGCAGCACCCCTCCATGACCTCTGCATCAGCTCCTGCCTCCAGGTTCCTGCCCTGTTTGAGTTCCTGTCCTCACTCCCTTCAAGGATGACTGGTGATAGAGAATTATAGGCCAAAGAAACCCTTTCCTCCAACTTGCTTTGCTTTCTGTTTCATCAAAGCCATAGTAACTAAGACAGAGACAAACATTTGAGCAATCTGACTTTCTAGACTGGGTTCATTGAAGTGGGAAGACCCATTTCTAAATGTGAGTGGCGTCATTCTATGGGTTGGGGTCTCAAACTGAATTAAAAAAGCAGGCTGAGCACTAACATTGACCTTCCTCTGCTTCCGGACTGCAGAGCAGTGCAGGGATTTCTGAGAGAGCCGGAACCCGAGCCAGAGTCACATGGAGTACTCATCACTTCTACAGGCCTCGCAGAAGGGAGGGCAGGACAGGCCTAGTCTGCTTGTCTTTATGATAAGGAATTCGGGTGTTAAAGGAAGCTATCCCATACTAGAAAAGCTTAGCCCATCCTTTCCCATCTTCCTTAACTCCTGTGTTTGACTCATTCTCAACCTGGAGAGGTTTGTTTCTGTCTTATGTGTTGTAGGTTGCATCAGTCAGAGCCATCAGCCCACAGGCTATGGTAATCTTATTCACCTTCAGGGCTAACAGAAAGAACTAATTTGTGTTTATTCTGGTGTCTGGTTGTGGCAAATGACTGATACTTCTTTAGCCAGGTAGTCTCTTTCCTTTAGAGAAACATGCAGAAAGAAAATGATTTGATTAGCATTATCAGAGTCCCTTGCTAAACGCTTATTGTCTATGAACACAAATAATCAGGACACGTATCCTGAGATGCCAAGTGCACTGCGCTGCCCGTCAGTGTCTGTCCTAGCTTCCGCCTTGCCTCCTTAGCCTGTTTTGGAACTCCTGCAGAGCCCACTGACACCCGTAATCGAAGGGTAATGAGTTTAGAAAAAAAAAAAAAAAAGAGGAAGAATCGTCCTGCTCATCCCAAATGCGCTGTGACTTAAATCTTTTGCACCTATTAGGGTGACTCATAGCTCAGAGTTGAGTCAGTAATTCAGTAACGGTGCTCTCTCAACAGCAACTCAATAATTAATTTTCTACCGCCGCGAACAAGCGCTAAAGAATCAATTCCTATTTCCACCCTGATTTCCCAGCCAGATGAATCCTACAGCTCCAGACGCTTGAGGGGAACACTGTAGGGAGAGAGGGAAAGTGTCACATAAGGTCACCGCACAAGTGACCTCTGAGATTATCCAGGACGGCTCCCTCCTATGACACAGGCACAAGAGGCCAGGAAAGGAGACAGGCCACTGGCAGAGAGAAACAAAAGATGCCCTCACCACGTTTCCAGAAGTCAACAAGAATCTGAGGATCAAAGTTTATTGCTTCTAGACTAGCACTGCCTTAAAACAACAACAACACAACACAAACGAACAAAAAGACATATTTACAGTACTTAGGCAAAACGAATTAGAAAATTCAGTTTAACATTGGTTTTAAGTCAACGGTATGACTTAAATAATAAGTCATAAATACATAAGAAATAAATGATGGATCACTTTCTTATTTCTTGCTATATCAGCTTACTTTTGTTACTTTTCTGTTTTGTGATAAAAAACCACCATGACCAGGGCAACTTATAGAAGGAAGCCTTTATTTGACCTTCCAGTTCCGAGGGATAAGGGTCCGTCGTGGTGGGAAAGCACAGCAGCAAGCTGCAGAGACAGCACTCACAAACCGATAGATCACGGTGCTTTTACTCTACACATGAAGCAGAAAGAACAAACTGGAAGTAGGTAGACTCACTGTCCCCCTGGCCCCTCAGACGGACTTCCTCCAGCAAAGCTGTGCCTCCTAAACTGCCCCAAACAGCACCCCAGAACCTGTGGGGGACATTTCTCATTCAAACCACCACAGCCATGTTTTAGGTGACTTGTATTAGATATTCATACGAGTGCCATGTTATCAAAACATAAACTGGCCTTTATGGCCTCTTGATCCCTACATCCCCTACCTAACCAGCAGAAACTAAATAGAGGCGCTCTGTGGATCGGAGGAAGCCTAGGATCTCAGGCATGCCCTTGGCTGAATGTCCCTGATAAGTCCTCTGAGACCCAGAACAACATCTCGTGAAGTATTAGGAACTTTCTCCCTCTCTCTCCTTTCTTCTCAAGTTTCTTTCTTCTTTTTTCTTTTAATTCTTTTGGACGGGGTATTGCTATGTAGCCAAGGCTGGCCCTGAACTCACCCTATAACCCAGGCTAGCCTCAGACATACAGGAGTCCTTCTGCCTCCACCTCTGAAGTTCTGGGATTACAGCATATACCACTGTGCCCAGCTAAATGGCTCCTTCCTATGTTTGCCAATGACACCTATAGGACACCCAAAGCCTTTCTAAATCAGTGAGGTTAATTTGATAGTCACCATTTCAGATCACCATACATTAGAGTGTCACAGGCAGAGGTAATGTTTTAACTCTCCAGCTGTTTTGTTTTTGGTCCTCTGTGTTCATTTTAAATTTTTATTTTATTCTTAATTATGTACTGGGGTGGGTGTGTGCATGTGAGTCCCGCTACCCATGGAGGCCAGAAGAGGGCACTAAATCCCTAGAGCTGAAGTTTTAGGTGTCTGTGTATTGAGAGAAATCCAGGGACGCTTGGGAAGAAGACTTATTATGGGATGAAACAGGGAACATACTCTCACGGATATAGATCAGATCAGACCAAATGGAGCGTCAGAAGCCTTCCATGTCTAAGTGAGAGAGCGCGAAGCACCCCCCCACACACACACACACACAGGCCTCAGCTCTTATCTGGGAAAATCCCGCCCATGGCAAATCATCTCCAAATGTCATTGACTAAACGGATCAAGCTGTGAGCCACCCTATGTGGGCGCTAGGAACCGAATATGGGGTCTCTACAGGGGCCGCCAGCACTGCTAACCTCAGAACCTGTTCTCCAGTTGCTTTGACAATTTGTGCCGTAAACTTTGAGAGTGGAAAATTTTACCTGCTTATTGATCAGTGGAAACCATTTTTACTCATCCTTGGCTTCTTGTAATATCTTCTGAAAATTAAATAAGGCAAAATCATTTTTTATTAAATGCTAGGAATCAAAATGTTGGTTGCAGCCAACCTCAGATGCTTGAAACAAAATAAGTGATATTTCTTTCTTTGGCTGAGCTTTAAGAATGATTTAAAGATGGATATAAAGATGATATAAAGGCATAAAGGTGCCCACAGTCATGCTGAAGCTGAAGCTGGACCCTTGGTACTTCATAAGTAGTGCAATTCCTAGTTTGAAGAAATTGGCTCTACAGGACTAAAGACAATTAGAGAAAAAGGATATTATCTGGAAATTAATTATCAGGGATATATTACCACTTCCATAAGAACGACAATAAAAGTAGACTTTTCCAGATACTTTCAACCTTTTTTAAAATCAATTAATTATTTTTTTAAGAAAGCTACCTTTTCTCATTTTACATACCAATCCCAATTCCCATTCCCTCCCCTCCTCCTGCTCCCTCCAATTTCCCCCACCTCACCTCACCCCCCATTCACTCCTCAGAGAGGGTAAGGCTTCCCAGAGGAAGTCAACAAAGTCTAGTACATTGCTTTGAGGTGGGTCCAGGGCCCTCCTCCCTATATCTAGACTGAGCAAGGTATCCCTCCAAAGAGAATAGGTTCCAAAAAAAAAACAGTACAAGCAGTAGGAATAAACCCTAGTCTCACTACCAGTGACCCCACAGTCTGCCCCAGCAATACAACTGTCATCCACATTTAGAGGGCCTAGTTTGGGCCTATGCTGGTTCCCCCACTGTCAGACCAGAGCAGGTGAGATCCTACTAGTTCCGTTCAACTGTTTCCGTGGGTTTCCCCATCATAGTCTTGACTCCTTTGCTCATATTATCGCTCCTCCCTCTCTTCATCCAGCAACTGATGGAAGCAGATGCAGAGATCCACAGCAGAGCACTGGGCTGAGCTCCCAAAATTCAACCTTCAGTTTTTGAGACAGGACCTCTCTCTGGACCTGAGGCTCATCGGTTCAGCTAGGCTGGCTGGCCAATGGGCTTCTGCCTGTCTTTGCCTGCTCTGGACAATGGTCTGTACCCTGTCACTTGTATTTTCAATAAATGCCGATTAGCCAGTAGCCAGACAGGAAGTATAGGCAGGGTGACCAGGCAGGAAGTAGAGAATTCTGGGAAGAGGGAAGTTTCAGTCTGCAGTTGTCACCCAGAAAGAGAGGAAGCCAGATACAGAGCAAGCAAGATGTGACTGCCTTGCTGAAAAAGGTACCAAGCCACATGACTAACACACACAAGAATTATGGGCTAATACAAGCTATAAGAATTAATTAATAAGAAGCCTGAGCTACTAGGCCAACCAGTCTATAATTAATGTAGACCTCTGTGTATTTCTTTGGGAATGAATGGCTGTAGGACCGGGTGGGACAGAAATCTCGGTCAACATTTGCCCCTATCTGCAAGCTTAGGCTGCCATGCCTAGTTTTTTAATTGGAGTCTAGGGATCTGAACTCAAGTTCTCATGCTTGTATGGCAGGCACTTTACTGACTGAGTCTTATTTCTAGCCCCCAAATTAGATTTCTAAACACTTGACATCTGTGGTAAAACTATGTCAAATAGTAAGAGTTACGTCTCTGGGTGTGGTGGGTTTTTTTTGTTTGTTTTGTTTTGAGATAGGGTCTCACTATGTAGCCCTGACTGACCTCACCAAGTAGACAAGGCTGGCTTCAAACTCAGGGAACTGTCTCATGCATGTACGATAACAGGTACGCACCACCATGCCCCACCTAGTAAGAGTTGTATTTTAAATATGATGGACAGTTGTTTGTTATTCTATGATCTCTGCTTGTCTATGTGTTCAAATTTTTCAGAATAAAAACGAGTCCCCTCCCAAAGGAAGGATATGGGTGTGTGTGTATACATATATGTGTGCACACACACACACACACACACACACACACACACATATCACATAGATAATGTGTGAGTTTGCATTCCTTTGAGGAAACACGATGGAGGAAAGGGAATGTATCATGCCTTATATGTTTAAAAAGTATGTTATTCCTCCAACAAACAGTTACTCTGATGAGCTTCACTGCTTGTCACCAAGAAGGCTTTGTGTTGCACCCTGCACAATGAATAAACAGTGAACCACCAGGTGTTGGGTTGCACCCTGTGCTCCCAAACGTCAGGGAGCGGGGAGACCAGTGTGGGCAACATAGCAGGATCCTGTGAGAGATAATGAGGAGAAGGATGGGGAGAGGCAGAAGGAGAGAGATCTATTTCTTATTCTAATTCAATTTTACGTGCTCATTTTCCGACCGCTGCCAGAGACGACTTGAAGCAATCAAAATCACTTTGTTATTGCTAGGATCTGAACCCAAGCAATCACAACATTAAAACTTTATTGTGCTTAATTTGATGAACGTCAAATGTGTGCACTTGCATTAGGAAGGGGTGTGGGGGCCGATGATGAGGCTAGCAGGGCCCTCTGAATGCGGAGCTGCACAGTTGAAGTCAGCTAATAGGATTTCCAGCAGGGAGTGATTTCCCTGACTCTGTGATCTGATTTCCTTTGATGTTTGCATTACAGTAATAACATTAGCAGCATCCCGAACAACGCTAATGAAATCTTAGACTTGCCATACGTGAGCACACCTCTGTCATCAAATTTGGGTCTATTCTACACAGCTTTCTCTTAGGGATGTTAGCTCAGTGTTGGTGGGGGGAGGGGGAGGGAGGAGGGACCTAAGGGTAGAGGTCAAATTTCATTTGCAAATTCTGGGCCAATGCTCCTGCCTCCTCGGTCATTCCTCTACACTCTGCCTACTCAGAAGCCGAGGTGAGAAAACGGACAGTAGTTAGGACCAAACCCAGGACTGAGGACTTAGGCGGGTCCTGATGAGGGTGAGTAGTGATGGACCTTAATGTACAAACAGTTTGTGCTCACACGTCCAGAACATCGCTTCAGAGCCATTTAGAAAGAAAACAATGCCATCCAAATGAACCGAGGACTCCGATCACTACCTGCAATTTCATTAACAGCCAAGCAGTAAAGAAATATTGAACTGTGTCTTTAAAAAGCTTTTCAATGAATAATTAACACCCAGAAGGAGAGAAAGGGAGAGTCACCACCCTGTCTTCACTGTCATATAGATTTGGAGTCTGAAAATTCATCTCTCCCCAGAAATGTTTGAAACATGGAAGGACAGGCTTTTGCTCTCCGTTAATTCATGCCTCGCTTCAACAGTGAACCTACGGGAGTGGACTGCGTGTGAGTACCCAGGCTAAAATCAGGGTCTGCCAGAAATGGATTATTCTCTGTGTATATGTGAGTGCAAAGGAAAGCCTTGGTTCTAGGTCAGATGGCAAGATAGGAAGATGGGGAGGGTGCAGAGCGGAAATATAGCTGACTGGTATCTTAAGTATGTGCGTTATCTAAAGTCTACAACGAAGAAAGTCACTATCGGATAAGAAACTAGTAAAGCAAAATGATTACTAACCACAGACAACCAAAACCCGAAAGGCTTGGTGCCATGACAGGTCCTACGAATGGAGTCACCAGCCGCTTACCGGGCCACCCCTCCGCATTTCGAGGACAAGCCAATGGATGCTCTGCCTGCGGGCACGGTGACTGCTTACAGGTTTTATTAAAAGCACTTCAAAAAGTAGTAGTGAACAAAAACCAGGGAAATGTTGATGACCCATTGTGGCTGAATGATTTTGAGATTCAGCAAAAGGATTGTGGGTTTCAAAAGCCATAAGGTATTCAGAGCAGCAGGCCCTTGTCAGGCCCTGATCCCAGAGCCAATTACAGTGGAGCAGTTCATTTGAAAGGTAAAGATCTGAAAATCATTTTGTTTTCCTTCTGCCGAGTTCAATTACCATCTTGTTTAAAAGATTCCATTTCCATCTGAATCTGAAGGCTCACTCGGAGCATGGGTGCAGCACGGATGAGGGCAGCTTAGTTGGGCTCCAACTGGAAGCCTGAGGACTAACAATTTGTTCAGAATTTTCATATGTAATCTCACACATCTTGGCTAACGCTGTTGAATTTGTTGAGCCCTCCTGTGCTCATGGAGTATGCCTGGTTAGCTTGTGATCTCTTTCTCTCTCTGTGTCTCTGTCTGTCTCTGTCTGTCTGTCTGTGTCTCTCTCTCTTTCTCTCTAGCGTGTGTGTGTGTCTGTGTGTGTGTGTGTGTGCATAAATTACAAGTGTGAGGAAGGCAGCTGTTGCCTGCCCATGACTTTAAGAGCTCAGCTCACTGATGATTCGCAAATATCCAGAAGCATATTCCATTATCAATTTAATATTTTGGCTGAGTCAAGACACATTAATTCTTTAATAAAACTTATTGTATCTACAATTTGAAGAAATAGATTTTGACAAGGGATAAAACAAGTGACTTAGGAGAAGGGATGTCCTGGGCAGCAGAGGCCAGAATTGGGAACTTCAATTTGGCTTTCAATTTCTGGCAGCTTAGAAAGAAAGAAAGGAAGGGAGGAAGGGAGAAAGGAAGGAAGGAAGGGAGGGATGAAAAGAAAAAGAAAAAAGAAAGATAGGAAACATTATTCTTATTTCCCTGAGGAAGAGGAGATGTTTATGTTCATCTGCAGTGGCAATGTTATTAGCATCATGGATAATTTACAGACAACATCAGTTTGACAAAGACACAGTTCACCTTCTCCAACCTAAGACAAATTTATTTTTCCATATAAGTGTATTAACAACAGGTTGTGAACAATAGCTATCACAAGTAGTAGAGATGATTTTTGTTCTATTTATAATGTAAATAGAACACCTAAATCCAGAATGTGTTTGAGATAACATCCTTTTATTGTTCCAAAAACCTTACCCTTTCATTATTCTGAGAGTTTCCAAATGTATAAAGTCAAAGGATCCAGGTTCTGGAAGGATGGCTCAGTGGGTAAGAGTGCTTGCTTTGTAAGCATGAGGCCCCGAGTTCAAATCTCCAGCCCCGCTATAAACAGCCGAGCATGGCCACCCCGTAACTCCTGCTTTGGTGTGCTAGGTAAATCCTCAGCGCTGGCTGGCTGGCCAGCCTTCCTAGCCGAAGAGGTTAGCTGTTCAGTCTATGTTCCCACCTCACTGCGTGGGGTGGAAAGCAGTAGAGGGATGTGCACAAAGTCCTACTGTGGGCTCCGCATGCCCGTGCTCATGTGTGGGCGCCCACCCACTCCTGTACATGTAATTGAAAGACAAAGACCTACTTTTGTGAGAATGGCCAACTAGAACATAGATTCACAAGGAAATATTTTGCAGCTATTAACCATACTATGTTTACGAGAAGATCCAGACTTCATATCATTAAAAGGTTTTATCAGAGTAGTCACAGAAAGGCCCTCTCATTTTCTTGTTTCTTAAGTGCACACTGTGGCCTTTTAAGGACACACTCAGACTTTACCAAGCAAGTTTATCGGAAGCAGTTCTGACGATGGCGCCTCTCAATGAACCACAGTGGCAATCAGGGTTTGATTCTCAGCTTGTACAGCTGGTCAGGTGGAGAAGGAGAAGGAGCAGGTCGAAGTGGGAGTGGCCTTGAACTCATCTCTGAGTGTGCAAAACGTGGTTTCTTTGCAGTGGACAAGTGGTGCTGTCGGGTTCACATGCAGTTAGCAGGCAGGTCAAGGCCGGACGTGAATTAGGAAACGACAGTGACCATTTAGTTGGTTGCTAAAGGCACAGGTCTGGATGACTGGAAGGATCTTGAACAAAACTTTAACAGGAGTTTTGCTGTTGATGTAAGTTTTTCTAATGTATGTCTTGTTACTCTTTAATTAAATGTATTTTGTTCAATGTATGTCATATTACTTTAATATAAGAACAATGATTAAATTGTACCATGAAGATACCATTTTAAAAATGGGTTTGTATTTAATATAAAAATATATAATCACAAGCTTTTTTTTTACACTAGAATTTCTAGTGTGTTCTTATTCACTTGAGTTAAGTGGACTAATACACAATTTCTATTTTTTGTTTAGTTTTTTTGTCTGTTTGTTTTTCAAGATAGGGTTTCTTTGTGTAATAGCACTGGCTGTCCTAGAACTAGCTCTAGACACCAGAATGGGCTCGAACACATAGATATAAACCCACCTCTGCCTTCCAAGTGCTGGGATTAAAGGCATGTGCCACTACCGCCCAACAATTAGACAATTTCTAGCTACTTTATATAGGAATATAGTTATCACACAATCACTAACAGCAACCATACCTAAACTATGGGCAGGAAAGACGCCAGGCTGCTGAGAGCCTGAACTTATAGGTCTTCTCAATGTTTGAGAAAACGGCGCTTGTCTCCTGATACCCCACTGCCTGAGAACCCAGCATCTGGTTCAGCAATCAGGAAAAACTTAGTGTTGGTCACATGACCTATCAGACCACATCTGGAATCCTGCACTTCAGTCTGTATTCCCAGGAAGCCACATTTAAACATGCAGTCCAAAGCTATCTTCAAAAATAGGGTCTATAACTTTGTTGCTGTAGTACTTAAAGACAGGGCAAAAAAGCTGAGAAGAAAGAAAAACAATAACAAAACAGAGAAACATGAGAATTATTTAAAGATATCAGATCATAATAATCTGATTAAATAAAAGGAACTAATTTTTAAAGATATCTCTGTTTTAGTTTATGCATGATTGTTTTGCCTGCATGTGAGTGTATGTGCCATGTGTATGCAGTACCTGTGGGAGCCAAAAGAGGGCATCAGATTCCACTGGAACTGGATTCATAGATGGCTCAGAGCTGCCATGTGGTTACTGGGAATTGAACCCAGGTAAATTTTAATTGAACCTAGGTAAATCCACAGATATCTCTGTGGTATGCTGGTTTATATTTCGTCAGGTATTTCCTGGAGCGGCACAACCAGATCACACAGTAGCTCTATTTTCCATTTTCTAAGGCCCCTCCATACTGATTTCATAATGGTTATACCAGCTTACATTCCTCCCAACAGTGAATGAATATGTTTCTCTTGAGGTTGGAGATATAGCTCAGTTGGTAGAGTATTTTCCTAGCATGCAAAATGATAGATTTGCTCTCCAGGACCAAATAAATCAAGTATGGTGGTATAGAGATAGATAGATAGATAGATAGATAGATAGATAGATAGATAGATAGATAGATAGATAGATAGATGATAGATGAATATATAGATAGATGATAGATAGATAGATAGATAGATGATGGATAGATAGATAGATGAATAGATAGATAGATAGATAGATAGATAGATAGATAGATAGATAGATAGATAGATAGATATAAATAGAATACAGATAGAGAGATGATATAAGTATGGGTATGGATATAGATATAATCCAACACTCGGGAGGGAAAGGCAGAAGGATTGGAATGTCAAGGTCACCTCAGTTGCACAGCAAGCTGGAGATGCCTAAGTTCCACGAGAGACCCTGTTTTAAAAATAAGTACTTTTAAAGGGTTTCTCTCTCCCCACGTCCTCGTCAGCAAGTTTCCTTGATTACTGCCACTCTGACTGGGGTGAGATCTAATCTCAAAGCCGTTTTAATTTGCTGTAAGCCAAACTCAATGGCTAATCATGTCAAACAGTTTTCTCAAGTATTTTCTGTGTGCTTGCATTTCTCTTTGGAGAAATATCTGTTCAGTTTATTAAAGCTTGTTCTTATGATTTTCAGCACAGTGCTGCCACACTCCTCTGCATTCTGGCCCTGGCTTTATTTATGTACGTTTGTTCACTTCTGCAGTCTGTGTACTGTGTGACAGTGGGAGGTGCACACATGCTAAGTCGCGCACGTGGAGACCAGAGGACAGCTCTGTGCAGTCGCTTCTTTTCTTCTGCGTTTATGTGGTTCTGGAGATGGCATTCAGACCGCCAGACTTGTGTGGTACACACTTCTACTGCTGGTTTGCATGCCACCCCCACCTTGACACAGAGTCTTACTGGGTAGCCCGGAGTGACTTTGAACCTGAGATCCTTCTGTCTCTGTCTTCTGAGCACAGAGATGATAGGTGTGCACCCAAGTCCAGGTCAAATTTTTATTGTAGCATTTAATTTGCTGTAGGAGGAGAGTCATGCAGATGGGGGAATCTCCTAACAATGGATTATTCGTTGAGATTGTTTAAGTTTCTCATAAAGGCTAACAGAAAATCTGAAAGAAGCGAGGATGAGGATTCCAGAAGAATGCGACAGAACATTCCATGGGGTTCGCAGCTCTTGCGTCTATTAGAAGAGTGTAGAGTGGTCCAGCATGTCCCAGGTGGGCAGACAGAGACTGATAACCCCCGTGTGTCATTTGGTATATTATTCCTCAACCCAGATAATTTTTGCAATGTTGAGGATCAGTCTCAGGCTCATACAAGGTAGGTAACCACTGCCACCTTGAACTGCAGCCTTTAAACCAAATTCTTTTTATGTAGAGGACAGTTCTGTGTTTGTTTGACACAAACTAAAGGCATTTGAGAGGACAGAACCTCGATTGAGAAACTGCCTCTACAAGATTGGGCTGTAGGCCATTTTCTTGATTAGTGGCTAATGGGGGAGGCCCAGCCTATTGTGGGTGGTGCCGTCCCTGGGCTAGTGGTCCTGGGTTCTATAAGAAAGCAGGCTGTGCAAGTCATGAGGGACAAGCCAGTAAGCAGCACCCCTCCATGGCCTGTGCATCAGCTCCTGCCTCCAGGTTCCTGCCCCATTTGAGTTCCAGTCCTGACTCCCTTCCATGACGAACAGTGATATGAAAGCATAAGGCAAATTAACCATTTTCTCTCCAAGTTGCTTTGGTCATGGTGTTTCATCATAGCAATAGTATAACCCAAACTAATTTACTCGTATAACCCAGGCAGGCCTTGAATTTGCCATCCTCAGCCTCAGCATCCTGAACAGCTGCAACGTACCGATGTGCGTGTTACCAGATCAGACTTGAAAAGGACCTCTTGTAACCATGTGTCACGTTTGCTCAGTAGATGTTGCCAGTGCGGCTCTGTGTTCGCCTGGCTTTTAAATAGCTAATGCAGGAAAACATGGTGTAAGAAGGGTCTGATAAAGTAAGGCCCCTCTGGAAGCCTCTATTCCAGCAATTCTGCATGGTAGGAAAGCATTTGTTGTTGTTTCCCCGGTCCCTCGGTTTGACGGATGTCCGTAGGGTGCTGGCTGTATTCTGTAGCGAGCACTGCGGATACAGTGAATGTTTTCTGTGAGTTTCTGTGCTAAGCATCATTTACTGGGGCGCTGTTTAATACCGCGAGATGCTAATGGAGTGAAATGCATGGGGCAGCAGGCCCACCCTTCTCTGTGCTTTCTTCCTCTCCTCCCACCCCAGCTGGCTGTGATGGTTACGTTCTGTTCACCTCCCTTTTACCAACCACAGGCTTCCAACGCGGGCAAGTGGTGCGCCATTTACTCTTTTTTAACTCAGCGGTTAGAACACTGGTCTGAGACTCAAGAGCCCTGTGACATTCTATACATTTGTTCAAGTGTGCACTGTTGTCAGTGCGGCAGCCATTTACAGCAGCGAGAGGGGCCTGGGGCACAGGAGCAGAACAGACAACCTGAGGCCATTGATTTCGTCCCACGGTAACTGTTATTTCCATTTAAGCTCTTTATTTCCCTATGAAACAAGATGAAATGTTTCTCTCCACGACCTAATTCGCATTTTGGTTTACATTGGTGATATTTTTCTATAAATACCAAAATTCAGAGTTTAAGAAATGAATTTCAGTTCTAAGGAGAAAGAACACGTGGAATTCTTTGGCACTATTTAGGGAGAGTGTACCAGTGGCAGTTAATGACTGAGGATGCTGGCGCTGACGCCCTCCTATCCAATCTCATCTTTCACATCCCCTGACTTATTTGCTTACATCAAATCAAATCAAATCAAAACTGTCAAACTGCATTTCTGTGTTTTTTTTCACATACATTTTTTTGAAATTTTATATGAACTTTATGATTTTTCCAATATATAAAAGAAAGCAGAAAAGGAAGTAACTAGGAGCAATAAAAGTTTGGATTCTATCCACGGGCTGTGCTAAGATGTAAGAACTGGGAGAATATTCCAAGCAGGTTTATCTCCATGGCTGGAAGATAGTTTTCATACTACAAGAGGAGGAAAGTAACCATCATTGTCACCCAGCTACAAACCCTGTAACACACAATAGTGACCTGCTCGTAAGATAGAAGGGTGCCATTGTGACGCAGGTGCTTCGGGAGTAGTCAACCGCTTTTTAAAATTGGATTTAAGGCCCAATCCATGAGATGGAACCCATACTTGACATTGTGGCCAAGAACCTGAGACCACATAGATCGTGGGCCTAGAGGAAAATCTACCACTTTTATTCTGCTAAAGGAACATATCAATAAAATAACTCCTAATGGCATCGTGCTACGCCCATATGTAAGAGCCTTCGTCAGCTATCATCAGAGAAGTTTCTTTTTGCTGTAGGTAGTAATTAGCACAAGGACTCATAACTGGAAAATAGGCAGATAGTGAGAGACTTGGGAACACTCAGTCTTAAATCCTCACCTCAACTCTCAGAAATCTTTGGAGTGGGATGGGAAGAAAGGGAATCTTACAATCCTGTCCCTAGCTACAAGCTGAAGGAACTTGCCCATCTGTAAGTCAGCAAAGCTGGCTTCCACATACAGGCACCCAGGGAGGAGGAAGGAAGGCCAGAGCGATGGGTGATTCAAGGAAACAGTGTCTTCCAGACACAGAGGACTAATACACTTATGACTTCACAGAGACTGACTGCACAGGTCCAAACCAGACAAAAGCACAGTACTGTGAAGGGGAAGTGGGCACAGAGCCCCACCCCCTACCAAGAATCTTTTTGTAGTTAATACTTGCTGGGAAGGGGAAAACAGTTTTCTCTGGTGTACTGTCAGTTAGTATATCGGCCACGGGGCCAGGAGTAGTCAGCCAACACAGAAAGGACTCCATGTACTTTTTTGTGCACTTTTTGTTGTTTTGTTTTTGCTTTTGTTTTTTTTGTCTTATTATTTGATTTTTAATTTGTTTTTCCTTTCTCTTCTTTCTTTCTTCCTTCCTTCCTTTGTTCCTTCCTTCCTTCTTTCCTTCCATCTTCTTTTTTTGAGAGAGGGAAAGAAAATGAAGTTGGGTTGGTAGGGAAATGGGACAGACTTGAGATGAGTTGGGAGAGAGAAAATAAAATATGCTCAAAATATAGTGTATGAAAAAATAGTTAACATGAAATTTTTTAAAGAGTCAGTCCTCCTTTCATACGCGATGAAGGCCTCCCATCCAAGAATCAGGCCAGCTGGCCTTCCTTCCTCCTCCCCGGGTGCCCGCATGCTGAAGCCAGCTTGGCTGACTCACAGATGGACAAGTTCCTTCAGCTCTGTAGCCAGGGACAGGCCTGGTGGGAGGATTTACACCATGGAAACTGACCAACACTACACTTCAGCTGCTCACAGACGGACACCCCATCGTGTGTCCTTAAAGTGCTTTTAAAGATCAGTGTGACGTCTCTAGTTGATGTCAGGGACGGGACCATATTTTGTGTGCTCCCCTCCCCGCAAAACTGGATCTCTTTATGTAATTCAGACTAGCTTTGAACTCTCGATCTTCCTGCCTAGGCCTCCTGAGTTACACAGTGAAGCTTTTTTATTTTTCAATCTCCAGAGTGTTGGGCATACTGTATGCGTTTAAAACATGTTTCCCACCACTCTTAAGGAGTGTGCTGCCTTGTCTTCTTGCCATAGCGATGCCTTAACAGTATCCACTTTGCCTTGTGAAATCTGTATCTTGCATTTTTAAATATGATTTGAAATTGCTCTGATAGGTAGTTTCTTTCCCTCTCTGTACAAAGTAATTTCAAAAGCATCACAATGCTAAGCACTCTCTGCCTGCAGAGACACGCCCCAGGGAATGATGGTCTCTTGGGGCCGATGCACTCTCTGGCATTGCTGAACTCTGGCAAAAACTACCAGCTCACACTCCCCGAGCGGTGGGTCTCTTTCGGGAGTTTAGCTTGATGCTTTTTAACAATGGAAAACAAACAAACAAGCGAAAAACTAAACCAAATCAAAACCCTTTATGTTACTTTGAAACAGGATTTCATGTAGCCCAGCCTAACTTAGAACGGACTTTGTAGCCAAGGATGACCATGGACATCTGATCCTCCTGCCTGTATCTCCCAGTGCATTGTTGCTGCCAGCTCTGTCCTTGAGAATGTTGGGGAGGGTTGAGGGCAGGTGACATCAGGAAGGTGCTTCTGGATCCGCAAAGGTCCCTAGAGGAACCACAAGGATGAAACATGTTCAGACACGGCCAGTAACAGTTCTAAACGTGTTTCTCGGAGTCGCGACCTTTTCACATTTTCCTTTCTGCAGTCCTCCTATTTGCAGTCCGTGGCCATTCTCCTGCTAAGTTCTTAGCCTAAAGCAGAGTGTTCTGTGTTCTTTCTCCTCTTCTTTGCCCCTCCTCCTCCTCCTCCTCCTCCTCCTCCTCCTCTTTTGTACCCAAGAATCAAATCCAGGGCTTTGTGCATGGTAGGCAAGTGTTCGACCATTAAGCTGCACCCCCAGCTCCAGGCTGAGACAGGGAGACAGGGTCATTCTATGTAGTCTGTGTTGGCCTGACATCCACCCTCCTGTTTCCACAAGCGCTATGGTTATAGGCAAGCCCCGCCACGCCCTGTTCTTGAGCCATTTGGTTTATGCAGCCATTGAGGAGATGCAGATCACAAAACAAAAGTGAAGCATCCTCATTTGAATTCAGACATGTGAGACAGACTGTAATTAGCTTTTTGTTGAGGGGGGGGTCTTGGAGAGGATGCGGTACATCGTGTCCCAGCATCCTTTAGCAGGTGGCAGAAGCTGAGCATATCAACTCAGAAGTTAGGAGGTGAAGGCAGGAAGATTTACGTATGTAGCCAGAGTGGACCACAGAGCAAGATTCCCTTTGGGGGAGGGGGTAAAAGGAGATACAGGAGAAAGAAACAAAGATATATGATTTCTTCTCCCCTGATTGGCACCTTTATTTCAACAGGCCACTATAATGCCCAATAACCTTGCTTGTTTTTAATTTCTTAAATAAAGTTCTCCTTATATATAAAGAACAGAAGTTATGCTTTTCTGTCTAGCCTGAGATGTTTAAAGTCACCCACTGGCCGCCTTTTCTGTCAGTCATATCTGGGGGAGGGGAAAACGGGGTTTCTGATAGGCCTGTCTACTGTGTTCCATGGACCATTGAGAAGGAAGACACGGCCATTTTCCCCCAATCTCAAACCACTTGGCTTGCTTTCAGTGTGGAAAGTTCCTTTGAGTTCATCCACCACTCTCTGCCCTTCCCACTGCCTGTTAAGCAACAAAACAAAACAAAAACCTGATCCCCACGGGAGGTGAGAAAGCAATCAAATTTACCTCAATTTGCTTATCCAGTGGTTTCAAATCCCTGCTCTCAAAGGCACTGCACGGATAATGTCTTTCTCCCTGGGCTATGTAGCGGCAGGTGGGGACGCCAGGCCACCATACCACCCTGGTGGGCAGTCTGCAGGGTCTCATTTCCGTGTCCAGAGCCAACTTTGTGAAAACACCCCATCACTCCCGTCTGGCTTTCTAAAACCTAAGTCCATGCTGGTTCCTGGGGCATGGTAACTCTCTTAGGGTTTGTATTGCTGTGAGGAGACACCACGACCACAGCAACTCTTACAAAGGAAAACATTTCACTGGGGCTGGCTTGCGGTTCAGAGGTTCAGCCCATTATCATCATGGTGGGGTATGGTGCTGGAGAAGGAGCGGAGAGGGCTATACCTGCATCAGCAGGCAGCAGGAAAGAGAGGGAAGCCACTGGCCTGCCTTGAGACTCTGAAACCTCAAAGCCCACCCCCAAGGACACACTTCCTTCAACAAGGCCACACCTACTCCACCAAGGCCACAGGTCCTAATGGTGCCATTTCCTATGGAGGGCATTTTCATTCAAAGCAGCACAGTAAGCATAGGCCTTTGTAGAGTTTTTGGTGTTTCTTCAGTTATGGAGTGACTGAATCATGCCCCACCCCTCTGGTTCACCTGCAATTAGTTCTTATGGTTGAATTAAAACAGAGAAAACAGGCAGGATTCTTTTTAAACCATTTTCTCTGTTTTACTGAGCACCAGAGGCCGGGTCATTGTGTATGCTAAGCAGGCACTCGACCACTGAGCTATATCCCAAGCTCTCAGGTGTTTGAGACAGGGTCTTTCTACGTAGACAAGACGGGCCTTGAAGTCCATCCTCCTGCATCCACACATGTTGAGATTACAGTGAGTACCACCACACCACATTTTGGATCCATTTACATAAAGGTTGACAAGACCCTGGTCAGAAAACCAAAGCTGATCTCTTTCTAACTTGAGTACAGGAATGCTTGCCGAATGGGGGCCACAGAAGCCGGTTTAATGGTCCAGAGAACACCATGGGCTCCTTCAAGAAAACTCCCACTGAGACAGAAGGACAACTGGCAAGACAAGCCAGACCCAGCAACAACACCCTAGCAGCATTCATGTCAGTGCTTAATTCAATGCCAAACTGAATAGCATGACAAGATTCTGTCTCACAATAAAAAATAAGGCAGAGGGCCTAGTGACATAGTCCTTAACTATGTGCATAGAACTGGTTTCCATTCTTAGTACTGAAAAGAAAATCTAGGGAGTTTCCTAAGCGGCTGGACATTCCATATCCTTGTATCATTATAAGCACATCTATCTGCTGCTGAAATTCTCTAATACAGCAAGTGTTTGAGATAGTGTATAATGGATGTAAGCCCAGTATGTTGATGCATGTCTCTTAACCCCACCCTCAGAAGGCTCTTGCGGAGCTCGAATCCATGCTCAGCTAAGATGTAAGCTCTGTCTCACAAAACAAGCAATTTTAGTTATAAAGACTCTGGCCGTATGAAACTTTATTTGTCCCTGTGGTGCCATAATTCTTGACAAAACAACAAACAAAAGAGAAAAGTTTGTCCTCATAAGATTCTGGGTGTTAAAAAAATCTCTATATAGTTGTGTTCAGTGTGTCCCAGTAACAACGTCTGAGGCCCCCGTGGCAGGATGGGGACTTCTGAACCACTCACCTCTTCCCGCTCACCTGTCCTGAGAACACCTCCAAGCCCGTGCCCCAAAGATGCCACTCATGGCTCAGGATCCCAGACCAGGAGTTTGTTCCAGTTGCTTAGCAACATCAGTTTTTGTTGCTCTGTGGATCAATGGTATCATGCCAGGAGACGCTCAGTTTGCTCTGAACAAAGACAGGTGGGTTGCACTTCCAGGTCACTGCCAAAATAGTTCTGCCATTGTGTGCCTGATCTACCAGTTACTTTTCTCGTGGCTGTGATAAAAACACCTGGCAGATGAACTACAGCGGAAGCGACGTTTATTTTGCCTCTGAGTTTAAGAGGGGGTATGGCCCATTATGGTAGGATGCTAGGTCAGCAATGGTAGTGTGAGGAGGCTGATCACTCACATTCAGAGTGAGTCTTCCCTCCCTTGTCAAACATCTTTGGAAACACACACACAGACAAGCCCCGAAGGGAGTTTCCGAAAAGATTCCACATCTAGTTAGGACGACAATGGAGATCACATCACACTTGACGCCCGAAGGGCCACCAACAGCACTGCAGCAACAGTAGCCACCACTGCTAGCAACCCACGAAGGAAGTTGGTGGCTGGTGTGGCACAGCCACTGAGGCCTCAGAGAATATGCTGTCACTGTGGAGAAGTCATGATTGACACCTGAGGTGTAGGACAGCCACCACTACAGAGACAAGGGTACCAGTTCCATTATGTGTTAAACTTAGCAACTGGCAACCTGGATGTCAGAGGCTGACATGCTCTTGAGAGTGTGGAACCAGCTCTGTAGTGATGCAGGAGAAAAAGCAACGCAAAACATCGACAACCAGAGAGCAGCATTGAGGTGGCAATGCAAGCACAAGGACCTCAGTTCAGATCAGCGCCAGCACCAAAAGCCGCACGTGCCGGTGTGGGCTGTAGTGGTCGTTCTGGGAGACGGAGACAGGAGGATTCTGGGGCTCACTGCACGTGCCGGTGTGGGCTGTAGTGGCCATTCTGAGAGACGGAGACAGGAGGATTCTGGGGCTCACTGCACGTGCCGGTGTGGGCTGTAGTGGCCGTTTTGGGAGGCGGAGATAGCAGAATTCTGGAGCTCACTGCACAGAGAGTTTTAGCTGGACTGATGCACTCCAGGTTCTGGGAGAGGCCCTGTCTCATAGGCTAAGGTGGAGAGTAATGGAGGTAGACAGCCAATATTGGCCTCTGATCCCCACATAAACGTACATTCATGTGCGCCTGCACACAACGTGTGCACACATATCTCCCAAACTATTACTCAATAAGTTTCAAAGGAGGAAAACTCTTCCCTATGAGAAAAAAAATCAGTAACTAGAAATCTTATTTATTAGCAATTCACATTATCCCAGATGGCATATCAACCTTCAGCATTTTCCAAATAACTAATACCAATGTGGGAGGTCACATGACTTTCCCATTACCTGTAGCTCACTGATCTCTCCATCACCCCAGTCACATGGTCTGTGTCAGTCCCAGCTCCTGCTGCTCACATCAACTTTCTCGACAGGCTGTCACCACGTCTACATGTTCCATTTGGCCTGAAACCACGCACTCAACACTCCATACATGCTGAGATCATACTGACTTACTTCCAGAGAGACATTCTCTAGTCTTTCAAACACTTGACACATTTTTAGATTCTTTTAGCCAATTTGTTAAAGGAAATATTCACGTTACTTTTTGTATGCGTTATCATCCGTAACTAACCTCAGCCGTTCTCAGTTAATATCAAAACCACCTTTTCTAAGTCAGTAAATCTAGGGACTTGGCCATTCAATAAAGTGAAATTTGTCTTTCAGAGCATCGATCTCTGGTGCATCGATCTACAGAATCAGTGTAAAGAAACCAAGGCAGCTGAATACGAGGCTTATGCTACACCGAACAATTCCTACCGAATATAAACATGCATTGACAGTTTTGAAGTATTTGACTAAAGAACACTCCAGTGGAAAACACATCAGAACCCATCACGCGTTTTGTCAATGATCAATACAGAACGCTCCCTGGAAGGATGTAGATGCAGATGGGGTTGAACCGTCTATCACCACTGATCCTTGTAAACAGCCGAGACAGCCCCAGATGCTGCCAATAGACGCTTTTCTGACTGCTGGATCTCACATTAGCTTTCTTCTCGGTGGCCTCCCATAGGAACTTCGTCCCATGGTCTTGGGAAGAGGTTTTTGCTCGTTATGAGCCATAATGGCCATATTGTTGAGTTTTGGGGTTTTCTTAGTTGTTTCGTTTGTTTTGTTTTGTTTGGAGACAGTCTCATTTAGTCATTCCGGCCTTGGACTCATAGGTACCAAAGACGACACTGAACTTTTGATCCCTCTGCCTTCACTTCCCAAATGCTAAACTAGTAGGCATGAGCCACCGCCATCAGGGTTCTGGAGGTTAAGCCTAGGCTGGGGTCTTGTGTCTTCTAGACGAGCATTCCACCACTGAGGCACATCCACAGCTACCATAATAATTATCACTTATGTAATATATTACTCTCCAAAATAACACACACTTTTGTCTATATTAATGAGGCAGTGAACCAGTCATGTCATGGTAAACTCTTAATCAAAAAGAATTTTATAGCACAGTGTAAATGAGTATTTGAATACTTCACCTGAAATGTCGGCTTTCTATATTTCTGTATTGTTTTCATATGGAAATTTCAGTCAAGTCAGGAATCAGACTTATCTACTCAGACTGCCAGACCCCTAGGCCAGGCTGGTTCTAGAAGCACCGTGTTTTCAGGACTGGTCAGCTGCCACAGTGCTGCAGCCTCCCCTAAGGCACTGAGCAACACTGAGCACAGATGTACCTGGCCAAGAGCAAAGCTGAGATGGGGTCGTCTGAACGGCGTTTTGATTGATCGTAATTCAAACTGGCCGCATCCATGAAAATCAAAGCATTAGTAACTTTCCTGAGGAGAGAAGAAAGCCAAAGTGCTACTGGCTACAAAGACAAGCTTTTGCATGACTTACAGACAGGATTTCATGCGCTGGATTCATCTAGTATGTGTGGTATCTATTTGGATGCCAGACCAGCTTGCCCCAACTAGGCACCATTCTAGTTTACTACTGGAAACAATGCAGAGAACCATTAACCAATCTTGAGTTATGCTCAGCCTGGTGACCAGTGGAGATACTCTTGCTATTCTTTCTGAATGGCAGTAACTCCCTCTGAGCTGAGCCCGACCCAAATGATCATAACCTATAACTACGATCTAAAGTGAAAGAGCAAACTCTCTGGGCATTGAAAACCAAAATAGTTTCTTAACTCCTTTCCTCCCCTCACCCCGAAACATAGGTTATATGCAATCTCTTGTCACAACAAGATAATGTGCTACCAGAAATAGTATAATAAAACAATCACTCTTGTTTCTGTTGTAAAATTGAACTATATTGTGGCAATAGAAGACACTGAGCTCTGACTTTTTATTTTTATTGAAGTCAAAAATCCAGACCATGTCTTTTTTTTTTGCATAGATATTAACCGAGTTGTGACTGTGCTAACCGAGGATCAGCTGCTTAATTCCTCACTTTACCCACTTAGTGATGATGGCTTTTTGTCACCCTGCAGCCCATATGGTTTATAAATGACTGATACAACTAAGCGCCTGTTCTAGCCATAGGAATATATCCACAAGAGAAGCAGAGATTGTGCTGTTACAACACACTGTCTAGAGATATAAGAATCAACAACTGAATACAAGTGTTAGCAATTCTATAAAATAAGGATTCTATCAAAATACCAAATGCTGATCACATAGCCTTTCTGTTTTCTTTTTGATATTGGCTGTATCTCATCACTGCAAAGTCAGTTCAGAATCTACTCTGTTTATTGCTAGAAATTCAGGGACCTTGGTAATAGAGAAATGACCAAAGACGTTGTAAAGACAGCTGAAGAGGCAGAGGAAGGCAGATGTAGCAGGGTGGATTTGGCTCAATGCTAAAAGGAGAAACATGATTGGTAGGAGTGAGCTGATCTGATTGGCAGTTAGCTTTCTCATTTCATCAGTGATACAAACTGTTCTGTATGTGAATGATAAACTGAAATGGGAGAAAAGGGCCAGCTTGGGCACTGTTTGAGTAGGAGGACATTGTTACTGTGGTAACTGCAGAAAGAGTGAGAAAGACAGACAGGAAGTATTGAAAGGGTTAAAACAGCTGACTAAGGGGGAAGGTTAAGAACAGGGCACAAAACTAAGAGAAACACCAGACTGAGATCTCAGAGTTCCATGGAAGTGATGGGACTTGATTAAAGAGACTACAAACATGCACAGACTACAAACACGCACAGACTACAAACACAGACTACAAACACGCACAGACTACAAACAGACAGAGTACAAACATGCACAGACTACAAACACACATAGACTACAAACACACAGATTGCAAACACACACAGACTACAAACACACAGACTACAAACACACAGACTACAAACACACATAGGCTACAAACACACAGACTACAAACACACAGACTACAAACACACATAGACTACAAACACACATAGACTACAAACACACAGACTACAAACACACAGACTACAAACACACAGACTACAAACACACATAGGCTACAAACACACAGACTACAAACACACAGACTACAAACACACAGACTACAAACACACAGACTACAAACACACATAGACTACAAACACACATAGACTACAAACACATAGACTACAAACACACAGACTACAAACACACATAGACTACAAACACACATAGACTACAAACACACAGACTACAAACACACAGACTACAAGCACACAGACCACAAACACGCACAGACTACAAACACACATAGACTACAAAAACACATAGACTACAAACACACAGACTACAAACACACAGACTACAAGCACACAGACCACAAACACGCACAGACTACAAACACACAGATAACAAACACGCACAGAATATAAACACACACAGGCTACAAATACTCACAGACTACAAACACACAGATTACAAACACGCACAGACTACAAACACACAGAGACTACAAATACACACATACTACAAACACACACAGACTACAAATACTCACAGACTACAAACACACAGACTACAAACACACAGAGACTACAAACACACAGAGACTACAAACACATAGACCACAAACACACACAGACTACAAACACACATAGACTACAAACACACAGGCTACAAACCACAGACTACAAACACACAGACTACAAACACACACAGACTACAAACACGCACAGACTATAGACACGCACAGACTACAAACACACACAGACTACAAACACATAGACCACAAACACACACAGACTACAAACACACACAGACTACAAACACACAGACTACAAACACACATAGGCTACAAACACACAGACTACAAACACACAGACTACAAACACACATAGACTACAAACACATAGACCACAAACACACACAGACTACAAACACACACAGACTACAAACACACATAACACAGATGAACACTTGGTATCACTTCTCTTGTGAGCCATGTTGACACACTGGTAGCGTGAACCGATGATGTGACCAGAGAGGATTTCCCCTGGGCGGGGTGTGGAGGTGACAGTGGGCAGGGAGGCCACGGGGGCTTTGAAGGTGTTGCCTGTGTTATGTCCAGGTACAAAGGCTGTGACAGGACATGCCAAGCTTGTGGAGCTGCTTCATCTGTGAACTCACCGTCCATGGACTTCTCTCTCGTTGTGTCTTATACTTCGATATAAAGTAAAATAAAGCTTCAGTCACAGATTAGTTGCTGAAGAGTGTGAGCCAAGAGGACAGGACAAAGGTGATTCTCTGCTTGTTCCTCTCCTATATGTGTGCTGGAAGTTGGCTGCTATAGGGTCCACTCTGTCCCTTTAAAAATAAATGTCAGTGTTCTAATATCTAGGACATCAAAATGGAACATTAGGATCATTGCAGATAAGGTTCTGGGCAATCCCAATCCTGTCTGGCTGGTGTCCTTAGAAGACACTTGTGTGAAGGCACAGGCACTAGAAATCTACGTGAGGATGAAAGACAGATTTGTCAGAGATTCCCAGCAAATAATCCAAGTCCTGGACAAACCACCAGATTTTTCTGACCACTTTAAAGAGGGAACTCAGCTCAGCAGACAACGTCAATTGTGTGTCTCATCTCCAGAATTATGGAAGAATAAAGTTCTGTTGTCTTAAACCACAATTCCGTGGTACTTTGTTGAGGCAGCCCAGCCACTACAGATGCTTCAGTGTCAGTGAGAGGCAGCAGGAGGCATCACAGCCAGACAGCATGCAGGAGTGGCGGATACACAGACGCTGCAGCAAACTCTCTCTCCAGGTCCTTGGACAGCCTCTCAGGCTGGAGGGGAGAGGGTAGGCTCCCTTAGGCTCTTTCCTCAGGCGCTGCTTTGATAGCTAGTTCTTCCATCAAAGTCTCAACTACACAATCCCTGAGCCCCTCCTGATCTGAAGGAGGAACCTGGCTCGTCTTAATGACGTTCATTCACACATTGCTATTCTCAGTGCAAGTTTGCGAGAACTGTTGTCAATGAAAGCTTTCAAACAAAAGAAATAAACTCTTCTAGTTCCAACATGTAGATTTTTCCTCTCAGTGGTAAAAGATGGGGTTTGTAGTAGTAGTAGTAGTAGTAGTAGTAGTAGTAGATCATTGACTGTGTTTCAAAACTCAAAATTATTCCAACCCAGAAGCAGGAAGGCCAAGCTTGAGATAGGCTACTATAATTTTAACAACAATATTATGAGGCCAGGGAGCATTTCATCTTCAGCTCTTCAACACAAGTACTGTGATTACCCCCATTTTATAGACAAGGGATCTAAGTCTTCAAGAGCCTAAATTATCCAAAGTGACACATATAGAAACTGTTAACATTTAGGACTTACCCCCAAATCTGTCACACAGCAAAGTGACATTTTTCGCCATGTCAAATGAGAAAGGAAAGTTCTCCCCTCAAAGGTCAACAATTGGGGAGAGGGGAAGAACTAATCTACCTTACAAACAGATGGGGTTCCCTTCCAGGCTCTTAATTATGGTTAGAGTTCAATGGTAGAAATGACACCACTGTTCTGTAGATGAAGCTTTTGTGTGTGTGGAGGGGGTAAGCAGCTTCATTAAAGTCACATAGGCATTCCATAGCCCAAGCCGAATTCTCGCCATAGCAGTATCTCTGTACAGTGTGTTACAATGACTCCAGCCTTCTGCACTGCACTGCCTGTAAATGCTCGTGTTTATCAGAATGGTACGGGACCAGATCTAGCTCCTGGGGTCGTGTAGGGATACCTGTTCCTCAGAGTAATCAAAGTTATCCTCTTACACAACCATCTTTAAGAGCAGTCGGCACTGTAAAGAAATATTTAGTGGGATGAACCAATAGGCTTAATTAAGATCCATTAAGATCCAAGACTAAATTGGATGTTCTGAGAAATAAAAAACTCAATGGGACAATTCCAGACACAGCCTTGATGGGGCTCAAATAAACGTGAACCTTATTTGATGGCCACAAGCATTTTCAGATTGATGTATGTTAAGTTCATTATTTGTAAACATTGTAAATTGGTAGATACAGTGTGGGTAGAGCCTTAAAACAGACAGCTGTCCAAGGTAGAAATAGGAGCGTAAGAAAGGCAATGGAATGTTACAGTGCCTGTAATCACTACTCTCTACTTACAGCAGGGTCTCCCTGCCCCACCTAAAGCTTCTTCCTCTCCTATAACAGGCAGTTTCAGTGATTCACCTCCCAGAGAGCCATTTGAAGAAGCTGTACATGTATAGGGGGCAGTGGGTCCTAGCAAGGCAAAAATTCAAGTTGGTGGTTCTGAAACTCTAATGTGATTCAGGGATACCTCAGGAAACACAAATTTTTGGACCTCCCCAGAGCTTCTGAATGGTCAGGTCTTGGGAGAGACCTGAGAACTTGTGTGCCCAGCATCTGTCCGGACAAGAACCAGGTTGAAAGCACAGTGCTGCCACTTTGAGAACCTTGGGTCTCCAAGAAAGCCCTCTGTCATGACAACTGAACTTTCAGTTAGTTGTAGGTTCATACATGTGAGGGCAGAGTTTGGGGTTTAAAATTGAAAAAAAATATCAGCGCCTCTATTCTCACCAAAAACAGAAACCAAGAAATGTAAAATTAAAGCAAAGAAATACCAATCATCTTGTCACAAAACCAGTGTGTACCTGCCCATGCTGTCCTAAGACTTGCAGATACAGATTGTCCTAAAGGAACATCACCGTTTTCCTCATTTAGCCACTAATGAAAGTGCAGACAGGAACGGCCGTAAATAATTCACCAAGACCATCGAATTAAAGAAATGGAGAGAGAAAGAAATGAGAAAGGAAAAGAGGAGAAACTTCCACTTTAATGCAGATTTTCTATTTTCCTTCTGTACAAAATATGCAGCTGGGACAAAGAAAGACTCCTGGCCTTGTACTGGTTAGTTTTAGGTCAACCTGATACAAGCTACAGTCGTTTTGGAAGAGGGAACCTCAAGTAAGCAAATGTCCCCAGCAGATTAACCTGTAGGCAAGCCTGTGGTGCATTTTCTTGGTGAATAGTTGATGTAGGAAGGCCCAGCTCCTTGTAGGTAGTGCCACCCCTGGGATGATAGTCTTAGGTGTTATAAGAAGGCAGACTGAGCAAGCCACAAAGAACAAGACAGTAGTAAGCAGTGCCCCTCGATGACTTCTGCTTCAGTTCCTGCCTCCAGGTTCCTGTCATGATTAAATTCCTGTCCTGATGTATAGGATGAAATAAACCCTTTCCTCTCTGGTCATGGTGGAAACCCTGAGTAACAAAGAGAAGCAAATCGAGGCTTGGAGATTAAACAAACAAACAAACAAACAAATTCTCTGCCCCTCTGCAACAATGAACAACTTAGAAGATGCCCAGTTGTCTCTCCCTATCCAGCATCCTTCAGGACAGTTCTAAAGACAAAAGACCTTCTGATTAAAATGGAAAGAGCATGAAGCTGGGGTCTGGACTCTGCAGTTCCTCTTTGAGCTCACCACACAATGTGATGAGAGAACAATTCTTCCCCACAGGGCTGCCCCGGGAATTCACGGTGAAGAGGATGTAATGTCATATTTTATAAACTGAAGAACACTGAGAGGTCGTGGCTATACTACAGTGGTGGATTTGATGTGACTAAGGGGCTCATTGACATTTCATTACCAGGGTCACTGGCAGATGGACTGGAATGGCGGGGGAATGGAATAATTACACTCAAAGCTTTTATGTTGGTCACTATTTTATAAGTTCTTGGACTTAGCTGACTGTGTCCTGAGCATGGAGAATTTCTAGAACATTGATATTTAGCTTTCAGATGCTTATGGCTCTTGGTTGGTGGACTATTGGGCCACATCTTGGTCCTTCTAACTAGCAGGATTTCTGCTTTGGCTGCACAGTCCATACTGAAGGCCATGTTTACCTGAGTATCAGCCATGATAGACTTGAAACAATATAGAAACCTTTGAGGCAAGTCCCAAAACAACCAAGGTCAAGTTACAATGGCATAGGGACTGCTCTGCTTGGATTAGCACCCATGATCTGCAGCAATGACAACAGGGTCACTTGCCCACAATCTCTGCTTAGGGGAATGTGCTCATTCTAGAGTTGGAATGTGTGGATACTATTTATAGGAAGCATGGTACGCACGTCCATGACCTTTTTGCAGCATAAAAAAGCAAACCACGGTGAAGCCTGAGGAGGGATTTATGGCTGGTGTAGATAAACCAAAAGCCCCAATGCGCTTTGTAACCGGGGTCATACCACCATCCATCATGTGTGCAGGGAGGTAGAGCAAGGAAGACACAGGATAGAGTTGGAGGAAAGAAGAACTGGTAAGAAATGTTTGATTTGGGGGGAAATGTTACTTCTGTTATTCTTTTATTTTATAATCCAAAAGAAAGCTGCTTCTATGAATCTAAGCAGATCTGCTTAGATTGTAGCACAGACACCTGAGCTGTGTGGGTGAAGGCCACGTGGCCCAGGCTGGGTTAGGGCTTCCACTTGTGCCCCATGCTCGACGGTATTGGGTAGTGTGTGTACTCTACACCCTTGACTGTGGGTGTGATGTGACTGTTTGAGTTTCTGCCCTGACACAGACTCTGTGGTCCAGAGAGGGCCAAGGTTCTACCTTGCACTGGCAGCCAAATTTGGAAACATTTAAGCCATTCCCAGGCAGTGCTGGTTTTGAAAGCATAAAAGGGTCATAGAACACAGCTGAGATTTTGTAGTCTGTGAGGCTCTTGGTGAAGGTGGAGCATCAGTTGCAATAGACACCCCAGGATTGAAGGGGTCATGGAGAGAGGTTGAAGGGCAGGGTCAGAATCCCTAAGGAGAGCCCAGTTGCAATGGAGACCCCAATAGTTTGGAGATGTCAGTACCTTTGATGACCACCGAGGACAGTAGCAGCTGTAGAAGGAAAAAGCCTGAGCCTAGGAGACAAGTTGTGCGTTCTTCAGGTGGCAGAGCTGGAGAAAGGGAGCTGCCAGCTCTTTGGAGCCTCAAGGGTTATGAATGGGTCCATAAAGCACTGAATTTTTTACACTGTTGACTATTGCTATATTTGATATTATTGTAACTGTGCCCTGATGTTTCCATCTTGGAGTGAGAACGTATATAACTCAGTTTTTTATTCTACAGAAATAATAGGAGTTCATGAGACTTTGGAATTTTGGAGAGACTTTAGATATTTTAGAGGGATTTGATCTGTAAAGGAGACATTTGATGTTTTAAAGGGACTGAAGGCTTTAAAGCGCTGGAATTTTAAAGACTGTGAAATCTTTAAAAGTTGGAATGTGTTTTAGATCGAGATATATTAATACCTGGAGATAAACGGGAGTGAAAGATTATGGTTTAATGGTAATGTGTTTGTGTGCCAAGCTGAAAAGGGATCAATTATCCTGGTTCGTGTTTATGTCAACTTGACACAAGTTATAGTCCTTTGGGAAAGGTGGCTCTCAACTGAGAAAATGCCTCTATGAGTTTGTCCTATAGACAAATCTCCTGGACATTTTCTCTTTCTTTCTTCTTTCCTTAATTCCATTCTTTCCTTTCTCCCTCCCTCCCTTCCTTCTTTCCTTCCTTCCTTCCTTCAATCCTTCCTTCCTTTAATTAGTGGTTGCTATGAGAGGGCACAGCCCACTGTGGGTGGTACCAAACAGAGGCAGGTGATACTGAATTGTATAAGAAAAAAATACAAAACAGGCTACGCAAGACAGAGAAACAAGCCAGTAAGCAGCACCCTCCACAGCCTTTGCTTTAGCTCCGGCTTCCAGGTTCTTGCCTTGAATTCTGCCCTGACTTCCTTCAGCAATAGATTGTTATCTGAGAGTTGTAAACCCTTTCCTCTCCAAGTTGGTGTTGGTCATAGTGTTTCACCACAGCAAACGAAACCAAACTAAGACAGTTGGAGTGGAAATACAGTGGTCTGTATGTCCCAGGGCACATCTAATATAACAGCATTTGGCTAAAATGCCCAGTGGGGAGAACCTGAGTTGGCAAATATGACTTTAAATCTCTGCTTCCCCATTTACTTACTAAGTAATCCTGGGCAGTTATTTAACCTTGCTTGGTCTCAGTTGTCCTTATATTTAAAGCATTTTACCAGAGATGATGGTACACAGCAAGTACCTGACAAACAAGAGGTGTTATTACTAACATAACTCACTGAGAAGGGCCATATTGTCCTTACTGGGTTCATAAAATAGTAAGATGCTTTGGTAAAGACCTAGTCAAATCTGAACACAAATCCGTAGTGTTTTACTTAGGGATGCTATGGGTACACTCATCAAAGTTTTCCCTGCTCTATCAAACACATTGTCTCAGAACGATTTTTCTCAGCTTCCTGTCACCTTGACCTAAGTCTCTGTGTTTCTGGATTCTGTGCCTCTCCCTGCCATCCCTGTCGCTAACTCTCTAAGCACCCACTTTTCTGACAGCTGTGCTAGCTCTCCGTGCTTCACGTCATTACTGCAGTGACCCACTGTGGAGAGCCAGGGAGCTCTGGAGACCAGCAGCCATAGAAACTAGAAAGGGGAAAGGGGGTGAGCACAGTAAACCCTTAGAAAGAGAGATGTGTTTCTCAAGGGACGGTACACACTTGCCACAAGGCGGTCTAGTGTTTGGTCCAGAAAAGAGAGCAAGGCAAGAAAAGTGAAAATACACAGGCCCAGGATGCATTGCAGGGGTGGCTGATAGGGCTCGCTGGACTGAAAGGGGGCTTGAGAACCAGACTTGGCAATGGGCAAGCAGATGGCAGCTCATGAAAATCAAGCAAATCCCCGACAGACCATGTGACCATAGATGAAACTGATAAAACTCCAGGTTCTGATCGCTGTGCATCAATTCCTAATTCAAAAACCTAGGGGAAAGCAGTGGGCTCTGGGAAGATGAAACTCACCGTGCTCTTCTAGGGCTTGAAGAGGACATCATGAAGGAAGGTCCCTGCTACTGCTGGCGTTTCCCCTTCCTTTCTTTTCTCCCTTTTTCATTCTTCCATCCCTTTCCTCTCTCAGCAGATACCAATTTTCAGATATAAATTTTCTGTAGACCTTTTTAAAAGATGGGAAACGACAGCTACTGTGTTGGGAGGAGTCGGGGTTAGGTCCCACGTTCTGGTCCACGTCTGGTAGCTGTGGCATACCTAACCACACCGTATGCGTGGCTTTGAGAAGCGCAGTTTGAAAACTTCTGCTGAAACTCCTTAGAGGCGGCTATTTTGTATCAACTCTAATCATACATCGAAAGGTAATTCTCACAATAGAATTTTCAGAGGTGGGAATATGTGATGTAGAATATTTGTGTCCTTTTCTGTTCTCCATTCTTGTCAACCAGAAGTTAAAGTATGGACTAGTGCCCAAAATACAAGAAAACCAAGCAGTCCCAGAAATATTTCTTGTCTTCTCGGAGACCCATCCTACATTGTGATATCACTTCAAGTTAGTCTTGAAAGGCTGGAAAATTTACTCTTCATCATTAACACATTGTACCGGGGACTTGGAAGGGACAAGATTGAATACCCTGTGATTGTTAAAGCCACTGTTAGAATCAACAGGGACTGAGCTCCATACGAATGGCTTCCATGGAGAAGAAACTGCAGATTGGGGGGCATGAACTCTACGATTACAGAAGTATTTTTTTCCCCAGCTCAAAATAAAAATGCATTTACCAGACAGAAAAGCCAGTTGTCTACACAGAGGTCTTCTGAATGAACAGGGGCGTTCATTAGGGGTGGCGTGTGAAGCTGGATCCCTGCAGCAGCAACATTTACAGTGAGTGTTGGTTCACACGGTTTCCAGCACCTTTGAAGAGAACCATAGAAAGAGCTGAGATTCTGGGCTTATTCTGAGATCTGATGGTTCTTATCTTTACATTAAAGTAGTTCATTCAAAGCCATTTGCTCAGTTAGGAATTAAGTAACAAGTAAGTAACAGCTAGAGACTCTCTGAAAGAGAAACCTTGGCAGGGCGATCTTCCATCATGAGAGGAGGAAAAGGGAGATGGGTATCACTGTCTACCATACAGGGTCAGAAAGAATAAAATCAGCACTGCAATGACATACATAGCATTGCCGTTTTCTGAAAAGTAGATACAAAAAGAATTGGACTGGACCTTCAGGCTCCGCAGGAATCTACATGCTCATGGGAGATAATCTAGCATCGGGAATTTTCAAAAAGATCTCACATTCTAATTCTTCCTTTCAAATTTGGAATTTTGTTCATCATGCACTTCTGAGAGATGTGGAAGAAATGATAACATTAATTAGTCCTTACGGAAATAAAGCAAACTGAATGTGTTTCTGAACAACTCATTTATATACAGGAATTAAATTTAGCCTCAGAGAATTCCTTGATGTACCTTTGAACCAGAACTATGGGGGCCAACTTCTTATATTTAGTCCACATTAAAGTCATACCAGGATATTTTTAGGATATTTAGAAGCTTGACTTCTGACTTTCCATTCTTGGTGTGACACCTACACAGGTTGGCGATAATTGCTTCAGGGACTTAATAATCTTTTCGTGTGGGGAATTTATAATCTAGTTAGACAAGTAAATACACACACATCAAAAATCAGATAGCAAAGCAGAGCAGTGCCCATTTAAAGTATGGTAGGATACGAAGCAGGTACTTCCGGAAATGGGAGGTGAGACAGGCCATTATCAGACCTAGTTATGACTGGAAAGCCTGTGGATCAAAGATTTCAGCCGGATCTTCAAACACTGGTAGGATTTTGATGACCAAAAATATAGGAAAGAGAGTATCCATTTGGAGGCACTTACCGACACAGCATGAGGAGTGAATTGGGAGTTGCCATAACAACCTCCAAGGCTCAGAGGATTAAAACGGGCAGGCTTTATCGTTCACTCCGTTCCCAGTGTGACTTGGTGGCCGTGACACCGATGGAACAACGGAGGAGTCATCTCTTTTGGGTTGTTCAGGGCCCACTCACGCCCTTTGCTGGTGTGGTCAGTATCCGCAGGTGGCTTCCCAGGTTATCATAGAAGGGAACCAGTGGATCGGACATGGGACCTTCCCAGCAGCCCAGCCTCACAGAGGTGTGGATCCCTTCTGTTCACTGTCCAGCAGAGTCTGGCAGCCCCAGCCTAATTGCAGGGAAACTGGGAAGTGATGCTCACCTGAGAGCAAATGGGCTCAGCTGGACTCAGCATTGTTTCTGCTGATGCGATCGCATGTGGGGCATTATGGAGAGGGTACTACAGTGGCACTTATGGCTGGGGCTGGTCACTCCAAGAGGACTCAAACTCCCCTAACATCGCTTTTACCTTGTATACTCCTTTTGCTGGAAGCAATATTGGTGCTACCTTTAAGGACAGCTGGACCCAAAGTTTTAGACTGGCTTTCATAGGCATTGAATTGGAAGACATTGTTGGTTTCTTTGCGGATAACTGACGTGCTAAAATGGAATCAGTCGGCAAGTTGAAGCTTGGAATGAGAAGAGAGACCTGGAAAGGGGTACTTTTATGATATTTTATGTATACCCCCATGACTGCTTACTATTATTAGCCTATGAAATTCTTGATTATTGCCCTAGAGAGGAGGGTGACAAGTACTGCCTAAGGGAAAACTTGCTGTCGTGATATTAAGTGTCTGAGAATTTGAGTGACTTCTAGGGAGAAGTGCAGAACACCCCTAACAGCACATTTAAGCAACAGACAAGGGAAGACTTCTCCTAACAGCAACAACAAAGTTGTGTGGCATCGAAAGGACTGAGTCACTGCAGGGCATTAGGACGCTCCTTGTACGCATTGGATGCATGGATCTGAGGTTGACCATCAAGGCGCACATAATCTTCAGACGGTGCCCCCGGCCTCAGCCCACAGTGATGCCCAACCGCATCCATACCAGGGGACTCATGGGTCAAGATCACTTCTCAAAATGAACCATTCATTTTGCAGAAGCAGAAACTTGAACTTTAACAGGATAAACAATATGGTTGCAGTATTTTTAAAAACTACATTCCCAACCACTGCATTTAGTTATGAAAAATCTTACCTGTTTGTAGAAGCTTATGGGACTGGCTTAACCCAAGGTCCCCAGAAAAACGATACCTGAGTCAGACTTTACATTCAAATCATTCATTCTGAGCATCCGCAGCAGCAATAGCAGTGGGGAACCCTACTTACTAGTGAAACACATCGTGGAAGGAAGCGCCACCATGGTGTTTGATCAGTTGGTCACCATTGCCCGTAGCACAAGTTGGTGTCAGAGGCCCTGTCTGCAGGGCATAGAGATTGAGCCTCAGATAAAATAGAAGAGAGGCACGTTTTAGTTCTCCGTTCCTGTGAATATATACAGACGGCAAACCAAGGGCCTGTTTCAAAAATGAAAGAAGGAAAATAACGAGAGTTGGAACAAAGAGAAAGACGACGTACTATTGACCTCTCTGTAGGTCCTTCTAAATACAGCTTTCACCCAGACTTCGGGGGTGTGGGGGAGAGGCGGTTTTCATAGATCTTAATGAAACGTGCCTGTAAAGAGAAAAGCAAAATAGGAGGGGGAGAGGGAGGGAGATTTATATTTTTCAAAAATAAATCTCACTGATAATGAAAGCCAACCAGCTCAATTTGGGTCTGAGGATCCCAGCTGAGTTTGGTCTTCTTTGTGGTTTCCCCGGGGGTGAGTCTTGGCTAGAATATTTCATTCTTTCTTTCTGGGCAACTCTGTGATGTTTATTTGCTTCTACAGAGAAAAGAATCGGTTTCAGTAGTCACATCCCTCACTGACCTCCTCCGTGCCGCCCACTATAAATACAGCACTTTGGCTTGCGCCCACGGTCAGGCAAATGTTTTGGCCAGATATTGGCCCCTGGGTGCTGGATTTTTTCCTTTGGAAACTTTCTCAGACAGAAGCGCTTCTTTTTCCGTTCCCCCTTTCTCTTGTGCTTTCACTGTTACGTGATTCTGTGGTTCTACCGTGCACGATGGTAGGCGGCGATGCCTGTGATTGATAGAGTCACAGATTTATGGCGGCTTCCAAGGCAGCGCGACCCGGACAGGGATGTCTGCGTGGAGCTTGGCTGCTAATCACTGCACTCTCCGCATTTTCCTAAGCACAAGGGTTCATTTAGTCGGTGACACCTCTTTGAAATGATTACAACTTCAGTTATCCTGATGAAAGGATTTCCGTGCCGAGAACATAAGACAGAAAATTGCAACAGGCTGCTTTTGCTAATGCAGTCATTTTCAGAGTCACAGGAACATGGGGAGCTTTGAAGTTGGTATAGATACTTCAGTCTTCCGATGTTTATTGAGGAGACACATGCACTAAGGGTGCTAAGGATGCAGATTTGAGAAAGTCCCTACCCTGAGGAGTTTATGGTCTGGTGGGAATGATTGAGAAATAAATAATCATGCTGCCTGTAGGAAATGCTCTAAGAGGAGCTTAGACAATGTTGTTGAGGTTGGGGGAGGGGCTCTGACTTCACTCTGTCACATAGGAGCAGGTGGGAAATAGGTTTCTATGGGGATATCTTAAGAGATAGGCAAAAGCTTATCAGAGAAACAAGGAGGTGACACACGGGTGCTGGTAGAACAGTGGCTGTCATCTCAGTTTGGATTTTATTGCTGTGAAGAGACACCATGACCAAGACAACACATACAGAAGGCACTTAGTTGGGGTGGCTTGCTTACATTTTCAGAGGTTCATCCCATTATAATCATGACAGGGGCATGGCTGTGTGTTGGCAGACACGGTGTTAGAGTTGAGAGTGCTACATCTTACAGGCATCAACAAGTCGGCTGACAGTCACATTGAGGGAAGCTTGAGCAAAAGAGACTCCAAAGTCTACCCCCACAGTGGCACACTTCCTCCAACAAGGTCACCTTCTATTAGTGCCACTCCCTTTGGGGGCCATTTTCTTTTAAACCCCCACATTCTACTCCTTGGCCCCCATATCATAAAGTCTCTTCTGAGACACCTGCAATCTCTTAACTGCAATCCCCCTGTAAAAGTCAAAATCAGAAAACAGATCACATACCTCCAGCATATAATGGCACAGGATATGCATTACCTTCCAAAACATAGGGAAGGGAGTATAGCGAGGAAGTACTGGACCAGAGCAAGACCCAAGACCAACTGGGCAAACTCCAAACTCTGCATCTCTATGTCTGATGTCAAAATGCTCTTCAGATCCCCAATTCTATTAGCTCTGTTAACTGCACCACACTTCTTTCTCTCGGGCTGGTTCCACTCCCTCATAGTAGCTCTCCTTGACAGGTATCTTAAAACTCTGGCATCTCTAAAATCTTGGGTTCGCCAAGGCAGTCCAGTCTTCAACTTCGCAGCTTCACACAATGGCCTCTCTCCTAGGTCTCCATTCAGGGACACCCCTGACACATGCCTGGCCTCAGTGACTGTTGTTAGGTGCAGAGGCAACTTCTATAACCCATTTCTTCTACCTTAACTCTAAATCCAGAACTACTTGGCTGAAACTGTCAAGTTCTGCTGCTTACTGGGGCTGGAACATGGCCCCTTGTTTAATTACTTCTTCACCAGCTTTCTGTTTTCCTTTACTTCTTGGTCTTTAGACTAAGCTGGCCTCAAACTCAAAAATCCATCAGCCACTGTCTTCCCAGTGCTGGGGTTAAAGGCAAGTATCACTACACGAGGCTCTAAACTTTTCTTTAATTCATTGCCACAAATTGGAAATTTAGCTTGGTGGGATCTTGCTTTGAGGTAGCCACTCCCTTTATTCCATTTCTCAATCTGTGTATCACCTTCAACAAAGAATTTAAACCCATTCTGCTTTCTCTTGCTCCTTTTCTCCTCAAAATTTACTTTTTATAATTTGCCATGCTTAGCTTGCATTTTCATTATAAATCTTCATTAGAGTTATATCTAATATCTACATGACAGCATCTATACAAGGCTATTTTGAGATTTCCACTGACGATGGAGCTAATCCAAAACTCTTCACTTTAGCCTCAGGCAGACTCTTTGGACAAGGACAAAAGGCAATCACTTTCTTCACTAAAATATCAAAAGAATGATCTCTAGGCAACATGCAAGAAAGCATCCTCTGAAACATCTTGAGTGAGTTCCAGGCAGTTCAAATAACTCTGAGCATCTGTCTTCCAAGCTCCTACTTGTGTGACCCATTAAGCAGTGCCTAAAGCATTCCACTACTTTCATCAGCCAAAGTACCAAAGTCCAAATTCCTCCAAACAAGCACATGGTTCAGCTTCTCCCAGCAATGTCCCAGTCCCTGGTAACAGCTTCTGTATATGTGGGAATGGCAAAGAAGTAGGCTCCAGTGCCAGTGAAGGAATGGATGTGCGGACTAGGTGAGAGCAAGCAGGTGAAGAACGAACCTTTCCTTCTTCCCTTGTCCTTCCTTATATAGGCTTCTAGTAGAAGGTGTGGTCCAGATTAAAGGTGTGTCATCCAGCCTCCAGATCTGGATTAATGACCTGTGTCATCAAGGTCCGGATCAAAGGAATATTGTCTTCTTGTCTCAAGATCCAGATCACGAGCGTGCCCTTCATTTTTAGTTTATGGTTCATTCCAGATAGAGTCAAATTGGCAACCAAGAATAGCCATCTCAGTGACTTACTTGAAGAGTTACATGAGAGTCAAATTAAACAGTAAGGACTTGCAAAGAAGTTAAAGCTAGTCGTGAAGGGTTCTTGGGGGCTTAAATGCTGGACCTTGCGCAGAGTGGGAAGATGGTCTAAGACCTGATACTGACCATTGACACAATGACATCTGCATATTAGAAAGTAAACCAGGAGGAAGAAGCAGAAGGATCTCTGTGATTTCTAGATCAGTCTGGTGTATAGAGTCAGTGCCAGGATATGTTGCAAAGCTACACAAAGAAAACCCTGTCTCCAAAAAATAAAAGATAAAAAATAAAAGTTTATGAAGGGAGATGAAATACCCAGGCTAGTGGAAGCAAGGGCCTGATGGAGATAGTGAGCATGGACTGGAGACAAGGATATGCTTCAGTGCATGGGACTTCAAGGGGCTCTGTAGAGTAGGGGTCAGGGTGTGAGGGAGAGGACAGAGTCTGGGCTGACCATGTTTTGTCCTTTCTTTCCTCAGGGGCACTCATTCTTCTTGTCACGTTTGCTGCCCGTTCCTGCCAGCAAATCTCCCAACATGAAAAGGTAAGTAAGAGGGTTTACAGAGTGATATTTGGGGCTGGAGAGATGGCTCAGTGATTAAGAGCACTGGCTGCTCTTCCAGAGGATCCGGGTTCAATTCCAGCACCCACATGGCAACTACAGCTGTCTGTAGCTACTGTTTCAGGGGATCTGGTGCCGTCGGGCAGACATAACCATAAACATCAAAGCACATAAAATAAATAATGAATTTAAAAATGGTATTCAGAGCTGGAGGTGTGGCTTTTTAGTGGAGCGCTTTCTCCAGCTTGCACAGAGCCCTGAGTTTGATCCCAGCACTGTGTAAATCTGGGCATGGTGGCACAAGCCTATAATCTTAAGACTCGGGAACTAGAGGCAGAAAGATCAGAATGTCCAGGGTTTTTTGGCTATAGTGAGTTGGAAGCTAGCCTGGGCTACATGAGACCCTATTTTTAAAAAATAGGGGGTGTTTCTAAACATAGATTCTTTGCTTTAACATGTTCATCATAGCCTTACCTTCTTGTACTTAATCTTAGATGTGGACCATTTAAAATATCAAGAAGACAATGATATTTGCTGTAGAATTCCAGAAGAAATAACCAGGGTTTCTCTTGGAGGTTTACAAACCAATTTTCCTTTTGTCATCTTGCTTAGGTTCACAGCAAGGCTACACCAAGTAAACACAGTAAGCCAGTGCGACAGAGAGCTCAAATCACTTACACGATGTTCCAGAAACCAAGCATCTCCTCCTTGCCCCCATAGCTTTATAACACTGCATGGGCCTCGAGCTTTAGCTCAGAACTTCAAACATTGCTGTTAGGTTTACTTTAATGGTTCCTATATTTGCTCAGTTTGGTGATGAAATTGGATATCAATGCCTCCTTTACCTTCTACACACACCAGTCTGGAAACTAGCAGCTGTTATAAATAATAATGACTTCGTTCAAAGTGGAAGAAAAGCCGAAGCATTTGGGATATTGTTTAAAAACCAACCCTTATTTATATGAAGGGAAGGGACATGTACAACGCATCTGCTTAAATTATGGGACTGATAGGACCATGAAAAGGTAGGTTGGGAGGCCCTCCCTATCTGCCAATCAGGGATCAAACATGTGTGCACACTTTTCTGTTATTCTTCCATAAATAATAAAGTGTAGCAGTGACCTACATAACATCAGCCTCAGACATGGTGCCACATGACTGTCCTCTCACCCAGGCTGAGACAGAAGATATGAGGTCAAGGCCAACCTGAGCTACGTTGTAGGACTGTGTGTTTAAAAACTATTAATAAAAATATTATATAGTGTCTACACTGCAGTAAGAATTATGAATAAAGTGGAGATGGAAAGATGAGTTGAGAACACAGGTGGATCTGAACTCAGAGACTCAAGCACCCATGGGCATTGACATCTGTGAAGATACTGGTACCAATCTCCCACAGGTACTGAAGGGCAGCTCTACAAACTCATGAATAATAAGTGGGCTTTTGTGTCCCGTGGATCCCCGTTCACCATTTAACTTCAGTGTTGACAAGTTATTTGGTATCTCTGTGTGTCACTCTCTCCATCTCAACAGGGAGTGTGGCGAACCAATGGAATGGCCTTGAGAGATGGTAAGAGAGTACACACACACTGGCTCCAGGGCACGACACACTGGAGCGAATCTTTTAATGTGTGCCGGTAATTATTGCTGTTAATAGTACAGGCATCTGGTCTGGGGAATGCATCTCAGCTGATTGAGTACTGACTGACCTAGCATGCTGACAAATCTGGACTCCGTCCATAGTATTGCAGAAATTAAATGTGGTGGCCTATAACTATACTATCAGCACCGGTAAAGAGGATGCAGGAGGATCGGAAGTTCTTGTCCATCCTTGGATACACAACAATTTGAGAACAATCTGGGATAGCTGGGGTCCTGACTTAAACACAGAAACAAACAAACAAAAACAACACACAAACAAACCCACAATTACTGAGGCAAGTCTCATGCCAATTTCAGAGCCAATCTTGGGCTACCCACTTGAATCAAGTTCTTATTCTACAGAATTTTGGCCCATGATAGCTCAGTCTCACTTCTTTGAATGTGGAACTCACGCTGCTTTCTTTAATTTACACAAAGAATTATGCAATGGCATTTCTGTGTGTAGCAAAGCAATATGAATGGCTAGAAGGTAGCACCCCATATTTCTGGGGCAGAAAATTTAAATGCATCAATCCCTTCTTATCTATAGTTTTAATTTCTATAGTTTCAGTTATCCTTGGTTAATCATGCTTCAAAAATAGTAAGTGGAAAAAGTTCCACAAATAACTAATTCGTAAGTGCTAAATGGCACACTCTGTGTGACCAGAGTTTGTTATCCCGCCCACTCTCTCCACCTGACACTGAGTCAGCTCCTTGATCAACAGACCCGCACTTAATACATTGCTTTCCCAGCGGTTATCAATGTCCCCTCCGCTCATCGTTCTTACAGACATGGTACCTCAGGGCTTTTATTCGGGGTTTGCTCCTTGCTATGATTTCATGCATCTGCTGGGGGTCCTGGGACCTGTCCTTCTTAGATGATAGAAGATTGCTCTGTTTGCTGAGTTGCTCCGGAAGAGCCTTGGCTACATTATCAGTTCTAGCTTCTGACGGGTACTAATCTCTTCTTACTCTGCCTCCGTTTGCTTCCACAAAGCCTAACAGCAGTTCTTCCTACTGTTGACAGCACAGAACATAATCCCTCTGCCCAATCGCTATCTCTCAATGCAGTATCAAGCCCCTCGTGAAAAGAAAATTGAGATGAGGTTTTACTGGTCACCTGGGCTAGACTTGAACTTGCTATATAGCTTGGGGTCTTCCTTCTTCAGCCTCCTGGGTGTTGTTTTAAGTGCACCCCACCATACACAGCTCCTGTGAATGGCCAGAGACTAAGGCTTCTACACCAGGTCTCTCTCCATCCTTTCCTCAAAGAAGCAGTGTTGTGATCTACTCCTCTGCTGAAATGAAATTACGACGCTTCTTCCTTACAAGGGAAAAATATCCATGGTCAATTTTAGTTTCATATAGTTGTTTTTTTTTTCCTCTGAGTAATATATTGCTGTACATTGTGATGACGGATGTTGGCTCATTAGTAAGCTGTAAAAAGGTGATATTGAATGACTTGGAGGAGAGGAGAGATTTTTTTTTTCTGTTTGTTTTTTTGATGTGTCATCATTTGGTCAAGACTCCCATGCAGGCCTTTGTGCACCGCCTGTAACGCTGCGTGGCTCATCAGGTGATGACTTAAAAAGGAATTTGGTTTGCATGAGATACAAGGAAACTCCTAGCAGAGTCATGCCATAGTTTTGACTCAGATAAACCGCCTCTTAAATACCTAATTTTTCTTCAGCCTTTGGAATAACATGGTGTCTCACAATTACAGGGTATCTATAAATTACCTCGATGTTTTCAAGGTACTGCTATTTGAAAGAAAGAATGTTTTGTTATTTTGGGACAAGAAACTAATGTCTTTGTCTTTGCGCCAGTGGAGATGAGATACTCTCTAATTCACGCAGAGGCTGGTTATTTAAAGGGCAAATCCCTAAGTTACAACAAGGCTCTGTGGAAATTCGAAGTTGGCCTCCCACTTTACGGGAAGTCCTTTTGGGAATTTTGCCCACAATTCAGCAAGTTCAGTATTTGAGACTGGAAGGTTTTGGATACACAGGATGAGACCCACACTGTTTTCTAGTGTGAGATGTCAGCTCACTAACTGAATTGCCTTTCCAAGACAGTCAAAGGCAGGCGTGAACCCAGTCACGTGGCTGAGGCTACCAAGGCTTCTTAATTGCAGCTTTGATGGACTGTAATAGATGCTTTCCCTCCAGCGTCTTGCTTTGTCATTGCATGTCTGCCATCTTTTTGATTGGGAAATACACACACTGTCTCTAGTTCAATTTCATACCCTTTCAAATTTAAACTTGACGTTTAGACATGTGTGACTTAACAAATCCCCTTCCATTTAGAAGTGGAATTCATTTTCGGGAATGATTAGATAAAAGACTAAAGTCTTAAGCCAGTTCTCAAAATTCAACTGTTGTATTTTTTTAAGTCAAAATACATTCACATTGGATTCAAAATTCTCTGACTACTGAATAGCATGTGCCTTTCACTATACCAGCTAAATAAGAGCAAACTTCAACTATAATTCATTCAATGATTGAAATGATGTTGTCATTTCTTATTTGTGTCTTCCTAGAATAGTTCTGTTCTTCCTGAGACAAAAGCCATATTCTCCTTGAAAAATGTCCCTTCTCTAGTCTCAGCTCAGGGACCTGGGGCAGGGGAACACATCTTGGTGCTAGGGTGCTCACTGGAGGAGACCAGTCCCACAATCAAAGTTCTGTACTTCTCAGGAATGGAGGGAAGAGGGGAAAGTTTAATTATATGGAGCCTGTATCTAGCTGCCCAGAACCCAGTTCACTTTGGAGTTTCCGATAAGTAAGCATCATTCAGAATGAGTTGTTTGTAATATACAAGTCCTGACCATAACAAATATTTATTTGGTGATTTCCGTTTGCCTTGTTTCTATTTTGCTACCTAATTCTTGAAACCGGATGTAAGTCATAGCGTCCTTTCAAAGGTAACCCCCTAAAGCACATTCAAGATCTTCTGCTTGAGGTAGCTCTTACATGTTACCGTCAGGGCCCTCCCTTCTGAGCCAACATTTCTGCTACTGAGAGCTATTTTAAGGAATCCTGTTTGCGTTTTATTTACTGTGTCTGTGACTTGGCTTCTTGTTGTAAGGAGGCTGCTTGTTTGTTCCCGGCTGCCCAGAGCATAAATAATCACACAGAAGCTGTATTAATTATGACACTGCTTGGCCTATTAGCTTAGGCATATTTCTAGCTCACCCTTATCTCATAAATTAACCCATTTCTATTATTTTATATTTTACCACAAGGCTCACGGCCTACAGGCAAGGTTCTGGATTGTTGCTCCGCGTGTTCTACCACTCTCCTTTTTTTTAATGCTCTTTTGTTTACATGAGAAAATATTCTTACATACAAATTTCTTTGACTTCTAAGATATATTAATTGGCATGCTTTTAGCTGTAAGCGAAAAAAAGCAAAACTAATCTAAACAATAAGAAAAAAATATTTCAAGAATCCTAAGAGGCCTTCATGGCTTATTAATCCAAGAAGTAATTGACGGATTCTCCTTTTCTGCCCTGTGTCTTAAGAAAACATCTTTGATTTATATGGCTGGAGCAATCTAGTCCTGTTGGCCACATGTTCAAAAGTAAACAAGAAGGTAGTACTCTATTGACTTCAGCCATCTTCACTGTCTTGTAAAGCAGTCAGCTTCTCCTTAAAAGTATGGCATGGATGAAGAAATGTCAAAGATGCCAATCAGGGAGGTGGGCAAGAATCTTGACCAGAAATAGGTTCATTGTTCTCTTGTGAAACTGCACAGAGCCCAGCTCCTTGTTATGCAGTCATGAAAATCGTTGGTTGTTAACAATATGTTACTAGCACGTCAATCAACTCCAACTGGGCACTGAAGGAGTGCCATCTTCATCTTCCTCTTTCTATCTGTCTATCTTTGGGAAAATGTGAGATGAGATTTGGCTTTGTGGGCATGAAACGAAGAGAAGGTGGGGAAGAAGCTGCCCATGTGGGTGTGAGCAGTGGAGGAGCGCAGGAGGTGGAACAGACAGCGGGAATGGGGAAAGGAGAGCGGGGCATCTGGTGGGAGGAGGTAAAGGAAGCCAGCATTTGTCTCTGGCAGTCTTGTCGCCAGGAGAGACTGCCCTCCATGAGAACTGGCCCATCACAACTACTGAACAAACCCTTTGTCTTAGAGTTTCTGTTGCTGGGAAGAGACACCACAACCATGGCAACTCTTATAAAGGAAAACATTTAATTGGGGCTGGCTTACTGTTTCAGAGGGTTAGTCTATAATTATCGTGGGGCATGGCAGTGTGCACACAGACATGGTGCTGGAGAAGGAGCTGAGAGTTCTACATCTTGATCCAAAGGCAGCAGAAGTTACTGTGTCACTAGGTACAACTTGAGCATATATAAGACCTCAAAGCCTGCCTCTGTAGTGATATACTTCCTCCAACAAGGCCACACCTACTAATAGTGCTGCTTTGTGTGGTCAAACAGGCAAACACATGAGTCCATAATAGCCATTCCTATTCAAACCACCATACCTTTCATTTGTTTTTTGTTTTACAAGTGGTTTTATTTACTGTGTGTCTGACTTATTACAATCATACAAATGAAGGTGAGAAACACATTATTTTTTATCAACCTAGCAAACATGTCTGACCTTGAGAGAAAAATCATTAGCTGCTATGTTTGTACAGACATTCAGAGAATTATTGTTATTCCCAGGACTTATTTTTGTCCACACAGTGTCTTTTTTTTATTGTTTTTATTGAGCTGTATATTTTTCTCTGGTCCCCTCCCTTTTTACCCTTTCCCATGTTCCCCATGCTCCCAATTTACTCAAGATCTTGTCTTTTTCTACTTCCCATGTAGATTAGATCCGTGTGTGTCTCTCTTAGAGTCCTTATTGTTGTCGAGATTCTCTGGAATTGTGAACTGTAGGCTGGTTTTTCTTTGCTTTATGTCTGAAAACCACTTATGAGTAAGTACATATTATATTTATCTTTCTGGGTCTGGGTTACCTCACACAATATGATGTTTTCTAGATCCATCCATTTGCTTGCAAATTTCAAGATGTCATTTTTTTCGCTGTGTAGTACTCCATTGTGTAAATGTACCACATTTTCCTTATCCATTCTTCAATCGAGGGATATTTAGGTTGTTTGCAGGTTCTGGCTATGACAAGTAATGCTGCTATGAACATAGTTGAGCACATATTTTTGTGGTACGATTGAGCATCCTTTGGGTATATACCCAAAAGTGGTATTGCTGGGTCTTGAGGAAATTTGTTTCCTAATTTTCTGAGAAATTGCCCTACTGATTTCCAAAGCAACTGTGCCAGTTTGCACTCCCACTGTCAATGGAGGAGTGTTCCCTTTACCCCACATCCTCTCCAGCATAAACTGTCACCAATGCTTTTGATCTTGGCCATTCTTACAGGAGTAAGATAGAATCTCAGAGTTGTTTTGATTTGCATTTCTCTGATATCTAAGGATGTTGAGCATTTCCTTAAGTGTCTTTCAGTTATTTTATATCATCTGTTAAGAGTTCTCTGTTTAGGTCTGTACTGTAACATAAAGGGGCCTGTTTGTTTGTGTTTTCTGTTCCACCCGGTATCCCAGCTGTTTAGCCCCAAAGAAAATCACACAGAGGACTCCGTAAATTATAAAGCTGATTGGCCCATTAGGTCAGGCTTCTTATTAGCTCTTATGACTTATATTAACCCATTATTCTGATCTATTTTAGCCATATGGATCAGTACCTTTTTTAGCTGGCAGGTGACATGTTGCTTCTTTGGTGGTCTGGGCTGGACTGGGAGGAATCAGCTTCCTCTTTTCCAGAATTCTGTTGTTCTTGTATCACCTCAACTTCCTGTCTGGTTTTCCTGCCTATACTTCCTGCCTGGCCAATCAGCATTTATTTGAAACATAATTGACAGAATACAGACAATTCTCCTGCACCGCTCTACCCCATTTTTTATTGGATTATTTGTTCTTTTGATGACCAATTTCTTGAGTTCTTTGTATATTTTGGAGATCAAGCCTCAGTCTGATGTGGGGTTGGTGAAGATCTTTTCCCATTCTGTCATTTTGTCTTGTTAACCATGTCCTTTGCTTTACAGAAGCTTCTTAGTTTCAGGAGGTCCCATTTATTAATTGTTGCTCTCAGTCTCTGTGCTACTAGGGTTTTATCTAGGAAGTGGTTCTGTGTGCCAATGTGTTCAAGCGTACTTCCCACTTTCTCTTCTATAAGATTCAGTGTCATTGGTTTTATGTTGAGGTCTTTGATCCATTTGGAATTGAGTTTTGTGCATGGCAATAGATATGGATCTATTTTCATTCTTTACATGTTGATACCCAGTTATGTCAGCACCATTTGTTGAATATGCTTTCTTTTTTCCATTTTATATTTTTTGCTTTTTGTCAAAAATCAGGTATTTGTAGGTGTGTTGATTGATACCCAGGGTCTTTGATTTGGTTCCATTGGTCCTCCTGTCTGTTTTTATGCCAATACCAGGCTGTTTTCAGTGTTTTAGCTCTGTAGTAGAGTTTGAAGTCAGGGATTGTGATGCCTCTAGAAGTTTCTTTATTGTTTTGACTATCCTGGGGTTTTTTTTGGTTTTCCATATGAAGTTGATTATTGTTTTTTCAAGGTCTATGAAGAATTTTTCTGGGCTTTTGATGGGCATTGTATTGAATCTATAGATTGCTTTTGGTAAGATTGTCATTTTTACTGTCTTAATTCTGCCTACCCAAGAGCATGGGAGATCTTCCCATTTTCTTTTTCAATCTCTTTCTTCAAAGATTTAAAGTTCTTGTCATATAGGTCTTCCACTTGTTTGGTTAGAGTTACTCCAAGATATTTTATGTTATTTGTGGCTATTGTGAAGGGTGATGTTTCTCTGATTTCTTTCTCAGTCCACTTATCAATCCATAGGAGGGCTATGGATTTTTTTTTTAGTTAATCTTGTACTCTGATACATTACTGAAGGTGTTTATGAGTTGTAGAAGTTGCTAGTAGAATTTTTAGGGTCGCTTATGTAAACTATCATTTCATCAACAAACAGTGAAAGTTGACTTCTTCTTTTCCAATTTGTATCCCCTTGATCTCCTTTTGTTGTCTTATTGCTCTAGCTAGAACCTCAAGTACTATTTTGAATAGATATGGAGAGAGTGACCAACCTTGTCTTGCTTCTGATTTCAGTGGGATCGCTTTAAGTTTTTCTTCATTTAGTTTGATGTTGACTGTTGGCTTGCTGTATATTGCCTTTATTATGTTTATGTATGTTCCTTGTACCCCTGCTCTCTCCAAGACCTTTATCATGAAGTGATGTTGCATTTTGTCGAAGGCTTTTTCAGCATCTAATGAGATTATCATGTGTTTTGTTTTGGTTTTTTTTAGTTTGCTTGTATGGTGGATTATAACGATAGATTTTCATATGTTGAACCATCTCTACAACTCTGGGATGAAGCCTACTTGGTTAATGTGGATAATTTTTCTGATATGTTCTTAGATTTAGTTTGCCTGTATTTTATTGAGTATTTTTGCATCACTGTTCATGAGTGAGACTGAGCTGTAATTCTCTTTCTTAGTAATGTCTTTGTGTGGCTTTGTTATCAGGGTAATTGTAACCTCATAAAAAGAGTTTGACAATGTTCCTTCGTTTACAGCTATTTTTGTTTTTTAGTTAGACAAATAGGGAATAACAAACACAACCTACCCTTGGGTGGTACCCGCTGACTGACCAGGATTAATCACACCCAGTGGATTCAGTCCATATGAACTGGGGGGATTCTGGTCATCAGATGGCAAGGGGAAGGGGGTCATTTGCCCTTACAAGATGGCAGGACTTGTGGAGACAGTGTGGCGAAGATAATACGACAGCCCATTTTTCTAAGATAGAGTATGCATATGAAAGGTTTGTTTAAAAATTTAGGACTTGGATATTTGAAGTGCTGAGATCTGGGGATTTGGTAATACTAACATAATAGAAACAATTTATAAACATATTACCTATTAATATAAATATAGATCCATTGTTAATATGTCTACACTCAAAACCATAAGTTGCCCCTCAAGGTCCAAATGAGGAGCAGAAGGACGAAGAAAATGAAAAAGCAAATAAGGACTGCGAGGGATGCTATCACCCACTGATACAAGGGGACGGATCTAATGAGAGTTTACCAAGGCCAGTTGGACTGCGACTGAATGAGGAAGTGATCCAACCAGATTCTCTGAATGTGGCCGGATTCTCTGAATGTGGCTGGCCCGGAGTCTTTCTGAAAAATCATTGACAACTGGGACTTGTTTCCTCTGCATATACTGGATTTTGGGGATCCAGTCTGTTTGGATACTCACCTTCCTGGACCTGGAGGGAGGGGGGAGGAACTTGAACTTCCCACAGGGCAGGAAACCCTGACTGCCTTTAGGGACGAAGAGGGAGGAGGAGAGGGAGTGGGGGGAGTGGTTGGGTGTTGGGAAGAGGGGCATAAATGGAAACTTTTATAATTTAATAAAATTACTTTAAAAAAACCATAAGCTACAGAAATCGCAGAAATTTCTTCAAGCAGTGGAGAAGATTAAATAGCTATAGAGAATTTTAATCAGGTTACAAAATTAAAATCTCAGTAAGGGGGCAAATTAGAAGACTTGAACTTCTCACTTGGTCTTGCGCATACTTCCACTTAACCTGGCCTCTCCCCAGAAGAATAAGTAACATTAGAGCAGACACGAAATCCACCAACGAGGCTAAAGTCTTTGTTCTCACAATGAGTGGAAGAGAGACTTCACTAATAAATGACGTTATCACATCCACATCACAGAATCCAAGATTTCTTTTTGCAAAAGGCTGTATATTTTGTGAGTAGGAAAAATATAAACGTTTATGTTGCAATGAACCAACTATTGTCACTAAGACCATTACTAAGCGTAAGGAGTGTTTGTCTATTAGAAAATAATTAAAGAGGGCTTGGGTGTGTTTCCCTGACTTTGCAAGGAAATTTGCTCTGGGACCAAAGCAGGGACGCCATGCCAGCATCAGAGGGCAGAGCCTTTCTGAAGACAAGCCCAGTGTCACGTGGAACGGGAGCCTCATTCATCTGAGATTCTGAACCGAGAGAAGACAGGTGGCAGATGGGCTTTCAAGTTCCAAGTGACAAACCTGGGCAATCAGCCCCTGCTGGAGGCTTTCACAGACAGCCATGTTTGCAGCTCAGTCCTCTCAGTGTTGGGAACAGGGGCCCTAAGGCAGCTGGTCCACCAAAGTGTCGTCACGTGAGAAATCCTGTGCCCGGAACCCCTGAGCCCCTGGAGAGGAAGAAACGGCTCCACTCAAGAGTCTGTGGTCATGGTAAATGATGAAGGATCAAGATGCTGGGAAGGTGGGCAAGTGTATAATTTTAAAAGAAGGGGCTTGAACTAACACCTCTTGCTCTTTTAAGAATTAAAGGTGCCAGTTAAAACACAGAAATCACATGCTATTCAGAAATTATCCCTTTACTCTTCTCGGATCGAGATGGCCTTTTTAAAAATTACTCTTTTAAATGACATAGTGCTACTGAATAGAATTTAAATTGCTTATTTCTCCCCATAAGCTTGTCTGTGCTCAATTTGTGAGTCGCTAGGATTGATGTTTGTAGAATGCAAATTTGAATATATTGATTTAACTAAAATGGTACTTTAATTTACAATGGAAAACAAAAACGTTGAACTTACCTTCTATAAAAGAAAAAAAATAAAACTAAAAAGACAATGAAAATCCAAATGATGACTTTGGAAGCTGGTCACATGCAGGGAATAACTGTGGCACTGTGACAACACTAAAAATAAATGACTGGTAGTTAACCACCAGACACCTCAGATTGGCACTGTCACATGGTGGGGGGTGGCTGGGACACGTGTGTGCAGATGCTCCTGTGTAGAGGTCACAGGACAACCTCGGGTGTCGGTCCTCTAGCTCCTTCTACCTTCTGTTTGAGACAGGGTCTCTTCTAGGCCACAAGGCCACCCCCATCCTGGAATTCCAGTCTCCCACAACCATGCCTGGCTTGTCACAGAAGCTCTGGGGATCCAAGTTCACACTCCCAAGGCAAGATCCTTATCCTCTGAGCCATCTCCCCAGTGCACATAGGTCAGATCAATTACCCTCACTTTACGCAGGGAAAACTGGGGACTTGTCCAAAGTTACACAGCCCCTCCACATTAGTAAAATGCAGATTGGAAGTGAAGCCGTTTCTTCTGTGTTTGAATCGCTGTCTTTGCTGAGACATCTCTCCAAATCATCAAGGAAATAACAAGAGAGTTTCTTCAAAGGTCAAAGGTGAAGGGAAAATGGATGCCAGAGGGAGGTGGGCAAGGGAATTGCCTTTTCCTTGAAGGCCTTTGCCAGCCTGACTTTGGGGACCTTGCACACAAAGGACATACTGCCGGACAAAGAGTGCTATGAAGACATCCCCTCCGTGAATGAAAAGCATGCCTAGGATGGAGTATGACCAGACAATACTCCAAAAACATTAAAGGCTGGATCTTTTTTTTTTTTCTCTCTTTCCAGACGTAGGTTCTATTTAAGGTGGAAGTTCAGAAGACGCAAACAAAACTTAGCGGGCTGTCATCTGCATGCCTCAAATGGTTTCCCCAAATGAATCCTCAAATACACATCCTAGACACAAGACAACCAGGAATATAAGAAAAGTGATTTAAATAAGACCCACGTCCTGCAGAAACAATAAACAATCAAATACAAAACGGCCAAAGCAAGCAACAAGAGAACTCTGCTGAGCCAGATAGAGTAATTGAGGCTCCTAGTCCTGCATATCAGAGAGCAGAGGCGGGAATGTCCCTTGAGCCTGAAACCAAGGCCAGCCAGGGCAAAATGCGAAGATTTGGTCTTGAATTAACAAGCAAGCTAGCAGAAAGCTGTGCTGATTTTGTGGCTGTAAGTGAGAGATGAACTTGGAGGCATCTGTAGGAAGAACCAGAGAAGTGTGGCAGAGCTGATTTTATAAAATACAACTCGTAAAACTTAAAGCAGAGGTAGCTAAAATGGAACAAGAACCGACACATGAATCTGATACCACATTAGGCTAAAATGTGAATTAATGATATAGAATATGGGTTGGGAGAAATTAGAGTATTATGTGGGATACACTGGTCAGGAAGGCACAAAGGAAGCTCACTAAAATTTGTAAAAATAAAGTGTTAAAAAGCCACTCCAAACTGAATGAATAGCAAGAATCTGCTTCTAGACAGATCAGAGCAAAACATCAGAATAAAACAAACTTCAGGAGCCAGGCATGTGGCTTATAATTCCAGCACTTGGGAAGCCGAGGCAGCAGGATTGTGAATTCAAGGCCAGCCTCACCTACATACTAATAACCTTTTAAAAAAGAAAAGAAATGCTTAAAAGCCCACCAAGGGAAAAAAGTCAAATTACCTTCAAAAACAACACCCTTCACCCGACTTCATAGCAGTTAGTGGTTGATCCTGGGGTGTAGAGAGGTGTGCACAGGTCTGTCAGCCACGATAAGAAAATTTCATTCTAATGAGTTTAAAAACCATTAAAAAATTGTAAGCCGAGGGATGACAGAATCTGATGTAAGTTTTACAAACTTAAATAACCCTGAGGGCTTTGTGAAGGGGGTGGGGGTAAAAGGAAAACAAGAGAAAGTGATTAAAAGGCCATTTCTGTAGTCTACACAAAGGCCGCAGTTAGAGCACATTAGTATATGAATGGATAGCAACCCGAAGAAGCCTTTGTCTTGGTTAGCCTATTTCCAGTTTTATAGAAGATTTTATTGACATTTCATACATCAATATAATATGTTTTAAACAAATTCACCCCTAGTCTCTCCCCTCAATTCCTCCTCACCCCTGACTACTTTCCCCTCTCCGCTTTAAATACTTAGAAAACAAAACCAAACAGGAAACCGTTGCATCTACGTAGTGCTCTCTGTCCGCAGAGTGTGGGCATCTGCTAGAAGATGGGCATGGGTAGCCCCTCCAGGCCTCATGGGAAGACAGCCTCTCCCTCCTATAGATCCATCAAATGTCAGTAGCTCCTGAGCAGGGGTGAGAACTTGTGGACACTCCCACCACCCACACAGCCTCAGTCCTCTGTGCTTTGATCCCTTGTCAGCAGATGAATTCACTGCCAACGACTGCAAGGAGAAACTTCTTGTATTTAGGGTTTATTACTGTGCCCGTTAATTTTATGCATTGTATAGAATTCTGAGATCTAAATGTCATTATTCTTATGGTCTGACTATGGAATGTCCTCATTAGGCTCATAGTTTGAATGCTTGATCAATCTCGTGGTAGTGGCGCAGTATTGGAAGGTTCTGAAGACTTGAGGAGGAGGGCTCAGTGGAAGGAGATGGACCACTGGGAGTAAGTCTTTGTGGCTATCGTCTTGGGTCCCTTCCTGTCTCATTCTCTCCTTCCTAGCTGCCACCATGGGACCTGCCCTGTCTGTCATGCCCTCCCGCAGCATGAGCAGAAACCGTGAACCAAAGGAAGACTTCCTCCCTTAATTTGTTCCCATCAGGTAGCTGGTCACAACAACAGAAGTAACTCACACAAGTGGTCAAGATGCAGATACATCATAGAAACAACCTGAGTGGGGCCCAGAGAGATGGCTCAGCAGTTAAGAGTGCTGGCTGCTCTTCCAGAGGGCCCAGGTTCGATTCCCAGCACCCACAAGGCTGCTTACAACCCTCTGTCATTCTAGTTCCAGGGAATTCAATGCCCTCCCCTGACCTCTATAGGCACCAGGTATGCATAGAATGCATAGATATACAGGCAGGCGGGACAATCATACACACAAATGAATAAAATAAAAATAACTTTTAAATCTTACCAAATCTATAGATAATGTGCAATTAGGAACAAGAGACTAACTTTAAGTGACAAAAATCAGCATCCCAAAAGATTTTAGCTTTTTGGTATAGGGAACATAGAATAGTTTGAAATTGAACAGAATAAATGTAACTTGGGATAGTATATACATACATACATACATACATGTATGTATGTATGTGTATATATTTTATATATGTATGTATACACACACATTATATATATATAGAGAGAGGAAGGGTTTCTTGACAGTGAGCCCAAGATGAGTAAAGAACAGTGGCTTGAATTTTGTGTCCCCAGTTCCTCTGACAGTACAGTTATCTGTGCCACTTAAGCCAAGCCTTGTCAGTGCCGTATCTAGGTGCCTTGACAAGAAAATAGGGGCAGGAGTGATGAGAAGAGCATAGAATCACAGGGTGTGAGGGGTTTGTGGAGGACTGAGGTTCGTTAAACATTTCTTTTATATCATAGAGATCAGCATGGAAATTTATACGTGTGTGTGTGTATGTGTGTGTATGTGTGTGTGTGTGTGTGTGTGTGTATGTACACATGAATATGGTTTTCCTTCTCATTTATGGTAAATTTAACTGTCTTCAAGTAATATCAGGTTTATTGTTTAAAAGAAGTAGGCATTCTATCTAGGTAAAAGCAATGACTTGTAAAAACTGTAAAATATTATACTATAGTATAATATTATTTAAGTGAACTATTGTCTAGAAATGGTAACTTACCTGACACAGGCTACTTTTTGTATTCGTGAATTTTCCATCATTTAAAATACTTAAGTATAAGGTAGACAAATCACATTAGAATATGAGATTAAACTATGCAGTTTTTTAGACTCTTCTCATCCTAATATTCTTTGCTTTATAGTATATTAGTTAGTTATCTGTTGCCAGATAAGAAATCACCCATAGATTAGTGTCCTGGACCAACACACATTTATATAGGGGATAGTAATCCAAGTATGGCTTATCCGGTATCTCTGCTTCCTTCCAGGGCAGGGGTATCATCTAAAAGTTGATGGGAAGGTATTTACTAGTTGAACTTCAATTATTTGAGGGCCTCAGTTGATAGAGACTGGCTACTGACCATCAGCAACGCTGGCTTCTGAGCCATGTCTGTCACTCCAGTGTGACAATTGCATTCATCCACAGTGGTAAGAAAGAGTCGCTGATAACATGGACATCACTCGCCTATGAATCTTAAATCACAAAATGATAGTTCTTTTATTTTGTCATATTCTATTAGTTAGAAACAAGTTAGAAGAGGGTCCTATCACTTCTTCATTCCTTTCTTCCTTCCTTCCTTCTTTCCTTCTTTCCTTCCCTCCTTCTTTTTTGAGACAGGGTCTCACCATGTATCTCTGGTTGGCCTTGAACTCACAGAGACCCACCTGCCTCTACTTTCCTAGTGCAAAGATCAAAAACATGTGCCACCATGGCCTGACATGCCGTATCTTAATAAAGCATGTCTACCACACCATATATAAGGTATCTCCATCAAATACGAGTCACATTCAAGGTAAGGAGATTGCCCAAGATCATAAGTAGAAGGATGTGTGTCAGGGAGGTGTCATTTGGGATCTTATCAAAAGCTTCTTGACATTCTGTAGGAGTTTTTAAAAAATGTGCTTAGAATCTCAAGGAAGTTGAACTATTAGAGGAACTAAACTGGGTCTAGTAAATAGGAGGGGGGTTGTTTAAAACCCAGTCTGGTGTTAGGGGACTGAGATATAACGTTCTTTGAGAAAACATCTACTTTACCAAAAATTTACTCCAAGTATAACCCTAATAACAAAATCCTACAATTGTAACACAAAACAACTACCAAATGAAAGTGATTTAAAAAAAAATCTTAACACTAGCAGAGAAATTAGTCAGGGCAGAGCAGTCACTGGGGTGAAGTACGGCGCAGCCACGTGTAAAAGTCTGACATCAGAAAACATAATGGGAGAAAACGCCACTCATTGCTGAAAAAGACAATAAATTCAACATTCAGCCATCCCTGAATACGAAGTCTTAGTTAAACAGGGGAAAGCATTTTCAGGAACTGTTTCAAGTGGCAACGAGTCTGGGATGTGATAGGCTGATCAGTGAGGGCTCCAGTTAACAGCTTCCTTATATTTAGGATGCAAAATACCCTCCAATCAAGAGTGATGATGGTCCATCTCTCAAGGCCCTGAGTCTGAGCTGGCTTGATTGATTGCTTTGGCTAATAGCAGGCAATGGGTGTGAACTTCATGCCAATTTCAAATCTAGCCCTCTATAAGCTTCCTTTGACACCTTGGACTCCAGCCTCCCCCACAAGCAAGCTCTTAACAAGCTTGCAAATGAGTGATGAGGCCCATGAAGTCGGAGGAAAGCCAAGTAATCCAGATCGAAAGCCAGCCAGGCCCTGGGGCAGAGCTACCGGGAAATTACAGAGCTGTGTGTAGACCCCTGGGGCCAGGTCAGCCTAGTGCCAACTGCCAACTCATTTGCTTGTGTCAGCAGCTGAATAAATGGTTGTTTTAAACCATTAAGCTTTGGGGCTGTTTGTTATACAGCAATAACAAATGAGACAAGGAGTAACTCCATGAGCCTTCTTAATCAATTCCTACCAATGGTAACTTCTGATTGGGAATACTTCTGAGTCTCTGTTAAATTGAGCAGAAGTTACTATTAAATTGATAACTAAAAGACAGAGAAGGATCACTTCACATCAGAGATTTTATTGTTGTTTTTATAAGTGATAAGCTATCATTCTTCTCAGAATAAAGTTATTCCTAAGAATGTTCTGATAACCTTGAAAGACAATCATCAGCCAGGTACAGGGCCTTGTAATTGTAGTACCATTGCTCAGAAGGCTGAGCGGGACGAGTGCCTCAGCCTGGGAGTTCCAAGCTGGCCTGGACCACATAATGATACCCTGTCTTAAAAGTAAGTTAATTAATCAATTAACTAATTCTCTAAAAGACATTTATTTTCTGATTAAGAATTTTATCTATTTAGTATTTTCCCCTTACATCTTGAAACACAGATTTGTGATCATTACTTAGGCTTTGTATTAGTTTTTGTGTGTTTTAACCAACATCTTTGTTATGTTACGCTTTGGATCACGTGGAGACACTGCATGTCTAGAGATGGAGCACACCAACTACCTGACACTTTACACCCAGATGAGGTGGATCACACCAACTACCTGATGCTTTACACCCAGATGAGGTGGATCACACCAACTACCTGATGCTTTACACCCAGATGAGGTAGATCACACCAACTACCTGACACATTTCTCTCAGATGAGGTGGATCACATCAGCTCCTGAAGGAGAGCACACCAACTCCTTACTGCCTCAGACTTTTCATCCACTACCCCCTGTCTATTTTTTGGTGCCATACAGAATTTTCTGTAAGGAAAATTACAGCTCAAACATTTGAGATTGTGTTTTGCATATTAATCATTATTCTAGTTACTTTCTTCCCTAAAAATAGACCCCTGGATTAGTTCACACAAGACAATGCAAATCTGAGTAAACAAATGGTCTGCGGAATAGCTAAGGTCACAGTTAAGAAGCTGAATGATGCCTAGGCTTTTTCTTTAGGCTCCTTGGAGCACCCAGAGCCCAATACCCCTGAAGGAGATGAGTTTCAAACCTGCTCACACTCTCTGAAACTTAGATTTCCCTCCGACTTTACTCCCGAGCTTACAATGAATGAATCAGATATCTAGAGTGGACAACCTTTCTTCTTTTTACTCCTGAAAAATCTATTTTTTTTCAATTTACAGAGAATAAAATGGGCTTTCTTGGCATATATACTTTAGAATTATGTCAGTTGAAAGCTTTTCCAACTTGGGCATTTTCATTAGGATTTTTATACTTATATTATCTTCTAGATGCTTAGAGGGAAATTAATATAATGGGGACACTAGACCCATGAGGAAGAGTGCACAGGAAGAATAGATACCGATTTACTTACTCTCCTTCAATCCCAGCCCTTACCCAGGAGGCAGACGCAGGTGGACTCTGGTTTACATAATGTGTTATAAGCCAACCAGGGCTACCTAGTGAGGCCCTGTCTCAAAACAGCAACAAATCTACTTTTAAAGGGATAGTTCCCTGTATTTGGCGTATCTGGAATAAGGGAGGCATTCCCAACACTTTTTCTTGAGCAATAAAGCCAATTATGTGGCAGAGAGACACTGCAAGCTCACTTTTGTTGCTTAGATTGGAAAATGAATACCCTACGACTTAGCCAAATCCCGGAGACTTCACCCAGCTGCTTGGTGCTGGCCCAGCCCCAGCAGCTCTGGATGGATAAGCTGGAGGGGAAATGAAGTCCAAGCATGCCTTGCTTTGCATCACGGTCTCTAAGATGCACAACCTGCCTCCTGCCCAAGCGGTACAGCAGTTAACCCCAAAGAAAAGAAGTCTGTTTGGGGCAATTCTACCTACTTCCATATACATACATACATATGTGAGTGTGTGTGTTTGTGTGTACATTAATTTTTTGTTGCTTGCTTCATTTTGCTACATTTATCGACTCAAACCAGCCTGCAAATTGGAAATCATCTCACTATCAATATGACTGTGTAGAAAATGTAACATGTTGTGGAAATGATGGAGCTCTGGGACTGGATTTGGTGGCACCGATTTTAATCACATCGGACTGGCATCCAGCCTGAGCACCAGACTCAGCTTCAGGAATTGTCTCTCCAGGCCGTGCCCAGCCCTGATTCCACCCTCACTCTTCTCCTCTGTGCTGCTTTTGCCTCTGGCTCGCCCTCCCCAGTCCTAGCCAATCCTGCTTTTAACCATCTCGTGGCTAGCCTCAGTCATCTCCCTGACATACTTCGGGTCCTTTCCTTTCTTCGCGCCCTGCAGGATAGCAGACCTCTGCAGCCCCCACCTGTCTGGGCACAACCTATTCTAACAACTCTCTTTTCTATGACCTCATCTCTCCCAGTGACCTCTGCCCTTCTCCATCCTTCAGCTACTTAACGTCAGCACTCTCCCCATCACGTCTGTGGTGTGGGAGAATTATCTGTATTCTGTCAATCATGTATTTTAATAAAACGCTGATTGGCCAGGCAGGAAGTATAGGCAGGAAAACCATACAGGAAGTAGAGGTGATGCAATGAGAACAGGAGAATACTGGGAAACAGGAAGCTCCCTCCGCCATTCCTGCCCAGACCACCGAAGAAGCAACATGTGTCCTGACAGCTGGAAAAGGTACTGAGCCACATGACTAACACAGACAAGAATTATGGGATACCGTAAAATGTAAGAATTAGTTAATAAGAAGACTGAGCTAGTGGGCCAATCAGTTTATAATCTTATGGAGTCCTGTGTGTGATTTTCTTTGTGACTTGTCGGCTGTGGGGTACTGGGTGGAACAGATACCCCAACAAGCCGGCCCCTCATGTTACACATCTGGGACGTCCTGTCTTCTCCTCACAGGTCAAATCAGATGCCAGCATCTGGAGTCTTCCCAGTATCCCCCTACAAAAGGAACTGCTCTGTTCCCCTTCCCTTCTGTGCAGCACAGGGAGATATGCATGATGCAGAATGGCTTTTCTGGCAAGAGAGTTCTCTGTGGCAGCAACTCCAGTGCTTGGAGCACGCTTCCTCAATCCCAGGGGGCAGTGCAATTGCTCATCTCCAGGAAGGTAGGGGGAGAAAAGATGGAGGAATAGAAAGAGCAAGGGTGGGAGTGTGCCCAGAGTGCCCCACCTACGCCATGGCACCTTCCTCCTACTTTCTCACAATTCTCATTATTGTTCTATAGTAATTTGAACAAACGAGTCTGCTCTGGTTGTCCCTGTGTAGGGTTTCATGTCCATTCCTTAAGAACCTTTGTCACCCTGCTGTCTTGTGCCATCTCTGTCCTCTGAAGAAGTGTCCAGGGCTACCCATGTTGGGATCCTCTCTTCCCAGGAGAATAAAAGCCAAACCTCTTGCTTACTGGTCCATCCAAAGTCTTCACCACAAACCCCACTTCCTTGTAGCCTACTCTTGGGTTGCTGTGAGCCCAGTGGTGCAGTCAGCTCTCCATTTTAGACACTCTTTCCTTTGCTGCTCAGCCCAAATCTCATTCAAGATGCAAACTTCCTATCCTCCTGCCCTAAAGTAACTCACGGGCTATGGGGGAGGGAACCCACCTAAGCAATGATCCTGGTGGGAGTGAGAGGCAGTCACCACATCCACCAGAGAAGAATTTCACTCGTGCCCTGCCCTAGCTGCTGTCTTTCTGAACTGATGCTATGGGAACGTCTCATACACATTGATTGCAATCTCAGATAGTCCTGCAGTGTTGCCCATTGTGAGAAAAGCTTTCAAAGCTCACAAACACAATACCCAGCCAAAGCAGCCGACACAAGAGGACACATATTACAGGATTCCATTTATATAAAGTCCACAGACTCTGTTGTATTAAAACTGGGAGGAACAAGGACTGGAAAGGCGTCGGTGGGGATTCTGGGGGGAATGCTCTGTTTCTTGATCCATGCTACTCACTGCACAAGCTTTGCTTGAGAAAGCACATAGACTCATACATGTGTGATCCATGCACTGTCCAGGATGTATGTACTACTGTGATTAAAAAGCTGAAAACAAGAGAAATGAATATGAAGTATTGTGATGGCTGCCCAGTTACTAATATGACACACAGTCCTTATTAGATTCAAGGGCCTTCAGCTTGAGTAGAGTTTGGTTGCCATTGGCTAACCTACTACTTACTACCCACTACTCTACAGTCCCGGGTGCACCAGGATACTAGGTGGGCATCAAGCCAAAGGTGGGGCTGGAGTGGTGGTGCACTCCTATAGTCTAACACTCACGTGACTGAAGCAGGAGGATTGTGGTTTTGAGACAAGTTACACAGCGAGACCCTGTCTACAAACCAAACGAGCAGCAAAACCCAAGGTGGGGTGATATGCACAACACAGTCCGATTTTGGCTGGGGAAGAAAATCCAGGGAAAGAACTGACTGTCTTAGTTACGGCTTCTTTTGCTGTGAAGAGACACCACCATGATCACGGCAACTCTTATAAAGGAAAACATTTAATTGGGGCTGGGTTACAGTCTCAGAGGGTTAATCCATTGGCATCATGGTGGCATGCAGGCAGACATGGTGCTGGCCAAGGAGCTGGGACTTCTACATCTTGATCTGCAGACAGCAGAAGCAGCTGTGTGTCACACTGGGCGTAGCTTGAGCATCACGGACCTCAAAGTCTGCTCCCACAGCGACACACTTCCTCAAACAAAGCCACAACTGTTCCAACAAAGCCACACCTCCTAATAGCCCCATTCCCAAGAGGGCTATTTTCTTTCAAACCACCACATAGACCTAAGAGGAGTTCCCTATGACTAAGTATTGAAGGAATTTCTAGATTTCTCTCTAAGCCCTTCCATATTGCTTCTTATTTAGATTATGCTAAGGAGGAGGACTTTATCCTAAAGCAGAGAACAGTCACAGCCTGTCCCATAGCCAAGGTACTTCTCTGTGTCAAGACACTGGAAACGGCATCCTTGAAGAGACTGGCAGGCAGCAGGGCTTGGTTGAGAGAAACCAGAGAGGAACTAACTGTCACCCAACGTAGACACCTAGCTCTTCCCCTGCTTCACTGAGGAAGAGCAGAAGTCCCACCTCTCTGGGGCCTGACTTTCCTCACTGAGGTAGTGAAATGTCCGCCCTGGTCTGCCAAGGTCTTGTCTAGCTCCTTCCAAGATTTGTTGCTATAATTAGGGGGCAAATCCTTCATGTAGAGGTTAAATGGAAGTAAGGGGGGAAATGGTATCATAAGTTATACACTGCCGTCCCTGAATTTTATAAGAAAAAGGACAGCCTCTCTAACCTTTGCTTTTCAATTTTACAGGAAACTAAATATTACTTAGTAGTAATTAGGGAGACAGAGATTTTTCTAAAGCCAGATCTTTGTGCGTTTTTAAAGCCCTATTATTAATATCCAGAATATCAGTAAAAATTATTGCAATTTGACAGAATAACTTCTATAAACACTTATGTATGATGTATTACTGTGGTCTGGGTCATTAAAATAGCTTTTAGTTTCTCGTTCCTTCCTAATTCTATAACCCTCACAAACACATTTCATCCTGTTCTAATCCAGTAAGACCACCCTGGTGCCGTGAATATCTGGGTGCATCCACCCCAGGAATGTGAACATTTGGGTGCATCCATCCTGGGTCTGTGAACACCTGGGTACACCCACCCTGGGTCTGTGAACATCTGGGTGCAACCATCCAGGGCTGTGAGCATTGGGTGCATCCACCCTGGGTCTGTGAACATCTGGGTGCACCCACCCAAGGGCTGTGAACATCTGGGCACAGCAGGTTGGGTTGGGGTGTGCTTCATTGTTTTGCTATCGGTGTTAACAAATGAACACTTAGTGACAGGCGGTGATGAGGTTTCTGTGACCCGACATTCTTCTGCCTAGTAAAGGAAATGATCTTGTGACTTAATGGCTCCATCTACGTCCATCTCCCCTGTGTTCGAATGGTACACTCTAGATCTCAGGCATGGTGTCTGTGAGATGAAGGGGACTGTGGAGAAAGCAAGAAGGAATCTTCTTGAGATACCTTGGCACTGTAAGAAAATGTTTCACAGGGTCGGAAAGTTGGCTCAGAGGCTAGGAGCACTTGATGTTCTTCCAAAGGACCTGAGTTCAATTCCCAGCATCCACATGGCCACTTAGACTCATCTGTAACTCCAGCCCCAGGAGCTCCAGTGCTCTCTTTTAGCCTCCATGGAATATGTACAGGTGTGGCACACGTACGTGCTGGCAAAATACCTGGACACATTTTATAAAAGTTTAAAAAATCAAAAGCAAATATATTGCCTGAAAATAAGTAATGCAATTATTAAAACTACTTCTTTTATTTTTTGAGATTATAACGTAATGGCACCATTTCCTCCTTCCCGTCCTCCGTCAAGCCCTCCAATAAACCCCTTCAAGCTCTCTTGCATAGTCCTGTCCCTCTTGTACATTAATTGTTGTTTTACACACACACAAACACCAAGGTTTACTGGAGTGCCAGCCCCCTAAACCTCTCAGGGTCCAGAGGAACACCACAAAAAGCGAAAACTGGCTAAAACGGTCTGTGGGTGAAAAGAACGAATCAGCCCACGCACGTCTTCTCATCACGTGTCTCCGTCCTTCAAAAGGGATTCTCCTAATGCTCTCCCTCGATTTGCTCTCCATCCCACAGGGTTTCCTATTTACATACCCACACAGACACAGCTAACAATTCTTTGGCAATAGCAGGGATACCAGGCATGCATTTCACAGGGCCACAATAGGCAGATAGGGCTGACAAGACTGGTGCCTATTTACTGATGTCTCAGAGGGGGCGTGGCTGTGAAGCGCGGGACACATCTGAAAAACTTTCTCTTTGTAACAGACAGAGACCTTTTCAGAAAGCTTCAACTTACGAAAACCCAGGGTTGTCGGGACTGGGCTCCGTATACAGCACAATCCCTGCTCAGGGATCATTCTGGAAGAGAGAGAAGAATGCTTATACATGCTACAGGAACAGGACGTTTTCTGTGAGATTGTATTCCCTAGAAATGGCAGAGAAGCTACACGCATGACATTTTATCAACATGGCTGCCGAAACAAGACCTGAACAGTGACAGCACCAAGGGACATGCTAACGTGAAAGGGGACATTTCTTGAGGCCTCAACTTCATAAAAATAACTATGGGCACCTGGGGAATGCTGAGAGTACGTGAAATGTTCTTTCCCAAAGAAGAGCCCCACACACCCTGATTCATTATCCAATATCAAATGGTCAGCCCTGAGATTATATACATATGGTGATATTATACAGACTGAGCAGGTTGAGAGAGAGAGAGTGTGTGTGTGTGTGTGTGAGAGAGAGAGAGAGAGAGAGACAGAGACAGAGACAGAGAGAGAAGAGAGAATAAATGATAATAGTTAAAGAAAAAGAGGCCATGAATTTGAGAGGGGGTGAGAGAGAACAAGGGAGTTTGCATGGAAGGAATTGGAGGTTAAAAAAAAAAGGAAAGGTTATGTAATTATAATTTAAAGAAATAAAAATTATATGAAACAATTTTAAAAAGTGGGTTCTTTACTGTCATTCCTACTATAATATCGCTTGTGATGAAGATCCATCATGTTTTTAAGAGTTTAAATATCCTGGCTGGGGATTGTAATGGGAGAAGCAACTCTACTAAATAAAACCCAAAATTCTCACATCTGAAGTCAAGAATTCTCCCCTCAGAGATAACCATAGTTATGGGGAACCATAAACACCCAAGAGGAGAGACAAGAGGGACAATCAGCCTTCCAGTCAGGACTCCTGAACTCGGTTTCATTCTCGGAAGATTTTCCTCAACAGCCACACTGTTCACTGGGAAGCATAGCTGGATGTGATAGAGTCCTGTAATTCCAAATGCCAGCCTGGTCTCTACCCGACTAATCCCAGAGCTCCACTTCCGCTGTCAGGAGTGATGTTGCCACGGTATAAAGGAAAGAGTAACTAATTTCACCCTAGGAGAGGCACCACGCAGTGATTGGATGAGACTTTCAAAGCATCTGCCTTGAAGATGACCAAAGGAAAAGAGAGAAACTCCCCCAGACAGGGAAGAGGATGTGGAAATTCATTTCTTGGGCAAAGGGAAATCAAACATGAAGCCTACAGCACAAAGCACGTGACCAGGAACCGGGAGAAGATGAGCAGTCTCAGCGGTGGGAGTAGAGGGAGACGCGCGTGGCGCGTGCTAAGCGACAGAGCTGCTGCGGCAGATGCAGAGACCCGGGCGCCCTCAACACGTGACTGCCGATTGCAGGGGAGGCTGTGACTGTGAATGGCATATTCATCAGCAAATAGTATACTTTTCATTTATTTATTTATTATTGACTTACTCATTTTGACGTCTTGGTGTGTTGCCCGAGCTAGACTCAAGTTTGCAATGCTTCTGTCTCGGCCTCAGGAGTGCCGGGATTACAATATGGGCCATAAGTCAGCGTGTTTAGCAAAAGATACATAATTTTTAAAGAATTATAGATGTATTCTATTTTTAACTTATTTATTTACTGTTTACGTAAACACATGTACATGCATGTGCCATGCCCTGTGTTGGAGTCTGTTCTCTCCTACTGTGTGGCTTCCAGGGATCGAGCTTGGTTGCCAGTCTTCACGGACTGCATCTCTACTTGATGAGCCTTCTTGTTGGCCTAAGAAACATAAATACTTTAGGTGACCAGAAAGGTTTAAAAATAATCAGGTAGAAAAAAAGATAATCAAGTAAGAATTCGAGGTCAACCTGGTGTACAAGAGCTAGTTCCAGAACAGGCTCCAAAGCTACAGAGAAACCCTATCTCCAAAACCAAAAACGGAAACAAAAAAATCAAGTAGGACATTTAGAAACAAAGAGTATATATTACTCTACTCTTTACCTTTTAATTGATTCTCATTTACCTTCCATACTCCGTACACTGTTCTCACTTACTGTGTGTGTCTGTATAAACTTGTTGAAGGGAAGAGCCTCCTCAAGAGGGTGTACTCGCTTTATTCAGAACATGCCGGAACCTGAACCAACACTGGCCACCCAGTGTAGTGGAAGGCCACTTGTTTGTTCCTGGCCGCCCAGACTCCCGAAATAACCACTCAGAAACTGTATTAAGTAAATCACTGCTTGGTCTATTAGCTCTAGCTTCTTATTGGCTAGCTCTTACATCCTAAACTAGTCCATCTCCATTAATCTGTGTATCTCCACGTGGCTGTGGCTTACTCACAAGGTTCCAGCTAGGAGCTCTTGTCTTTTTCCCTTCTAGCGGCTCCGTGGCATCTCTTCGACTCCTCTCTCTCTCTCTCTCTCTCTCTCTCTCTCTCTCTCTCCACACACACACACACACACACACACACACACACACACACACCAGCCTGGCTATATTCTGTTAAGCCATTGGCCAACAGCAGCTTCTTTATTAACCAATGGTACACAGAGGGGAAGCCCACATCAACCCAATGACATCCTGAATGAATGTGTTGAGTAAATGAATAAACCTGTAAATGATGCAGCACACAGACATAAAGGCATGAGATATGAAGGGTGTTTAAAACACTGAAGACAGAATGAGGCTTAGCGAATGCGTCATTTGAAATCCAGGAAGAAAGGAGAGGGTGTTCTTACATCAGCCTGGCTAGTGATCTTCCTCGGGTCTTACATCAAAGTCTCTGATCCCCTGTGAACCAATTTTTATGCAAGGTGAGAGGTTCATTCTCCTGAATGTGGAAGTCCAGTTGCCCAGCACCACTTGTAAAGGGATCATCTTTGCTCCAATGTGTGTCTTTGACAGCTTTATCAACCAGTGGGAGAAGTAGGAGGCTCTAACTCTGTGAGTTTATTTCGGAGTGCTCTGTTCTTCCAATCCAAAGGTCTACATGCCTATTTACATACACGAACAGGACCATGGCGTTCAAGGCAGCATAATTCTGTAATACAATTTGAGATTGGGAATTATGGTACCTCAACCATTGATCTTTCTGCTGAGGGTTATTTTAGCTACCCCAGGCCTTTTGTGTTTCCTTGAGAATTTTAGGATTGTTTTTCTAGATCTGTGAAGAATGTTAATGGAATTTTTATGAAAACTGCACTGGATCTGTCAATTGAGTTTGACAATGTAGCCATCTCCCCAATATTAATTTGATCTTCCCATGAGCATGGAAAGTCTTTCACATGGATGGATCTTAGCAACACAATATTGAATGTAAGGGAGGGGGAAGTTGCAGAAGATTTGACACAAATTTATAAGCTTAAAAAATAAGTAAAACTGAATATAGAATGTGAAGAAACGCGTATGTGTTAGCCCTCTGGAAAGCAGCAAGGATGAGGTAAAGGTGCAGTGGGTGCTTTGAGGTAGGAGTTCAGACAAGAAGACCCGACGTGGTTTCAACGGTGTGAAACATGTGAGTACTGTGTTGTCTGTCTCTGTGGGTCAGCTTGGCTGACCATAGCGTGCACAGTTCACATACTGTTTCCCAGTGTGTTGAGGAGGGGTTTCTGGGTGAAGTGAGAGGCTGATTGGCCATTCCTTGAAACACCCCTCCTCCCAGTGTGGGTGAGCATTATCCAACCCTCTGAAGGCCTGGATAGAACTAAGGAGAAAGGAGGTGTTCACCCTCCTGCCTGCTCTCTTGAGTCAGGACACCCCAGCCCCTCATCTCCGGCCCTCAGACCAGCTCACCTGACTCTCAGACTTGAACCTGGACTGAATTATTCCATAAGATTTCCTTGTCATGAACTTGATTCTCAGCCTTCGTAAGTAGATTGAGCCAACCGCTTAAGATAAATATGAAACTGTATTTCTCTAGTATAGAGGCACAGGTATATGCATCTCACACACACACAAAAATACTTCCTATTTGTTCTGTTTCTCTGGAGAATCCCAATACAGAGGAAAACATGAAGGCTCATTTTTATAATGTTCATAACCTTTATATGTTTTATACCCACTTTTTATTTATTTTATATTTATAATCTATTTTTTAAACACATGGTCCAGTTGTGTATCCCCAACTGGCCTAAAACTCAAAATTTTCCCCACCTTCTTGTTATATTTGCCACACATTCAACCTCTTTGGATTCATTTGGAAACAAACCACCTTGGGCTGCATGAGAACCTAAAACAGAATGCAAAAGGAAAAAGATCCCTGGCCTTAATTTTGCAAGTATGAAGTATACTGAAGAACATAAAAACTTAAATAACAGGGTCAATTCAAAATCATTAAAAATGCCATAAAAGTTATTGTTTTTGTTCCATATTTGCACATTTTTCTTTAATATAGTTGTAAGCCCTTTGACATAAGAAAACTTGACACAACAAACTTCCATATTGTTTTGTGTCTGCATATGATATATAATGAACCATGTTCTTGTTGGAATTGAAATACTTAAAATGAAAAAAAAGCAACTTGGACTTTACAAAGGGACAACAGGAGTGCCGTAGAGGGTCACAGGAGCGTGAGGGTGTGTCATCTGGGTGTGAAGGATGATAGTGGCAGCAGAAGATGCCATGCAATAGCTGTTGGAAAGAAGAGACTGGAAGCCTGCGCCATCAGGGCAATTCGGGAAGCACAGCAACTCATTGCTGGATCTCAGGAGGCTGTGGGAGTAGGAAGCAGGGGGAGTCACAGCCCACAGGAGCCAGAGAGTGACCAAGGAAGAGGGAGAGGGTCAGGGTGACCCGTGCTCTCGCTCAGGCAAGCAGAAGGACCAAAAGTGAAGGACAGGAAGGGGGCAGAGCTGTAAGGAGTTTAGCAGTCCTTGGCTTTGAGATGCCCCTCAGATCCTGTCTGTCTCCTTCCTCTCCTCTGGAATAGATGTTGTGTAGGGAGTTCCCTAACAACGCAGCCCCTCTGTGCCTCCACACGTAGAGGTGGTCCTTCTAGCCCACAGCTGCAGCATGGTACCTGCTCTTCACATCTGTGTGAGGTGTAAAGACCCTTGTTCAGGTCTTAGAACTTCCCTTTCCTTCTCCATGAAATTATTCGGGACTTTTTTTTTGGGGGGGGGGGGTGTTGTCCTTGTTTTCATTTCGTTTTGTTTTGTTTTATTCTTTCCAGATAAAATACTTTAAGAATATTTTTTAAATTAAAAAACAAAAGCATCAAGAATATTCAGTTGGTTAACAATAGAGGACAAACGGCTGCATCCCATCTAATAAAAATCTTCAAATCACTTTGGAGTCCTGACTCTGTTGCTCTTTGCCTCACTGAACCTGGTGGCGGGCTGACATCGATCGGCTGCCCCAGGGATTCTCCCGTGTTCACTCTCATCCCCACAACCCCTTCATTTCAGGCCCCATGGGTGCTGGGATCCATCATAATACTAGGGCAGTAAGGGCATTTTTTACCCAATGCACTGGCTCATGTCAACTTGACGCAAGCTAGAGTTATCTGAGAGGAAGGAACCTCATTTCAAAAATTTCTGCCATAAGAACTGACTTAGAACATTTTCTTAATTAGTGATAGAGGAGAGGGCGCCCAGCCCATGGTGGGTGGTGCCATCCCTGGGCTGGTGGTCCTGGGTTCTGTCAGAGAATAAACTGAGCAGTCCATGGGGAGCAAGCCAGTAAGTTGCACCCCTGCATGGCCTCGGCATCAGCTCCTGTCTCCAAGTTCCAGCCCTGTGTGAGTTCCTGTCCTGACTTCCTTCCATGATGGACTATGATGTGGAAGTGTGAGCCAAATAAATCCTTCCTGCCCCAACTCACTTTTTGGTCATGGTGTTCCATCACCCTAACAGACACCCTAAGGAAGACATGCATCGAACACTCTCTGCGGCTCCATTTGTAGCTATTTGTAACGGATTTCTTTTTGTCCCACTGTGCAGTTGCTACTGTCTTTTTCTTTGAGCAAATTTACTTGTTTTGTCTCCATAAAGCAGTAGTTGTAGCTTTTGGTGAAGTCATTGGGGGAAGACACACTGCGCATTCTTTGTTGGAAAACGATTTTCTAATACGGATATTCATCTACTGCTTGAAACGAAGGGAGGAGTGAGCCAATAGACAGGAGGAGACTAGAATTTTCATCAAAACTTCACATTTCTGCACAGCCCTTGTGAGTTAGAGAAGTATGTGGAGAAATATTTACCCTTTCTCATTCTCACCTACCAAACTGGGGAAACATAAAGACCCTGCTATCCCTTTTTACTGAAGTAATTTTTAAATTTATCCTGTGCTTAAGTCACCTCTGGGGGGAAAATGCATATTTTCACATGTGGTTCTGAAAATCATTTTGAAGGAAATGTGTGAAAACTTATATAGCGTGGTGGGATAATATGATTCAACAATTATTCTGTTACCTCCCCACAGATGATACTTGCGGAAAATTAAAACATCATTTTCTGATATTAAATGTAAGAAACACTGCATTTCATTGTTGCTAACTGGGTCAACAAACATTGCTAAATTGAGTGGGGGGATCGATCTCTGACTGTGCTTATTTAAATCTAGGGGGACCCCCTTGTGCAATCCTCTTTGTTTTGCCACTTCACAGACTGGCATGCAGCACTGAACTCTGATGTCCACGCATTTCTATGCAGCTCTTGAGAACTGCCCTCAGGCTAAATCGGTTTACTTGACTCTCTTTCCCAGCTGAGTGCCAGAGTAGAAAGATAGCGTTTTCCCTCCTGCATCAGGAGTTAGGTAAAGAAGGGAGCTTCATAGCCCCTGTCTGTATTAAAGTTTTGGGTTTAAACGGCCGAGGCACAATGAAAATCACTTACGTGTTAATAGAGTGGCTTGTCGTCAAAGCAGGGGACCTCCAAAAATGGTGCCTTACTCAGATACTGACACCGAGCCCGAGAATGGGGTTATTCAGAAATGATGAGATCACTCGAGAAACATGAGGGTTTCGTCCAAACTGGAAAGGAAAAGCAGGGGCCTGTTGGCTCCTCCAGGAGAGCTGTCCATTTCATTAATTGCTTACTGCTCTCCACGGCTTCTCCTTCTGAATCATTGTGTTGTTATCACCGCTCTGATGTTTTAACTTTTTTTCCTCCTCTTCCTCCCCCACCTCCTCAAAACAGGGTTTCTTGTAGACCAGGGCTGTAAATCATTATGTAGATGCAGATGACCTTAGACTTCTGATCCTCCTGCCTCCATCTCTTGAGTTCTGGGATTACAGGCACACAGCAGTATGGCTAGTTTTATGTAATGCTGAGGAGCAAACCCAGGGATTCATGCAGGGCAGGCCAGCACGCTGCCACCTGAGCAACATACGTCCCAGACTTGTTTTTTATCGTTTTGAAAAATGTTACATTTGTTTTTCAGTTGTGTGGGGGGCGATGCTGGTGGTCAAGTGTCTGTGGGAACCAGAGGAGGGCACCAGATCCTGTGGAACTGAACTTACAGGCAGTCAGGAGCCTCCAAATATGAGTGCTAGCAACCAAAGCAGTGTTTGGAGGGAGAAGCGCATGCTCCTAACTGCTGAGCCACCTCTCCAGTCATTAATATTCTACAGTCATATTTTACATACAAAGTCTTCAAATGTGTCTGGAAGTTCGCTCATAGGAAAAATTGTCCTTTTCAAAATATCTTCCTGGGGCCAGAGGAGAAAGTTCAGTCAATAAAACCCTTGACTGACAATCAGGAGGAACAGAGTTCCATCCCCAGAATGCATGTGAAATAGCCAGGTGTGGAGACATGTTCCCGCAATACACCTGCTGAGGAGCCGGGGACAGGTGGATCCCTGGAGCCTGCTGCAGAGCTTCAGGCCAGCGAGAGACTCGGTTTCACAGAGTAAGATAGACAGTATCCTGAGTAAAGATAGTTGAGGATATCCTCTCATGCTCACGATCTCCCATGTGCACAGGCAAACACAGGAACATGAGTGCACACACCCCACACACATGCACAGGCACACACAGGAACATGGGTGCACACACCCCCACATGCACAGGGACACACAGGAACATGGGTGCACACACACCCATGTGCACAGGCACATACAGGAACCCATGTGCACAGGCACACACAGAAACCCATATGCACAGGCACACACAGGAACCCATGTGCGCAGGCACACACAGGAACCCATGTGTGCAGGCACACACAGGAACATGGGTGCACACACAGGAACATGGGTGCATGCATACCCATGTGCACAAGCACACACAGGAACTCATGCACACAGGCACACACAGGAACATGCGTGCACACACACACACAAAAGTGAAAACTGAAGTGTCTCCCTGTATATCACTAGGTTGATATTAAATTCTAGTGGATTTGGGTAATGGAGTGAAATGGAGGCTAATTGTAGTTTGAGAAATCAAACTTCAAAAGAGTTTCTATTTACAGAACCAATGGATGACCACAGAAAAACTTTGAAAATCACAGAGAAACTATAGGAAAGTTCACTAGGTCTTCAAAAACCCTGACATCTCTCCTTTTTCCTGCTCCCAGAGAATATACATGACTTTGCTGTCCTATGTGTTTACAACAACAGTTCTCAACCTGTCAGTCGCGACCCCCACAGGGAGTCACACATCAGATATTACATTATGATTCAGAATAGTAGCATAATTACAGTTATGAAGTATCAATGATCATTTTATGGTTGGGGTCACCATAACATGAGGAACTGTAATAAAGGGTCACAGCATTAGGGAGGCTGAGAACCACTGGGCTACAGGGAAAATGACAGAACTGTCAGTGCAGCCCACACTGTGCTCAGTGTCACCTTGACCTCCCCACATCTGGATGCATTCTTCTGTAATGCGTCTTTTCTAGCAACATAGTCCTGCTGCATGGGGGCACCAGGAATCCCACTAAACACCATCCTTTTGCTTTGGTGTATCTACTATAAGTTATCCTTCTGTGAATATTTATGCCTTTATTATATTCAGTACAGATCATAATTAATAATTAATCAGGTATTTTTGATAATAGAAGATATTTGATCAACAGAAAAAAATTAGAACTAATAGTTTTTACAGTCATTTTCTTGTGAAAAAATTACTGGGCCCTGAGTTCCAAACTATGACTGAAAAATAAGATGCTGAGATTTTATAGAAATAAATATAAGCATTAGTCAACTGACTGATTTATTTTCTAAGCATATAACACAGTTATAGAAAATCACAGTCTTAAATCACTTCACAATGGAGTAAACAAAAAGCTTAGCATTTATTATCTACATAATTTAGCATATCTCACTGAGTAACTAGGAAGAAATATGGGAATAATTTTTGGTGACTGCAGAAAGTTTGCAGGCAAAACATTCTGGACAAATCATACAAATGCTCGATCCTCCGATACGTAGTCATCGGTAAGCTTCAGTCTCAGCTCTGTCGCATGCAGAAGTCTAGGTAGCTTTTCAAACTCGAGCATCACAGGTCAGGATTATGTGCCTAGTCATGAGGTACGAGGCTGTGGCCATTGTTACAGGCCAGCATCACTGGCCCATCACTAAAATAATGGGATCACATAATGATCCCATCACTAAAACAAATGGTGGAGAATCTCCACATTACTCAGAACCTGCCATTAGATGAGTTAGGTCACGGGGCTAATTGTTTCAACTCCTTTTCATTGGCGAGGTGTTTTGGTAGCTAGTGGTTGATTTGTAGAACACCAAATGTTTTATAGGTGGTAATGTATCAAATGATCCATGAAGAAATGCTGGGAGGGCCACTAATAGCATCATCTGTCTGTTCCAAATGAGATCCCCAGCTCCCAGAGTAGCTTCTCATGGGCATTCAGATCAACCAGTATGAATAATAAAGGATATAGTAAGAGAAATAAGATGGATATAGGCCCTGGGGTGGGGATTGACAAGGAATATAAGACATTTGCTCTAAACAAGTGTTCACACTGTTCTCAGTAATTAAAACTATCATCCAGATCAGGCCTGTGGTGAACACCCTTAGGTAGAGCTCTGTGAGTTCAAAGCCAGCCTGATCTACAGAGGAGGCTCCAGCCACTCAAGGCTTCATAGTCAGACCCTGCCTCAAAAAGAAGCAAATAAAAAAACAACTCTAATCCAGCCCTCCTATAAATGCATCCAATTATTGCTTAACAAAGCCACGAAGATTATCTGTCCAAAGGATGATGCTTAAATAAAGACATTAAAGAAACACAATGGTCCATGCCACCAACACCAACCCTACTCCACTACAATGTTTACCAGTTTATCCCATTACCTACGATAAAGCTTTTACCCCCTAACCTACAATAGAGCAGTATTTTTAATTAAGTTATCAAATAGCTTATTAAATGCTAGCCTTTATTCTAAAAATAAAGATACCTAAAAGAAAAAATAAAATGTAAACATAGTAACAGTTGCCTAGAAAGAACACACATGTTTGTGCATGTTCTTCTGTCCCCATATAGAGGTGACCTGCCTAATCCCCCATCACCCTCCACATTATTGTTTGTGTCACAGGTCAGGCAGCATAGAAAGCCACTTGCTATTCCTCGCCCTTCTTTACTGTTACACCAGGCAATATCATCCCGGGTTTTCCTCTAGGCCTAGCTGTGCCCAGACAGCATAGTACAGTGATAGGAGTTTGCCAAATGAACATAAGGAAGAGAAGGGGAACACAGGAGGGACCGCAAGGAAAAGGGACACGGGAGGGACCACAGAGAAGAGGGACACGGGAGGGACTACAGAGAAGAGGGACACAGGAGGGACCACAGAGAAGAGGAACACGGGAGGGACCACAGAGAAGAGGAACACGGGAGGGACCACAGAGAAGAGGAACACGGACACGGGAGGGACCACAGAGAAGGGGGGCACGGGAGGGACTGCAGAGAAGGGGGGCACGGGAGGGACTGCAGAGAAGGGGGGCACGGACACGGGAGGGACCACAGAGAAGGGGGGCACGGGAGGGACTGCAGAGAAGGGGGACATGGGAGGGACCACAGAGAAGAGGAACACGGGAGGGACCACAGAGAAGGGGGACACGGGAGGGACCACTTTATTTAGAGAGCAGTTATGACCATTTGGAATCTGAGCTAGGTAAGAGGCGTGTGGAGCAGAAGGGCAAAGTGGCAGAGTGGAGGTCTGGGAAGATGGAGCATGGCTAGAATTATGCTACTAGAGAGAGTGGCTACAGCAATGTCGGGTGGCAGGGTCAGAGGGAGGAGCAGGAAATTGAGGTAATGATCCCAGGACATGGTCAGAGAGCGATGGCTGAGGTACAGTGTAGAAGGAGATGGATGGAAAGGATTTGGAAACCAAGGCTGAGAGAATGGGAGGGATACTCTGCACAGAGGCCAAATCCCTGACGATCCCTGCAGCAGTCTCTCTAAGGAGAACGACAGACGGAGACTAACACCAGAGAGCAGTTAGGAACATCCTGGAGATGAGCAGTGATGGCAACAAGGACGGGTTTGTTAGGCCAGTGGGCATTAGTGTCAACACCTGGGACAAGGAAAGAGAAGGCTCCTGGAGCGAAGCCCAGAAGGTATGGGGAGCTTCCCGAAAAGAATCTGAAACTGAGGCAGCTTGTACTGGTAACAGATGCTGAGCTCCAGAGGAAACAACTGCAGAGACCTAGGAGTTGTGTAAACAACCTGTGGGTGGTGAAGGGTGCAACCACCTATCCTCACTGTCAATTTGGTGGGAGATGCCCAGGAGGTTGATAATACACACCCCGGGTGTGTTTATGCCTCTGTTTTATTTCCACAGATGACTTAGCCATGAGGGTGTTGGTATAATAGATAATTAATTTTTTGATGGATTCCCAGTTATGGTCTGCTAGGAGTGTTGAGAAGTGAGAAGATGGAAGCAATCGCACTGTTTGGTGTTTTAGGGTTCATTTTAGATTTCTAGGGCATCATCCTTACCCGTGTTCAATAATAAGCAATAGTAGAAGAGTTTCTGGTGCTATCATGATGGTGATGATGAACATGGTGGTGATGGTGATGGAGATGATGAAGATAACGGTGGTGGTGATGATAAAAATGATGGTGGGGGGGAGGTGGTGGAGATGGAAATGGTGGAGGTGGTGGAGGTGGAGGTAGAGTGTAGTAGGGAGCTGCGGGCAGGCCTGCTTTTCATCCCGCCCGGCTCCCGCCCGGCTAGCTTAGCCCCGGAAATAACAACACACAAATTGTATTCATTTAAACACTGCCTGGCCCATTATCTCTAGAGAGTTAGTTACTGACTAACTCTCACATCTTGATTAACCCATTTCTAATAATTTGTGTAGCACCACGAGGTGGTGGCTTACTGGAAAAGATTCAACATGTCTGACCTGGTGGCTGGCTCCATAGCGTCTGCCTCACTTCCCTTCTTCCCAGCATTCTGTTCTGTTTACTCCTCCTACCTAATTTTCTGTCCTATCAAAGGGCCAAGGCAGTCTTTTTATTAACCAATGAAAATAACACATAGACAGAAAGCCCACTTACATCATTTCCCCTTTTTCTATTTAAACAAAAAAGAAAGGCTTTCACTTTAACATAGTAAAATTACATATAACAAAACAGTAGAAGTGGTGGAGGTGGTGGAGGTGGTGGGGGAGGTGGTGGGGGAGGTGGTGGGGAAGGTGGAGGTTGTGGAGGTGGTGGAGGTGGTGGGGGAGATGGTGGTGGTGGAGAAGGTAGGGGAGGTGATGGTGGAGGTGGTAGTGGTGGAGGAGGTGGAGGAGGTGGGGGAGGTGGGAGGGGAGGTGGGGGGGGAATTGGGAGGAGAAGTAGTAGGGGAGGTGGTGATGGTGGTGGAGGTGGTGGAGGTGGAGGAGGTGGTGGAGGTGGTGCTTCTGATGCTGATAAAGATAATAATGGTGATTTGAGACTCTGGTACATAGAACACACTCTTATTGGATCTTTCAGGGATGATACACTATAGATTTCCTGTAGTCTGATCAGATCTTTAATTCTTCTCCACATTCTATCTTGGGATTAATTTTTTTCTGAGACAGGATTTCTCTGTTTAGCACTGGCTGTGCTGGACCTCGTTTTGTAGGTCCAGCTCAAACTCAAGAGAGCTGCCTGCCTCTGCCTCCCGAATGCTGGCACTAAAGGTGTGTGCCACCATGCCTGGTTCTCTCTTGGGATTTTAATTCCTATAGGTACTGGTAATGATTTTCTCTCAGTTTTGCAATCTGCAATAATAGAAAATGAATTCTGAATCAAAATTCATGGGTATCTTCTTCTAAGTTTCCTAAGTGGTTACTCCAGCTAAAGCCCCTCATTTCCCCAGCTGTCCCAATCCACAGATCCTCGGCACACCATTGCTATTCATAGCCACTTTTATCATTTCTCCGGAGTCAATTCGTTTCTAGATATTGGCTTGTTGCTGAGTTATCTCCAGAGCTGTCTGGGTTTTAATGCATTTGGCCACAGAGTACATCATGCTTCTCGCCAAGGATGAGCTGATTATTTTGAATGAAGCTTTATTGGTGGCAGAGGCCCTTCAATGCGGTTTTGGTTAGAATCCACCTCTGATTCACTAATCTGACTTTGCATGAAAATTGGAGCCATTTATGGCCTGGGAGCCTGCCACCTTCTTGCAGTTGTGTGTGAAGCTTCTCCCCCCCACTTGGGATGTTGGAGCTATAAGCTGCTGGCTAAAGGGGTGGGGGAGTCCCCAACAAACAAAATACCCGACTGAAATGATGGGTTTTGTTGTTGTTAGAACCAAGGCTGATATAACTTTTGTAAGAAATGCTTTGGTGCATAAGAATTGCTTGTTTGGCTTGGATCCCGAGTCTTTTATTGTTCCTAGGCTCTCAGAAGTACTGCCTTCCCAAGGTGTCAACAGAATCCACCAGACACAACTCCTTCTCCAGAATAAACCTCTGAGCTAAGATTCAAAACTTCTACTTTCCAATTATAATTTAGACTACTCTCCTGTGTTGTAGCCAAAGCCAAATCTATTGCATGCCAAGATATATAACCTGTCTCCTTTCTGGTTTACCATAAAAGAGTCTTGTTAACGGCTCCCATCTCCCCTCACACTCGTAAATACAATGGAATCTCTGATGGAGTTGTAGCCAAAACTTGAATTTAAGGAACACACATTTCAGTGGGGATTAGAGTGTTTACTAAATAGGTTATCTGTGTGTCTTTGGTCAAAAGCATCACCCCAGCTCCCTAACACCCCTTTATACAAAGAGTCTGGAATATTATGTTCGGTGGCCTCATCCAGCCCCTGGCACCCATCTTTGAAATGGAGCAGGAAGCTCCATTTTAAGCCCCCTCCCTTGGGAGTTGCCTTGGTCAGGGCTCCACCTCCGGGAAAGCCCACCAAGTGGTGACCCGTTCTCAGGGAGGGTCAGGACCACTCCCACAGACTATTTAGGCTGCCCCCCAGAGAATGAACGTGTGGTCTCTGTGTTTCGCATGGTCTTCCCTTCCTTCTATTCCCCTCACCATGCTTTCCCAGTGCCACCCAGGAGCACTGCACTAATCATGGGCATCTGTTATGCGGTCTGATTTGGTCTGATTGGAATTATTGGCGTCTGCGGAGAGGCTCGTCTTAAGAAATATGCATAACAGTGTGTCCAGTTGGAAGTCCCCAGATCTCACACATACAGGTGGTGTTGCAGGGATGTGATTTAAAGTTCTCCTGTCCGCTAACTCCTGCAGGGACAGACACCACTTCTTTAAAAGGCAGTTACAGGGTATCCATGAATTACCGTGGAAGCCACTCTGACATGTTTTGTCCTGGCATCTAAACCTCTTCTGAGAAAGCATTTGATGCATTTTATAGTTTTAAAAAGTGTTATATTTTATTCATTCAATTGTTCGTTCATCCATTCATTTTCCGTGTGCATACACAGCAGGATACTGGCAGGGGTCAGGGGGCTACCTCAGCTCTCTCCTTCCCCATGTGGATTCCAGAGATTAAATTCAGGTTGAGTTTGGTGGCAAGTGCTATTTTTTTTAACCTGCTGAGACCTGTAGGTGACCTGGACTCAATGCATTTTAAGAGATACAAAGAGGCAAGCAAGGTTACATTTAAAAATACATACATAGTGAAGATGTATGTTGTGCAAATTAACCTGGACCAGAGATTCAGACCTTGTCAGGTGATGACCTTGAAAATATTTCAGTCCCACACAGTTCATATTTTCTGCATCCAATAGTCTCCTCTCCTTATTTTTTCCTTAAGATCTTTAAAGGCATTATAATTTCACAACACAAGTACTAACAATTAAGAAATATCTTTGTGTGTTGTATGAATACATAGCTTTAACCTTTATTTTTAATTTTGTGTATGTGTATTATGTGTCGGGGTGGTATGTGCACATGTGTGCAGGTGCCCTTGGATGCCAGAAGAGAACATCAGATCTCTAAATGTGACATTGAGTTTCGTGGTTGTGAGGTGGCCAATAAAGGTGCTGGGAATGGAACTCGGGCCTTCTGTGAGCACAGAAGTGTTCTTAATCACTCAGCCATCCCTCCAGCCTCTGCGACTTTAATTTTTAAACAGAATTGGCATTAAAGGAACCACTGGCATGTGTGCAGGTGTCTCATAGATCTTTGAGGCAATTTATTCCATGTAAATACAGGGAGAAGTAGAAAACACTTTTGTTTTCCCTCCTGTTTGTCACTGTGCTTTACTTTGGCCTCGAGTTAAGAGTCACAGATGAAGGAGTAACATAGGAAGTCCAGGATAGGAGCAGGGAGATGCCGCCCTTTGTATATCCTAAGTGTGACAAGCTCCACGTTCCCTTCCCGAAATCTGTGCTGCTCAGGCGGGCAGTCTTGAAATGGTGTTTGCGCCCGCCGCAGTGAACGGCAACTCATGCTTCTAAGCACAGACAGACAAGCTGCTCCCTCAGTTACCTGGTCATCTGGAGACAAGAGGGCCACCCTGATCCTATCACAGAGCAGATCGGGGCTGAGGAGACTGTGCTGTCTGGGGTTGTGAAAGACATTTGTGTAGCACCGAACAATTGTGACACAAAAGGGCTGCGCAGTTATAAAAACAGACCACGCTTGGGGTTTCAGTTCTTAGGTGAAATTTTTAGTATTAGGAGAATGGGGCTTGGGTAGGATGGATGAGCTCAATGACTGTCGTAGGACTGAAAAGACGGGGCCGTTCCCACAGCCTCTCCTCCCGACAGGTGACGTGGTGACGTATAGGATCTGCCTCTGCCGGTTCCCTGTGTGTAAGCGATTGGAACGCTCACTCGCCCTCAAGGAAGCACAAATATAACTTTGAGGAACATAGCTTTAAATAGCTTTTGGGAGAAGGTCGGCAGGGATCGCAGGACTTAGGATGAAGCAGAGCCGTTTTTAACCCTTCCAAAAATAAAGGCTGGCTAGCCTTCCTCTCTGAATGTTCACACTGAGTGGGGTCGAGAAACAAACGCAAAGGTTTTACCCACTTTTCCTCACATCTCCTAACACGATGGCTCTAGAAAACCCGGCTTAGTGAGTGATTTTTGAGTCGGCTTCTTCGGATCGTCAGGAAAGCACCGCACCGTGATCCTCATCAAAGCCGCCTACGAGGTAGAGAGCATTGATTCCTTTGAGCGTGGATTTCCCATCTTAAAGAATATGTTACTAAGTATGCAGAAGAGTGCTTGGGTATGGAGAAGTGGGTTAATAATAGGTCCGGTCGTGTGAGAAAGTTATCACAAGCCCTCTCTGAACCTCATTTCTTCTTGTGGAGTTGTGCTCTTCTCGGGAGGGCGGTGGGGTTTTTTCACTACAAAATCTCATAATCCTCCAGAGCTGTGACGAGTCTGGGTCCCCTTGCTCGTAAGCTAACGAGGGACCACTCACAATTTCTCAGACAGTGGCGCAAGGATCAAAGCTCCTAGGCCAGAAACAAAGGACAGTTATGGCAGAAACAGCATCAGCCAATGACATGACGCCGGCCTGAGGAGCTCCGCACATGGAGTGGGCGGCTCTTTACTAACACACAGCTAGTGTTTCTAGTCTCTGTGTGTGTGTGGGGGGGGGGAATACTGTAACTTTTGAGAACTATAAACCCGTTAGCTGTTTATACACGAGTGTGTATCTGTGTGGGGCGTTTCCCCTTTAACAGCTAAGAATGGCCTGCCTGAAGGCAGAGCAACTCAGACCAATGGGGCTGCAGAGACCATTGTGAAGCCTGAAGCTCTGAAGAACAGAGATGAGCTGAGAGGTGACTCTGTGGGTGGATCAAAGTGATAAAACACCAGGGAAAATGGGTACTGAGAAACATAGCGAAAGATGGAGAGAAAGAGCAGGAGATGCACCCGGGAGAAGATTATGCCCCTTCTCAGGTGCCACGTGCCGTCGGCACCATGCTACCTTCCCCTATCCAGGGAAGGACAGTGTCTCCCCGCTCCTCACGTAGATCTCTTAGCCTCACACATTTGCCAAATATTTGCTGTTCCAACTACTGCTGCTATTTGCCACTATCTTTTGAACCCTCAATAGCTGCAGCTTCACAATTACACAAGTGTGGCAAGGCCAAATAGGACGTGTACTGACTCCCCAGGTCTCCGTGGCCTGTCGGTATCTAGAGCCTAGAAGGGGCAACAGACAAGTGGGCAGGGAATCCAGCGCAGAAATGCACCTCGCTGAGGCAGGACCTGCCTAGCATGCACAGTGTCCTCAGTCTGATTCCCAGCACAGCAAAACTAAAGTAAACAAAATGTTTGGGGTTTTGCCGTTCCTTTTCTGAGACATCTCACTGCAACCCTAGCCAGCCTGGAACTTGCTACATAAACCGGGCTAGCCTCAAACTCACAGAGATCCACTCACCTCAGCCTCCCAGATCCTGGGATAAAAGGCAGGCACCGCCACACTCAGCCTGGTTTTGGTTATTGCTGTTTTTAAGTCATGCCCAATAGCATATGCAAATAATCCCGGTGCTTGGGGAGTGCTTGGGGAGCAAAGGCAGGAAAGTCAGGTGTTCAAGGTCACCCTAAGAACACAAGTGTGATGCCAACCTGAGCTGCATGAGATACTGTTTATAAGCATAAATTCCAAAGCAAACTAAAAGTAGGATTTAAACTTGGCAGGATGGGTCCTGGCTTTAGCGCCCACACTTTGCAGTTCTATTGTCCTGAAGGTCACGATGGTGGGTGGCTAGTAGCTAAAGTTTACAGAGCGCCTGAGGTGAGATAGGCCGCAATGGTGTCACTATCAATACAATATTCTCACTTTACTTACTGTGAGAATCACTCCCGCGACAGAAGCTCCTGGGGCTTGAGGAGTCTTTCCCAAGGCCCCTGAACCCTGGGATGGTGAGAGTGGGATATGATTCCCGACCTCTGGACGATTTGATATGCTCTTAGATGGTTTCTTCATACGGTTCCTGAAGGTTTAAGCTAACTGTCCTGAAAGTACAACAATCGTTCAAAACTTCCTTCTACAATAAATTAGATTTCAAGTTCCAGACATATATGAATACATATGTGCATAAATAGATCAATACTCTTGAGTCAGTTTTTGTAGTTTGTGCGTAACGACTTCAGGGCTGACCACTTTGTACTAAATGACCAATAAGAGGGTTCATCCTTGGGAGAGACTTAACTCTGTCTCTCCCAGCGTCGCTAGCTGCCTGTAATTCTTTGTCTAGGGGTGGGACTCTGTGAAGTCTCTCCACTTCCTTGATGCAGCAGAGTTCCTCACGGAGGCCTAGGGTGTCTGCCGTTGGAATCCTTGCCACTCCCGGCAGCTCTTTCTCACTTTTCCTTAATAAATCTGCTTGCTCTGCTCACAAAAGAAAAAAAGAAACAGGTACAAAATGTTCTTAGAAATCAAGGGGCAAATTTGGAAAGCATCATCTGCTACCAGATTTTTTTTTAAGCACTATTTTACTTGGAATTAACATTAAAGTTCTGTTTCACGTATTCCTCAGCGACTAAGTCTCTACTTGAAGATAGTTCAAGCTTTGAATATTGATTTTTGGTTCCCCAAAGAAGTAACAGGTTTTGGATGTACCCCCGGCAAATGCATACTTAACAGAACACACTGGCAGCTGGTGGCACTTACCTGCAGTGAGAAAGCCTCTTCTGCAGATAAAGAAATGGGACAACACAGGCTTATGCCAAGAAGGAACCACAGTTCCTCTTTTCTAGGAACTGTTTTCTTTGAGTTCTCCTCTCCTCTGGGTTTTCTTTAAGCCCAAGCCACAGTTCTTAAGAATCGGAACCACTGGACTCTGTCTGACTAAGGGTGTAGCTTGGTTGGCAGTGTGTTTGTGTAACATGCAGCAAACCACGGCTTTGGTTCCCACTGCCTCCTAAGCTGGGTGTGGCAGCACACACTTGTAAACTCAGCACTCAGGAGGCTGAGATAGGAGGATCAGGTAAAGATTCATTATCAAGTTCGAGGCCAGGCTGGGCTACATAAAACGGTGGGTCAATAACAAGACTGTCAGCCTCTGATGGAATAGGTTCCTTGAACCAGAAGGGACAGCATGTATCACAGGCTGAACTGTGTGTGTGCCCTGAACTCACGGATTGAAATCCTAAACCCCAGGATCTCAGAATAAGACGGTAGTTATAGATGGTTTTTCAAAGACACAATGAATCGAATATGAATAGAGTCCTTATAAGAAGATTAAGGTGGTAGATGGTGCAGAGGGAAGGACATGCAGGGACACAGGGCAAAGGTACACACACGCACACACTCCAAAGACACCAGAGAAACTGATAAATAACCCTTGCTCACACTTGTAACTTAGACATTCAGGACCATGAGACTTGAGAGACAACAAAATTCTGGTAATTTAAGCCGCTCCATCTTTGAAATGTTGCTGTGGCAGATCCTTGGAAACAAACACTGGGGACTCCGACAACCCCAGAGCCTTAGAAAGCCAGATCATGAATTCAACTCATTGTGTAATTTTAAGGCACCCACGGACTTGTTAATTCTTTCATTCAACATGTTCTGTCCTTCTCCTGGGCATGATAGATTCAGCTCAATGGCAAAGGCAGAAGAGAAGCTCTCAAATAGCCCGAAATAAGAAGGAATTCACAGCTGAAACAGGAGAGCAAGGCATAAGGAATTAACCTCAAGTGGTAAGACTGAGGGGCACAGACACACAGTAGGGCAACCTCCAGTGTCTCTGGGACTGGGACTCTGAGGGTGGCCATCAGAGATGGTCAGACTAGAGGTCACCTCTCACCAACTCCTTAGGGGAGAGAGATGAAAAGACGGTTGGTTCAGTGTTGGCAAACGACACAGACAGAGGCAGGGGAATGGGAAAGTGACCTCAATGGCCCGTGATAAGCAGGCCTTACAGGGTTAGAATGTCCACGATGCAGAGCAAGAGGGGAGACTGAAGAATCTAAGAATCAGGGTCAGATCACACAAGGCTTGCGTGCCAAATGTGGATTTTGAAAATGAGAGCAAGGGGGGGGGCGGTCATTAGAGGGCTTTTCTTTTTGATGGGGACAAGTCACAACCAGACTTGCTTTGAACATGATCTCCATCTTAGGGGAGAGGTGTACTCCAAAAAGCTAGGAGGGCAGTGGGGCCTGGCTGAGGCAGGGCTACTGAAATACACAAGGCGATGTGCTCTACAAGTCTTCCAAAGATGGAACCAAAGGGTCTGGTAACTCATCTGTGGAAATGAACGCTTTCATATGAAGTAACGCGTGAAAGGGGTTTCCAAATGTTCCCACTTTCCCTGAACCATGACTTCCTTAGACACACGCTTGCTTACTGCCAGTGCAAGGCATACAGAGCACTCTGTGGACTTCCTAAGAACCAACTTAAAGGGAGCCAGGTTCTGTACTTGTGTTTGTCTTGAGTTTGGAAACAACTGTTTTTCCATGAAGCATGGTATCCACTGGATAAACTTAGAAGTGAACAAATCTTATTTCTCATTGTAGCCCAGCTGGTATTTCTATGATTCTTTTGTGGTGCATTGCAGAAGGTGTCTCTCTGAGGTAACAGAAAGTCTTGAACACACTCTTGGTCTGATGGGAGCTTTCCTAGTACCTGTTTACCTGGTGTGACACACTCAGTCTCTCTAGCCCATGGTGTCCTCATCTGTAAGAGGCATACAGGCTGGTGAATAGCTCAGAGATAGAGGCAGCTAGCCCTGGTCACTGGGTTCCACTCCCAGCCCCACTACAAACAGAACTACCATAACAAGGCACCTAGGTACCCTGATCCCTAAAACGCTCAGTGATCAAACTTTGTAACCGTTCCTCCCAGAAAACTGAGTGACCTTGGTTTTTAAGGTGCATTCCTTGAAGTTTTAAAAATAATTTAGTGGGGACCTGAGTTCCCTACCCAGTCCACTCTTTAATGCCTGGTGACACAAGCTGGGGAGGTGAGGATAGGTGGATACTTGGGCTCCCTGGCAGGCCAGCAAGCCTAGCCTAAGGCAGGAGCCCAGGACCCAATGAGAGATTCTGTCTCAGAAAACCAGGCTGGATCATCCTAAGAAAGGATACCAGGGTTTGGCCTCTGGCCTCCGCACACACACCAACACCCATGTGCACCAGTCGCTGTAATTGAGAGAGGCTGAAGCGGGAGCGGAAGCTGAAGGATTGCGGTTGCGGTCTAGGCCAGCCTATGTCAGACACTGAGTTCCACGCCATCCTAGGCCACAGCGTGAGACCATGTCTCCAAAGAAAAATAACAAAACAAAAAACCAAACAAAAACATTTTTCCCCCTGAAAAGTACTTCTTGAAAAGTACAGAACGCTAGTTGGATGCTTGGCCACTGTAAGAAATAAAGCATAGCGCACATTTAGAAATTGACTCGCTGTGAGGATCTGGGACTCAGGAACCGCACTTAAACCCCTGTGGATTCTGCTAAGCCTGACAACAGGGAACTAGCAGTGCTTTGGAAATCTGGAGAGCAGAGCGTGCGTAAAAACCGATTCCCGGAAAACTAACAAGTCGATGACTCCTTTTCCTTCCCTAGGACTCTTGCGTCTGCAGATGCAAGGGGGTTCTGGGGCTCCGGTAGAAAGGAGGGTGAGGGAAGTTTCTGCTGTTTCTCAGCTCCCCACCTGCTGGTCTGTCTGCTTCCTGCGCCGCGCAGTCTGCCAAGAGACTGGTCCTCCCTCCCCTTCCTCCCTCCTCCCTCCTCCCTCTCCTCGCTGGGAAACCACGCCGTCTCGCTGCGATGCTGTCGGGCCGGCAGACCGCGCGCAGCCGGCATCGCGGCCGCGGTCCCCGAGTTCCGCTGCAGGTCGCGCGCTCGGCCGGGACGTCCCCGTCGCCGCAGCCCCCGGGGCTTGTCGCGGGGCGGCTGGGCTGCTGACCGCTGCGCTCGGCCGCTATGTCCACCAAGGTCAGGAAGTGCCGGGAGCCCGCGAGGGTGACCTTGTCTGCGCCGGAGGAGGAGGAGGAGGATGGCGAGGCCGAGGGAGCCGAGTCGCAGCGCCGCCGCCGGGGCTGGAGGGGTGTCAACGGCGGGCTGGAGCCGCCCAGCCAGCGCGCGCCGCCGTCCCCGGGGCCCGACGCGTGAGTACCCGAGCGCGGCCGAGCGGGGCTGGCGGGACCGGGATCGGTACCCGGTAAGCGCGGCGTCTTTCCGCTTGCCTGGCGGATTCGGGCTCGGCGCCCCGGTCCTGCTGAGCCGGGCCCAGCCGGGCTCACCGGCACATGTGAGTGCACTGCCGGCGGACGGTCACCGACGGCGGGACTCGGGCAGAAAGAGCGGCCACCCGGGCTAGGACCCCGGGAATCGAACCCCGAGTTACCTGGAGGTCGTGGACTCTACTGTATGCGCACGACCCGCAGCGGCCCCGCGGCGGGTGGCGGGTGCCAGTCGCCTCTCCGGCCCGCCAGGGTAGAGGGCAGGGAGTAGGGCTCGGCGGGGCACAGTGCGGTGCTGAGCGAACAGAGTGGGTGGAAGGCTTCCCCGACGGCGCACTCACACCCAAACCCCGAGGGCAGCAGCTGAGAGGGTCGCTTAGGGCCAACTTGGGGCGGTGGTTCCCAGATGGCACAGGCCCGGTGACTCTTCCCCTTCCCTCCAGTCCTGATTTCTTCCTCCCCCAGTCTCTGTTTTCTTCTTGTTTCCTCTTGCAAAGTTGACAAAGCAGTTGACAACCGAGTGAGTGAGCAAGAACCTGTTTCATTTCCAACACTGACAGCATCTAGCCAGCTTCTAGAGGCAACGGCGCAGAGGGTGCTGCTCTGCTTTCCCTGGCGTTGCGCTGCACTTGCAGGAAGAGCGTGCCCTGGGAGGAAGGGTCCCGGGCCTGGGGACCCACGTCGGTCGTGGTTCAGCCCGCCAGCAGCCAGGTGGCTTTCCGTCCGGGCACGGGCTCTGCAGCGCCGCCTACTGCCCGAAGTCTGTCCGCTGCCGGGTCCGTGGCTAGGGGCGGTTCGACTCAGGAGAACTTAGGCCCTAGTCAGGACCCGTGGGACTTAACGGGATGGTAGGGAATATAAACAGAAATCAGTAACTGGGAGCGGATCTTTCAGGAAAGGCCCCGATTTAAAATCAGCTGCGCATCCTAGCGGAATTCAGTGACTGCTGAAAAAGCGTGCGGAGGAAATGGCCCAGGAAATGGAGAGAAGGAAGGCGCATCCTTTGGGATTACATCCCTGTTGGCTCGCTTCCGCCGTCTAAAGTTTCAGAATATCGTCCGCTTTTTTCTTTGTGCCAGACTCGGTTTTATGAACATGTATAGTTTCTTGATTTTTACAAAATTATTCTATTACCGCCTCAAATAACAAGTAAATAGGTAACACCCTTATCCGCGAGTAGGGCAGGTTAGAAATTACGGCTCTTGCTTCTGAAGTTTAAGGTCAGTTATGCAAAGCCTGGGGGCGGGATCTCTTGGAGTCTGACTACGTGACTGCTGTCATCGCTCCTTTCCCACGTGTACCAACTTTATACAATGCAACAATAGTGTCCTTCCTTATTTTTTTAAGGTCACCAAGTGTCAAGTAAACTTAAAGGAGCACTCTCTTCGCGTTTACTTGACACTTGGTGACATCAGAGACGGTTTGCTGCCTGCTGCAGAGCGGCCCTGTTCCTCCTCTTGTGTTGGGCAAAGCCATGATGTCTCTGCATCAGGCACTGTTTAAAGGTGAGCGGTTCAGCCTTGGACTCAGCATACATGTCAACAGAGCGGAACCAACCCCAGGGTCTCACTCAGTAACCTAGTGGCACAGCTGAGCTTAACACTCAGCAGAATCCTAAGAATGAGACCCCATTTTCTTTTCAAGTCCTTATTTTTTTCATTTTTTTAGGTTCTCAAACAAGTCATGGATTTCCATACTGTCTTTGCCTTTCCTCTCTTCCCACACTATGTTCTCCTGTGCCGTTTCCTCCCCTGCACTCGGTCTCCTCCTTCCCCTAATTTCCCCCTCTACTTATTGAATGTATCCCATTACTATATTTCCTTCCTCCCCGGACATTTCTTCCACTCCACTCAATCTTCCTTATAGTTTGATGACAGAATCAACACACACACACACACACACACACACACACACACACACACACACACACTTTTGTTGCTTATTTGTTTGGTCCACATTCCAGATTTCCACTTGGGAATTTTAATAGAACTGAAGGAGGAAGAGTTCCATCTGTTCTATCACAAGTGAGGCAGGCATCTTCATCCTTTGATGGGACTCTTGACTCAACCATTGCCTCAAACAAAGCTGTTCTGTCTCGTTTGTTTTCAAACTGGGACCAACTAGCATCATCAGAGAAAGCTTCAATCATGAAATTTTCAGTTATTAAATACATCTGATAAGCATAGAAAGGGTTGGAGATGTGTTCTTGTGAGTTTCTGCTCCAAGATGTTCTCAAAGGGACCCTTGTGCAGGCATGATACAATAACCCACAAAAATGAGGAACGAAACTTCCCTCCATTTGTGAGGCAGAGTGAGCAAGAGGCTGGGCATGGACAATGATGCCATCGGCCTGAAGAATATGAGTATTACTCAAAACCATATGAAAGTAGAGCTGTGGTGTGCTAAGTCCAAAGAAGAGAAGGTGATTTGTTTGTGGAGATATTGAGGAAACCAATATGGGCCCGAAAGGCTCACAGGATGAGACAAGGTGGGCTATTCGTCCACGTTCCACCACTAAGAATGCCTGGCTTGTTTCAGGAACATATTAGTTGAGTCTGGTTGGAGCACAAAGTATGTGGAGGAGAGCCTGAGACATTTTGGTGGGCAGTAGGGAGCCTTCGACTGTTTAGAAGCAGAAGCAATGTGATCCAAGTCACTCTGCGCAGCAGAGACTGCACGGAAGTGGCTGTTGCCAGAATGTGAAGGAACAAATCAGAAGGCTGATGTAGCTATCAGTGCTTGGGATCGGTCACAGGGTCATGTCAGTGCGACAGAAGGAGTCTGGGAGAGGGAACATGTGAATGAAATCTATGAGGTTTCTTTTCCCCAATGTACTCTGCATGAAGAGTTTTTAAAGAAGCTGGGTTAGGGACAGTTTGGGTATCCTGACAGGGATAACCAGGGCCGTTGGTGCCATAGTTGAAAGGAAAGGAGCTGTGGGAAGATTCTGAGTTTTCAGATGATTCTCCTCATGGTGTCCAGCAAGAGATAGGAATTCCGGGCTGGGACTGGGGAGAAGGTGAGAGCTGGCTGTCAGGGGACTTGTTCAGGAGTTGTGTGATCACACAAGACTGTCCCAAGAACCGTGAAGACAGAAGCAGAGGGAGTGTAAATTAGTGCCTTGAGGGAAGACTGATCTGATGGAGAGACAGGGAAGAGGGGCACGGGCAGGGTGGTGCTAACCCTGGGCTGCCCAGAAAACTTCGGGAAAACGGAAACACTGGCAAAGTGGTGGCAAATATCAAGGCAGCAGATGCTTATGAGTCTACCGTAAATATGAATAAACCTAGTATGTGTGAGTTACCGCAGTTCTCAGAATGCACTCGTTAACAGAGGCTGGCTTCCAGAAACGAGAGCTCTGTGCCCACAGTTAGTTATAATGAAAGCAGCAGTTTGTGTTTATGGAAGCTCCGGCTTGAGTCACAGCTCCTTAGAGCAGGTCTCATCGCTGTGGCTGACAAGTGAGGACATCAATACACACAGCCACGTAATTCCTAAAAGTTGCTAAGCAAGTCAACGACAGTTGTTGATGCGCAACTGTTTGAAAGGGTGGCCGAGGGCACGGCGCGCCGTATCCCATGCGATCTAGTAGGGTGTTAGTTTCTGTGGGCTGATTTGGCTGTGGGGTGAGAGCCTGTGGTAGGGATTGGGTTAGTTATCAAACTTCAGCAACCCTCCTCCCACCCCTGGAGGAGAACTCAGGCTCTCAAGTGACTGTTGCGCGTCTCTAAACTGGGAAGATTCTGGTTATAAAGGAAAAGGCGGGCTGCTTTACAATAATTAATTTTCAAGTAGAGCACAGGGTGGCCCTAAACTGAAGACCTTTAGTAATTTGATACTTTGCATTTTACTATCAGCTCTGTGCCCCGGAGGCACAGCTCCCTTATGTGTAAGAGAAAGTTGTCGTTTTGTCGGTTTGTTCTAAATTATTTTTATACAATGTCAAAGTAATGCACAAATACAGCTTTGCCTGTTAGACAGAGCACTAGAAAGCGTGTGCAAATGGCAAGCCCCCGCCATTCCCATCATCCTCCCGTCCTCTGTCCACACCACTTCTCCCATCCGCTCTGTTCCACCGCATCGGGTACTGACATTTTGTTACATATAACATTGAGATACCATCAGCAATCTGGAGAAGTTCTGCTAACATATACCTCTTATTTTCCCCTTATCGCCCACAACAAAATGTGTTACAATTTCTGGCCAACATCTTAAAGTCTTCATTATTGAGTTGTGTGACCAAAATACAATAATAATATGGCTACATTTCTTCTATAGGCCCATATTTTTCTTGAACTAACTATTTGTCACATAGTTATTTGGATTTTGAGCTAAGTCTTCTACAGTCTCCAACTGAGAATGTTTTCCCGAAAATACTCCTTCCGGATTTCTCTGACTTGCTTTGCATGTGGCCTTTTAGAATGGTCTCTGTATGCATGCTCTTTTGAGGCTGTGCCTTGGGGGGGCGATGTCTTTGCTCTTCTGAGGCTGTGCCTTGGGGGGTGCTGTCTTTCCACTGCCTAACCCAATACTTGCTGGACCCTTTGACCTGCAGTTCCTTTGTCCTCGGAAAATTGTCTTGCATTCATTCCTGAAATGTTTCTTTTGTTGTTGCAATTTTTCAGTTTTCCCTCTCTATTTCTTTCCAGAAATCCCATTATTCTAACATTAGCTTTCCTAAGCTTGTCTAGTTTGTCTACCTCCTCTCTGCTATTTTTCAATATTTATCATTTATATTATTCTTCCCGAAAAATCACATGCACGGGGTCTGGGTATTAAACCAAGGGTCCCATGTATGCTAAGGGCATGGATTTGCACTAAGCCCCACCCCCAAGGCCCAGCTAGCCGTTACAATGTTTATCTCTAAGACCTCTTTTCTTTTAAGTGTGTTCTTTTTTTGTAGCATGTTTTTTTCTTCTTATTCCAGGGATGTGCTTTTAAAAATTACATTTCTGGAGGTGGGGGTGCGGACTGATAGAACTGCTGTCAGCGTTATGGAAGTGGGCATTTGAAATTCTTGCTGTTTGATGCCTGCCCTGGAATGCCCACATCTAGTGTGTCTTTTTTTCCTGTGACTCCAGAGAGTCCGTAGTCTCCCTTTCATAGAAGAGTGTAAGGATTGTCATTTGATTGTGTCAGCTGGGGTTCAGGACCTAGGGAAGCACGTCGGCCTAGTCCTTGCCTAGACTTCAGCAAGTCACGCCTTTCAGAGGCAGCCTGATTTTTTTCCTTTCTAGAAGCCCCTGAACTTTTGGCCTTCTCTGCCAGTGCCGACCTGCTTTCTGTGGTGCTGTCTGGAATACAGCACCTTTCTTCTAAGTAATGAGCTACTCTATGACCTCTCTCGTTACCTTCCTCATACATCATGATACTACAGATGTCTCTTGTTTTTATGGGCTTTCATTACTCTTTGTTTTCTTGTCTGTGGGAGAATTTTGAAGAGAAGGGGGATAAGAAAGTCTTTTATTCCTTTGCTTGAAACCAAGCACCCCTCTGTTTATGTTTTGTTTATTTACATATTGACAGTATTTTTTTTAATAACAGAACCGAGACTGCAGAGGGAAGAATGCTGGCGGTCATGACATGGTTTTAAGCAAAGGGGTAGATAATATTTCCACAGTGGTGTAAGGACCCCCACGTCCCATCCCAACCTATCTTAGAGCTCTTCCTCCTCCACACTTAACAGACACTGAGTATTCTGAAGAGGGGTCTCATCTTTGAAATGGAAGCCATGCCCCTTGCTTTCTTTTGCAAATTAAGAAGTTGAAGCTACTACTGGATATCTAAGCCACAGCAGCCCCAGGTCATCTGAAATATCCAGGTTCCCAGGGCTCTGCTGTTTGCGCTGTGGCCTCCTTTAGTTAACACATTTCTCTCTTCCTCAAAGACATTTTAAAATAAGTTTACTCCAGGGAAGAGCAATATAGGGAACTATTAATTAGTATTAACTCATTTGTGAGAGCCAATTAAGTCATGGTTGCCACGCGGCCACTGATGGCAGAGCAACTTGGGAGCACTTGGGAGGTATGTAGGAGAATCAAGCCAGGGCAAAGGAGAGAAGAGGCCTTTCCAAACGAAAGTGACCCTGCCATGTGTTGCTGCCATTATTTGTCTCAGCACTGCAGAGGTCCCAATCCTACACTGCCCATCCCGTGAGGAGTAGGTTGTCATAGGATGTCAGGGATTTTCATTCCTGTGATGAGATAGCAAGTTTCTCATTCTTCTCGTTCTCTCCCCCCCCCTCCTTTAAAATTATCTTTAACCGTTAAGCTTTTCCTGTTTGCCATATCCCATAAACCATAACCGCGGTTTACACTAGGCAACAGAACACCATGGGAAATGTGTTGGAGGAATAAAAGTGTTGGCACAACTCCTGTAGCCTTGGTAGAAAGAAGGCCTGCTCAGCCTGGCTCCTCGGGGAGCATCATCACCTTGCCTGGGCACAGGCGTCTGAGGAGAGGGCTCTGGCTCTCAGCCTACCTCGTGCTGCCCTTAACATATAATGGTATTACTATAAGTGGGGAATCCAGCTAGTGCCTGTGCAGGGTGACCGTCAGGGAGTCTGGCCTTCCACAGGGCGGCTGGGGTGTGGACTGGGACTGGCTAGCTTCACACTTGTACAGAAGGGAAACAGCAATGACATTATGAGAATAATTAGGCCTGCTACAGCCTTTAATTTAGCATCTAGGTCAGGAATATTTGACTGCTGTTATCTAGTTAGAAACTATCCTGTTAAGAGAAAACTAAGCTCAGTGTAATGACATTCCTATAATTCCAGCATTCAGGAGCTTGAGGCAGGAGAATCACTATGAGTTTGAAGGTGGGCTACATAGAAAAACTATGTCTCAAAAACAAACAAACAAAAAAAGAATCCTCTCCTATCTTCAGTATTCAAAAATTAAGCGGTAAGATATATTTGATACTGGAGTTTTTAAATGATATTAAAATGCCCACAGATGTGAAACCTGTTAAGGAAAGACCTTGACCCCAATGATTTTTTTTAACTCTACTTTTACACCTCTAGATGGATATAGTCAAATAAAGTTGGTGATCTGAATTCTCTGATGAAACACAGGATGCAAGGTGAAGAGATGGAGAGGAACAGATATCTGCAAACCTCAGGCTCTGGACTTTGGACATGATGTTCATGAGAGAAAACCAGGTCTCTCTGTTTCTAATAAAATAAGAGGCAAAGCATGAAGAATTAATTAATAGTGATTATTATTTAAGTAGTCAAATATGAGAGTATCTGGAATCAGTCCACTTTTGTCATTTGAATTCATTTTGTCTCTAGTCTTATTCCAGTATACATTGAATTCATAGGAGTTTTTAATCTTATCTCCAATCTTCTGAAATGGTAAAAATCAGTTTCAAATGGTGTCATGAAAATGAATTTATTTTATAAGGAAGGACGTATTATTGATTAATCATTAGGGATTATTAATCTCATGATGTATCCCTTACTTGCCCTCAGATTTCTCTGGTAAGAAATAACTTCATGTAAGGTTAAAATAAACCTAACTTAGCAAATGCTTCCGGGTTGGGGTGTACTAAGGAGCAAACGTAATTCAGCAGAAATCTATAATTGAAAAGTTGATTGAAATGGTGGTTGTTTATATTACTTTAATGACTTGTTATTAATTTTCATTAATACATTATTTCTTCTTATTGAGAAGCTACCATTATTTGTACATACTGTCATATGTGCCTAATGCTATTCTTTGGTCTGAGGCAAAATCGTCTCTTCCTTGGGTCTTCAGATGTAGCAACTAGTATTGGCGCCATCCGTACCCCCCTTTTCCAGCAGGTACTCTCCATCCTGTGTGAGAGCCAGGCATGTGGGCAAAGAGGCAGTCTGTGCTCCGCGGGAAGTTTTTAAATCCTTGAGGAGGCAGGTATGAAAATAGACAGACATGGTATTATGAAAGCTGGTTTAATGGCTTGGACACAAATGCATTCCAGGAAGCATATGTAGGTACATTCCAGAAGGTGTTTGCCATATGTGTTCTTGAGATTTCCTCAGGGGTCGGGCAGGAAATGCTGGGGCTTCCCTTTCTGTTCCTAGTGGGCTTCGGAGGGAACAGCAGACAGCTCGGATTTTTGCTTTGTCTGGTTTTAACTGCTAAGAATCTGGAAAATTACCATTCATGCTTCCGGAAGAAGATGAAGGGGAGTGAAGACTCACCTGAGCTTCCCTCCTCAGAATCCAGCAGCTTCCTGTCCCCCACGGTTAACACACACCCAACAGTTTACTACACATTAATAATTCTGAATGTTGACTGGGTACAGTGGTACACACCTTTAATCCCAGCACTTGGGAGCTAGAGGCAGTTGGATCTCTGTAAGTTCAAGGCCAGCCTGATCTATACAGTGAGTTCTAGGCCAACCAAGTTTACACAGTGAGACCCTATCTTAAAAAAAAAAATTCTGATAGAATTCTGACTGGCAGTAACTTAGAGATCCTTCACTAGAAAGACCCAACTACTTTCCAGGTCTGCTAAGTGTGGAAATCTCTACATTTTGTTTTTGTGGCATGAACATCTTTTTTGGTAACATTTATGTATTTGTTGGTGTGGGGGGGGCGGCTATGGAGGTCAGAAAACAACTTGCTGGGGTCAGTTCTCATCTTTCACGACACGGGTCCAGGGCATCAAACTTGCCCAGGGCATCAAAGAGCACCTTTATCTGCTATGCCATCTCGCCAGCACGCCATAGGACTCTGGAGATGGAAGCTGTGCCTCCTCCTTTGTTACATGAAGCGTCTTCTCTTGCTGGTTTGGTTGTTATGGTGATGCTGGACTGTGATGTCCAGTGTGTGCAGGTACTGACACTCTCAGGGGCTGCAGAAGTTCAGGGTGGCTCCCGTGCCACGTCTTCCCCTCCCTGATCTCATGATACAAGTCTGGGGTAGCGCTGTGAGCTGTTTGTGGGATTTCTCGTATCATCACGTGTATGTAGGCAGGCTGAATAACACCAGATGTTTCTAGCAGTGGCTACGTTGATTGGCAGGTACTGCTTGCTAGGGCGTCTGTTTCTTGACATTTCATTGCTGACTTTCAGGTCCCTTGTCAGAGCCTGCAGTCACCACTGTCCCCAGTACCTCAGGTAGCACTGTGGTTGATTTGTGATACATGTTCCCTTCTCACCCATAGCTCCTTCCGGTCTTCCTGCCCCTCACGACATGAGTGGGGGGGGTTCCCTTCTCACCTGTAACTCCTTCCGGTCTTCCTGCCCCTCACGACATGAGTGGGGAGGGGGGGTTCTTCTCACCTGTAGCTCTTTCTGGTCTTCCTGTCCCTCACTACAGGAGTGGTGGAGTTCTAGCCCACAGGCTCAACCTTTCTTCAGTGTTGCAAACAGACCCATGAAAGCATTTTTGTGTTATTCTCATTTCTCATTGCCGTGACCATCACTGGTGGTATTGCTTTGTTTACTTGCTACCTGGACTGAGTGTTTGGCTAATTCTTTACCTCATTTTAATAAAGAATCTGAGGTGACTAATATTGTTCATTTGTCACTGAGTGGTAGCCCCAAGGCATTTAGGAGACGATCCAGAGAGCCATTTTAGAAGCTGCTCACTGTAGAATCAAAGTTTTCTGACATGCAAGGTTAGTTTATAATTTCACAGTGCTATTTTGGTTTTCAAATTGATGTGTTTTTTTTTTTCTTGTTGGCATATAACATACAGAGTGTCTGAGAGAAGACTTCTGAGCTCTGATCTAACCCCCTATTTCTCTGTCACCTCTAGGACCTTGCTTACTTGGCATTCAGACTGCCTTTTCATCAGCAGCAGTAGTATGACTAGCAAGTGTTTGGAATAGTGTCGAGACTACTCTACACCTCGTAGAGAGCAAGAAGTTTAAAATAAGCCTTGAACACGTATCCTCTATGGAATGGTGTCACCCAAGAGCATAACCCAGCAGACAGAAAACAAGGAAGGAAATAACCGTCTCAGTTTATGAAGTTATCCACATCCCAGAAGTGCAGGCCCATGTGGTCAAGAGTAATTGCCGAAAGGGCAAAAGCCTCCTTTTTCAGAATGAACCCCTGGGCTTCACCCTGGGAGCTTAGCCTTCTATGTTAAGGTACAAGGTGAGCTGGAGCATGGCAAGAAAAATTGATGAATGGTAGAATTAAGATGTTCAGGGATGGAAGCAGCAGCAGCAGGAACATTCCAGAAGCAGGTATAGTAGAGTCAAGAAATCACTCACCACACCTTAGGTGAACAGAGCTTTCTCTTGACCTTCAACAGGCTGACTACAAGAGACAAAATAACCCAGTATCCAATATGTGGAGTAAATGAGTTTTAAGTTTTTCATTTTGTTTCTTTGCTTACTAAACAGATACTTACTCAGCAAGTGAATTAAGCAATCAATCAATTAAGCAATTAAGTTAATTAAGCAATTAAGCAGTTACATGAGCTGACAGGGAGAGAAGATCTGTTCTATGTCACCCAGAAATGTGGCAAACAAGAGCAGCGTCTTTCTGTATTCTGAGCCAGTGCATGAGGCCTTTACTTCCTGAGTCTCCGTCCAGTTTCCAAAGAGGTTCAGCCCTCTAGGGCCCAGCTTTGCCCATCACTGAGCATGCTCGGAGAGATGCTGGAAGACTGGCCTCGTTTAGCTGATTGATGATATAATTGCGTGGTTTTAATACTTTGAGGAATCTGTTGGATCTCAGCTGGCATCCCTGGTGTCCATGGCCGCCTCCGTCTCCCTCCCCGCACCAGTGGTCCACCCACCCTTGGTCCATCACCCTGTCTTTGATGCAGGCTCCCTGGCCCTCATCTTCCATGGGAGTCGGGAGTGGCAGGAGAAAACTCCTACTGTGGACCAACCTCTCTACTCTAGGAAACACCCCCTCATCCTGACCCTCCTGAATCCGCATGTCACTTGCGATTGATGTTACTTTCTTCGTTCTTTTCTTTCCTGGGACAGTGAGCGTCTGCTCTGCTGTGGAAAATGTGGAAAATGTGGACTACCCTATCCGTGTGATGAGATCCTGCTGTGGTGGGGGTCCTTCAGAATGAATAAAAAAGGGAATTGAGCAGGTTCAGTCAAGGATACCTTCTTTTTCTGCAAATTCTTCTCATGAAGCCTTACTTTTTCTAACAAAACCCAAAATAGTCATTTGATCTTCTGTGTTTCATGTTCACTCTCCCGTAAGCAGGAAAGATACTCAACATGGCCAAAGACCCTGTATTTGGAAACACAGAATAAAACAGGGTCCTAACACATCTTTAGAAAGTATCCTTGGTAGTACAGGAGGAAAAAGGATCATGTATTAACAGGATGGAGAGGGATGAATTTGAGAACAAGCTTGGCTAGGCCAAGCGGAGGGAGCTGTGGACGCCCCTGAATGATAATAGGAGAAATATGTAGTAGGGGACTGTGAAATGCGAATGGTAGACCAGCGTCTGATGAAGACACCATGCTGGGGAGACTGTGGGTGTAAAAAGAACTGGGAGCCCCAGGAAACACCGAAGTGAACAGATTCCATGGACTCCCAGACCTGCACTTTACTGGGTGTGTACCTTTAGGAAGGGGTTTCTTGTTTTTGTAAGGTCAAATTTTATAGTTATGAGGTAGAGAGGGAAAAAAGTTTGCTTCATAATATCGTTGGGAGAATTAAATCTGATAATGCCTTGAAAACCCAGCATACATGTCACGTGCCAGCCAGGCTGGCCTGCTTTGCCTCCTGCTGCAGAGCTGCTGCGATAACCTGGGTGATTTGATGAAGCCCTGAAGGGGGGCTCGGGCAGGGATGGAAAGACGGATCCGGCGTGAGAACCGCCTGAAACTTCAGGACACTGCAAGGGGCAGGATCAAACCCTGGGCCCCAGATGACCTTCAAGTTCCCACCTGACTAGGACCTTGAGACACACAAGCTGGGAATGCTAGTTGGACTTGGGTGTCTCTGAGTTACAGGACGGGAAGCAGCTGTATTGGGGAAACTCGGGTCACGTGGCAAGAGACGGGTAACTCAGCCACACAGACGGTCTGTGAGCACTTCTCTCCGCGGGCACTGGGATGAAGGAAATGGAAGCCTGGAAAATGATTAGAAATGACCCTGCTATTCAGGATTGTGCGGTAGTGGCACTAAAGGATTGGCTGCTAACAAGCTGCTTTCACATTTAAAGAACTTTAATGCTCTTTAAAATGCATGGAGTATAAGCTAAAAGGCAAAACAGTCCTCTAGAGAGCGACTTCTTGATGCACAGGGGTGAGCTGACTTTAGCCCTTGAACTCTTATGAAAGGCGCAATGTATTGGTGTCCTCGGCTGACTCTGCTCAGGATCTTCAACCCCTTAGTTCGGTAACCTTTGTAAAATCTTATTGATGAAGCAAGAACACGGCATTGAAAGGTCACAGGTAAAGACACTTTGTAGGCTGTTCCGGCAATCACTTTATGGAGATCAGATTTTCACTAGTAACTAACAACAACAGCAGCAAACACTGCATGGATATAGGGTCATACATCCCTTAGTCTGTGCTGCTCAAATACGGCATTCGAACTTCGATTTGGACAGGGCCAGTGTGACAAGTGCTGAAAGCCCTGATAACCCAGGGTCATTGTCAGAGAGGAATTCCACTGGTCTATGGTGCAGGGTCCCATATTCCGGCATATAGGAATTACTAAAGGGGCTCGTTTAAAATACGTATCCCAGGGTCCCACCCCTGGGAGATGCAGACTAGTCAGTTCCCCTGGAATAAGACGGAAAATCTGCATCTTCGCCCACGCTTCAGGTGGCAGTCAGGTCACCGTTGTAGAAACAATGTTAGAGAGGTCAGATGACTCCGTGGAAAGTTATGACAACTGGGGAGTGTTGCTTGTATTTTTGCTTCTGAGAGGAGTGGAGCAGAAGGTTCCCAATGGCCGTACAAAAATAGTTCCCAGGAGAACTTTTCGTCGGCTTAAATGTTTGTACAAATACAAAGATCCCAAGGAACACTAAGAAAATTACTTCAGCAAATGTAAAGGGTCTCATTCCATTCTGGCTGTGCCAATAAGGCCCTATGGATTGTATCTTCAACAGAAAAAACGTTTTCTGACCGTTTTGGAGCCTGGAATTCCGAGATCAGGGTGCTGACATGGTCAGGTTCTGGTGGGAACTCTTCCTGGCTTGCTAACAGATAACTCTTTTCCCTGTATGTCCTCATATGGTCCTAGTGGCAGAAAGGAGAGAGAGAGGGTTCAGTCTGCAGTGGTCAAATGCTCAGGTTGTCCACTTTTTAGCACTAAGGAAGGCACCAAACACAGCCCTGCAGAATTTATACTTCAGTCAGTACTGCTGCAGTGCTTTGTGGGAGCAAAGTCTCTTCAGAGCGCCCTCCAAATGCTGAGTGGGTAGACCCTTTGTGGGAGCAAAGTCTCTTCAGAGCACCCTCCAAGTGCTGAGTGGGTAGACCCATTGGATGAGGGTCTGCGAAGAGGAAGATCCTGGGAAAATGTTCTGTTAACATTGTCGGAGATTGGCATCTTCTTGCCTTATGTCAAATGCTGGAAGTGACATGTCGAGCCCCTCTGACTCCAGACCTGTTGACCCACAGAGGCTGACTTCACTGCATAGGCGCAGGGGAAGGAAGCTTATTTTAGCTGTGAGGACCATGAAACAAGGAGCTCTCACTTGGCTCTTTCATTTTCAAGTGACCGTGTGAGGTATAGTTTGTTTAGCTTGAGAGATCAGGCCTCACCCTTAAGTCACTCGGGCTGTTTTAAAGACAGCATGGGCCTGGCTCATTTGGCTGACTTATGCTATATAGAGTTCATCTTAGTCACTGTGGAGAGACACCACAACCAAGACAACTCTTATAAAAGAAAGTGTTTAATTGGGGATTTGCGTATAGTTTCAGAGGGTTAGTCCATGCCCATCATGGAGGGGAATATGGTAGCTGAGAGGCAGACATATCTGGAGCAGTAGCAGAGAGCTTCACATCCTGATCTGCAGGCAGCAGTGGAGGGTGAAGGGTGGGCTTTTGAAACTTCAAAGGCTACCCCACATTGATACCCCTCCTCCAGCAAGGCCATACCTCCCCTAGCAAGGCCACACCTCCTAGTCCTTCCCAAACAGTTCCGTTAACCAAGCATTCAAACATTTGAACCTATAGGGGCCATTCTCTTTCAAGCCACGACAGTACTAAAATCAAACCTTTTCCCTCCAGTATACATGGTGGAGATAAAGGTTCTGAAAAAATAAATATTAAAGAAAACTTGGACATACTAAGATATTTGGTTTATGACACAAGAATTTTAGGTAATAAAATTGTACATTAAGTGAGACTCATGACAGATGGGTAGATTTTAGCTGCTCTTACCAAGTAACAGAACAACAAAAAGTAGTGCACAGCTGTGCAGTGATGTGTGTATTCTCCAGCACCATGTTCTTTAACTTGTATTTTAAAAAAGTTAAAATATATATAGCTGATCATGGTGGCTCATATCTCTAATTCCAGTACTTTAGAGACTAAGGCAGGCAGATGGCCATGGGTTCAGGACAACCCTGGCTACAGAGTGATTGAGAGAGACATTGTTTTAAAAGAGGGAGGGGCTAGGCTGGAGAGGTGGCCCAGAGGGTAAGAGCACAGGCTGCTCTTCCAGAGGTCCTGAGTTCAATTTCCAGCAACCACAGGGTGACTCACAACCATCTATAGTGAGATCTGGTGCCTTCTTCTCGTGTTCAGGAAGAACACTGTATACATAATAAATAAATAAATCTTTAAAAGAAAAAGGGGGGGTCTAAAAATACCAAGAAATACCAAGAGAAAAATTCATGAAATAGTCATTTTCTAGTATTGTCAACTCAGGCTCTTTTGCAAAAAAATGTAAGGTTCTTTATAGTTTCTTTGTAAGCAAGTCATTAAATTAAAAATCTTGTTCATTAAAATGAATGATAAAAATTCATTTTCCATGGAAAAACATGATTCATATGTGTATAAGCTGGAGTTCCATAGACATACTCTGGATACATATTTTGTTAGGCTTTAGGTAATATCAACATATTATCAATGGCAGAAACAAGACCTTTTATACAACATGGAAATTCTAGCCATTCCAAACCCAACTTATAACTTAACAGGAAGAGCACTGACCCAATAAAATGAGTCCTATTAACACCAGTAAATCATCCTCAGTAGTACAAGATTTTCACAAAGTCCTCATTATAGGGTTTGAAATTCTTCTGCACATTCTGTGATGAATGCCACTTTCACTTTGTGCCCATCTAAAAACCATCTACCAACCCTGAGTCCCTCCAGTTTTCCCCCACCTACATCACCTACCCCTACACTCCACGTTTTTAACTGCGAAAAGATTGTAATGTAGTGGTCACCAAAGATACCCACATTTTTACATAATTGTCAACGACAGGGTTAAAGGACACAAATATTTATACATTCTTAACCCTGCTCATAATTGTTCAAACTGTGCATGCGGGCACAAGAGCAAGGTGGAAGTCCCTTCCGTGTTCTTCAGTCCCATGCCCCAGAGTTCCAGGAAACTGCAGATGAGAATACCGTGCCTTGTTTTCTCAAGCACGGAGTGTTAACCTTCCATGCCATCCAGGCGTGGAAGCGGGATGTCCCTAAAGAACGATCTGCCTTGGGGTACATAAGCACCTTCACTAGGCACCCCTGTTTCCTCAGTAGCAGAAACGCCTTCACTAGGCACCCGTTTTCTTAACAGCAGAAACATCTTCACTAGGCACCCCTGTTTTCTTAACAGCAGGAACACCTTCACTAGGCACCCCTGTTTTCTCAGTAGCAGGAAAACCTTTAGTAGGCACCCCTGTTTTCTTGGCAGCAGGAACGCCTTCACCAGGCACCCCTGTTTTCTCGGCAGCAGAATGTCTTCACTAGCCACCCCTGTTTTCTCAACAGCAGGAACACCTTCACTAGGCACCCCTGTTTTCTCAGCAGCAGGAACACCTTCACTAGGCACCCCTGTTTTCTTAACAGCAGGAACACCTTCACTAGGCACCCCTGTTTTCTTAACAGCAGGAACACCTTCACTAGGCACCCCTGTTTTCTCAGCTCCCGACAGCCAGGACTGCTGTGTCCCAGGAGTCTACAGAACTGAGACGATCTGGGTGCCGGCACCCCACTTCCTTTTCTGGGGAAGCTCCCTAATATAGCCAGCCCCCCAGGGAGGCTGGTGAAAGGAAGCCTTTCTCATGAATTTTCAAACCCCAGTTCTGTGAATACATTTTTCAGTGGTAGGAGATGTTTCTGAAATACAGAAATACATATGATAGAAATACAGTGACTGCTTCCCCAGCCACACACTTTTAAGTTGGGTTTATTTGCTTCAAAAGTCAGTAATGTGGAAAAAAGCTTAAACGACATCTTTTGATATAGTTCATACCAAAAAAAATTCTGCAGTTTTTTTTAAAAGAAAGTTATTTTGAGCATTGAATCAGAAAAAAATCATACAACTAGATAAAGGTAGAGATAGAGATTTGTATATTTGTACAATATTTGGCCAGTAAAATGTATCAGTCATTGAGCTGTTATAGATAACCACAGTGTGAAAATTATATAATTTATTTTGCAATTTTCAGAGACTCGGAACATTTACAAAAGCTTTTATTTATAAACTCACAAAATCTGGGCCTTTTCATTTTGTTCACCATTTTTGCAGAACTGGGTATTGAAACTGGGGCCCTGTGCATGCTAGACAATTGCTTTACAGCTCATCTGTCTCCCCAGACCTTGTTTTCGCTTTTACCTTGATGCAGAGTTTACTAAGTTGCCCTGACCGGCCTTAAACTTGAAGTGTGTTGTCCCCTCCCCCCCCCCAATTCCTTCCCTAGTAACTGAAACCATAGGTCTGTGCCACCAGGCCTGGCATTATTTATTATTTTAAAATGTCTTCCTTCCTTCCTTCCTTCCTTCCTTCCTTCCTTCCTTCCTTCCTTCCTTCCTTCCTTCCTTCCTTTTTGAGGAGACAAGGTCTTGGCTTTCTGAGTTCTGGGATTAGCAGGAGGAACCACCCTCTGGTTTTCCATATGGGGTAAGAAGGCCCAGGAAATAAAATCATGTACCCAGACTCATAAAAATTAAGATGTGAACTGAAGTCGCTGTGCATATCAGTTCACGGCATTGGCTTTGATGCAGTTTGGTCTCAGCTGGTCTGGCTGGTGGCAGGATTGCCGGGCACATCATTCTGGCCCGAGGAACCGTACCTGAAGCAATGCTCATGAAGTAACACTAGCTATTTTTAATCCCTCGGTCAAGCAATTTCCTTCTAGTTCAACAGGCAAATGTGTAATTTAGTAATGAATCAACCCTAAAAATGAGCATTATATTCAATGAAGTAAATCTAGGTTGATGCTTGGATTTTCTATTTGGTAAATCTTGTCTAGGTCACTGCAAAGATGAATGCTGTCAAACAAACAAGCAGGCAAGCAAATAAACCAACCTTTGGTAGGGGAAGGCTTTCCCTTAAGATAAAAAGTTAAAGCCAAGGCCTTGGAAGATGATGTTCAACTTAATACCGGGATGTGTGTATAATTTTGGTTTAGAATGTTATTCTGTCCTGATTCTTGACAAAAATTAACCTCCGTTGGGTACTCCAGCCTGGGGCATGAATGCTGAGTGTCCATAGACACTGTTCTAGGATGGGCTTTCTTTTCGTGGTAGTAGAGATTGAATCCAAGTCCTCACACATGCTAGGCCAAGTGTCTGTCGCTAAGCTTTTTAACAGCAGGGACCAGGCTGAAGCGGCAGGATACAGAGTGGTATGAAGGGCTTTTTGTTCTTTTTTTGTTTTTTACTAGGGAGGGATATGTGCATGAAAATTACTTCATTATTTTTCCATCCGAAGGCAGAATGAACTGGACCTGCAATTGGGAAGGGCCATGGGCTCCTCCTGGAACTCAGGCAGACTGTGTTAGGTGAGGGGTAGCTGGGGTGGTCGATCTTAGCAGTTTCCCCAGCCATTCCCTGGCTTCGGGTCTGCAGCCGGGTCTGCTGGGGAAGAAGGATACAGGCCTCAAAGTCCCACATTGTTTTGTCACCCCACTGATCAGGTCCTCGGAGGGCAGCCCGTCGAGGTGGCGCACTGCAGGGATGCGAGACAAGGGCCGGCGCCAGGCGGTGCGTGGCCCGGCCTTCATGTTTGGTTCTCGTGGGCCCAGCCTCACAGCCGAGGAGGAGCGCTTCCTGGACGCCGCAGAGTACGGCAACATCCCGGTGGTGCGCAAGATGCTGGAGGAGTCCCAAACGCTCAACGTCAACTGTGTGGACTACATGGGCCAGAATGCACTGCAGCTGGCTGTCGGCAATGAGCATCTGGAGGTGACTGAGCTGCTGCTGAAGAAGGAGAACCTGGCACGAATCGGTGATGCGCTGTTGCTAGCCATCAGCAAGGGCTATGTGCGCATCGTGGAGGCTATCCTCGGCCACCCAGGTTTTGCGGCCAGTCGGCGCCTGACACTTAGCCCTTGCGAGCAGGAACTGCGGGACGATGACTTCTATGCTTATGATGAGGATGGCACACGCTTCTCGCCTGACATCACGCCCATCATCCTGGCTGCACACTGTCATAAGTACGAGGTGGTGCACCTGCTGCTGCTCAAGGGCGCGCGCATCGAGCGGCCCCACGACTACTTCTGCCGCTGTGCCGACTGTGCTGAGAAGCAGCGGCTTGATGCCTTCAGCCACTCGAGGTCTCGGATCAATGCTTACAAGGGACTGGCCAGCCCTGCCTACCTGTCGCTCTCCAGCGAGGACCCGGTGCTCACGGCCCTGGAACTCAGCAATGAGCTGGCCAAGCTAGCTAACATAGAGAAGGAGTTCAAGGTAGGCCAGTGGAAACCCCCTGCCCGCTGTGCTTTGGGTATGCAGAGCAAGTGTCAATTCTGCCCCGTGTCTGTTGGGATTTTGTTTGTTTGTCTGTTTTAAGATAGATCCTCACTTTACAGCTCAGGCTGGCCTCAAATTCACAGCAATCCTCCTGTCTCAACCTCCCAAATGTTGGGTTGACAAGAATGTGCTACCACGTCCAGTTTCTTTCTGGTGTAGACAGGGTCCTAAGCTGTCCTCACACTTCATAGCTCTTGATGGCCAGCTACTCACAACAATTCCCCTGCTTCAGCCTCCCAAATGCTGAGCTTACAGCATGCCTTGCTTTGTGGTTTTTCTCCTCTCAGTGACATGCTGCAGCAAACTCATTGGTGACAACCTAGCACACAGCATTAGAGAGAGGTTGTGATGGTGACTGTTCTGTGTCCTGGATAAGTATTGAAAAGCCACAAGTTCTGTGTCTCCCTTTGATGAAAGAGAGATTTGACGAGACTGTCTGCTTTCCAGATTCTTTCTGTTCTGCTGCAAGGTATCACCAAATCAGAAGGCAGCACTGTGTGTGTGGCGGGGCGGGGGGGGGGGGGCTCCTCTTTCCTTTCTCGGATGAAGCATTCATTTCTTTCTACTCATAACCCCGAGCCTTCATGTATTTTTGATGTAGCCATGTCCAACATGCGCTTCATAGACTGTGTGCTTCCCGGGAAAGCTATGATTTCTACTCGACACGTTTGTAGATGGCATTGTTGTTTGGCAAAGTCAAGACTGGGCACCCCTACCCGAATCAAAATTTAAAAAGCAAATATAGACTACTACCGAAGCTATGCTATTGTTCATATTAAAGTCGCTTCATTAATGGGATAAATGCCTCGCCTTGACTTCCATGAACGTGTTTAGAGTGGTGAGCTCTTGACTGTTGGGTCAGTCCAGAGACACAAAGGACAGCAAAATGCTTTGCTCCGTCACGGAGCCTTTTCTGTTGTCCTGGTTTTCTTAATGGGTTACCTTTTTCTGTCAATCAGCATTATTTTATGAAAATCCTATATTCGTGATAGACCATTTTAAAATTTTATTCCAATGCCACCCCTCCTATGCATTTTAAATGCTCCTAGTCCTTAAAACTAGGGTAGAGTTGGTATTTATCACAAAGGTGAAACTCGCCAGCTCTCGGCAGCCCATTCCCGCTCGCCTGCTCTCTAGGCGAGGAGGTGGCTGCAACCCCTTGTTCCTCGGTACCCCCATCTTTTTAGCAGCGTAATAGCCTTAGAATGGGCTTTTATTCTGTCCTTGACGCCTTAATAAATACTTTTGTAATTAAGTGGGGGGGGTTTCAAGCGCAGTTGGCAATATAATTCAAGCTAAGGAAAATCTACCTTCTTGAAGGTTTCAGGAAAACCGTACAATTATAGTTTGCCCACCTTCAGTCTGTAATCTGGTTGCCAACCCTCGCTGTGCCTTGGAGGAGTTCTGGCCTCAGTGTAACAATCTCGTTAAGCTATTCGTGTTTTATTCTTTACAAATCTGAACATTTTGTTGTAAAAAAAAATGGGGAAATGTGGGGAAACTGAAGAATAAAATAAGTCTTGCTTATGTAAGGACATCTATTATGGACTACTTGGAAAAGAGTTATTTCCTTGAATTCAAGATGAAATTTGATTTTGTTTCATGTCTGAGTTTTTAAGACAGGGTCTCGTGTAGCCCAGGCTAGCCTTGAACTTGCTATGCAGCTGAGGATAACCCTGAACTTTTGATCCCCCTGCCTCCACCTCTCAAGGACTTGGATTACAAACATGCACCACCACACCAGGATTGAAAACATTTTAGACAGACCTCAGGGAGAACATGTTTAAAGCTTCAAACTTATCAGGGAGAGTAGAAAAATATCTGGGCAAAATACTCTTAAACATCATTACTTTACTTTTGAGATAGTCATAAAAGCATAATTCTAAATTGTTTATTTGATACTTCAAATCTTACAGAAACTTGCTTTATGTACTTTTTTGATATAAGTTGAAACTCTGCAAGAGAACTTCCATAAAAGGGAGTATTTTCTCAGATTACGTTTTAATAATTTACTAAAGATGGTGATGTTTGCCGTTCCACACAGAGAAGTCGCCCTGGTGGAGAGATGGAAGAGAATTTGTTATTCATAGTTTTCCCCTGCAGCCAGCTAAATCCACGCTGGTAATGCTTAGACTAGAATCTCCTTTACTCTGATGGGAAGGGTCACATCTGAGAACCTTCCAGAGGTGGGGAAACACCACACGTAAAAAAGCAAAGCAGGGGAAAATGCACCTGAGTTCTCAAGGCTAGATACCATAGCCGAGGCTATGCAAAATCTATCTGTATCTCAGATGTTCCCGGTCCAGCCTACAGAGCAAGCTTGAGAGTCAGGGAGACCTCTGTGAGCCAGAACAGGGCAGATCCTCGGGAGTCGGTCTCAGGAGAGTCACTCTGCCTCATAACCCGCCTTTGCTTCCCCATCCTGGGCCATCGTTTTTGGTTCCTTCTTATCCCATCTCTCCTTTGCCCTCTCACCCCACACCCCTGTCTGTCATCTGTCAGGGTTGTGGGCAATCAAAGTCCTAGCCCAGTCGTCCAGGCCCTGACAGGACAGAACGAGCGAAGCTGGTTCCTGAGGAAAGCAGGTAACCTAATTTGCCCTGTTCTGTGCTGTTCACTCTATTTCTTCCCAGAGGGATTTTCAGCTCAGAGTCCTGGCCTGAAAATGAAGAAACAGCGTGTTGCTCTCTGGTGAAGCACGGGCATGTCTTCCCCTTCCACACACCTGTTCTAGCACACTTTCTCACCATTGCCACACTCCCCACAGCTCCTTGGGGAGCACAGAGAACATATGAAGGTCATTGTCTCAGGAACCTGAGCACTCAAGGTCACGGGTTTAGAGGAACTGATCGAGGCTAGCCAGTGACATGTTATTCACGGAGCGGCGTGCCGATGCAAATGATGTCTATCGATGTTCTGAGAAATGGAAACTTGAGTCTAGTCATCCGCCAATCAATGACAAGGAAGCCTACCATTTATTGGAGACTAGAACACAAATCGAAATTTCCAGATTCTAATTGGGCCGATGATGCACTTTTCTGGTTAAAACAAATAAAAGAAAGGCACGCAATCCCCCCTCCCTGTGCCTCTACTTTTCCTTCAGAGTAGAAAGCAGTTTCAGTTCCTACCATAGTAGACCTAGAAGGAAAAGGGGAAGGAACAAGACCACAAGTTAGAAGACCATTTACTGCTGGAGGAAATGCCGGGAACTATCTTGTCTGACAGACCTCTCGGTTTACAAGTGGGGCAAACAGAGACCAAGGTCATGCTGACCAAACTCCATCACGGCTTCTTGGTTCCCTAGCCTCGGTTTTATTTATTTAAGATTTATTTATTTTTACTTTATGTGTACCAGTGTTTTGCCTGTGCATGCTTGGATGTGCACCACATGTGCGCCTGGTGCCCTCAGAGGCCAGAATAGAGTCTGGGGTCCCCTGGAACTGCAGTTACACACAGTTATAGGCTGCCGTGTAAGTGTTGGGAACCAAACTCAGCCCTTCCGGACGAGCACCTAGTGCTCTAAACCACTGATCCACCTCTCCAGCCCCAATCTTGGGTTTTATGTTCAAAATAACATGCCTTCTGACATGTCTCAGCCTCCTGGTGCATACTAAGCGTGCTCTTGGCATTTAGTCCTCTCAGGACAAGCAGAAGGTAGGAGTCTGCTCAAGGAAAAGGCTCAAGAAATCCCAGATTAACCCAACTGGTACATGGTCGGGATGGAGATTAAACCATATACATTTTAAGGGGTGTGGAGAGGCCGTGATGAAACTGGACAGCATTGTTCTGCCTCGGGTTTAACAGGTCCTTGGAGTTTTTCATTTCTGCTCTGGTCACCTGACTTGGTAGAGAGACCATGAAAGAGCTGTGAAGCTGACTCCACGAAACTAAACTGAGAGCAGTTTGGTGTCTCTGCTGGTCTGATCGGGGTTGTGAAACCGTGCGAGGTGCGGAGGAGCTCAGGGTGGACCAGCAGACAATGCAGATGTTGGCAATGGAGGGAAGAGTGTCATTGGTCAGAGTATTCCATCTTTTTGTTTTGTTTTGTTTTTCTTTTTTCTCCTTTTTTAAATTGATTTTTATTGAGCTCTACATTTCTCTCTGCTCCCCTCCCTGCCTCTCCCCCTGCCCTTCAACCCTCCCCCAAGGTCTCCATGCTCCCAATTTACTCAGGAGATCTCGTCTTTTTCTACTTCCCATGTAGATTAGATCTATGTAAGTCTCTCTTAGTGTCCTCATTGTTGTCTAGGTTCTCTGTGATTGTGATTTGTAGGCTGGTTTTCTTTGCTTTATGTTTAAAAACCACCTATGAGTACATGTGATAATTGTCTTTCAGTGTCTGGGTTACCTCACTCAAAATGATGTTTTCTAGCTCTATCCATTTGCCTGCAAAATTCAAGATGTCATTTTTTTCTGCTGTGTAGTACTCCATTGTGTAAATGTACCACATTTTCCTTATCCATTCTTCAGTCAAGGGGCATTTAGGTTGTTTTCAGGTTCTGACTATGACAAACAAAATTGCTATGAACTTGTCCTTGTGGTACGATTGAGCATCCTTTGGATATACACCCAAAAGTGGTATTACTGGGTCTTGAGGAAGGTTGTTTCCTAATTTTCTGAGAAACTGCAACACTGACATGCAAAGGGGCTGTACCAGCTTGCATTCCCACCAGCAATGCAGGAGTGTTCCCTTTACCCCACAACCTCTCCAGCATAAGTTGTCATCAGTGTTTTTGATCTTGGCCATTCTTACCGGTGTAAAATGGAATCTCAGAGTTGTTTTGATTTGCATTTCTCTGATGACTAAGGACTCAGAGTACTCCACATTTTCCTGAGCACTCTGGATAGCTCTAAAAGCCATGAGTGAAGCAAGGAACTCAGCAGGGGCCAGGTGAAGTAGTACCTGCCTGTAGGTTAAGCGGCTAAGGAGGCTGGACGAAGGACCCCGGGACCTAGAGTTGGAAGCCATCTTGGGCAGCAGAGTAAGACCCTGTGTTAACACAAAAAACAAAACCCCGCGTTATCTGTTCCTTGATTGTTTTCTGTACTTGGGCAGCAGACATCTTCTAATAGTAACTATCTAATCTGCACAAACAAAACATTATCCCTACAACTTACAGGATCCCTGAAGCTTTCTGTTTGTTTCTGTCTTGACTGATCGGTCAGGCTATGTGGGAAGTCACCCGGATTCCTTTAAACTGCACAACTTCCGGGTGGTAATTTTAAAAGCTAGCGAAGCGACCCTGACCTGTCACGACTTCATAGCACATAAGTCTCGCTGACTTCCGAGTGACAAAGAAAGGGTCCACCCACCTCTGCTACACCAAACCCTGCAGAACACCCCGAACCGAGGAGTGGCAGGAAGAAACTCCATCTACAAGGCTGTGTTAGGAAAGGACCGTGTATGGAGGCATCATGGATGTCATCCTGGAAACCATGATAAAACACCACAGCGGCTTTCGGGAACAGCAGGCAGATGGGTGTTTAACTGACACGCACTCTGCATAGGAACCAGAGACGGCATGTTTGATTAATGTTATCATGTTAATGGAACCAGCGTGAATGGAAACTGGGGTTTTATTCATTTTATCTGTTCCCTTATGAGGGCATAAGGATTAGATGTTATGTTCTTTGTCCGAATTTGCTGATAATCGAAGTGGAAACTATTCCAGTCTGCGTATCCTTTAACGGCCTCCTCTGTTTGTTTATTTTAGTTGGTGGTGTGGTTTCTGCCTACCAAATCAAATTGTTTAAGGGAAGAAAATGGGAATTCCTTGTGTCTTCCTGAAATAGGACGTTTTTCGAGCCTAGAAATTCTTCTATGTGAAGTATCACTTAGTTATCAGGACACAGTGTCTCAGAACACATTGAAGTGAGGGATTCTATTTTCTCAAGTACATAAATTAGATTAATATGCAGTTAACTTTTAAATTTTTTTAAACAGGGTCTGTCTATATAGCCCAGACTAGCTTCCAACTTGTCATCCTCTTGCCTCAGCTTCTTAAATGCTATGGTTATAGAGTGGCTGGCTTAACTTTTTCTATAGGCTAAAATTTCAGTCAAAGTCGCCAAGGTAGAAATGGGGTTTCCAAAAGTAAGGCACTTCCCCAAGAGACAGCCAGTGGTATCTTAAGTGGACCCAATGGGCTAAAAATAGAGCTCCATTCAGAAGGAAACAGGGAGGCTGCCAACCATCCATCACACCAAATAAATATGCAAATAGAATTAAAGATTCACAGATTATTTTTAGCAAAGTGTTAGTTCCAGTGGCCTGGAAACTTTTCTCTCAGGTATTGATATTCTGTAACCCTGGAGAATCCAATTCCATAGAATCAGCCATTTCTCTCCTTCCGTTCCTGCAAGGAATGATGGCATGCCCTTCAGCTGAACCAGAAAGATGGCTCTCTATTGGGACAGGCCCGCCTCCTCTCCAGTTACTGTCAATCATTCGTAAACTCTGTGCTGAATAGGATTGCCGAGTCCTTAGGTTTTACTTCAGGGCAGGACATAAGACTTGCATTTCTGGCAGGGTCCTTAGTGTCGCTGACACTGTGCTAACAGATCTGGGTTTGAAAGGCACTGTTTCTCGCAGTGCCGCGGATAAGAAACTGGGTGCGTTTTTTTGCATCAGTCTGCCACATTAGAAAGTTTCCAGTATGGAAGTGGCCCTGATTTAGCTTCAAAATAGCTATTGCTTATACAAAGAGATAAAACTTGTTTTGACTTTGGCGTTCAGTATTGGCACTTAGCCATGGTCTCTTTTCTTCTTCATATAACAAACTTTTATATAACAGAAGGGTCCTTTCTGGGTCTAGCTAATTGCTTTTATAAAAGAGGAAAAAAGTAGGAAGAGAGGGAAAGAAGAAACCACAGAAGAGAAGAAAATCCCAGTGTTCCAAATCAGCTTGTGGGCTTACCACACACTGACAGAACTCCAGTATCCAGCGAGGAGTGCCTTCCCTGTTTTCTGGACCTGGAATCCTGGCATTTCTGCAGACTCCACAGGCAGGAGTATTTGTGGCATTAGGAAGTGCAATTATACTTCTGTTGTTATTTAATACAAACCAGTGACTTATGTGCATACCCTATTTTTGTTGGAGCTACTTTTGGTTTTTCGGGTTTTGTTTTGTTGGTTGGTTGGGGTTTTTTTTGGTTTTTTTTTTTGAGATGGGATCTTACATAGTAGCCCAGGCTGACCTCAGATTCACTATGTAACCCAAGTTTGACTCAAATTCATGGTAGTGCTCCTCCTGTGAGCTCTCATGCCTGGCTCTTTTGAGGGTAGTTTTATTTTTATAAGCTGGTGTGATGTTGCACAACTGAAATCACAGCACTGGGTAGGTAGAACCAGGAAGCTTTCTAATTTAAGGCCGGCTGTGGCTACAGGTGAGTTCTAGGCCAGCATGAACTACATAGGGAGACCCCATCTCAAAGGCAAACACCCCTAGAAAATCTCAGCGTCAAATGCTTCTTAGGCAAGTCCTGTACTATGAGCTATGGCCCAGGTAAACTTTGAACTTGATAAATAATAATTGAACATATTATGATATGCCATACAGTGTGTTGATACAGGTATACAATGCTGAATGGTTAAATCAAGCACCCTAGCATATTGTGCCACTTTACCTCCTGGCCTCTTGCTAAGCACCATTCTGTTCTTCGTTTCTAGGACTTTGACATTTTAAGATTCCACATCTAAGTAAGATCATGTCCTTATAAGTTTCAGAGCTCTCATTCAGCTGGGCAGAAGGAAACTTAGTGAGGGCAGGAAAATCCAATGGTATCTGCATTAAGCAGCCTTGTATCCAGGTAGGGGCTGCCTACCCTACCCAGGCAGGGTTACCTTTATCTACACTCCCACCATTCCCAAGCACTTTGCACTGAACTAGAGAAATCCTTGGCATTAAATACCAACCCTTTTATTTTAGAATGACTACAGGAAACTCTCCATGCAATGCAAAGACTTCGTGGTGGGCGTGTTGGACCTGTGCCGGGACTCAGAAGAGGTGGAGGCCATTCTGAACGGAGATCTGGAGTCAGCAGAGCCCCTGGAGACTCACAGGCACAAGGCTTCGCTGAGTCGTGTCAAACTTGCCATCAAGTACGAGGTGAAAAAGGTGAGTGAGCCAGTCATCCATCCAAAGGAACGCTTGGAAAACAATCAGAATGGATTGAGGACGCATAGGGCAAAGTTAGATGTCATTAGGTTCTGTCCCTTCTCAAGTGTTATCCATTATTGGACCCAGGACTTCTTGATGGCAAGAATGAGCCTTCTCTAGATTACCATCTCCTCCGACAAGAGGATTCTGTCTCTAATGTATCTCAGAGTTTTAGTGTAATTTAAATGGATTAGGATAAACCAAGCACTCCGCAAACTGTGCATTCCAACGCCGTTAATAATAACAGCGTGGTGGCACACATCTCTAATCCCAACACTTGGAAAGTAGAGGCAGGAGGATCAGGAGTTCAAAGCCTGCCTCAGCTACCTAGCAAGTCTGGGTCCACCCTGGGCTACAAAGATGCAATCCCAGAAACAAAACAAAACAAAAAATAAAATAATGTTAAGGCTGCTGCTTGCATGCATTTGTAAGGTGCCATAGCATACGTCCTTGTGTTGATCCTTACCACAAGCCTGCTATCTGTGTTACCTACAAACCAGGTCAGACAGATGATAAGATTCTACTATAGAAGGAAACTGAGGGTCACCAAGTTTAAATGACGCGTCTGCTGTAACATGAATATGGAGATAGCCTTGCCAGGGCCCAAAATAAAGACTATGGTTGCTTTTATTATGGCTGCTACAAAAAAAACTCTTTTGTGTTTTCATTCTCTAGTTTGCATTGAGCTATTAAACAATTCACGAAAATAGTAGTTAAATTATCTCATAGGTGAAAAATCTGAGTTTCTGGAATTGGATAGTTTAAGTATATTATGTAACAGAGAGGGTTTTTGTACTTAAGAGAAGCGGGTCAGGACTAGAGAGAGCTTAGTGGTCAGAAACATGTTCTGCTCTTCCGGAGGACCCGATTTTAGTTACTAACAACCATGGTGAGCGCCTCACAACCGCCTGTAACTCCAGCTCCAGGGGATTCAGTGCTGGACAACAAACTCCCACCTACACGCGCACGCACGCGCACACACACACACACACACACTTAAAATAAAATAAATCTTGGATAATAAAAGCTAGAAGCTGACGAAGCAGCAGCTAAATGAAGGCTGTGTCTTGGGTATGATCTGGTCATCTGTGAACAGCCCTGTCTTCTGTTCTTCCTTTGGTGTGTTCTCATGCTTACAAGGAAAGGCATAGATCCAAGCTGCCAGGATCACGTCGAGATGTCACCAGGGGCTCTTGACTGGCCATGGACATCACTTAGACCCTGGTCTACTCTTCAGTAAAGTGGGGGAAATAACAGTTGTTTAAAGATTCTGTGAGATAATGCATATAATTATAACGAGGACCATTTTGTGACGTTGACTAGTGATTAGCTTACAGCATCTCTGCTACATAATTTCATGTCAGAATGATGGCTCTTATGCAAGTTGAAGAAAACCAAAGACAATTTTGTGTTCCTTGCTCTAAATCCAACCCTTGGTATCGAACTGGTTTATCAAGAGAGAAGTCAGCAAAGGTTCCTTGGAAGCTCTTAGACTTGAAAGGAAAAGCAAAGGGACCAGCTTGGACAACCCAGACATCCAGAAACCTCAACCAGGTCCAAGCCCAGGACTCCCTGGGCCCACCTGCTGTGAGTGGCCAGGGATGACACTAGCAGGAGGGACACTGAGCCCTTGTCTGGTTGTCCTAAGACCAACTCAAGCCAACCACTGGCCTCTGGCCAACGAAACATAAGCCAGCATTCACATTCTAACAAAGCAAGAGTGGAGAAACATCTCTCCCGCACCTTCCAGGTGTGAGAAGACTGCACGGACACACACACACACACGCATGTCCACTCACAGGCACACACACTTCCACCACAACACAGAGGACTTTTGTGCCATATCCGTGGGATTTGGGGCAGTCATTAACGCTGTAAAGATTTATTTTCACTAGAAATTGGAAGAACACAACTTTTCTGGGAACAGATCCTATCTAAGATAACCAAAGGCCTCTTGGGGAGTTCTTCCTGGGAGGTTTTGCTTATGCTGGGGGAAAGATAATTTTGAACAAGACCGATGGCAAGCCGTTTTTAGAAAAGCGTCCAGACAAAGTCGTGCATCTTGCAACATGAATCTCTTCTGTTTGACACCTGAGAGGGGAGAATTGATTTCAGTTGTCACAGGCTTTTTATCATCTCATCGAAAGTGTCATGTTAGCAGAAACAGCTCATCTGCAGAGATGCTCTGTAGCCAACCCACTTGCAGACTGAATGGTTTACTCGATTTCAAACAAGTGGATGCATCTATTACAATGTATGCAGTATTGTTAGCAAAAATTTGTTCCCAATCAACACATATGACTATGAATTCAATATTTATTAGGAAAGGGCTTTTTATATAATAATATAGGACTGGAGAGATAACCCAGAGGTTAAGGACACTTGCTGCTCTTGCACAAAACCCAAGTTTGATCACCACTATTGACATGGTAGCTCACAACCAAACATAACTCCAGTTCCAAGAGATCCAACACCCTCTTCTGGCCACTGTGGGCACTGGGCACTCATATGATGTATGTACATACATGCATAAAACACTTACATACATACAATTTTTTAAAAAAATCTTTTTAAAATAAGCCTTAAAACAAAATTGCAGATAACTTGACAGCATATAGTTTGGAACTTCCAGACACTAGAAAGATCATCAACAAAATCTGGAAGGAAGGGGCTGGAGAGACTCCCCTGTGGTTAAGAGAATTTGCTGTTCTTGAAGAGGACCTGGGTTAAGTTCCCGGTGGTTCTTGCAGGCAAAACACGCATACACATAAGATACATAAATCTAAAAACATTTGTTAATGAGAGTAAATAAAAAAAATTAAGCCCTGTGGTAATAAGCATCAGCTAGGTGTGATGGCACATGCTTGTGATCTTAGTGTTCATGAGGCTGAGGTAGGAGGACCACTAGCCCCAGGCTAGCCTGGGATCCATAATGAAACCTATTTCAATCTTCTTTCAAAGTAAAGAAATGTGTGTGTGTGTGTGTGTGTATATATATATATATATATGTATGTATGTATGTATGTATGTGTGTATGTATGTAGCTATGTGTGTGTATGGATATATATTATCTATATGTGTGTGTATGTATATGTATGAAAGCGTAAGTCACAGAACAATTTCACACCAGTTTGGAATTACGATTAATAAAAGGGTTATTTATTTAAAGGAAAAATTTACAGATCACTATCCTAGACCACAGCCCTCTGCACAACCAAGAAAGGAGTCTAGTAGCTGGAAGCAGAGTCCGAAGCAAAAGAGATAGCGTGCATGGCTAATGCTGCTTTTTAAAGCAAAAGAGACCACGCCCAAGTGGGCTGGTATCTTAAAGGCTGTTGGCTGAAGGAGCAGAAGGAGCTCCAGCATATATATATATATATATATATATATATATATATATATATATATATATATATGCTCTCAATGAATAGTTACAGTGCTTGGTGGTGCTGATGAAATCAGTAATTCAATAATTCAATTCTCTCTTCTCTGCCTTAGAGAACATTTACTCCTTTAGTTCTAATTCTGGTCATCCCTCTCTGCTATTCTATGCTAGGAGAGCAGGGCTTGTCCTCCTTGCCCCCAGCACACACACCCCTATCTGTACCAACATCATGGTGAGCAATCTTTACTATAGATTTAATAATATGTATTAAATTTGTTGACTGGATATGGTAGGCTATTTAGTCTGTAAAACTAGGCTCTAGAGAAAAATAATTTCTGGAGTTCTCCCCCAGTGCTGTAATTTCATCCTTAACAGAAAAGTAATCTAAAAATTGGACTTGCGGCAATACAGACCCATTCAGTTATCCATGGGTGTGTTTCTCTGCAGAAGGTGTAAGAGGCCTCAGACCTGAGGGTTCAGAGGGAGAATGAGGGATATACATGCGACTAACATAAAATGTCATTAAAACAAGAGTGGAAACCCCCAAGAATTTTGCATAACATTCCACACTTGAGAAGAGTTTAAATAGACAGTATAACACAATCATTTTAGGTATATTCAGTTGTCTTCCATCTCCTTACCCTGGTTGATAGTGCAACTGCCGTCCTACCAGACATTTGACTCTCTCTCTCTCTCTCTCTCTCTCTCTCTCTCTCTCTCTCTCTCTTCTCTCTCTCTCTCTCTCTCTCTCTCTCTCTCTCTCTCTCTCTCTCTCTCTCTCTGTGTGTGTGTTCTGTAATGCTGTGATAGTTTTGTTCCCTTGAAAGATTGAAATGTTCTTAGGTGTCAGGCATTTTCTCTTCGAATCAAAAAGCCTCAAATCAGGGTCTTATTTCTGTAATGACTTCAATTTACTGGTCCACTGCAGTTGGGAAACAATACACAAATCTGACGCAGCCAACTATGACAGTGTGGCCTCATAAGGACGTTTTCCCAGGAAATAGAGTGGTTTAAGAGATAAAGGCCACTGCCCTCTTTTGAAGTTGTTGGAAAGAAAGAAAAAAAAGCAATCTCCTGATGGATTAGGGTTTTTGCTCTCACTTGCTAATATTGTGTTGATTTTAGTTTTTAAGATGTGCCTTGTGTATTTGTATTAGGAGTTTTAAGTTGTTGAGGAAGTTCTATTTGTATGGATTTTAAACATATTCAACAGAGATGACATTGCATAGCTCCAGAAGAGCACAGGCTGTGGTCCTAGTGACAGGAAGTTGGCCAGTTATGCTGAGTTTACCTTCACAGCAGGTGAAGTGCTAGGGCTTGGCATGTACTAAGTGTTGGCACGTGTGGTACAAGCCCCAAGGGTCGATGTGTATCATCTCGCATACACTGTGTGGAAAAGGTGGCCAAGTGTTGGGAGGGGCTCAGAACTATAATCCTGGCATGAGGGAGACTGAAGCAGAAGGATTGCTCTCTGCTCTAGGTCAGCTTGGGCTATAGAGTAAGACCCTGCCTCAAAATCAACACAAACCAAAGAAGGCTGGTGGGATGATTCAGCGAGGAAAGGCACTTGCTCGGGAAGCATGGCAACCTGAGTTCACCCCCCCCCCCCCGTGCCCTGGTTGGCTTTTCAACTTGACACAAGGCAGAGTTATCTGGGAAGAACCTCAGTTGAGAAAATGTCACCATCGTTGCCGGTAGGCAAGTCTGTGGGAATATTGGGAGGGCCCAGCCCGTTATGGGTAATGGCATCCCTGAGAGGATGGTCTTAGGTTTCACAAAAAACAAAAAACAAAAACAAAAACAACAGCAACAACAAACAAACAAATCAACGAACTAAGCAAGCCCCGAAGAGCAAGCCAGGAAGCAGCACTCCTCCGTGCTTCAGCTCCTGCTCCAGGTGCCTGCCGTGAGCTCCTGTCCTGCCCTCCATCAGAGATGGAGAGTGCACTGGGGTTTTAAATTGCTTTCCATCGCGGTCCCTGTCACAGCTATACAAACCCTAACTAAGACACTACATATCCTGCGTGGAGGCAGAAGGAAGCCCACTGGTTCCCTTCCAACCCTCACATTAGTTCCACGACACCCCGATGCTCACACACACGCACACACACACACAGACAATAGTAATGAGACAGTGTTGGTACAGTGTAGGCCCTAAGAAAAGCAGCGTCTCGGTTCATTTGTACTGCTGTGACAATAACTGAGTCTGGGTGTGTTACAAACAGGGTGGGATGTGTTTTCTCGCAGTGCTTGGGTGGGAAGTCCAAGATGATGCACTGGCAGGGCTGTATCCTTCGGAAGCACTAACAGTGTCCTAACATGGAAGAAGCATGAGAGCGCAAACTAACAAGCACCAAATGGCTCTTCTGTGGTCATCTTTATCCTTCAAAGCGCTATGTTGCTTATTATTATTATTATTATTATTATTATTTTATGTTCTTTGGTGTGAGAGTCAGATGCCCTGGAACTGGAGTTACAGAAGGTTATGAGTCACCACCATGTGGGTGATGGGAATTGAACTCAGGACCTCTGGAAGAGCAGCCTGTGCTCTTAACCTCTGAGCCATCTCTCCAGCCCAAGGGTTGTGTTGTTTTTAAGCACCGGATCTTGCTGAGTTACTCAGACCAGCCTTAAACTCCTAGACTCAAGCGATCCTTCTGCCTCCAGCCTCCTAACTAGCTGAAACTACAGACAAACAGTACTGGGGACTCTCACCACCTCTTCTAGCCCTTCCCTCTCCCCCCCTCTTCAGAATGTCACATGACAACACCAGAATTTTAAAGGAAATGCTTTCGAGCCATAGCAAGCAGATACTCCCTAGAGGGAAGTGAGTTCATCCAGCCACATGGATACAGTGAATTTGTCTCCTAGCCATGTGGATCCTCTGTAACTTATAGATACTCCCTAGTGGGAAGTGAGTTCATACATCCAAATGCATGCAGTGCATTTGTCTCCTAGCCCTGTGGATACTCTGTAACTTATAGATACTCCCTAGTGGAAAGTGAGTTCATACATCCAAATGCATGCAGTGCGTTTGTCTCCTAGCCATGTGGATCCTCTGTAACTTATAGATACTCTCTACAGGGAAGTGAGTTCATCCATGCTTTTGTCTCCTAGCCCTGTGGATACTCTGTAACTTACAGAAATTGTTGGGTTGTCCCAGAAAAGTACAGGCTTGACTCCCCAAACAGTAATCTCATACGATGATATCGTTCACCCTGTGGCTTTCTGGTATGCCTAGCTCCTTGTCCTCAGCCTGGCTGCCTGGGGTCTCCAGCGGGCTATGAATTGAATTCATGCAGTGTCTTGTCTCTCAAATGAGGAGTCCTTAGGTACTGAAATATTTCCACTAAGGCGATTTTGTTCCAACTTACTGTCTTGATGAGGATGTAGAGTCCAGTTTTATTATGACTTTCATAGCATTTATTGACAACCTGTTGTAGTTGGAATTTTCTTTGGGCCACCAACAAGCTCCCAAATAAAGACATGGAGACATATTACTAATTATGAATGTTTGGTCTTAGCTTAGGTTTGTCCCTCTAGCTCTTTTAACTTAACTGAACCTGTTTCTATTCCTCTATGTTTTGCTTTGGGGCTTTTTACCTTTTTTTCGTTCTGTATGTCCTACTTTCCTGCTTCCTTCCATGTCTGACTGGCTGGCCCCTGGTGTCTCCCTGCTGTCTCCTTTTCTTTCTTTTGCAAGCCAATATTCCTCCTCCTCCTTCTTACTCTCCCTGCCTGGAAGTTCCACCTATACCTCCCCCATCACTATTGGCCATTCATTCAGCTTTTTATTAGACCAGTCAGGTGCCTTAGGCAGGCAAGTTAAAATGGCAATGCATCTTTACATAATTAAACAAATACAACACATCTTTGGACAGTTAAACAAAAATTCCTCAAAGTCCTGCTGTGTGCTCTGAAGAAATGACTGTTCATGGTTTAAAGTGATACAAACTCTCCTATTTTTAATTAAATTTATTTATTTTACAACCTGACAAAATTTTGCCTCCCTCCTATGCTCCCATTCCCTTGCCCTTCCCTCCCCCTCCATCCACTCCCCCTCTGTTTCTGTTCCGACTCCTATTTTTATCTTGTGCCAAATGCCCAGTGCGGTAGCTGGCTGATAGTGTAGAAAGCCTTCTGAAGGGTGAATGAATAAACATGATAGACATTTAGGAGCTGTAGGGGGAGGAGTAAAACAGAAAAGAAATGGTCTGAATATAACATGGGTAAAGTGGAGATTTGGAGCTCTTCACAGACTCCGAGGGAACACAGACCTGGCAATACAGCATTTTCCAAGAGGTTGTTTCATGACTATACTAGTGTGCTACATGATTTTGAAACCGTGAACTTTACAGAGTGTGGTGGCATGCATCTTTAATCTTAGTATTCAGGAGTCTAAAGCAGGATCCCAAATTCAAGACCAGTTGGGCTCATAGTGAGTGAGACTCTGCCTTAAAAGAATAAGGAGAGGAAGAGAGAGAGGAAGGCAGTAAGTAAATGGTTTGGAAAGAAGACCTAACATACTCTTAGCGACTAGCAACGATCTAGAACTAGAACAATCAGAAGGAACCTTCGGCCGGGTATTTCTGGGCTGTTTGGGGGCTATAGCAAGGTACCATAACTAGGATGGTTTATAGACAACAGAATCCTGTTTCTTACATCACTAAGGCTGGGAATTTGTGGCCAACATGGCAGCAGGGCTGTTGCTATTGAGTTGTAAAGTACTGACTTCTCTTTGTAAGACATGTGGCAAAAGCAGAGCCTTGTGTGTGTGTGTGGGGGGGGGTGTCTATTATACATAGGCACCAATCTCACCATCTCATGTACTCTGTCCCCAGGCCCCAAGCGTGCCCTGAAGTCCTGCCCCCTAGGGCCAGCACCTTGGGAGTAAGGAGTTCAACACGTGAATTTGAAGACAGCACTTGACCCAAAGCAACACTGTTTTCACAATAAGCTAACCAACAAAAAGAGCAACCGCTAGGCCAGCCTGGGTTCCAGTATGAGAGCCCGTGTCAGAAAATTAAAAATGTTTTAGAAGCAAGATAGAAGTGTATAGGAATTATGAATACGGTTTAAAAAAAAAAAACGAGGCTGGGAAGACAGCTCAGCAGTTAAGAGTGGTGCTAGCGGAGGCCCCGCATGATGCCTGCTGGTGCAGGAATGGCTCTTCCGGTCCCTTCGTATTCAGCCACAGCATAGAAGCTCAATTTGCATCATTTATGTATTTTCTCATACGTGTAGCATGTTAGGAGTAACTCAGAAATTTACTAACATTTCTCTTACTTCTAGTCAACAATAAGCCAAATCACTGTTGGCCTTTTCCATTTTGAAACGAATGCAAGAAAGCTGGCAAGAGATATGGTGGGGGGTACGTTTTCCCAACAGAAAGCCCAGTGTCACCCATGGCCAGAGAGGAGTCAGCTACCAGAAAGGACTGGGAGTAAGGGTGACTTCAGCTTTCTCCTTTGGTTTCCACCTCCATTCTAATAGGAAGGGGGGAACCCAGGAGGCTTTAACAGGCTGTGTTCTACAAAGGCATGTATTGTGATGCTCCGCTGTGGACAGGGCCTACTAACTTGTCTCTCCCTCTACTCCCAACAGTTCGTGGCTCACCCCAACTGCCAACAACAGCTTCTGACGATCTGGTATGAGAATCTCTCCGGCCTTCGGGAGCAGACCATCGCTATCAAGTGCCTGGTGGTGCTGGTCGTGGCCTTGGGCCTTCCGTTCCTTGCCATTGGCTATTGGATTGCACCTTGTAGCAGGGTACTAGACTCCCCCTCCCCTCTGTGCTTGGTATAATGTGTATCTCTGTTGGGAAAGTGCAGCAGCTCACAGTCAGGCTCCCAGCTCTTTGGCTCCGCCTTCTAAGTGACCATGGAACATGTATTCTACATTTTAGTGGGTGGACCAACTCCAGGAGAGAGCTGGAAAGAATTTGGGGCTAGCAGGACAGATCACATTTGCAGGCATGGCATACTAAGGCTTTCAGGGTAAAATTCCCATGGTAGACAAGAAGGAATAAGTGTCTAGAGAGAAGTAGCATTTGTGCAGTTGCTCCTGACAGCATAGTAAGAAGAGAATATGGCCGTGGCTGGCCGAAGGAAGAGAAGGGAAGCAGACAGCTGTGCTCAGTGAGATCACAAAATGGCTAACTATTTTCAGGACGCTCATCTGAACCCATTAGAAACATGGTGGGGGTTAAGTATTGAGCTCATGGATATCAAAAGTATTATTTAACCTTTAATCATGCCCATGATCGGTCCTCAAGTCCTTTGTTCTTCCAGAAAGTTCCAACGTGGGTAGAATTGAACTTAGGGTGCTTTTGGATTTTGTTTGAACTGCTTGATTTTGCTTGGATGACTCCGGTACCTTTCTCCTCTCAACCTGCCCAAGTAGAGCTAATGTGGTCGTGATTAAGATGTGGACGAGAACATGAATCATGCTAACAGAATCTGGTAGTAAGGGGCGCATCCCTGGAGAGGAGCTGCCCTCAGGTCCTTTGACCTCATGTCTATGTTCTCAATCTGGTTTTATTTAAATCAGAATCTGTTTCAGGCAAAATGAGTCAAGGTCACTAAAAAAATGACCCTGTAAGTCTAACGTCGCCTGTGGCTCAGCCGTCTTCTCCGGGTGTGTTTATCCAGCTCACCTCCTTGTTGAGCTGCCCCATTCAATAAAAGGTAGAAAGTTTGTCATTTTTACCAAGTTTGATGACTGCTGGCTTCTTTGTTGTGTATCATGGAGAAGCTATTTTACAGTTCTTTACAAACATAATCACTAAAGACCAGAGCACAAATCACGTAAGAGCCTGCAGTCAGAAGAAAAGTACAACCCAGCCAGATTCCCTTCCTGGAGGAAATGCATCACCAAGTTCTGGTACCCAAGAGTCCGTCTTCAGGTTTTCAGTCAAGTAGAGAAGGTTAGGGTTGCAGTGGGCGTCTTGGGGTGTACCTTTTTACCTCTTCTAAAAGAGCAGCTCTCTGTGTAGAGACGTTTCATCATAAGAAAAGAAAGGTAGGCACTGTGCCACCCCCGGAGCCCGTGCACGGCTGTGCTTATTTCACAGAGTAAAGAGATAACCGGGGAATTCTCGGGCTGGGGCCACCGCAGTTGATGAAGTGCTTGCCTAGCAAGCATGAATACCCAAGCTCCACCCCTAGTGTCAGCGTGCAAAGCCAGGGATGATGGCAGAGCCTGCAGTCTCAGTGCTGGAGAGCTGGACGTGGAAGGTTCCTGGAGTTGCTAGGCAGCCAGTCCAGCTTACTGGAGAACTCTAGGTCCAAAGACTAAGGTGGAGAGGCCCCAGAAGAATGACGCTTGATCCTGACCTCCAGCCTCTGCACACAGACGTGGGCAAGGGGGACTTAGGCTGGGGACAAAGCTCAGCATTAGAGCATTTGCCTAGTGTGCATGAGCCTTGGCTGCAATACTGTTTTTTTTAAAGCAAAATAAACAAACAAAAAACTCTGCATATAATCCATTTTAAAAATGAGTATACTGTTTTATTTCCTTCTTATTTAAAGTTTTAAAGGTCAATCTTTGAGGAAAACAGACTTGGCAACACCCAAGAAATTGCATGTGCCTTGGCAGTCATACCAAACACACTCTCTGCAGCTGAATCAGTACTGAAATGTGTGATTATTGTTGCTTATTTTTCTATGTCCAGTACGGAAACATAACAATTGTCTGTGTGCACGCATGTTCAAATTCAGAAATACTTGACATTGTTTTGTCATTTGTTGATAGCAGATTAAGGTTCTGGACATTGGTTTGAAGTTAGCCTTCCAAATGTGAACCAGATCTGTTTTTAAGTTCATAGACTGAGTTAAAAAAAAAAAAAAAAAAAAACAGGCTCTGTGCAGAATAGAGAACATGCTGGACAAATGTGTCCCATGCACCTAATCCTTGGACTGTGGATACCCTGGGGACAGAAGGAATTGCTTCTCATTTCCTGTTAGGACATGGGACTTTTAAGGACAGCGTGTCACAGGATGTTTATAAGGCACCACCTTTGAATAAGCTGGCCATTAAAACCGTCTTTATTATATGCATCATTTTCCAAATTCAGAGATTATTTTTACAACTACCTTACTTGGAAGTTCTAGTTATTTTACATCTCCCTATTACGTAGGTAGTAATTGATAAGATATTTATCTCAATTCTAATACTTTCTTCCTTTTAAAATACGATGATATGGGATGATGGAATTATTTGGAAGTGAGAATTAAATTTTGTTTACAGTGCAGCAATTATTTTACTTTTCAAAAAACTTCTAATGCCCTATTTTTTAATTAAAAAATTTTGAAAACCTACAAACTTGGGTTTTCTTTTTAGGCCTAAGAACTTTGACTTTGCAATAGCTTTTCATGCAAAAATAGGAGTAAGAACCATCCCCCATACAGAGTTTCCAGAAGGGGGGGCAGTCAGCGCAGCATGGTTTACAGTGTAGGAGGCATTTAGAAACTGAATGCCCAAGACTTTTGAAATAAATTTTAGAGGTAAAATCTCCCTAAAAAGAGTAGTTTTCACAGTGCATAACCATCGGGGTCCAACCTTTTGACGCTATGACTTGATGTGTTGGACAACATCCATAACTATCTAAAAGTTGGACAAGCCTGAATAGCTCTTCCAAAGCAAACAGGAAGTGTTCCAGCGTCCTTCGTGTGTTCGTTTTATCCTGGCTGGTGATTGCTGCACGTAGAAGACAAATCTTTAAGAGCATCTCCTTCTCCCCATCTCCCCCTCCTTCCCATCCCCCCTCCCTCTCATCTCCCCATCCCTCCCATCTCTCCCCTCCTCTCCCCTCCCTACTTCCCATCCCCCTCCTCTCTCCCTCCTTTCCATCCCCCTCCCTCTCATCTCCCCATCCCTCCATCTCTCCCCTCCTCTTCTCTCCCTCCTTCCCATCCCCCCTCCCTCTCATCTCCCCATCCCTCCCATCTCTCCCCTCCTCTCCCCTCCCTACTTCCCATCCCCCTCCTCTCTTCCTCCTTCCCATCCCCCCTCCCTCTCATCTCCCCATCTCTCAATCTCTTCCCTCCTTCCCATCCCCCTCCTCCCCCCTCCCCCTTCTCTCCCTCCTTCCCACCCTCCCTCCCATCTTTCCCTACCCACATTTTCCCCTTCCTTGCATGTCCCCCTCCTTTCCTCCTACCCCCTTGTCTCCCCCCACCACCTCTCCTCTCCTCTCTGCCACCTCCCCTCCCTTTCATCTCTCCCTACCCACCTTTCCCCCTCCCTCCCTTCTCCCCCTCCCTCCATCTTACCCTCCCTCACATCTCCCCCTCTCTCTATCATATCACAGCTGGGGAAAATTCTTCGAAGCCCTTTCATGAAGTTCGTGGCGCACGCTGCCTCCTTCATCATCTTTCTGGGTCTGCTTGTGTTCAACGCCTCAGACAGGTTTGAAGGCATCAGCACACTGCCGAATATCACTGTCATTGACTACCCCAAGCAGATCTTCAGGGTGAAGACCACCCAGTTCACATGGACGGAAATGCTAATTATGGTCTGGGTTCTCGGTAAGTCTTTTAAGTTCCCTAATTCCTACCTCCCTCCCGACTCCAAAAATAATTACTGAAATGATGCCATTTTCTACTAAAACTGTTAACACTATAGATGATGAGAACATCATATATAACTATTAAATGTAAGTTAAATAAGAAAGGAACTGAATGATTCAGTACTAGATAATGCTGAAACGGCGACACTGAATTATTAACAGGCTTTGCCACGTATTTGTTTCAGGGATTTTAGGAGTGTTCTCATTTTCAGGATGTTTGTTACTTAACGTCTGATAACTCGGTTTGAGTAACTAGGTTAAAGGAAAGCTTTGGAGGGCTACGAGGGGATGAATTCCGCTCCTTCTCGGGAGATGGACCCACTCTGTGCCTTGATATCTATCCCCGAGTCGCTCTGTGTTCTGTCCCCACCAGTGTGTCCTCGCTGCTCTCAGTGAGGAGGTCAGCTCTTCACTCACTCACCTCATGGCCTCAGCCAGCTGTGGCCCCTAGTTTCATGCATCCCACCACGGCTATAAATGTAGCCCAAAACATCTGTACGTGACAACTCGGGATAATTTGTTAAACTGGATATTTCATCTTTTTTTTTTTCACTCAAACGACAGTTTTTTCTAGAGTTGGATCTTTTTGCAATGATGGTCCTGGCCTCCCCGGTAGGTACGGTGGTGGGAAAGGAAGTTAGAGGAGAGTAGGTGTTCCTGGCTGACAGGACATGGTTTTTGTTACATGTCTGCAGCGAATTTCCCATTCCAGGGCTTACTCATGCCCCTACATTACTGTGATCTGAATTAATTAGCCTCTTTGATTTCCTAGACTCCCTTTTCACTCCTCCTCCACAAACCTCACGGAACAAAGTCTTGGACTGGCGCTTCCCCTCGCTTCTTTCCTGTCCCCCTTCCCATGTCATCTGCACGCAGTGGGTTACACGAGCGGCGATCCTGGCGTCATATATGTTTCTTTAAATTCTGACGTGGTGGAGTCCATTGGTTGCTAAGCGGGAGCTTCCTTTCCACCCAACTCCACCGGGGCCTCAGTATCCAACCGCACCTCCCGTTGGTGCTGGAGTTTCACCTTTTCCCGGGTGTGGACAGAACATTGGTTCAGCCCCGGCTGTAGACTCTACTCCACAGTCTCTGGTTTCTTGTGCAGGGATGATGTGGTCTGAGTGCAAGGAGCTCTGGCTGGAAGGGCCCCGGGAGTACATCGTGCAGCTGTGGAACGTGCTTGACTTCGGCATGCTCTCTATCTTCATCGCGGCCTTCACCGCCAGGTTCCTGGCTTTCCTGCAGGCCACGAAAGCGCAGCAGTATGTGGACAGCCACGTGCAAGAGAGCGACCTGAGCGAAGTCACGCTTCCGCCTGAGGTTCAGTATTTCACCTATGGTGAGTTGTTAGCTGCAGGGTCCCTTTACATTTCAGGAAGGGCATTTTGGAAAGAAACAGCTGGGGAGATGGCTCAGCCGTTAAAGGCTAGGCTGACAACAGGAAATATAAGACACAGTACTCTTCTACCTGAGTTGAGGGTGTTCCAAGATGCCGGAAACCATGAATAGAATCAAATTCTACATATACTGTGTCCTTTCACATATGAAAATATATGTTGGTGATAAAGCTTGATTTATAAATTAGAGACTATGATTGATTAATAACCAATAAAACACAAACATTATAATGGTCTACGGTAATAAATTTCTCAGCATCACAACTTTCGAGTTGTAGAATTGTTACTGAGTAAGATAAAAGTTTCTTTATTGCAGCCCCTACTGTGTAGAAACTATCAGTCTGAGAAGCTCTACCGCTACTCAGCCACTAAGGGGAAGACAGCCTATTGGCCATGGACACACTTGGGCACAGGGCGGAGGATAGGAAGGATGGATCCAGTGGAGACTTAGATGGCTGGGTAGTCTAAAACACACACGTTGTTTGCTTCTGAGATTTGCTATTTGATATTTCCAAACTACAGTTGATCATCAATCACTGAAATTATGGAATGCTAAACTTCAGATTAATAGGCAACCACTGTCCTTAGCATGAGAAATGTGTAGCGTGTTTGTGGGCAGTAGGAAGAACGTGAGATCTGAAATCTGAGAAGCTAGATACTCTGGAGCATGGGATAAGAGAAATGAAAATCCAGCAGAGGCAGATGTAGGAGCTAAAGTCCCAAAACATGAGAAAGTTGGCATGGAAACGGTAGAACTGGAGAGGGTATTATATCTTTCTCGTGGCAAGGACATCCAGGTGAAAGGTCACTGATGGCTTCTTTGTCAGCACAAATCAGTATTATGGAGCTATTACAGCAAATTTTCATTATGGTTGTATGTTTGTCAGGCCTGCAATCCCAGCTATACAGGAGGTTAAGGCAGAAGGACTACAACCTCAAAACCGGCCAGCCTATATAGGCCAAGGTCAACCAGAGTTACTTAGTGGGCTCCTGCATGTGAATCGATGAAAAAATAATAAATTAATTAAATAAGTAAAGGCATAGGGATGTTGCATAGTCCTAGAGTGCTTGCCTAACCCAAAGACCGCAATAAATTAAGTTAAGATAGAATAAATTATTGTCTGGCATTCTTATGCCTAAAATACAGAATTCTGAAGTGTTGTGGCTGGGAGGAAAACTGTAAGTGTGTCTAGGACTCAGTGTTGTGAGGAGAACAGATACTTTAACATTTGTAGGAAGTCTCCAAAAGATCCAGTATGGCAGTGCATGTGACTTAAACCCCTCGTTTGTCATCATCAGCAAACAAGAGTTTTCATGTCCCAAGGACGCTGGCTCAAAGGAGCAAATGGACACCATTTATAATTAAAGAATTGGAATCTTGTTTGTGACGTATTATTTTGACTGTTTCTATAAACTATGTATTCACATTTATTCTTGTGTATTTAGTAGCTGTTGGCTGGAGGGGAATTCATTAATTCGGGCTTCCCTGCTTCCTTTATGTGTGTTTTTAAACATTTCTAAGTCTTGATTTCTGTTTTGATGAAGAGAAATGACCGTGGGCTGTTGAAGGCAGCGTCAGCAGAGGTCAAGTTTGCTGTTGCGAATGTCTACAGTGCACCCATTCTTTCGGCAACGACTTGGTTTGCACAGAGTTAGCCGTCCATTATTTCATTGGCCTGCCAGGGACCAGGAGCTACTGTATACTATTAGGGTACTCGCTCTGCCTCTACCTCTAACATAGTTACACTTCCTGGGAGCCTGCCGCATGGCTCGCATCCCGCAGGGTCAGCATCATCTGACTTGCAATACTCTCCCTCCTTGCTGCTGAACATTTTACTAGTGTTAATTGATTGATGAACTGGTTTTCAAAGTAAGTTTCACTGACATTTTGCCTATCGCATGGCAAAACAGCCAGTAAATAAAGCTGTACCTACGGGGAGAGTGAATATCAATGGTCTCTGGTCCTGGAAATAGTCTGTGTCCACAAGACATTAAATCTCTCTCTTTTGTATTTTATTCTGTTTCTATGCCATGTGAGGCCACCTTGGTGTCTTCATAATAGGGTTTCATCAATTGGAATAAAGATGCTGCTTCTAGTTTAACATTTAAAAATCATATCTGAACGGTTAATTAAACTGCCAGTCATTTCAACCAAAGCAAGAACCGCTTGTCTTTATAACAGATAAGTTTGCAGTGTTTGTTTCACATAGTTAGGAATAAATTAAAAACCCCATTTTTTTTCTCTTTCTCTCCCCTTTTATAGCTAGAGATAAATGGCTCCCTTCTGACCCTCAGATCATATCCGAAGGCCTCTACGCCATAGCGGTGGTCCTCAGCTTCTCCCGGATTGCCTACATCCTCCCTGCAAACGAGAGCTTTGGGCCCTTGCAGATCTCCCTTGGAAGGACTGTGAAGGACATATTCAAGTTCATGGTTCTGTTCATTATGGTGTTTCTGGCGTTCATGATTGGCATGTTCATCCTTTATTCTTACTACCTTGGGGCCAAAGTCAATCCTGCTTTTACCACGTAAGTAAGACATCATCCTAAAAAAAGAATAAAAAGAATCTCCAAAACAGGTCCAGCAAGTGAAGAATGTCAGCTGTCATAATGAAGTCCTTCTTGAGGGCAGAAAACCAATCCATCAAACCAGTGTCATAAAGGTCATTAGTCCACTCTTGGCGTTTAGTGAGATCTCACCACAAAAGAATTGATCATGATCAAGATTTGGAAAAATACCAGCCCGAAAGGGCTATTTTTAAGAAAACTGGATAGCAAATGTCTCACAGTGGATGTCTCTTATATTATATAGACACTAAATTGAGCTTTGTCATTTTGAGGTCTCTTTCAGCTTCTATGTTGATGTGCCCATCAGTAGTGAGGACAGGGAATAAATAAGAAAAAGGACTCTGAAGAGAGCTCCTGCCCCAGAGATTCACCTCCTCTCCAAAGCCTTTCTCGATTAACCTCCATAGTCACTGTCACTGTAAGATCCCCTGCCGTGGAGCTACCCTAAAAGTGAGATTCTCTCTCTCACCCTTGGGCGTTTCGCCGCCGTCGTGGGGATGGGGCCCTCCCTGTGTGCCTCAGCCCCTGCAGACAAGAACATCACAAACCCTCACCAGCTCCCCTTTGTTCCCCACAATGCCAGCTGCAAGCCGGCTACACAGTAGTTCCCTGTAGACAGCGCACAGCTCCGTGTCCTTGGAGACATCGTAATTGAAATAGTTCTTGTAGCGCAGGCCAGAGGCTCACTTTCTTGTAATAAATGACAAAAGAAAAAGTCCTGACTCCATTAGTGACTAGACAGGACCTGCGCGGTTCCCTGCCCTCCGAGCCTCACAATAGTTCATACGACAGATTACATTTTTCTTTTCTCTTTTGAAGGGAGGCCTGGCAGCATAATGCAGTGGAAAGACTATCGGCTGGGAAGTCTGGCAGGCCAGGATTTCAGCACAGTTCTGCTATTTTCTAACTGCGCCCTTTGGTTAAATTACTGAACATTTCTCAGTGTCAGTTCCCTCGTTTTTAAAAGAAGCATGATAGATTTTAAATAAGGTCGCTGTGAGGCTTACGTAAGGCTGGTTATATAAAACCTCTTGCCCACAGTAGGAGCTCAGAGCTGCAGTGTCCTTTCCTCTTTTCCTGCACATACCCAGCCCACAGAGGCTGCGCAGAGTCCAGGCGGGGAAGTCTGCAAAGGAACAGAGGAAGGGGCAGGGTGGTGCCGTGGCAGGTTTCAGAAACACAGAAACCGAGGCTAACCTGTGCAGCCTCCTGCCTCCGCGTGCCGTAACTTCACGCTCTAAAGTTTTAGAAACTTGCTCTCTATGGGAACCAAATGCTTTACTCTCAGTCCTCGTCCCCAGGGACTAGCAATACTTCTAGAACATACGAGGTGCTTCAGAGATACTGGCTGAGTAGTTAAATGAGTAAGTAAGTAAACGAGCATGGAAAACCGTGGGTCTATAGGCTTCATTATGATTTAGAATCAGTTAAAAAATATTTTAAAGTACTGTTTTCATAAAGAGTTTCCTGGGGGAAAAAGAAAATTTCCCACCTGTGCTTCCTAATGAACCTGACCCGTGTGACCATCTGAGGGTTCTTTATTCATGTCACAGATCTGAAGGTCCTATGACATCATGCGCTAAATGCCAGCGGAGAAAAAGTCATGTGAAGGATGAAATCCGGTGCTTGGTGTGGCCAGGGCCTGCACACTACTTGTGCCTGAAGGACTGGGATGCTCTCATTCAGTGGTCTCCCTCCTCTTCCAGCTGAGCATTGTTTTCACGGAGGAGGTGGAGCCGGCTGCCAGAATCTGTGTCCCACAGGCAACCAACTGTGGATCAAATTATTCTTTTAAAAAGCTGTGTCTGTATTGAACATGCACCTTCTTTCCCTGCCAGTATTCCCTAAAGACTGTAGTATTTCAAACAATTATTTGCATAGCTTTGCATTTATATTTGTTACTGTAAGCAACCAAGAGATGGCTTAAATAATTCCAGGGGTGATACCCTGGTAAACTGAAAGTACAGTACCATTTATTTGGAATTCCCTTGCACATCCTCAGACACTGGTACCCATGAGGCTCTCAGGAACTACTTCCCCACAGATGACGCGGGGTGACTATGTGCCAAAACTTCAAACAGGGCTGTTTACAGTGAGAAGCCTCTCCTTCACGGGCTGGCCGGCCCTCAATCTATACATTGTCTTTCATTCTTGGAAGCCATGGCTTCTTTTGAACACTTTTAGAGATTTCTTTTTTCCCCCCAAAAGAAGAATATAAGTATTCATATAGCCCTCTCTTTGGTATTCAGATGACTAAGCAGTTCACCCTTGCTGTGTTTCTTCATTTAATGTATCTTTGCTATCGTTTGTGTTATAAATGCATGGAGATAAATCTGCCTCGCTATCCCAGTGGCTGCACAGCATTCTGCCGTCTGGAAGCACCAAAGCTCTTCAGCCTGCTCCCTGGGTATTGAGCTTGTTTTTATTCTAGGTGAAAATTACTTCATGGCAAGTCATAATGAATAGTGCATCCTTTTTTGAAGTGGATATTCAGTTTTAAACCTAACCCAGGAATTCGGATTTAAATTTCCAAACAATTTCCAAACTTCCATCCTTTCAGGGGGAAAGCATGGGTATTGTGACGCCACGCCAGCTTTCTCCTGATGAGTGAAGCTGAGTGCTGACACCGGTGGGGATACCTGCTAAGTACAGTAACAATAGGGACATTGTCTCATATGCCTGGAATCCTGCCACTGAGAAGCTAGACAGGATGCAGGAGGACCAATTCAAGACCAGCCTGGCCCACATAGTGAAATATTGTCTCAAAAAATTGAAAAGTAATATATCATAACAATTCTAGTCTTAAATTTTTTTGTTAGAAGCAGTTATCAGAGAACTAGAGACATGGCTTAGCAGTTAATAGCTCTGGTTGCTCTTGCAGAAGACCTGGGTTCGAGTCCCAGAACCGACAGACTTAGTAACTCCAATTCCAGGGTATCTGGTGCCCTTTTCTGACCTCCACAAGCACAGCGTGGTCACGGTGCATAGACATGCATGTAAACAACAAACACCAGTACACATGAAGTAAGCAGTAATAGCTTTTTAAAAAGCCATTGTTCGGAGTTTACGATGATAGTATTTCATAGGAATATTTTACATCTGTCCAGCAACTAACTTGTTTTCATTTTTTAACACTGGAGGCTATTCATTACTGTGTTTAATTTTTCAACAGTGTTGAAGAAAGTTTCAAGACTTTGTTTTGGTCCATATTTGGACTGTCTGAAGTGACTTCTGTGGTCCTCAAATATGATCACAAATTCATAGAGAATATTGGATATGTTCTTTACGGAATATACAATGTAACTATGGTGGTCGTTCTACTCAACATGCTAATTGCTATGATTAATAGCTCATACCAAGAAATCGAGGTAAGTGTTCCCCACCCGCTGTGTCTCAGAAGTTTAAGTAAACTATTGGCTAGAGATATTGGCTGCAGGGGGATTGCATCTCCTAGGCCACCCAGCCCTGCCCCTGGTAGAGGATATGGCAGTTGAGTTGATTATGTTCTTTATGCAAAATATTCAGTCCCTGGAAACCACCCTGCTTTGGGTTCCGGATTTGTTGGTTTCATAGCCTTCTTCGGGGGTTTATACTTTTTTTAAATGTCTTTCTCATTTAGAGTTAGTGTCTTTGCTTAGCCGTGTGCTATCTCCACCAAACAGCTATGCCTGTCTGGGGTTTTGAAGACAGTGTCTCATTCTGTAGCTGGGTTTCCCAGGACCTCACTATGTCACCCAGGCCTCCCACTCAGGGTGTTCCTTCTGCGCCATGTTCCCGGGTGTGGGGATCACAGGTGTGCAGCACCACACCCAGCTCCTACATGTGCTTCAGGGATGGATGCCCCTTACATAGTGTCCTCAGCACACACGGCAGGCATGTTAGCTATCTTCTTGTGGCAGCATAAGGGAGGAAGAGTGTGTTTGGGGCTGACAGTTCAAGGGGACTCCTCCATCATGGCAGAGAGAGCTGCAGCTTCAGACAGCGGCTCACACTGTATTCTCAGCCAGGACACAGACTGCTGCAGCCAGCGCAGCCTGGATAGCCGAGACTGGCTGGGGGTGCCGGGATTGAAACACGGAGGCTTCTTTTCAGGTGGAAGAGCAGCAACCTTTATTTTGCCCAGCAACCTTTTATACCTCTACTCCTTCTGTGGAGACCCACTGGCCAGAAAGAACACAAACATCCTTGTCAATTACAGACCACAAGGAAGTTCCCCTGCCGGTCAGAGGGAGTGAGGGCAGCTGGATCACAACAGACGAAGACGATCATCAGTCCTCAGCCCATTTTCTCCACTTGATGCAGTCCTGAACCACAGCTACCCATATTTACAGTAGACCATCCCACCTACGTAAACTCCAAAAACTCCCTCACAAGAGTGCCGTGGGGTTTATCTCTTAGGTGATCCTTAGATCCTGTCACGGTGCTCATCAGTATTAACCGGAACAGGTCCCACAGAGCCAAGACTCAGCACTGTGGATGTCTATGTGTGGGGTTTCATCAGTGCAGCCCCTGAGGACTGCAGGAACCCACTTCCTATACCTGTGGCCCTGTGTCATGTCCTCTGTCAGTGAGGAGCTTTGCGCCAAGCACCTTGGGGACCACTGGGAACAGAAAAAGATGGAGACAAGTCCTGGCCTCTGTAGGATATGTGGCATTTGAGGACACGCAGTACAAGCACAAACTTCAAAACGTAACTGATCCAGTGAAGTGTGCTGGGCATACGTCTGTTATCCGGCACTTAGGAGGAAGTGGCAGGGGGCTAGCCTAAGCTACGGTGTGAGTCCCAGGCCAGCCTGTGCTACTGTGAAATCCTCAAAACAAAACAAATTAAGATGAATGAAGCAAAAATCAATGTATCGAAATGCCATTTTCCCCTTTGCCTTCTAGAGTAAGATGCATGACTTTTCTACACCAACCTGGGATAATGGGCCTGGGAGAGGAGGGAAGGTGCCAGGGAATGAGAAGCGTGATGAATTGAAGAAATGGTTGGCGTGGCAGAGGGAGACAGTGATTAATAGTTTTATCCTTCTTTGACCCTGAATTTTTCTTGCCTTTTTACTTTACCTTGGAACAAAGAACAGGAAGTGCTGGTTACATCTAAGTAGGTGCAGACAGAGACGTGTGGAAGAGAAAGCATCTGAGTAACGTATATGTGAGGCTATATTATGTAGACATGTAAGAATTACATGCCAATAAAGGTAATGAATTCCTTAATTGTTTAAAACATAATGTAGTTACTCTAAAAAATATGTGTCAGGTCTAGAATGTCTAGTAAAATTTAGTAACTGTGGGACTGGAGATGTCTTAGAAGTTACGAGCCAACGCTGTTGTTGAAGAGGCCCAGACTTTAGTCCCCGGAGCCCACATCAGGCGGCTTACAACTCTGCGATTGTAACCACAGTCCCCTCTTCTGGCCACCACAGGTATATGTGCACACACTAAAGTAAAAATAAAATCTTTAGGATTTCGTAACTACTTTAACAATGAGCTTTGCCTTGTGCCAGGACGACAGCGATGTCGAGTGGAAGTTTGCACGTTCAAAGCTGTGGTTATCCTACTTTGACGACGGGAAAACGCTGCCTCCGCCCTTCAGCCTGGTCCCTAGTCCAAAATCCTTTGTTTACTTCATCATGCGGATCGCTAACCTATCCAAATGCAGGAGGAGAAGACTGCAGAAGGATCTGGAGTTGGGAATGGGTAACTCCAAGTCCAGGGTAGGTATTGAGAACACGCCAAGATCCTAAAACAAATGCTTCATGTCTTTCCCCTCGTCTTTTGACGCCTGTTCATTAATTTTCGTGTGTGAACTCACACGATATTGAAGGTAGCTGTCTATTCCGTGGTCTCTCATAGACTAATACTATCTGCAGAGTGTTTCAAATAGTCACTTAGTCTATGTCCTGTTTTGGGGGGGATCAGCTTCTCACGTAAACTCCCATAATATAAACAAGCAAATAAAAAGCTTGTTAAACACAAAAAGACAAGCTATTTCCACAAAATGCTTCCATGCTTTCAACAGGCCACTCTGAAGTTAACCCTAACTTCCGGTCTCCCCCCCCCCCCCCGGCATATGCACGTTCACTAGTGCTATATTTAGAGAGACTGAGCAAAGTCATCTTTCCTATAATGCCATGCCATAGACAGGAGCCAGAGCATCTTCTCAATAGCGATGGATGCCCTTCGTAAGCAGGAACAAACGCCTCTGGGTTATGGTGGCCTTTTGTCACCATGAACTTAGCCTCCATATATAGAGTGGGGATAGGAGACACAGCGTTACGGATGTATTTAAAATAACAGGGAGCAAAGCAGACGAGAACAAATGTGTGAGATTCAAACACCGTTTCTGTTTAAAATTAAAAATGGGGTCCGGCATAGCGATGCATGCCTGTAGTCCCAGCACTCGGTAGACTGAGGCAGGAAGATACAAAGTCAGAAGTCAGGTTGAGCTACATTGTGATTTTGAGACCAGATGGGACTAGAGTGAGATTCTGTCTTAGAAGAAAAATATGAAAATGGCGTACTAAAGTACTATAGACCCCCCAGGGAAACAATAAAACCCAGGTCTTCTTGAGCAAAGGTAGAAGCTTTTTCTCTATTGAAGCTGGGGGAAAGACAAGATGGATGCAATTTAATCCCTTATGTTTTAAGGTAGACCTGTGTTTTCAAGAATTGTAATAACCCTAGAATCTTACTTCTACAGAAAGTGACTGGGAGTGTGGTTCTGTAATACAGAACCTCCAAGCTTGTACAAGGCTCTCAGTTTGAACCCCAGCACTGAAAAGAAAAAAGCTTAAAAGGAAGTGGTTATTTAAGGCTTTTGTGTGACGTGGATATGATCTCTCACCGCTGTCAGACTCTGCGTCAGTGACTGGCTGTCCGTGCCTTGTTCAAATAACATCTCACAGATACGGTGAGGTGCCGTGGCGTGCGAGGAGGCGAAGCCGCTGGGTTAGGCTGGGTCTGAGCTCTGGCTCATCCGCAAGTCTCACAGATAAATGAGGTGATCCACAGGGCTACTGTGAGGACTGAATGGGATGTACTCGCCAAACATCAGTGCCCGTCCTTGTCAGATTCCACACTGCTCTGCTGTGTGTTTGGACTTCATGCAGTAGTGTGAGGCAGATATCATTAGCTCAGTCTTATAGCTGAGACACCGGAAGCCATTACCCCATACCAGGTCACTTGTCTAGCAGCTAGTTCAGGGCATATTGAGGTTTTCCATGCTTAGCCCTTTTCAGTCAGTGGGGGTAGCCGGCTCCAACATCCCGGGCGGTTCCGCCTACTGTTAAGATTGACAGTGTTTTGATAAATGTTTTATCGCTTTAGGGAAGCTCAGCTTCTTAAGTCTTTATTAGCCTCTCTAACGTGGGGGGGGGGGGGCTTACAATGTCTCATGCCTCAGAGAACATATCTTGAAGTTTTCTTTCTGTGGGCAGCAGAGTTCATGGATCTTGTACCTGAAACGGTCATAGTGTAGGTGCCAAAAGCCAGGTGATCAGAGTTCTTAGACCTCTCTGAAGGCACACAAGGAGAGCTGGCCACAGGGTGCCCACCCCTACCATGTTGAGGCATTGCCAGGAGGAAGGAGAGCCTACCTTGGCCTTACTCTCTTTTCAGATTCTCTTACATTGCCAAAGCTGACCTTGAACTTGTGATCCTCCTGCCTCACTCTCCCCAGCTTCTGGGGTTCCAGGCATGTGCCACTACATCCAGCTAAAGCTTGTCAGTCTTACTCATGGGCATAGACATCCTTTGTTAAATGAATTAAATAAAAAAGTCGAAGAAATGCCAGTTTGTTGTTGTTCTGTTTTAGAGGAACGTTAAGACATGTTTCCCTGTTGGAGCAGCTAAGCTCAGTCAGCAGGCAGATACTGACCCCTAGTGGCGGAGAGAAAAGTAACGTCATCAAGCGCAGGTCCTGAATTGCCACAGTGAGGCTCAGGAGGTAGAGAGAATATAATTGGGTGGGGGAGGGCACTTTTGAATCACGTCGTATACATGGCAGCTTGTCCTTGAAGGATGGGAAGTCCCTGCTCGTGCCTGCGTGAATAGGGACAGGGATAGGGTCTCTGCTAGCTTTCTGCTCCTACCTACTCAAAATGTAAGACGAGAAAGAGAGAGAGAGAGAGAGAGAGAGAGAGAAAATATGTGATAGACAGACAGAGAGACAGATAGGTGATAGGTAGATGATAGATAGATGGTAGGTAGATAGATAGATGATAGATAGATGGATAGATAAATGGATAGATAGAGATAGATGATAGATATATGATAGATGGATAGATAGATAGATAGATAGATAGATAGATAGATAGATAGATGATAGGTAAGTCGGTAGATAGATAATAGGTAGATAGATGATATAGATGATAGACGGACGGACAGACAGACAGATAGATAGATGAGACAGAAAATAAAGCTCCATTCTTGAAACCAGTTTTTTCCGAAGGTCTGATTTTTGCTCAGAGTAAGGTGAGATGCTTGGGAAGAGGAATTATTTTAGGTGATATTGTAGGACTTCAGAATGCTTATAAGGCTACCAACAGCTGTGGTAGCTTCTGTTCAGTTTTAGGAGAGGAACTTGGGCTCAGCAGCCAAAGTACTTCAGAGGTATTAGGGTTCTGGATGGTAAATGTTGCATGGCCCCAGGAAAACTTATGCTAGGTAGGAGCCAGCTTCTAAGATACGTTCTTAATGAATAGCTCTGTTACACTGCGTTTTATCAGTGCCTTGATGGAAGGGAACATGTCTCTCATGTGGATGTTTGCATTCGGGTATATTTAACCCCCTCATAAAAGCCAACCTATACTAAATGTTCCTCAGAAGTGCTGACTCCAGAAATGCCAGCCAAGAGAATCAAATAGACTATATTTCTTATTCCAAATGATTGTATGCTAATTTACTAGGTTAATTGTATTTTTTCCTAGTTAAACCTCTTCACTCAGTCTAACTCGAGAGTTTTTGAATCACACAGTTTTAACAGCATTCTCCATCAGCCAACACGCTACCAGGTAAGCACTCCTCGGCCGTTCTCTATTTCTCTAGCCATTGTGTGTGGTTCCTTGTGTGTCCCTCTGGATGTGTGGAGCAATGCATTCCAAATTAGACTGTAGAGCCGTGCAGAACAGGGAGAGGGGAGCATTGGGCACCTCAAAAATCAGAGTTCCACTTTTTTTTTGGTAATCTTTCCCTTTTTCTCTTTTTTGGTTGTTAAAGAAGAGGCTTTTGTTGTTTTTTTTAGTTCTTATTTTTTTAAGATTGAAATTCTTTGTTTCTTATTTTAAGATTGAAGTTTGAACCCAGGTCCTTGCCTACGCTGCTGTCCTAGTCTTTTTTATTTATTTTATTTTATTTTATTTTATTTTGAGTCAGAGTCTCATTAAGGTTCCTGGCTTGACTTCCAACTCGGTTACCTGGACAGGCTAAGGATTTTCAGTTCTCCTACCTCAGTCCCTCCAGAAGCTGGGAATTCAGGCCTGTGCCGCCAGACTCAGCAGGAAGAATTGCTTTTGCGGTGTTGACAACAAAGTGTTTCTATGGTTTTGAAAAGTTAGATTTATATATTTTATGTGAGGCCATTTTGCCTATGTGTACATCTGTACACCTCATGAATGTTTGGTGCCCACGGGGGTCAGAAGAGGGCATTGGGTCCCCTGGAACTGGAGTTACAGATGGTTGTAAACCACCATGTGGGCACTGGGACTCAAGCTTTGCTCATCTGCAAAAACAAGAACCCTTAACCACTCAGTCATTGCTGTAATTTTCAAAAAACAGATATTTGCATAAGCCCTGCCCTGGAGAAAGGACTAAAAAAATCTTAGAATATTAGGATTATATTAGAATAGTGATGCTCTCGTATGAAAACACTAGTATGAGTTCCACTAGTGTTTATTTCCATGAAATCTCTTTCGCGAATGATTGCTGTTGTTCTGTCAGTACAACCTAAAAATACCTTTTGAATGGTGATGTCATACGCAGATTTGGACACTGTTATCTAGCGCAGAAGAAGCTATAGTGCTTTGTTTCATCTGGCTAGTCCTTTTGACCCTCATATGAGGGCTTTAGACCCTAATATGTCTAAGGTGTAGAGAGGATCAAGACATCTCTAGCGTCTGTGGTGTTAATCAATGAGAATAACCCACCTCTGCGTACTGTTTCCTTAGAAGAGAAAAACTTGGCAAACTTGATTCACACATTGGTTGTTGAAGTCTTTCTTTGTTTTGATGACTTTATGGTCTGTTAGATGATGGTGCTTAGTTCATTTCATCCCCCCATCGTCCACTGATAGAAATAAAGCCAGGATGTTTATTTTAGCCTAACAGAAATAGTCAAGTGTTTTTACTGTGTGTTTGTCATGGATGAACTTGGCCATGTTATGTTTGATGATCCATGTGCTCTTCTTGATGACTTTCCAATTAAGAGGAATTTTTAATAGTTAAACTGTCAGCCTTTACCTGTGATCTGAGCTAAGGATGTTTTTACCAGTGTGTGAATGCCTTCGATTGTTTTAGCTGTTATTTTCCTGCACTGGACTTTTTAATTTTTAAAGTCAACTTTACAAGCTCTTGTGGCTTTGGGAATTTATGTGCTATTAAATACCTAGTATGTAATGACCTTTAAACTTATATACATTCAGTTCTTTCACTTTTCATGTGAAATAGTCAATCCATGTGGAATATACTTGAATATAATGATGCCTGAAGGTCTAGATTTATTTTTTCCAGATGATTATGTCCATCTATGGTCATTATGTTGAATATTGTTTTGTTTTCTATTGACTTTTCATTTACTAAATTCCTATAGCAAGTTCCTAGGTGGGTGTTTTTGTATTAGGCTCCATTTTCTGTCTAGGAATACTATGTGACCATACATAGTTTTAAAAAAATCAAACAAAACGTATGCAAGTTGATATCCTTCCTTTCTTCAGGACTTTTATTTTGCAAAATTACCTGACTATTCATTTATTATATTTTTTGGAAGTTTGGAGTTTTAATTAGCCTGTCTAGTTCAAACAATCTCTGGCTGGTGTTTTAAGGAAGATTGGGTTAATGTTTCAGGACTTGACTCTTTCTGGTGTCTCTTTTCTGGATTTTTTTTTTTTTTTTGATGCGTGTGTGTAGTTGATTGGTTGGTTGGATGGATGGATTTTTCTGATGTTTATTTGGTTTAGTTAATCTGAGATAACATCTCCTAAAGCTCAGATTGTCTTTAAACTCAGTATGTAGAAGAAGTTGGCCTTGAACGCCTGATTCTACTGCCTCTACCCACTACATGCTGGGATGTACAGGTGTGTTGCCATCATGCCCAGATCTGTACAGGCCCTTGTGTCTTGTGTCATTATAGTTAATATATTCAGTTGGTTAAAAAGTCTCCCAGAACAGTCAAACAGCAACTACTGAAGGGCTAAAAGATGATAGAATGGATTATTATTTATTCTTATGTTCAAAAGTTCAGGTCGCCAAGCCCTTCTGGAATGTGACTGAGAGTGTCCGATGAGACCCAGACCGTCTCTGTCTATTGCTGCTGCTGTGACAAAGGGTGTGTACCACTGAGCCTGGCTTTAAACACAGCAAATTTTGAAGGGGAAAGCTTTATGCCTCTATACATAAATTTCCCTGAGATACCTTATTTATTTTTCCTTTGGTGAGGTTTTGTTAAGGAGAAACTTTGCTCAGATTGCTTCTAGAACTCTTGAACTCCAGAAAAAAAATTACAGCAATCTATTTTCCCTTTAGGCAGTAAGTGCAAAATTCCATAGACTTTTCTTAAGCATAGTTTCAAGAGACATGTAAATATCTTGCAGCATATTACACTAGAAGTTTAGTTTTCCGGCTTTACTAAGTAATACCACTAGCACCTAACGTATCTCAGCAGAAACTGCGCGTCTTGATCTGCAGTGGTTTGTGGGCCGGGTTCTGTGACCTGTCATGGAGCTGGAAAACAGAGGCTCCTGAGTTCTTTAGGATCATTCATCTGCTAAACAAAGGCTTTCAGTCAAGCTCAGGTGTTCTCTTTTTACTCCCAACACGTCTGCCTCACCTTAACTCTTATTTGTGTATGTGTGTTGTATGTTCATGCAGGTATGCGTGTGTGCAAGTGTACACGTGTGTGAATGTGCTAGGTGTCTTCCTCGTCACTTTCCACCTTATCTCTCAATGAACTCAAAACTGTGTATTTGGCTAGGAGGCTGGCCAGTGAGCCCTGGGGACCCACCAGCCTCTCCCTTCCCTCAATGGTTTCATGAGCATGCTGTAAACCTGAACTCAGATCCTCGTTCTTTTTCTTTTTTTAAATCAAGGTCTCTCAGTGTAGCCCTGGCCATCCTGGAACTCACTCTGGAGACCAAGCTGGCCTCGAACTCAGAGATTCGCCAGCGTCTGCCTCTTGAGTGCTGGAATTAAAGATGTGTGCCACCACACCCAGCCTAGGGCTTCATTCTTACATAGCAAGCACTTTGCCAATTCAGTCATTTCCCCACCTCAATTTTTAAGAGGTTTTAGGCTGGGCGTGGAAGCAAGTACACATCTGTAAGATCAGTGTCTATGAGGCTGAGAAAGGAGTATAGTGGATCTGAGGGCAGACTGGGCTACATAACCAAGACCTTGTCTCAAAACAACAACAACAACAACAAAATAAAAGTTGTATTTTATTCTTTGGTAAGAGGTTTCTAAGAAAATCGTTTTACAGGATATCATTTTAAATCCATACTTAGTCTTACTTTCTTTGGCAACCAAGGTGCTTACAGCACTGTGGATGCTTATTTGTTTACCATGACCATATTATGCCGCCACACCTTGCTTTAATAAATGCTAATGTTTTGACGTGTTCTTCTGGCATTCTTCAGTCATTGATGCAAGGAAAACACTCTGCGAGTTTGTTTCCCTCCCTAGATAAAGAACGTCACCTTCTTCTTAGGTCTCATGTCTGCTTTTCTCATCCCTACTTTTGTATATTTTACCACTTATAAAAATTTATCCATAGCATCATACATTAGCTTTAGGGGGGAGTGTTTGTCTGGGTTGGTTTGTAAAGATTTATTATTTTTTTTAATTAGAAGAGGGTGGTGTGCATACATTGAGTGCAGTGCCTGTAGAAAAGGCTTCGGATCCCCTGGAGCTGGAGCTGTATACAGGTGGTTGTGGGTTGCCTAGCATGGGTATTGGGAATCGAATTTGGTTCCCCTGGAAAAGCAGTACGCATTCTTAACTGTTGAACTGTCTCTCCAGCCCCTTACCTGTGTATTTCCTATGTATACAAATAATATAATAAAAATTGTTACAGATACGCCTTTTTGTTGTTAAAAGTTTTCCATATTGCTACATGGATACCTCATTTTTAACTGTTGTGTGATTTTCCATTGTATCAACAAACCACTTTGTTTACTTTTTTCAAAGAATATTTAATTTCACTTTCTATTTTTGACTATTATTAATAGTACTATATGACTATCATGGGATATGTCTCTTTTCACATTAAAAGAGATTTTTCTAATTACATTTTTTAAAATATTTATTTATTATGCAATATTCTGTCTGTGTATATGCCTGCAGGCCAGAAGAGGGCACCAGACCTCATTACAGATGTTTGTGAGCCACCATGTGGTTGCTGGGAATTGAACTCAGGACCTTTGGAGGAGCAGGCAATGCTCTTAACCACTGAGCCATCTCTCCAGCCCTCTAATTACATTCTTAAAAGTAGTTGTATTTCTATTTTCAGCAGGAGGTACACATAAGGACTTCTTAACTTCCTCACAAGCACTTGAACTTATAATTTTAAAAAAGAGAGAAAAGAAAGAGAATGTCAACTACAAAACAACTGGCCTATATGCTCCAAAACTGATGCATCATGGTGCCCATCTATAACCTTAACTCCCAGGAGGCTAAGACAAGAAGAATGCCAGGAGGGGCTAGTGAGATGGTTCATGATTCATTAGTACATAATGCTCTTGTGAGATAGCTCATTAGTACATACTGCCCTTGCAAAGGACTTGAGCCATGGAAGGCGGCTCATAGCCACCTATAACTCCTGATCCAGGGAGTCTCAGTCCCTCTTCTGGCTACTCACATGCACATACCCCCACATGGGAACACACAGATATAGATAGATGGATAGATAGATAGATAGATAGATAGATAGATAGATAGATAGATAGATAGATAGGATAAAATAAAAGTTTAAAATTAAAAAATAAAAGTGACACTGTGTTAGAGATCAGCACTGGGTTGGGGAAATGGCTCATTGGGTAAAGAATTTGCCACACAATTGTGAAAACTTGAGTATGGATCCCCAGAACTCATATAAAACTTAACACAATTGTGCTTGCCTATCTGTAATCCTGTGCTCCTCCAGTGAGGGTGGTGGCAGAGAGGAGACTCCCCAGAAGCTCAGGCCAGCTGCCCTGGTGTGTGCAGTGGCAAATGAAAACCTCCTCACACAAGGCAGAAGACAAGGACCATGCCTCTGGCTTCCACACATGTGTGTCACATGTGTATGCAGTCACTTTCACACAGACGTGCACACATCTCATACACACACACACACACACACGATGTCACATGCATGCAGTCTCCTTCACAAAGAAGTGCACACATCATACACACACGCATACACACACACACATGCTGTCACATTTGTATGCAGTCGCCTTCACATAGACGTGCACACATCACACACACACCAGTTAATTTATTCATTAATTAATTAACAAATCAATGATGCATGATGTCCAAAAAGAACATTGTGTGTGTCTATAAACATTTAAATCTAGGTTCTGCATAGGAAAGAAATATTTCTCTTACCACAGTGATCTCCAGTTCTGTTCTTTTTCCTACGTATGTTATGATTCCATTCTTCTTTAGAACAGAACTAAATTCCCTATGTATGTGTACATTTTCTTAATCCATCCATTGATGGACATTTTGGCTGGTTTCAAGCCCTGTCGACAGTGAAGAGTGCAAAAATAAACTAGAATGCATGGTAACCCCTCTGCTGTGTTGACTTGGGGCCCCTACACACGTACCCAACAGAAGTAGAGCTGGGTCATCTGCTAGTTCTCTTTCAGTTTCTCGAGGACCTTCCACCTGATTTCCATAGTGAGATAATTTGTTTGTCAGGCAATAAGAGCAGAAGTTAGTCCGTCCTTGTTCCTGCCTATGTTTTCCCTCTGTTTTCCCTCTGTTTTCCCTCTGACTTAATCACCTGGAGCAAACCTGCAAGTCCACAGGACTACACAGTTAGTAGGGGTAGGTCATTTGCTCCTTTTCTCAGAGACAAGTATAATTTTAACAAGCTGTAGAGGAAGCACTCCTCACTTTCTCATGGAACAATCAGAGAACAAAAGAGTTGTAGGACCCAGGGGTTCGTGTTTCTCAGGCATTTTCCTTGTGGGTATGAGTGAGCCCCAAGGAAGCGGTATGGACCCAGATGCTGGTGAAAACGTCCTTAGACTGTAAGGTAACTGGTGTTCTCTGTAACCAACTTGAACTTCTTATTAATCCAGGGACAATTGGGGTGGGGGGAATCTCATTTGATTTAAGACCGCATTTCATGGCTATTTTTCAGAGCAGTGGTCCTCGACCTGCCTAGTGCTGCAACCCTTTAATACAATGCCTCGTGTTGTGGTGGCCCCCAACCATAAAATTACTTTGTCGCTACTTTATAACTAATTTTGTGACTGTTACGAATTATAATGTAACTATCTGACATGCAACCCACAGGTTGAGGACCCCTGTTTCAGAGCATCAAGAATGTCTCCCTACAAGTTTTCATTCATACATTTACACCTTCAATCCACTTGCCTCATTTGTAGCTACTGTGTGTGGCAAGGATCAACTTCTTGGCTTTCCTACAGGACAGTCTATGACCCAGCACTACGTGTGAATGATCTTTTCTCCATCTCTTTAAAAATAGTTATTGTTGGGGCTGGAGAGATGGCTCAGCGGTTAAGAACATTGCCTGCTCTTCCAAAGGTCCTGAGTTCAATTCCCAGCAACCACATGGTGGCTCACAGCCATCTGTAATAAGATCTGGTGCCCTCTTCTGGCCTGCAGGCATACACACAGACAGAATATTGTATACATAATAAATAAATAAATATTTTTAAAAATAGTTATTGTTTAATTTATTATCTTTATTAATCGCCATTTTATTTTATTTGAATGGGTATTTTGTCTGTGTTTATGTCTGTGCATCATATACATGCCTGAAAAAGGCATTAAGTACTCTGGATCTGATGTTACAGACAGTTATGAGCCACCATGTGGGTGCTGAGACTTGAACTCGCAAGAGCAGCCAGTACTCTTGATTACTGAGCCATCTCTCCACCCCTTTATGTATGTATGTATGTATGATGTATGTGTGTGCGTATGTGCATGAGCGTGCTTGTGTGTATACTACAGTATAAAACTGGCTCTCAATAAATGGTGAATGAATAAGTGAGCTTAAAATCTGTCTTTCTGGTCTGATTTCCTTTGAATGAAGAGCCAGGTCAATCCAAGCTTTTCTCAGAAGCTCTGATGGAAGGACAAAGGGAACACTAGTTCTGTGTCTTTGACTGGGAGCACAGTTGGCAAGGTTGTGGCTGGAGCTAGGGTTGAGGTCTCGAAGGAGTTAAGGATTCAGGGCCTGTGAGCCTACCTTTTCCCTCTGAAGGCCTGTGGTCATTCGTCTTAAGGCAGCTGTGCCTGAGGTATCCTATGTTCTCTTTGCCAACACTGTTTGATTTAGCTTTCTGCTGACCTTGGCCCATTCTCCTCTTGTAAAATAGAATATAACATGATGCATTTCTTAATAGCTTGCTTGACATAAACCCTCAGATTATGCAAGACTCTTGGTCCTGGCTCCTGTCCTAGCTCCCTGTTGTCTCTATTTTCTCATTCCCAGTCCTCCCACCTGGCAGTTTGGGATGCTGATTCCTGCAGGTTCGGGTTGGAGTATGACTGGGGACACAGGATTTTTAACAGCATGGGATCTCTGCTGTCAGATCGCTGTCATTTTTCTCTAACACTGGCATTTCAGATTGCCCTAACACCCCTCCCCCCTTTTAGTCACCTTAATATCTCACAGATAACTTAGATTCAAATGTTTTACTGCCTTGGATGTTTTTTTTTTTTTCCCATTCTCATAATGACTACCTTTTAGCTCAGGCTCCCCCATCCCTTTCCTGAATCATCTTTTAAGTGTGATAGTTTTATATATGTGTGCACAAGAATTTATACAGTGCATCCTGAATTATGAAGCAACTCATGAATGTACAAAGCCACCACCTGAGTGACAGCAGTATTTGCTTGTTGCCATTAATTTGCGTTTTCCCTTATCACACATCTCTGCCAACATCTAAGAGGCAGGTGCACTCCTAAAGTCTGGATTCCTAATCCTCTTGCTTTTCTTATCAGACGTAGGTTTATCACACGTAAGAATATTCCAGGAATGCATATAGCCTGGATTTCCTGGGTTCTGGGCTCTGTAAGATAGCTTTATACCATGTGAGATACTTTGCAACTGGACATTTTCATTTATTGTCATGCTTCTTTCTCTGTTTGCTTGGTTTTGGCTTCGGTTTGTTTTGAGACATGGTCTCACTATGCAGCCCTGGCTGTCCTAGAACTCACTATGTACTCCAGGCTGTCCTTAAAGTCACAAATGCACCCAAATGCTGGAATTAAAGGCAGGTGCCACTGTGCCCGGCTTCAGCATCATGCTTCTAAGATTCATCCCCTGTGTGTGACTGTGGTTCATTTATAAGATAAATGAGCACAGGGAGATCACACTGTGTGAGACTCTATTTCCCTTTCTTCCTGGTGCTTGTTTAGATTGTTCAGTTCTTGCTGTTTAGGACAACATGGCTTCTTACTCTATTGTCATGTCTCTTGGCCACTTATGCAGTTTTGGGAACATTTTGCTAATGTTGGGCTTTAGAAGATAGCACCAAGTTGTTCCCAAAGTGTCTTGTCCGTTCGCTCTCAAGCCAGGAAAATGAGCAGTCTCCATTGGTCCGTGGCTTCTCCAGCAGCTGTCTTTATCAAGTGTATGCCTTGTTCGTTTTCTTTATTAAATGCCAACCTGCATCTCCCCTTTGTTATAATACATACGTCCTCAGGAATAGACCGTATGTGTGTTCTATAAGTTTGGTACCACTTATGATTCCATTTCTGTGAAATACCTAGGTGCCTTTTTCCTGTTTAAAAATACCAATTCTTTGAAATTTTCTTTGTTAAAGGAAAATACAATGGTTAAATACAGTAATATTTGATTCTCAATTCTTCTCAATTATAGCAATTACTAATATTTTCTCCCATTTTGTGATTTCCTTTTCTGTTTTTTAAATAGTATCTATGTAAATAGAAATTCCTAAATCATAATAAAGTTCAATTTATCTTTTTTTTATTAATTAGAATGCTTATCATGTTTTTAAAAAATATAATCTAAGCCTGGCACACACCTTTAATCTCAGCACTCAGGAGGCAGAGGCAGGTGGATCTCTATGAGCTCGAGATCAGCCTGGTCTACAGAGTGAGTTCCAAGAAAGCCAGGGCTACACAGAGAAACCCAGTTTTACTTTTTGTAAAACCAAACCCCAAAAAAATGCTCTGAAATAATGATATTTTTCCTAAAGAATTAAAAAGCTTCATTTTTCAGATGTAAATTCAACCGGAATTAATTTTTTTATACATGGTTTGAGTTTGGCGTCCAAATTGAGTTTTTTTCTCATGAATAAATATCCTGTAAGAACATTTATTTTGACTTAGAGAAATAGTTGAAATATATGTTGTTATGAGGACAAACATGTAATGCAACAAAATATGTGGAATCCAGAAAACACTAAATATAGCAAATAATAATTATACTCACCACACACATCATACACACACCACACACATATGCCACACACACCATACACATACCACACACATACCATACATACACACCACACACACCGTATACACACACACCACACACACACCACACACACACCACACACACATCATACACAAACACCACACACAATACACTCACACCACACACACTCATACCACACATCATACACACACCACACACACCATTAGTTGAAAGATAACCTTTGATATTTTCCAACCCAACTTTTACAAAAAGCTTTTTCGTTTCTGAGATTAAAAAAAAAAAAAAGAGTGTGTGTGTGGGTTATGTAGTAAGTTCCAGCAGGAAGTAAAAGAGAGCTAAGCTCTGCACCTTGGGAAATTCTCTGAGAATAGTCATGCTGTTCACGCTACAGGTATGTAAGGCTGTCTGCAGAGCGGCCTCGACGTTCTCATGTGTATCATTGCTGATTTAATTATTTCTTTTCGCCTAACAGCAGATAATGAAAAGACTTATAAAGCGGTATGTTCTGAAAGCACAAGTAGACAAAGAAAATGACGAGGTGAATGAAGGTAAGCATCTCCAGCAGAGACACCTTTCTTCATAGCTAACCTAGGGAACACGGGAGCTGAGGCAGGGATACACCGCAAGTTCAAGGCTGCCTTGGGCTACATAGTGCATGCTAGACCGACCGGAATGGCCTAGCAGAACACTGTTTCAAGAAAAGGGTTTGAAGTCCCAAACCAAATAAATTAAAATTGGAGACTAGAACCACAGCACAGATCTAGAGTCAGAAAGAAATAAACCTGGGGCTGGAGAGGTAGCTCAGTAGTTGGGAGAAAGAGCTACTCGGAGGACCTGAGTTTGATTCCCATCATCCATGTTGGGCAGCTCACAGCTACCTGTAACTCCAGCTGCAGGGACTCCAATGCCTCTGACCTCTGCAGGCACCTGTACTCATTTACAGACACCTACACAGACACACGCAGACATGCACAGACACACACGTACACGCACACAGACACACACACATAGAGACATAATTAATAAGTGGAAGCTCTTTTCCAACCCAGATACATTGCTACTGGTTCTGCCTGTCCTGATAAGAGTAAGGCTAACTTAGCAAGCAATGCTGATGAATGAACTTTGAAGCCATTTCCTGGTGAACACAATGAGTCCTTTTCAAATCTGAGTCAACCCAATGGAATATTTTCATAGAAAAAAAATCTATTAATATATAATAAAGGACCAGGAAAAAAATCCTATTATGCTAGCCTATAAGTAGGTTCAAGAAGGTAGTGTTGGGATGGAGTTAGAATGGAGACACAGAAATCTTTTTTTTTTAGCGCTTATTGCTTCTTTTTTTTTAAGATTTATTTATTTATTTTTATTATGTATAAACATTGTGCCTCCGTGTATGGCCGCACGCCAGAAGAGGGCGCCAGATCTCATTTCAGATGGTTGTGAGCCACCATGTGGTTGCTGGGAATTGAACTCAGGACCTCTGGAAGAGCAGCCTGTGCTCTTAACCACTGAGCCATCTCTCCAGCCCTGAGACACAGAAATCTTATAGTTGCCCCACACCTCCTCTGGAGTACAGTGCTAGCTATGTAACGGGAGGAGCTGTGTGGCTGTAATGGTGTCAAAAGTCATCAGCGTTGAACCCTGGCCCCAAAGAGGATGTCAGTGAGAAGCAAGTTTAAACAAAGTTCTTTTCCTGTTGTTGCTGTTTTTTGTTTTTTGAGACAGGGTTTCTCTGTAGCTTTGGAGCCTGTCCTGGAATAACTCTGTAGACCAGGCTGGCCTCGAACTCACAGAGATCCTCCTGCCTCTGCCTCCTGAGTGCTGGGATTAAAGGCGTGCACCACCACCACCCGGCTGAAGAAAGTTCTTAAAAAGAAAGTTGACTGCATAACATATAAGCATATTAGATGAGGTAATTCTTTTTATCCAGGAAGCAAAAGTTCAAGGCTGAATTCTGTATTTACTGGATTCAGAATCAAAGAAAGAAGGTCTAGGGATGATGGGGCTCAGTGTGGGAGAAAGTTCACTCAGGCCTCTAGACTTGTTTCAAACCAGACCACATTATTCCTCTATTTTCTTTCTTTTCTTTTCTCTTCTCTTCTCTTCTCTTCTCTTCTCTTCTTTCTTTCTTTCTTTCTTTCTTTCTTTCTTTCTTTCTTTCTTTCTTTTTTGCCACAAAATGAATCTACAAATGGCTGGTGTGTACTCTTGAATAAGAGTTAAAACTTCCATGGACTGAAGAGATAACTCAGAGGTTAAGAGCACTTGGCTGCTCTTCCAGAAGTCCTGAGTTCAATTTCCAGCAACCACATGGTGGCTCACAACCATCTGTAACGAGATCTGGTGCCCTCTTCTGGCCTGCAAGCATACATGCAGACAGAACACTGTATACATAACAAATAAATCTTTAGCAGGACAGTGGTAGTGCACATCTTTAATTCCAGCACTCGGGAGGCAGAGGCAGGTGGATCTCCATGAGTTTGAGGCCAGCCTCGATTAATAATAAAATAAATAAAATTAACAATAATAAAAATAAAATAAAATAATAAAAAGATTTTCATGGTATGTTTAAATTTTGTGTGTAATGCTAAGGATTGAATCCAGGGCTCCATACATGCTAAGCACATGCTCTATTACTGAGTTACAGCTCATTTGATATTTTATATAATAAAAGAACATACATGCTGGAGCGTGGTAAAACATGCCTGTCATCCTAGCACTCAGGTGATAAAAGCAAGAATATCAGGAGTTCAAGGCCAGTCTTAGCTACACAGTGAGGTTGAGGGTTGGGTTAAATGAGACCCTGTCTCCATAATTATAATTACCAATCATACAAATTATACTTTAAAAATATCGTAAAACTGTCATGATAAAAAGCAACCCTACATTGTACCCCATAAATAAATATAAAATCACTATTTGTCAATTAAAAATAAAGATTATTAATAAAAGGAAATATCTTCAAAGATACATCTCCATGCTATTCTATTATTTTAAAAGATGAATTCTGAGTTTCACAGAGTTTCAGAATGGAGTCTTAGGATCTAGTAATGTTCTTCCTCTAAATTTGCTTTAAATGACAATGACTTCTCTACATCCCAGTTGGATAGCTCCCAGAACAGCCCTGTTTTCCTCTGTAACCCGTATATGCTCAGAGTGCTGCCAAGCTGAATGCGGGAGCAGCTGGGTTTTAACCTCCAAGCGCTGTCTCCCTTGAAGAGATAGGAGCCTGCATGCTGCAGTGGCATCTCTCCTGGCTTCCTCTGCTCCTCACACCCTGGTCTCTGTACCAGATAGACCCAGTCCTGTGTTTATGCCACTGTCTAGTGAGCAGCTCCCTTTGTGTCCCCTCTCTTCATCAAATTTGACTTCAGTTTTACATCTATGTATTTGGAAATTAATGTAATTCATTTTTAGTAAAGCAATGGATGATAACTGGTGTGGGTGTGTCAACCCTCCAAGGGAACAAAAGGACTCCTTATGTCTAGCAAGGGGATAATGTGATTGTTTAGGGGAGGGTGTAACTAGAGGGTTTTTCCTGCCCAGTTCATTCTGAGACTTAATTACAATTACTTGGCCAATGGCTCAGACTTATTACTGACTAGCTCTTACATGTAAATTAACCCATTTCTATTAATGTGTGTATCACCACGCAGCCCGTGGCTTACCAGGGATCTTACTCCTCTTACTCCTCCTACGGCTGCTGGCATCTCCCTGACTCCACTTTCTTTATTTCCTATTTTCAGTTTGGCTTTCCCACCTAGCTATATTTTGCCCTTCCATAGACCAAAGGAATTTATTTTATTCATCAACCAATAAAAGCAACACATATCTGCAGTGTATAGAAGGGCATCCCATATCAGGAAAGGTTATTTGTTTTTGTTTTTGGAGGTAGGATCTTTCTGATCTACATAGAACTTGTTAGATCAGACTGATCTCAAACTCACAGATCTGCCTCTGCCTCCAAATGTTGGGATTAAAGGCATGTGCCATCATGCACTTCAAAAGTATGATTTTACTGTTTTATCCTGTTTCATGCTATGTAAATGCATCTTAATTGTTTGCTTTAACATTATGAGCAATGCTGTAGTTGGCTAACCCTACGCAAAGAAAGACTGGGCCATTACCCAGTGGCGGGGAACTTGCCTGACCTACACAGGAGTGTGCTTTTAAAGATTGGCTTTTTCTTTTTCCTTCCTTCTTTCTTTCTTTCCTTTTTTTTTCCAAGACAAGGTTTCTCTGTGTAGCCCTGGCTGTCCTGGAACTCACTCTGTAGACCAAGCTGTACTCAAACTCAGAGAGATCTGTTTGCCCCTGCCTGTTGAATTCTGGAATTAAAAGCCTATGCCACAACCACCCAGCTAAGGATGGCTTTTCTTGAACACCTTAAAGGAGAATTTGAAATATCTACCTTGGAGACTTTTTGAAGCCAATGTATTCAGATTGAGTGAATTTCACTTTGTCTTTTTGTCTGAATGTAAAGAACAAATCACCACTTACACATATTTTTTTAATACAAATACTCTAGGTGAACTGAAAGAAATCAAGCAGGATATCTCCAGCCTCCGTTATGAACTTTTGGAAGACAAGAGCCAAGCAACGGAAGAACTAGCCATCTTGATTCATAAACTCAGTGAGAAACTGAACCCCAGTGTGCTGAGATGTGAATGAGGTAGCAACCTGCCGTCGAATTTGACGATAGCACAAATGTGGGCAATAATATTCTTAAGTATGAAATACTTGAAAAACTATGGTGTAAAGCTCTAGTCTTAACTATGTTTATCATGCAGACTTTAAAACTAAGCTAGCTGGTAATGATTTCCATTACATGAAAATGATTTCAGCAATTGACCTCAACATTACAAACAGTGACATGCTATTGTATTTAGAAGCCCAGTATTAATGTCACTGACGTTTTTGTTATGTTTGTCTTTATATTACCTGCTAGCCTCTAAGAGACTGTAAGCTCCTTGGGGGACAGGGACCACATCAATGTCATCTTTATGTCTCCAACATTTAGTGCAGTGCCTGGTACATACATAGTAGGTGCTTGGTAAATGTTGAAACCAACTGACCTGAACAGCCAATAGCATCCAAGAACAGACAAAAGACCATCGCTATGTAGCATACCCTCTCAGCCAAATGCTGAAGTGATTTTTTTAAGAATAGAAACTGAAGACGTTCTACAACCAGCTATGACTTGTTGAGATTTTTCTTAGACTTTTAGGCATCACTGACAATCCTAAGACCTTTGGAACTCAAGTGGCGAATTTCACAGTGAAATGAGCTAATTGAAAATATAGTTACCCCACATATTTAAGTTTCATAGGATTGTTCAAAAACAATCATTAAAGATTTTTCTAAAATATATGTGTGTGTCCTTTCTCTTTGTATTTTTGGTTTGATGATGTAAACATAGTCAATAAAGAAGTGGTTTTTCAAGTTGGGGGTTATTGTAAGCTTCATTTTGATATCTTCTAATGTGTACCTCTAATGTTTTAATGCTAAATTTCAACAACTGACTCCCTGTCTTGCCTTCTGCTCCTTTCTAGGGTTTGTATCTTAGTTACTTAGTTACTGTTCTGTTGCTGTGAAGAGACACCATGACCAAGGCAACTGTTATAAAAGAAAGCATTTCAGCACTCGGGAGATAGAGGCAGGTGGATTTCTGTGAGTTCAAGGCCAGCCTGGCCCATAAGAGCTAGTTCCAGGACAGGCACCAAAGCTACAGGGAAACCCTGTCTCGAAGAAGAAGAAGAAAAAAGAAAGCATTTAATTGGTGCTTGCTTACAGTTTCAAAGGCTCAGTATACTATCATCATGGTGGGGAGCATGGCAGTACACAGGCAGACATGATGCTGGAGAAGGACCTGAGAGGGCCTGGGCTCATCCCCAGTGCCAACCTGCTTCCTCCAAATCCACACTTCCTAATCCTTTCAAATAATCCTACTCCCTGGTAGCAAAAATGTGAGCCTGTTGGGGTCATTCTTATTCAAGCTACCAGGGCCATTCATTCCTGCCATTCCTTTCCTAGCAAAGAATGTTAATCTCTTCTACAACCGAGCTTGTGAGGGACTTGTTTACATAGCAAAGCAGAATTGATTACACGCACAAAGTCTGTGGTTCCCATAAAGGGACAAGAGCCAGGACAGACTATAAAACCTTCGTATCCTCCTGGTTTGGATCTCCCATGCAGTTGGGTTTAGATCCTGTACATCTTCAGCGTATTCCTGTTAACTCTCACTGGGACACAAACTGGGATCACAGGACTTTCTAGTCTTAAAAACCAACAATGATACCACGACTATCACACAGAAAGACTTACTAGACATGAAGACAAAAATGAACACCAAATGCAGCTTCCTCAAGCTCTGATAGATTAATTAATTTCTATCCTAGGGGAGTTAAGAAAAGGATTGTATGCGTATTTTGCTACTACTGTAGAATTATGTCATCAGTTTCTGTTCTAATCTAAAAGTACATGTTTTAAACACTTCAGATTTTATGCATTTTATGAAATGCTTCTGAACAGAATAAAACAGCAATTTTTTCCCATTGTGACATATTGCTATAGGGTTTAAACCAGGAGCAAGGTAAAAATTTATTTTATGGCATGACCAAACTTGCAGTCTCCCCAGAAGTAGGAGAGAAAAGTCAGTCCTGATCAAAAGTAGGGAACCTTTTTATAAACAGGCTCCGACCTTTGATCACAAAAGCGTAATTTTTGCAGTTATCAATTTAGTTAGCTATTTTTATGATAGGAAAAGCATATGCTGTTTTTTTTTTATAGTCAGCCAGTTCTCAGAACATACCATGAAACAATGGAAACAATTTACAATGTGTAAATCACAAGATAATAGAGAAAGAACAAGTCAAAAAAGCATGGACATAATTAGAGAAAAGCACCATAGGAAACTACAGAAATAAATCAAATTCTAACATGCTAGCTAGGAAAAGGGAGAAAAAATGCAGTAGGCTGGCCCTTCGCAATGCTGCAGCGTATTGAAACAGTGATGGCAAAGACTTTCTACAGTGGATGATGCTCTTTTTCAGATCAATATCTAAGGTCCCAAATGTTGAAGTTTTTGTTTGGGAAATGGAGTTTGTTAGAGAACGGAGCACATAGTTTAATAATTGTCCTAACTGAGGTTAGAAGAAAGCTAAAAATAACGTTCGATTCTCAAAACCCAGAACCGCAGAGGTACGAAGAGAAAGCCCATGGCTTCCCTACCATTTACGTACCTGCATTTTTCTTTTCTTTTTTTCCCTGCCTTTCGTGCAGCTAGAGCGCTTGTAAGATAAAATTTCTATTTGTCTACCTCCCTCGTCTAAAACTGGCATCCTATGGCTTTATATTTGCCTCACTTACTGGTATTGCTTAGGTTAGCGATGACTTAATCGTGGCATTGTCGTTCTGTGTCCTTACACTTCGTTCTCCCTGGTTCTGCTCACTGCACTCCACCATGCCCCGCCCCCTGCTCGCCCCCCTCCCCCCATAGCTTCTCTTCTCCGCCCAGCTTCTCCCAGCACATTGTCTTAGCATTTCATTTTTCCCCTTCTTCATAGTTTTGAGTTATTCGTGGAGAACGGAGATAACGACAGACTTGGTACTGTTTTTGCCCTGCCTCAACCACCGTACTGATCCTCCTGAGCAGCTCCCAGCTAGTCACTCTCTAGAGATCCACCCTCTGCCAAAAGGAAGTAGCATCCCCTGTGGTTAATGTCTACCTGGCAATGGGCACAAAAGGCTGCCCTTGTGTCAAGGTAAGGCTAAACTTTGGCACAATCCTTGACCTAGAGAGCTTGGAAAGGGATGAAGAGAAGCCAGACTCTAACTTGAAAGTGTTTTGTGGCAAAAGCATATGTTGGCGGTCAGAGCCAAGGACTGCCACAAAAATCATACCACGCAACAGACCTCACACAAGAGATTTATTGGGGAGGGGCGTGGGATGCAAAAGGCGGCCTCTGAGTGGGAATGGAAAAAAAGAGGCAAATTAGGTCATGGATTGGAAACTTCAAAGGGAGTATGGACCATGAGCAGGGAACATGTGTGAACGTGGAATCGGAAGCATGTTGCATTATTGATGAAGGAGTCTGCTGATTGAGTGAAGGCAGGGAGGAACCTGGTTCCAGAATATAAATTGTGTTCTTAGTTATTCAACAAAACTGATCGAAGTATGTAAGCAGAGACTGCTCATTCATTGCCCAGCTGCCCAGACTCGAATAATCACACAGAAACTATATTAATTACAACACTGTTTGGCAAATAGCTTAAGCATATTCCTGGCTAGCTCTTGCATCTTAAATTAACTTATTTCTATTAATCTGTATATCGCCACAAGGCTGTGGCTTACCAGTAAGGTTTTGACTGGCGTTTTTCTCCTTTGGCAGCTACATGGCATCTTCTTGGCTCTACCTATTCTCTCTCTCTCTAGCTCCTCCAGCCTGGCTATATTCTGCCCTGCCATAGGTCAAAGCAGCTTCTTTATTAACCAATGGCAGTAAAACATATTCATAGCATAGAGAGGAGGATCCCACATCAGAAGTGTTTAACTTTTCACCCTGAAGAGGCCTAACGTAACATCAGTGAAGCCATGACAGGTTACAGACTAACAATACTGGGACTAGAACTCACCATTATAATAACAAGTAAAAGCCACAGACTATAACCTGCGGGGGAGCGATCAGAATTGAGACAAACAAGTACTAGATGCTCCAGAACATTAAGAAAAGCTTACCTAACTTGTATATAGGTGGCCAACTTCCATTCCCTGTTTGGCAAGACCTCTGTTACCTCACTCTACCCATCTGAATCCGGAATTCCCCTTCCCCTTCCCCAATCCTTTGCTCCTTAAAAACATTGCCCTAGCTGAGCTCAATCCTCTCCCCGATCCAACCGCTGCGTGGCAGTGGACAGAGAGTCCAAGCTCCAGCTCGCAGTAAAGGTTCTTGGCATTCGCATACAAACTGCTGGTCTCTGCGGGGGCTCACGGTGCCGGCATAACAACCTTCCCTTTTCTCACTCCTTTCTGCCTGGGAGATTCTCACAAGGAATCGCTGCTCCCAAGTCTTACTAAGTTTTGCTTCTGGAAATACACCCTAAGGCATAGGTCACTGCGAGGGTTAAAGGATTACTGTCTGAATTAATATTTCTTTGGGGTTTAAAGGGGACTGCGAGTCAGCCAGCATTTGTTCCAGCATCCGCTGTGCAGGCAGAGACCTCCAGAAAGGAGCAGTCAACGACGTGGTGGCACAGCTCAGAGAGGGAACATGTTAGTAAGACCAAAATCACCCTGTCCAGAAAAGGACCTTTGGATGCTTCTAGTTAGAGGATGGTCACAGACTCAGGACTTCTCTGACATCTCTTGCTTTTTTACTTTTATTCTGTTCCTTGCTCCTTTCTCAGTCAAAAACAAGATAAAAATTCACACTCAGTTCATGGTTTAAATAGTATGTTTAACAAGTTTGACAATTTTAAAAGAAATATGTAAGCTTTTTTTCTTGAGAAATTTCTATTCAGATTGTTTGCCCATTTTAAAATAGATTATTAGGGGGATTTTGTGTTGCTGTCCTCCCTGTCTCTCTGTCTCCCTCTCTGTCTCTCTGTCTCTCTCTCAGTCTCTCTGTCTCTCTCTCTGTCTCTATCTCTCTGTCTCTCTCTGTCTGTCTCTCAGTCTCTCTCTCGTCTCTGTCTCTGTCTCTCTGTCTCTCTCTCTCTCTCTCTCTCTGTGTGTGTGTGTGTGTGTGTGTGTGTGTGCTTGCTTGTTATATTGTTGATACTACCACCTCAAAGAAAACATGGTCTAGGAACTTGGATTCGGGTTGCCCTGTCTGAGGCATTCAAACATGGAAAGGTTCACATGAACTTCTATGGGTCTAAAACTAAAGAAAGTCATAAATCAAGGTATTTGCCAAATGTATTGGTGGGGAATCAGGTATGCAGTTTCCAGACTGATGTCTGATGACATCCTTAAGTTTAGGGTGATGAGAGAAAATGTTGATGTACACTGAAAATTGTTTTAGCTGGTAGCTGAAAGGCAATTAGGTCAGGTACAGATGTGGGAATAAACAGCTATTAAGGGGACTAAAATGACTCCAAATAATTTTGGCTGGGCACCTGTAATTCTCCACAACTACCACGGCCTAATCAGTTGTCCTTGTAGAAACAGGTGTGACTCTCTTTTTCCTCTCTAAGTCAGTCAGTTCACAATATGTTCTGAGTATTAACATCTCCTGCTGTTCTGCAAATCATCTCTACTCTTGTTTGTTTTCTTTCTGCTCAAGACGCCTTGGCCCCATACAATCCCATTTGCCTATTTTGCTTTTGTTTCCTGTGCTTTTTGAATTTTGTCCAAAAAAAAAAAAGTCACCTATATCAAAGTCCTGATTATTTACCTTGTCTTTCCCCTCTGTAGATTTTAGCTTGCTTGTTTGAGATGGGATCTCTCTGTGTATCCTGTCCTGAAACTCACTATGTGACCTTGAACTGATCTTGAACTCACAGATTTGCTTGCTTCTGCCACTGGGATTAGAGGCAGGGGCTACCCTGCCCAGCTTCTCTCTGTAGTTTTATAGTTTCAGGTATTACAGTCTTATCTTTGTTTTCAATTGGTTTTTGTGTAGAGTTGAAGATAAGAATTAGGCTTCTTGTGGAGCGAGCAGGACACACACACACACACACACACACACACACACACACACACATCCACCTTTCCCAGTACCATTTATCAAAGAGTTTCTATGTTCTCTAGTTTTGGGCACTTTTGTTGAAATCAGTTGGCTGTAGATGCCTTAGATTATGCTTTTTCATTCTCTTCCTTTTGTCTGTTTGTAGGATTCAGGTCAGTACCATGCTATAGCACTGTGTGTATCTTGAGAACCCATGTTGTAATGCCTCTGGCCCTGCTCCTTTTGATATTTGGGTTTTTTTTTTATTTCCACACACTTAGGATCTTTTCTAGTTCTTTGGTATTTTGATGACATGGTATTGGCTCTATGTATCAGTGAACAGCATGGGCATCTTAGCAATATTAATACTTTCAACTCAAGAATATAGGGCAAGGCTCCTTTTTCACGTGTGTGTGTGTGTGTGTTTCAATTCTTTCATTAGTGTTATTCACATTTCTATTTGTTTCTTCAGACAGTGTCTCACTATACAGCCCTGACTGTCCTGGAACTCATTATATAGACCAGGCTGCCCTGGAACTCACAGAGATCCCCCTGTCTCTCTCTACTTCTTTAGAGATGGGAAACGCGTTTGTCATCACACCTGCATATTTATATCCTTAATGAAATTTATCCCTAAGCAATTTATAGTCTGTGCCATCATGCCCAATGTATACAGTGCTGGTGATGAAACCGAGGCACTTCTGAACACTAGGCAAGTACTCTGCCAACTGAGCCACATTCCCAGACTCCCTAGGCACTTTATCTACTTATTTTGTAACTATGGTGATGCGATGGCTTTCATTATTTCTCAGAAAGTTTGTTATTGGTGCAGAAACATGATACGTTTTGTATGTTCATTTTGTATTTCTCAGTTTTGCGACTAACTATATTAGTCCTAAGATTTCTTAGTGGAATCTTTTGGTCCTTCTATGTACAGATCATGTTATCTGCAAACAGAGACAATTTAACTTCTTTTCCTATTCATATGCTCTGCTTTCTTTCTCCTCCTGGTTGCTCTACAGCCCAGGGCTATACGAAGAGTGTCACAGGAAAGCGTTCGTGAAGATCTTAGAGAAACACTTCCAGATCCCCCTTCACTCTGACACTGGCTGTGGGCTTGTGTGCTATAGTCTTCACGGTAACGCATGCTGCTTACACAGTTAGATTTGGCCAGAGTCTCTGCCACAAAAGGATGTTGACATTTCAATTAATTAATTAATTGATTAATTTTTTAAGACGGGCTTTCACCACGTTGCCCAGGGATTTTAATTTGTGATCCCTTACCCAGATCTTTGAATACCTAGAGATACAGGTGTGCATTGCCACACAGAATGGCGTGTGGCTGGAGTGGTGTCTTTGGCGTGCTGTTGAATTCATTGCTAGTTTGGGGGAGGGGGTATTTTTGAAATTTTTTTACATCCTTGTTTCATCAGTGACCTCTGCCTAGAGTTTTCATTTCATTTCCTTTTTTCTTCCTTCTCCTTTTTTGTTTCTATTTTTAAGTTTTAAAGAAAATAAATTTGTTTTGGCTCAGAATTCTAGTACATACCAGTTGGAAGGGTTGCACCTGATGTTCTTTTTGCCAGCAGAGTCTCAAGGTAACACAAGGCATCACATGGCAAGAGGTTGTGTGTGTGTGTGTGTGTGTGTGTGTGTGTGTTATGTGTGTGTCTTTCTTTCTTGTGTCCTTGTCTGATTTTGGCTTAAGGAAATTCCAGTCTATAAGAGCTTGGAAGAGTCCCATCCTTTTCAATTTTAGGAAATAGTTTGGGAAGAATTGTTTTTGTTTGAAGTTGCTTCTCTCTTTAGGTGTTATTGGTTTATTCCGATTTTCCGTGTCATTATCATTCAGTTTCTTCATTTATTCTACTGTTTCAAACTTATTTCTTTAGTATTAATGTTATGTTTTATTTGATTTGCTTTGCCCAGGGTCTTGTGCTGTGGCCATGTGGGTAAATGGGTGGGAGGAAGGGAACTGGCGACATGGCCCAGCAGTTAAAAGCACTCTCCACCAAGTTCAAGGATGTGAGCTATATTCCCAGACCCACAGGGTGGAAGAACCGACTCCTGAAAGTGTCCTCTGACTTCAACATGAAGCTGCCCCGCCCCACACATATATTAAATAAATACATGAATACAGTTTTGTTTTTGCTGCTCTTGCACAGGACCTCAGCCAGCACATCCCAGGCCCTGGCCTCCTCAGAAGGCAACAGGCATTTGAGGTACATAAATACATGCATGCGTTATTCATACGCACACAAAATAAAAACAAACCTTTGGGGAGAAAGTTTGTATGTCAACGCCTAAAACAAAGAACCAGGAGTGGAACAAGGTCCCCTACATCTGTGCTTCTCCTGAGCTCCACGCGGAGCTGAAGAACGTAGATGGCTCACCCAGCAAGCAGCTCAGAGCTAGGGGGCGGAGAATGCGCCCTGGTTGCCCTGGAAACCAGCTCCCGTCTAAGGACCGCCCCCTCCGCCCCACTCTCTCCGTAGCTCGCAGTCAAGTGGCAGCTCTCAGGGGAGAGGGCGGGACCAGACAGGTCACGTGTCGAGCTGGCGTTGCTGGGCTCTGCTGCCTGACGCAGGGACCCTGGTCTGCTGAGTGCCTGGCTATCCCAGCGAAGGCTTCCAGACTGGCGAGCGGGTCCCTATCCCTCTGTGCGGCCGCCATGGACCTGTCTTTAAGCCGAGCTGACTATATCCAGGTAAACCCGTTGGCGGGCGCCCTCCCGGTGGACGTTGGACCGCTGTCCGCAGGCCTGGGGAAGCAGCGGTCCCTCCAGGCCCGGCTCCTAGGGGTGTCCCAGATGCTCTCAGTGGCCTGGAATGTCCTGTCACTCCCCCCAGGGGCTGACCAAACCAGCCATATTCCAGGAAACCATCACAACCCTGTTGAACTTACCAGATCTTCACAAAAGCTTACCATTAGGTAGTACAAATGAAGAGTCGGGGACCCAGGAAGGTTAATAATTTGCCCCGTTGTTAAAAATAATGTAGTTGCTGTTTGAATCAGTGTGGGGCTCCAGAGCAGGTATCCCTTCGGGGCATGACTCTTTCCATCCCCAGAACCTTCAGTAAGAGTTCATCGTGGTACAAACATTTGCTTAGTTTCCCAGGAGGTTGGGCCAGATTCTTCACGTTAATACCTTACGGATGCTGATCACCACATCCAGTTATTATCAGTTGGATCTGTCCAGTTAGTCACCATCTTTATGATATCTTTAGCTTGGGTTGGATAGGGCCTACCAACCTCCGTGTGCAGCTTCCTCCAGCCATGGTTTGAAGCTCTTGAAAAAGTCGAACTAAAAAGAACTAAAACTTTAACACTTTGCCTAAAATGTCAGAATAAAATCATATCTGTAGTATATGCAGTTTCTCCATGACTGGTTGTATTTAAGTTCTGTCCTCCTCCTGGTGAGAGCTGCCTCTGCAGAACAAGCTGCTTTCATCCCGTTGGTTCCTTTTGTAAAATAGCCATTGTCAGTTACACTGGATGCTTTTAACATCGGAATGAACGTCATTTCAACAAAAAGCCCCCTCCTTTTCAGTCACTAATAACTGGGAACGGCTTCTGAAAATATCTTCTGAAACTCTCTACTAGTAATGTTATATAACTATTTTTTTACTTAATAGGATATATTTTGGGTCGTTTCCTGTCTTCTTTCTTTGGTGTGTTTCTCTGGCAATGTTACCTGTTGGCTGGTCTGTTTCCTTAGGTGGGAGTGACCTCTCAGAAGACTATGAAGTTGCTTCCTGCCTCAAGACAAAGAGTCACACAAAAGGTACGACCCTTGACCCTGACTTTGCCACCTTCTCCAGGCTCTGTAGGAGAGGCTCGTCCCGCCATCCTTATTGGTAACTTAGCATGTAAAAAGTGCTGACCTTAGCATGGAAATGAGCATCTTTGATTTGAGTAGAAGTTGGATTATGAACAAACGCTGTCAGATAGTCATGTTCTTGGCCACTGATATTACATGCAATTTAGTGAACTGTGTAAGAAAACTTGATAAAAATCATACATCTTGAGCTTCAGTTATAGTTCTTGGTGGAGACTTGCTTAGCCTGTTTGAGGCCCTGTTGTCTGTCCCGAATGCTGGAAAAACAAAACAAAACATTTCATTTTTTTTTGGTAATAATTCACTCTGTGTACCATATCGTGTGTGTGTGTGTGTGTGTGTAAAATACAATAGAATATTGATCATTTCTTTCAATCTTCCATTTTGTTGCTTTATTTTTATTTATTTGATTTTTTTAAAGATTTATTTATTTATTATATATACAACATTCTGCAGGCCAGAAGAGGGCACCAGATCTCATTACAGATGGCTGTGAGCCACCATGTGGTTGCTGGGAATTGAACTCAGGACCTCTGGAAGAGTAGCCAGTGCTCTTAACCTCTGAGCCATCTCTCCAGCCCCTATTTATTTGATTTTTGAGACATGTTTTCATGTAGCTGAGGCTGGCCTTGAACTCTTGATCTTCCTGCCTCATCATCAAAAGTTCAGGGATTATAGACATGTACAATCATTCCTGGCTTAAATTTTCTTTTATTGTTTGAGTTATGTTTTTAATGTTGAACTGTATATTAACTTGGTTTCTTATAGACATAAACCAATTTTTTGTAGAATAGTAGGGTATTTTAATAGTTGCAAAGTAAATGTACTATCTTGGTATATTAACATTTATCAAGATGAATTTAGAGTTTTTACCCCACCCCCTTGGAAAATGTACTTAAATACATTATTTGATCTTTAGCTATGCTTTTGAAGTGATTTGATAAGGGCAGTTTCTTCAAATAAGGTATTTAAATATTTGAGAGAAATCTGACATTTTAAACAGAACTTCAAGAGAATTAACTGATTTCTAATTCTTGTTTATTATATTCTAGATATAACAGCATGCCTCAAAAATTTTTACTCATTTAAATTGTTGAGAATCTAAAAATGATAACTGATATCACTTATTTATGTGATATCAGTACCTATGATATTAAATTTAAATCTAAGAAATATTTAAAAAATTAGAAAATCAAACTCAGTTGGGTGGTGGTGGCCCAGGCCTTTAATCTCAACACTTGGGAGGCAGAAGCAAGTGGATCTCTGTGAGTTCAAGACAAGTCTGGTCTACAGAGGAAGTTCCAGGACAGCTAGGACTGTTACACAGAAAAACCCTGTCTCCAAAAAAGAAAATCAAACTCCTCATGTTTACATGAAAACCATATTTTCATTAAAAGTGTATATATTATCAAAATAGAAGAATTTAGAGATAATCGTGATATTATGTTATATTTTTGCAAATGCTTAAATGTGTGTCAAGGGCAAAGGTCGATGGTTTCTATTGTCTTTTCAACATCCTCTGTTGGGATGTTTTTGCTTCGGTTGCAATACATAGAAAAACCTCATTAAATCAGTTTGCATGGATACATAGTTGAAAATAAAGTTTAAGTAGCCTTTTGAGGTAACTATCACTTTTGATGCTCTCTTTAAATCTGAGGAGGTTTCCTGGGTGTTCCCGCAGTGTGTCATCTGAAGGCACTGGCGAACTCTCCACCATGACAGTGTTTACCCAGAATCCCTCTCTTTCAGGCGGTTGTTGGAGATCAAGATGGGGTCGTGCTGTGCTTCGGCCTGAAGAAAGGAGAGGCCGTGGTGAGTGCAGCTGCTTAAGACAGCAGTTCTCCGAAAGATAGACGCACTCCTTGCTGAGTACTCCTAGGTTAACATTTTCCGAAAATTTAGACATGGAAAGTAAACTGTAAGATTGTATAACTCTAAAAATCGTAGCTTTTATAGTCAAGGAGAATTTTTACAGTAAGACAACTTGTACACAACCTTTTCCTACTTGATTTTTGCAGCCAGTGTTCAAGACTTTACCGGGGCAGAAGATTTCGAGGCTGGAATTAGGAGGGGTTCTCAACACGCCCCAGGAGAAAATTTTCCTGGCTGCAGGCTCTGAGATTAGAGGCTTCACAAAGAGAGGAAAACAGTTTCTCACCTTTGAAACAAACCTCACTGAAAGCATTAAAGCCATGTATGTTCTATTCTCTTCCAAGTTTACATATGTTGTACCTATAACACATTGGGTTGGTGTCAAACATCTGATTAAATTAGTATATACTAATGGTTTCCTGGAAAATCAAACTGGCTACAGGTAGTTCATTAGTCAGAACCTACACTCAGTGCAAAGCTGATTGGCTGTTGTAATGTTTTCAGTGTTTTTAACTTCGCAGTCTGTGTGTGTGTGCGTGTGTGTGTGTGCGCGCGCGCGCATGCGCGTGGACGCTCACATTCACTTTTCGTTTGTGGGTCATTTCTTAAAATGTAGCTTATGTTTTTAATGGATGCATAGTAATAATGTTCATTTATAAGTCACAGTGATATTTGATACACGTTCCTGATGGGTGGTGTCAGATCAGGGCACTTAGAGCATGTGTCACCTCTGACATAACGTATTGTTGGGAACGTTTGAAATCCTTTCTCCTACTTATTTTGAAGTGTAACATTGTTGAATACATTCAGTTCTGGCAGCCTGGTTGGTTCAGTCATGATCGCGATAGAGGTATATGTAAGAAGTCAGGACCTAAAACCTCCCCAGAGACACGGGCTCCCGTTCCTCAGGTGTCCTTGGTCGTTCTTGTTTGGAGGTACCGATAGTACATTCACAGGCTGAGCAGTGCTTGAGTGTGGTGCCTCCTGTCTGTAATCCCCGCACTTGAGAGACGGAGGCAGAAGGGTTGTCGTGAATTTGAGGTCAGTCTGCGCTGTATAACAACTATAATGGGTTCCAGATCAGTATGGGCTACAGAGTGAGACCTGGTCGTAAAAACCAACAGACCAAACAGAACAAAAGCCTGGCGGTTACAGTTGGTGACCACTAATGGGTGTGATTTCTAGTGAATTGGGTAAAACTCAGTAAAAAATAAGTCACTTCCTGGCTCACTATTAAAATTTTAGATTTTTTTCTATTGAGAGGTGGGAAGGAGGGAGAAAGTGTATGAATGAGGTGGGGGAGCATACATGTGCTATGATCTATATGAATGAGTTCTGTGTGTGTGTGTGTGTGTGTGTGTGTGTGTGTGTGTGTGTCTGTGTGCGCTATGGTCTATATGAACGAGGTGTGTGTGGGCATGCATGTGCTATGGTCTATATGAATGAGGTGTGTGTGTGTGTGTGTGTGCGTGCGCGCTATGGTCTATATGAATGAGGTATGTGTGGGCATGCATGTGCTATGGTCTATATGAATGAGGTGTGTGTGTGTGTGTGCGCACGCGCGCATGTGCTATGGTTTATATGAATGAGCTGTGTGTGGGTGTGTGTGTATGCATGTGCTATGGTCTGTGGGTAGAGGTCAGAGGTCAATGTTGTAGAGTCAGTCTCCTATGTGAGACTAAGGAGAGGTCTGAAGAGAGAATTCAGATCATCAGGGTTGCGTGGCAAGCTCCTTACCCTCTGAGCCATTGTCAGCATTGAGATTTTAATTTTTTTGAGCCATGGGAGTGCCCCCCCTCCATTTTTTGAGACAGGGTTTGTCTATGTAGCCCTGGCTGTTCTAGAATTCACTCTGTAGACCAGGCTGGCCTCAAACACAGAGTTTCTGCTTCCCAAGGGCTAGGAGTAAAGGTGTACACCACCACCATCCGACTAACCCTGCTAACCCATGACTTCTTGGGAAGCCTAACAGTAGATACCTCCCATTTGGTCATCAGGGTAACTAGGGGTGGCTTTTACATTTCTTCCTTTGCCGTGACACGGCTGAGTTAAACCTGTAGCCAGAGGACCAGTCTGGAAACTGCTGGTTCATGCCGTCTCTTTATAGTAGACAGATACCATGTGTCATTCCTTGCAATGCACAGCATTTCTTTGGACTCGGAAGGACTTTTAAAACTCGGTTTGGTGAAATGAGACAAGAATTCAACAGCAACAAGTGAAAATAATTTCAAGTAGTTTAACAAAAATATAATTTGCTTGAAATGCCCTTGTAGATGAAGAATTTGAAACTCGCTGTAATTATTAGCTAAACTTTGTTTGAAAATATGAATGAACTTATTTTCAAGAGAACGTTCTAATCCTCATTCATGATGTAAAGTCAGTTCCCTTCAGGTGTTCTTTTCTAGGCACGTTAGTGTGAGGTTAACTCTGGAGCTGAAATTTCCCAAGCTCTAGTCTGTCGCTGTCATTTACGGGCTGAGCCATTAGTCCTGCTAACATTTTGCTGTTCACTTATAAAAGAGATAATAACATTCTATATAGGGCTCATGAGTGCTACTGTGCTAATTTGGGTGTATCAGTTAGGGCAGCACTTGGCACATGGTACACAGTTAAAAAGTTTCTCTTTTAATACTGGTTTTGGTTTTTCAAGATCAGGTGTCTCTATAGCTGTGGAGCCTGTCCTGGAACTCGCTCTGTAGACCAGGCTGGCTTTAAAGTCACAGAGATCCACCTGCCTCTGCAACCCGAGTGCTGGGGTTAAAGGCGTGTGCCACCACCACCAGTCTTGATCCTGTTTTTTAAAATAGACAAATTCACATACCTGTTTTTCCTTTTTTCTCAGCTTTTCGACAAGAAGCCCAACTTACAATCCTCATTTTCAGCTTTCAGAATCAGAAGTGTTACATCAAATGACTAGAAATGAAAGCTGCATGGTTTGCACCTAACCCAACTTAGGAGGTAGAGGCAGGGTGTCATGATTCCACGGCCATCCTCGGCGATTAGAGTGAGATCAGGGCAGCTTAGGAGATCCCATCTTTAAAGGGGGTGGGGATAGAAGTTAAGTGGGGGGAAATGAAAAAAAAACTTCTATGTAATGTAAGTAAACTCTTTTCACCTCTGAAAGAAAATCAGCTCCCTGTGCTCTTTAAGTATAAACATCCTAAATTACTATTTGAACATCCTCAGGTACATATCCGGCTCTGACCTCTTTCTCAGTGCGAGCTACATCTATAATCATTACTGTGATTGCAAAGACCAACATTATTACCTCTCTGGGGACAAAATCAATGACGTCATCTGCCTTCCCGTGGAAAGGTTATCCCGCACGACTCCAGTGTTGGCCTGCCAGGACAGGGTGCTCCGAGTTTTACAGGTGATGTCCTTTGGAGTTTTGCATCTTTTCTTTATCCAGCAAATCATTATGGATTCCTCAGGATTAAGGCTTCTTTAACAATTCCTGCTTTAAGTATCCTATGTTAAGTTGACTGTGAGAAAATATTTTTCATTTTGGTAATTTCTTTCTTACTTCAGGCAAATGTGTTGGGATCTTTGGAAAAATTTTAGAAAATAGATAGGGCGGAAAGAGGCTATTTCTGCTTCCCTGTCCCCAGTCCTGAATGCAGGTCCCCAGAATATAGCATTTCGATACAGACAACTGTAGTCAGCCCTTTCCCCACTCTGTGTCTTCACTACTTTCCTAGTCCTCAAGAGTCGAAGGAGAAGGGTAGAAGAGAAGGTGACAGATAATTTGAATTTATCAATCATTTAATCACAGTATGCAGAATAAAGTAGTCAGTAAATAATTCATTGCATAAATAAATGGTAGAGTGTGTTGCCTAACGTGCATGAGCCCTCGGACTTGAAACCTAGCGCTACATAAATCTGATGTTGTGGTGCGAGCTCCAGATTGCCAAAATTCCAGCACTCAGGAGGTAGAGGTGGGAGAATCAGAAATTCAAGGTCATCCTTAGGGTTTCTTTGTAGTTTTGGAGCCTATCCTGGAACTTGCTCTTGTAGACCAGGCTGGCCTTGAACTCACAGAGATCCACCTGCCTCTGCCTCCTAAGTGCTGGGATTATCCTTAGCTTTGTAAGAAGTTTGAGACCAGTCCAGGATGGATGAGATCCTGTTTCAAAAAAGACAAACTAGGAATGATCTATCATTCAGCTAGAGATTACCTAACTGATTTCTAGAGTTCTGTTTGGTTTCACAAGAGGCTATCTATATTCTTTCTTATTTATTATTTTTTTTCTCAACATGGCAGTATCATATAGTCTCTGTATAGACCAGAACTTGCTATGGAGACTAGGACACCCTCAAACTCACAGAGATCCACGTCTCTGCTTCCCAAGTGCTGGGATCAAAGATGTGCGCTTCCATGCCTGCCTATATTCTTATTGTTAAAGATAAATCAGCAAGGATCTGTGAGAGGAGGAAACTGAATGTTTTCCTTCTGCCTTGTTCGTTTCTCCTTTCCTGCCTTTGAGAATACTCCGTCCTCTGAGCTTGCCTCTTCTACAGCTTGTAGGTGTCTGTAAACCTTAAAATGATAAGTCAAGGATAAGCATATGGCCCTTTTCCATGTTGTAAGTTAAACTCTTGTAAGTGGTGTAGTCATTGAATTATGGAAGTGGCAAAGCTGGAAGGAGAGAAGAGGACAGCAGCCTCTCATGGAGTGAGTCGGGGGACTCCCCAAAGGCCAGGGTTTCCCAGAGGAAATAACTTCAGATGTGCTCAGAGGTGTGAAGTTATTCTGTCTCAAATCCACCACTTGACACAGGAGAAGACAGAATAACTGACACCTGTCCCTGGAGAGTTTAGAAAGGTCTTTACAGGGTATGGTTTTCAGACAGACAACGTATTAAAACTGAGAACTATTGGCTTCTGTGTCTAGAAGTTCATTGTTTGGTCTTTGGATCTGGTTAATCATGGATTTTTTTTTCTAATAAAGGTCAAAATTTTAAAAAGTATTGAAAGTAGAGAATATATATTTTTCTCCTTGTACATATATATATTTCATTTTCAGTGTGTTAATATATGCCAAATTATTGACAAAAACATTTATATTTATAGCCTACTTTCTTAAAGTACTTTTATTTTAAATGTTTTATGAGTTAATAGATTTAGATATTGATGTTTCCCATGATTTCCTATATTCTTTTGAGTTTTTTTTTTCAATTTCAGCTTTTATAATTTTATAATTGTTTTCCTTCAGGGATCCAATGTGATGTACGAAATTGAAGTTCCTGGTCCACCCACGGTCTTAGCCCTACACAATGGAGATGGCGGTAACCCAACTTCAGTATTCACACAGTACTCACAGCCACTCATGAGTGTAAAGATTTAAGTGAAGACAGAAAGCTGTGTGCAGAATGTAGCAGAGTCAAGTGTGTTTCTTCTGCTTGCCTACCTGCTCAGTAATGAATTATTGAACTTCCTCATCTTGAAATGGAGTGAAGGAATTAAATGTATGCCCTGACAATGCTGGAGCAGGCATGGGCAGCCCATATATGGCAATTCTGTCCATATTGCGTTTCATGGTCTAAGCTGATGAGGACAGCTGACCAGGTCTCTTCCTCAAGAGGGCACCAGATCTCATTACAGATGGTTGTGAACCACCAAGTGGTTGCTGGGAATTGAACTCAGATGTAGGTAATGTGCTTCACCTGTGGTGACATGGTGACTATTTTATTCTCGTTTCTATGAGTCATAACAACACAGTAGAGGGGATATTTATGTCTTGTTTTCATTGATGAGATTGTTTTAAGGTCATGAGAGCTTAGCCATGAACGTCATATAGTTAGGGTTCCATAGGAACTACCTGGAAGCAGAGGAATAGTGATAGTCTTGCTTCTGGACACCTCACGACCGCTTTATTAGAAAAGAAGAAAAGGCAGGTAAAGGAATCTTAGTTCAGAAATTTTAAATGTAATCAAAAGGTATAGAGCCAACATAGACAAGTATTTTGACATACATGAAATTTTGTTCTATTTGTTTTTTATTAGTTTATTTTTCTGACGTGTAAAAACAAAGCTGCATACGAATGGTGGTATTGTATGATATTTTAATACATATGTGCCAGATATTTTTCCCTTTAAAAAAATTTCCCCAAATGAAATTTTTGAACTTTATGTAATATTTGAATTAAAATCTGTTTAAGCTATAGTGTTCAGATGTTCGCTTTGATTTGACTAGGTGACTCCGGAGAAGACCTTGTGTTTGGCACATCGGACGGAAGGCTTGGGCTTGTTCAAATCACTCCATCCAAGCCAATACACAAGTGGGAACTTCGAAATAACAAAAAGCGCGGAGGTACATTTTCAATATCGTTCAGATTATGAAATTTTAACAATTATTTAATAAAGCTGAGCATGTGATTTATTCTGATTGATTTGGTTATATTATATAGCAGGCTAATGATTCACAGAGACGCCTCTGACTTACCAACTATTGTTTATGGCATCTATTGAACTACAGATGTAATTGTTAAAATAAGCAATGCTGTTTGTGGTTTGGGATAGACTTATAGGTTAATCTCCATTATTTCACGGGAATAGGATTTAGCTGGAATCTGAGGCATTTGGTGGGATTTAAAGAATATAATGGGTCAGAAACTGTTTTTATTTTCTAAAGAGTTTGTAAATTTCCAAGCTCTTTAGAATTTGTACCCAACGTGGTAGGTAGTGAGATGGCTATTTATACGTACAGGATGTTTGTACCTTAGCAAATAGTTGCTAGGGGAAACAGAACAAATGACTGACTGTGTGTGGTCTCTTCACCTGGTTGTCGACAGAGAATGCAGTGATTTAGTGTATGGTAGAGCCATGATGCACGCAGCTCCTCTCAGACTCAGTGTTTGTGAATGTGCTTTAGAAAACACAAGTTTGAGCTGAGATTTGGGGGAAGGAATATTCTAAGAGGAGGAAAAAGTAATTGCAAAGCTCTTGAGACAAGAGGTGAACTTGATTCACTGGGGGACAACAGAAAGGCCAGTGTGGCTGAACACAGTAATGTGGCCTGAGGAGATGTTAAAGTAGGACCAGACTGGTCCTTGAAGCCTCTGAGGAGTGGATTTTAATTAGCCTGCAGTGGGAAGTCCTGGGAGAGGCAGTGTGCGCGTGGAGGCGGAGGGTTTGGTACAGAGGGTGAGAAGAACGACAGCAGAGATTTAGCCCAGAATTCTTTAGTCTCTGCACCAGAGGCATAATTTACTGAAATTGGAGGGAGCCTGGAGAGAGAGCAGTTGTGATGCAGCGCAGTGAAGACTGTTAAAGAACTTTGCTTGGGACACGAGAAGTCTGAGATGCCATGAGTACAGGAAGGTGCCCAATTGATCCCAAGAGCCTGGGGCTTCCTGAGAAACCAGAGCAAAAGAGAGTTGGAAATGTAGGTTCGTTGCTGTGTGAATTGTGAGATAGATGAATGTAGACAGGAAGGAGAAAACAAACTCTCAATTATGTATAAAGTTGTTCTTTTTCTTTACCCACTTCTGGGTTACTACATAAAATTTTCTTTTTCTTTTCTTTTCTTTTTTTTTTTTTTGTTTTTTGTTTTGTTTTGTTTTGTTTTTGTTTTTCGAGACAGGGTTTCTCTGTAACTTTGGAGGCTGTCCTGGAACTAGGTCTGTAGACCAGACTGGCCTCGAACTCACAGAGATCCACCTGCCTCTGCCTCCTGAGTGCTGGGATTAAAGGTGTGTGCCACCACCACCCAGTTTAACTATATAAAATTTTCATAGCTATGTGTTATGAAAATATATGAATACACGTACATATCCTCCTGCCTCTGTTTGTTTTCTAACCCATCACTTTCATTACTTACTCCTCCCCCTTTCTTCTAGGTATCTTGTGCGTTGACAGCTTTGACATCATGGGTGATGGGGTTAAAGACCTACTCGTTGGGAGAGATGACGGGATGGTGGAAGTGTACAGTTTTGAGAATGCAAATGAACCTGTGCTACGATTTGATCAAGTAAGTTAGTTTAGAAAGATTTGTGTGGGGGCTGGGGCTGTAAGTCAGCGCCGGGGGTCCTTGCCAATTGTGTATAAAGTCCCACTTCTATCCCTAATACTGTAAACCCAAAGCAAGACAAATGACTATGTACTTACCATTTGTCCATTGGTGTAGAGATTGTTGATAGTTTGAATTTTAGTAAATTCAAGCATAGTAAAGTATTCCTTTTTAAAACAAAATGTTGTTCTACCCTGACCTGGTAGTGAGGTCTCTAAATCCCAGCAGCCCTGACTGAGGCAAGAGGATTACAAATTCAAGGGCTGCCTTGAAGAGTAAGAAACTAGTGAGACTCTGTTCCAAAACAGAAACTAGGAAGGACCAGGATATTGCTCAGTGGTAACCTAGTGTGCATCAGGCCCGAGGTTCAACCCACGGGACAAACAGATAAATACTTGTAAAAATATTGCCATTATCAAAATCTCTGTTGTTGTGTTTGAACAGCAGAGCACTGCCTTTAAGCTGAATAATAAATTCCTTTTCAGTATCGCTCTTGAATATCACTTTTAATTTCTTAGGTATTAAATGGTGTATTCTAGTTTCTGTGAATCATAATAACACAGTAGAGGGGGAAACACTTAAAATGTTTGGTTTTCACTGATGAGACTGTTTTAAGGTAATAAGAGCTTAGACACGGATGTCATAGACTTAGGTTTCCATAGGAACTATCTTGAAACAGAAGAGTAATAATAGTCTCACTTCTGGACACCCAAGGAACAGCTTTCTGAGAAAAAAGGAAATATCAGGTAAAGGAATTTTAGTTCAGAAATTTTAAATGTAATTAAAAGGTATAGCACCGATATAGAGAAGCATTCTGGCATACATAGAATCTTTTTTCTACTTTTATTTATTTTCATAATTTTTTGATGTATAAAAACAAAAATTATATGTGAATGGTGGTATCATATGATGTTTTGACTCAAAACCAAATATATTTCCCTTAAATTTTAAAAATTGTACTTATTTATACGTTTGTGTATTTAGTGTTTGTGAAGAGGTGTTTGTGTGTGTGTGGTGTGTAAGTGGTGTGTACGTTCATACCACTGCATACGCATGAGGTCAGAGGGCAGCTTTTGGGAACTGGTTCTCTCTTTCCACCATGCGGGTCCCAGGGATCAAACTCAGGTTGTCAGGCTTGTTAACAAGATCTTTACCCACTGAGCACCCTTGCTAGTTCCTGAGTATAATGTTTAAATGGTGTTAAAAATATTTCTTTTGTGAAAATACTTAAAATGGTTTCTTGTAGCTTTTTGAAATATATGGTACATAATTGCTATCTACAGTTGGCCTACACAATGGCTAATATTCTTTTCCTTATGTGTTGATTCTCTATCAGAACTTCAACAAATAAGTCAAAATACAAAATCAAGTATCAGAACTTTGTGCATATATAGCTATTGATACTCATTAACCAACTTTTCCTTAGTCTCCCTTCCCTGCTCTTGGCAGCCACTATGCCCACCATTCTGTCCTTAACTCCCGTGAGGTCCACACTTGACGTTCTACATATGAGTGAGAGCTTATGGTGCTTGTCTTTCTATGCCTGGCTTATTTCACGTCTCATGATTTCCAATCATATCTGTGTTGTTGTAAAATACAGAATTCCATTCTTCTGTACTGAACCATCTTCTGTTTTTAGTGATGCTAGTTCTACAGTGTTTGCTGACGGGAATCCATGAGGGCAGGCTGCCTTGGCTTTAGTTTGGCCTCTGGTTCTGAGGTGGAAGAAGTTCAGCTTCATCTGGCTATGGTGCTCTTGCTGGCAGATTCCTAGGATAGCACAGAGTGCCACAGATACCAGGGAAATTGATGGTGTTTATGTTTTCTCTCTTTCTCTTACAAGGCCCCAGGACCCAATTCTGAGGCTCCACCTAAAGACTTTATCAAATCTTTTTCCAAAGGCCCTCCCAAGCCCTTAGTTGGATTAATCCATTAACACATTATTTGGAAATAACGGTCCTGTGGGTATCTATTGTTTCGGTTGAACATTCAAATCCTCGCTGGCTGATTCCCTCCAGGGCTTCATCGTCATGCCTCATAGAGGCTATACTGAGGCTTTCAAATAATAGTGTCTACAAAGTGTGTTACAGAGGAGCAGTGTGGAAATTCAAACATTACACAGTTGACTATTTTACAGATTTAGCTCAGACTGGTTCATCCTGATGTAAAAAGTCATCTTGCCAAGTAAGATGCAAGAAATAATTCAGAGCTGGGTGCTGGTGGCACATGCCTTTCAATCCCAGCAGAGGCAGGTGATCTCTAAGACTGGTCTGTGAGTTCCAGGAGAGCCACGGCTACACAGAGAAACGCTGTCTCGAAAAAGCAAAACAATCAAATAGAAGTCAAAGAAATAGTTCAGGCTTCTAAGTATATAACAGCATTGGTTGATGATGTGCTTTTTCGTGTCAGTCTTTGAGAAGCTTTTCCCGCTAGACCTCAGGTCTTCTCTACCTTCTGTCCTATACCTCAGTGAGCAGCTTGCTTGCTTGCTTGTGTCTGCCAGTGGCACCCGCTACCTCCCTGCTGTTTCTTCTGTTTTCCTAATGACAGAGGGGCTGATCTAGGCGCCTGTATCAATAAAAATGAAAAAAAAAAAAAACAAAAACAAGACTACAGTTTATAATAGGTAGTTCCAGTTTGCAACCAATGGATAATTTGGGATTAAATAAAGGTTTTTAATTTAATTTATCTTTATTTTACGTGCATTGGTGTTTTCCCTACATGTTTGTCTGTGTGAGGATGTCCAATGCCCTGGAACTGGAGTAACAGAAGATTGTGAGCTGCCATGTGGGTGCTGGGAATTGAACCCAGGTCCTCTAGAAGAGCAGTCAGTGCTCTTAACCAGTAAGCCATCTCTATAGCCCCAAGGAAATAAAGTATTTTTAAAGGGTGTGTGTGTGTTTGTATGTGCCTGTGTGTGTGCTCGTGCCCTGTGAGTCCGGGGTGAAGGCCAGAGTCTTGGATCCCCTGTAACAGTAGTTACAGGCAGTTGTGAGCTACCTGGTCAAACTTGGATCCTTCGCAAGAGCAGCACATCTCCAGTCCCTTTTGCATTAGTCTTGATAGAAAATCGCAGTGCTGGGATTAAAGGCCTGAGCCACCACCACCCGGCCTGTATTTTTTTTTTAAAAGCAGTTCTTTGAGAGTTTTGTACTGTGTGTTTTGATCATATTCTCCCCCTCCAACTCCTCCCAGATCCACCCCCTTTCTCTATCCTCCTGATTTCCTGTCCTTTTGTTGTTGTTTTAAATCCCTCAAGGCCATGCAAGGGAGCCTGGTTGAATAGCAAAAGACTACATTCACAGGAAAAACAGTCTCTCCCTCTCCCAGCAGCTAGCAGCTGCCCATGGCTCCATGGCTGGGGGTGGGGTTGTGTGCCCAGTTCCCCTCTCCGCGCTGAGATTTGGTCTGGCTTGGGCACACACGTGTTTTGTGCAGACCATCACAACCACTACGAGTTCTTATCTGCAGCTGCCCTGCTGTGTCCAGGAGATGCTTCCTTTCAATCATCCACTGCTTCTGGCTTCTGCTCTTCTGACCACTTCTGACATGTCCTCTGAGCCTTTAGAGGACTCCAGTCTCTTGTCCTCCTCACCTGGGCCAGCCATGAGGCTCTGGGTTAATCACTGCCTGCTACAAATAGAAGCTTCTCGGATGAGAGGAAGATGCCTAGACAAGTCAGTAGGGGTCAGTTTGATGCTGTGTCCCACTTAGCAGCAGGTAAGACAGCAGGAGGTTCTCCCCTAGGGCCTAGGGCCTGTCTAACCACAGAGTCTTGGCCAGTAACGGTGCCAGATATGGGTTGTAGGAAAGGTAATTTTTCAAAATACAAGTTTTTGGTTGTAGATAAATGTAAATAATTCCATACTGGACTGAAAGATCGCTCAGTTGTTAAGAGCATGCCCTGCTCTCAAAGAGGACCCAAGTTTTACTCCCACCATCCATGTTGTTGGCTCACTTCAGCACGTGACCCTACTCCAAGATGTTCTGAGGCCTCAGGCTTTCCTAGGTACTTGTACTCAACACGCACATACCGCCCCACACACATACAAATAAATAAATATATGTTAAAGGAATTCCATCTAATTTTATTATATTAAAATGCATATAAGTATATATACTAAAATGAAAAGTATGTGGGGAAAGTGGAATAAAAATAAAAGTTGACATACATCATGCACACACAAAAGAATTTTTTTGAGTTTTACAAGAGGAAGGGTCAGAGCAATGGTTTAGTGGGTCAAGGTGCTTGCCACACAAGCCTGGCAAACTGATTTTAGTCCCCACAGTCACGGGAGGTGGGAATGGAAGAAGGGTTTCTTCTGACCTCCACACGCAGGCTGTAGTGCGCATGCTCACATATTACATATACATATATGTGTATATACAATTATAATGAATAGTAAAGCTTTAAAACAAAAATAAAAGTTAAGGGAAAAAAGTAACAATGTAATGTTTCTGGTTCAGTCAGTTATTCTAACTGATGTCTCTTACTTTCAGGGACCATGAATGTGTATGTAAAATTTTCCTGGTATTTAGATTCACTGGGTATGATTTTTAAATGCCATGGTTTATTTCAAAATATTATAACGCCTTAAGGTTATAATAAAAATTATAGAAGTTAACTTAAAAACACACACAAAAACATAGTTTTTTCCATTAAAGAAAAAAAAGTTGAAAAAATTCATAGACTAAATTTACTAGCTGTTTTGTTTACATAATTTATCAAACCTTCTAGGAATAGTTTTGTTTTCTAGATGATTATACTGAGTGTTATACAGATATGCTGGTTATTTTGAATCTTCTCTCCTGTATTTGAAGATGCTGGACTTGTCTAGCATTCGTTGGGATCTGTCTCAATCTCAGCGTCTGCCTGGGATGGATGTACACAAAATACGTGTTGAGCATCTGGAGACAGGAAGAGAGGCTTTGCAGCTTATTTTAACATGTCTTTAAAATGTTTCCATATTAATGAAGTGGTTGGTCTTGCATTTATTTCAGATGTTGTCTGAAAGCATTACCTCGATCCAGGGTGGCTGTGTAGGGAAGGATGGTTATGATGAAATCGTGCTGGCCACATATTCAGGTAAGGTAATGATAATGGGCAGTTGAAGAACAATGAAAAAAATCTGCACTTAATAAAGTTATTTTTTGACTAATTTTTTTTACTTGTGTGTGTGCGTGTGTGTGTGTGTGTGTGAGAGAGAGAGAGAGAGAGAGAGAGAGAGAGAGAGAGAGAATGTGGTGTATGATGTGTGTACTTGCCAAGCCTGACGACTGAGTTCCGTCCCCAGATCCCATGCAGGGGAGAGAACCAACTCCGCTAATTGCGTGACTCCTTTTACTCTGTGTCCTGGCATATTTACCCCTCATTCCCTCCACCTGTACAAATAAATGTAATATTAAAGAAAAATAAGGAAAATGACTGGGGACACAGCTCAGTGATTTTATGGCCTCAAATATAAGGCCCTGTTTTGGATCTAACATTGGATAATATTTTGAAGACAGCTTTGCCTTTCTCTAGTAAATTAAATTATATTCCTTGATTTAAATAGAAGTATTTACTAAAATGAGACTATATTTTGGCCTAGTGTATTTCTTATAAAGAGCATGGTTTTAAAGAGATAGATTTTATCTTATCATAGTCTTTGAGTGCAGACTCTCATGACAATAATTAGTAACAGCAAATTCTGGGTTTTCAGCTACTTTTGAATTTGCTAGAATGTACTGACTTACACCATACTTGAAAACTGAAGTTTTTAATAATTGAAAGATTATAGCACTTCAAGGAAAAGTAGTGTCATGAAATGTTTAAATACTTTCTTTATGATGTGAATTCTTTTAGTTTGAATTTTTGTTGTTGTTGTTCTGTTTTCTAAGAAACTGTGGGGCTAGTTAGGTTGATGGTGGTGGGAAAGGGGAGTGTAATTAGGGTTTTTGTGTGTGTGTGTGTGTGTGTGTGTGTGTGTTACCAGCTTTTGCATGCAACACTAAGTGTGATTGTAACTCATCTTTACAGGCTGGATCACAGGGCTGACAACAGAGCCCACTCATAAGGAAAGTGGGCCAGGAGAAGAACTAAAACTTAATCAGGAAATGCAGAATAAAATTGCTTCCTTACGGTAACATTTTTGCTGTTTCCATTCCATCAGAGTTTGCACTTCTCCCTTCCTGTCACCCAAAGGCTCACTTGCTTTCCTTTATTGGTGAGAATGATACATCTCATAGATGTTTATAGGCCTGAGAAAATTAGCAGTAAGTGTTGATTAATATTTTGAGTTTGAAATATACCTTCCCTATGCATTATTCTTTTTGTTTTTGTTTTGTGGAGCAAGGTCTCTCACTGCTGTTTTCTAACTCGGTCTGTAGCTGGAGATGGCCTTGAACTCTGACCTCTGTTTTTGCCTCCACAGTGCTGTCCAGGCGGACTGTACCACACCCATCTGGTGCATTAGTTTCTCTTGACCTTTCTGATCCAGAATTGCATTTTTTTTCATTTGCTTAGCTGTAGGTAGTTAAAATGTTTTGCTTCTGTTTTCCAAAGCATTAAAAATAGATGAACAGAAGTGACTAGATTTTCACTAACTCTGATGTTGACTGTTGCGGTGAACTCTTCTGCTCTGTAAAATTCTCTTGCTGGACCTGAGTAATGCTGACTCCCATCAGTGCTGTCATTGCTTCATGCTTGCTCAATTTGGTATGTCCTGTGGGGAGGTGGCCTCATGCCCACATACAATAAGGAAATGGAAGTTGATAAAACTTTATTGATTGTGCACCCCTTGTAGCCCTTGCGATCTTCTTAGGGACGTGGGAGCTCATCTTTTTTAGGGGTAGTTGAAGACCACAGATGCCACAAGTTCTAGTTGCATGGTCTTGTTTATAAAGAGCACTAGGAAAGCATTATACAAGCTGATATGCCAGGTTTATTCAGGGTGTCCTAGCTTCTGCAATAAGGAAATAGTAAGATGGCTCAGTAGATAAAGCACTTGCCAGCAAACCATGAAGACCAGAGTTCAGATCCCCAGTGCCCATATAAAGAGTTGGGTAGGAGTGGTGGCCTGCATATAATCCCAGCTCTCGGGACAGAGATGCCCTTGGGACTTGCTAGCTAATGAACTACCTATCTAGGTTAACTGCAATTTACAAATCTAGGTTCAGTGAGAAACCCTGCCTCAATAAGTAATATAAAGAGTGACCAAGGAAGCCCCTACATCAACTTCTGGCCTCCATACACATATGCACGCATATGTATATGCACCCATAACCAATGCATCCACATGCATTTGAATATGTGTACACACATGTATACCACACAGATACTTCTTAAAAAAAAATACCAAGTGCTGCCAGGCGGTGGTGGGGCGCACACCTTTAATCCCAGCACTTGGGAGGCAGAGGCAGGCAGATCTCTGTGAGTTTGAGGCCAACCTGATCTACAAGAGCTAGTTCCAGGACAGGCTCCAAAGCTACAGAGAAACCCTGTCTCGGAAAAAAAAAAATTCCAAGAAGAGTTAGTGATTGACTTCTATGTTAGATACTCAGTATAATACCTAGAGGAGAGTGTTAGATTCCTTGGAACTAGAGTTTACAGTTGTGAGCTGCCATTGTGAGTGCTGGGAATTGAACTTGAGTCCACTGAAAGAGCAGCCAGTGATCTGAACTGAACTGAGCCAAATACCTCCAGCCCAAATACCTTTCTTTCCTAACCAAATCTTCAGATATGAAACTGTGTTAAATACTTCTATTCTTTTGTTCATTCAGCATGTGGAACACTGGGGTAAATATGTAATATTGATTAGTAAATATTTGTTGGATAAGTTAATATTTTCCTTGATTTATACATCCCATTAAATCTCCTTCTCAGACCTTTCGCCTCTATTTGGACTAGCTAACCTTCACATTGCCCCAATACTGTTACTTCATCTGCATGTAACTCTTCCCCTTAACCAAAACTACCTCTTGACCACGCTCGCAGAGAATCTGCTCCAACATTTGCTAGCACTCCAGTGGTGTCACTGGTTCATAATCATCCTGTTGCTTCCAAAATGTTACTATTCTGCAACGTCCCCTCTCTTTTGTGTCTACACTACTGACTTACAGAGATGCTTATGCTGACTGGAGCATACGCTAGTCTTCGATGAGGTCTACTGTGTAGTCTACCGTGGTAGCTGCTCTTCTGAGCAGTGCCCTATGCCGTGCCACCGTGTTCATGTGCTGGAGGTGGTAATTCGTAGTTATAATACAGCTACACTAGTAATAACTGCTATTGGACTGAGTAGATGTTTTAGCTTGGGGATCAGTGATAAATGATGTGGAATCCTTTGGTCAGTCATAGAAGCAAACATGATCCTATTGCTGTGAAACGGTTGCTTTAGATGAGCTAAGCATGGCTTCTCAAATGGAAATATCTTACCTGTTTGTGCACACCATAGGGATCTCCGGTGTCTGTGGGTAATAAGAGTGTGTGTGTGTTTTCCTGCAGGAGTGAGTTAGAACACCTGCAGTTTAAGGTACTGCAGGAAAGAGAAAACCACCAACAGTCTTCTCAGTCAAGCAAAGCAAAGTCAACAGTTCCTTCATTTAGTATAAATGACAAGTTTACATTGAATAAAGATGATGCCAGCTACAGCCTTGTCTTAGAGGTGCAGACTGCAATAGATAATGTCCTAATACAGGTAAGCAGAAGGCCTAGCTTCTTAGTTTTAGGCCAAATCTTGGTTTTTGTTTGTTTGTTTTTGCTTTTTTTTTTTTTTGCAAACAAGTCATGTGAAGTTGTTAATAAGCATTTTTAATTCTAGACAGTAATTTTAAATGTTTATAGATTATTGATCTTCTGTTAGGTAGTCGATTTACTTATACATTATTTGAGTTTTATCTTTACCTTTTATTTATTATATACTCAATAACCAAAAGATGTGTGAACTTCAATTTCCAGAAAAAAAAAATAGACAAGACACCAGGATTTCCTTCCTTGGCCTCCCTCTGAGAGAATCTCAACCATAATGTGACTTAGAAAACTCTAGTATGTGTTAGGTGCCAGGATTCGGCCTGCAATTGCAGCACTCTCAAGGCTGAGGCAGGAGGACTGCTACAAGTTATAGGTCAACCTGAGCTGTAGAGTGAGACCTTGCCTCAAAAAAGCAGGGAAGGCTCCAATATTTAATCTTTTGTAAAAAGTGCTTTCTGATTCTCCAGATACTAAGGTGGTGACTTCCTTATTAACTCAGCAGATTCTAGGGAGACCAGAGGCAAAGGAAATAATCTCGAGGGGCGAAATTTAGGAGTAATAATAGGTAACTCACAACTATTTTTTGGTTTATTTATCTAAAATAGAATATAGCCATGAAATAGGAAAGGATAGATGGAAAATTACTGGATGAAAGGCCCATAAAAATGCAATGATATCAAAATGGAAGGAGACAATTTGTTTGTTCAAAAGATACACTGAAGAATCAGATTATTAGTTAAATAGAGGAAGCCTTCTTCCATTGTGTTAGCTCACAGACTGCCGCCCTGAAGCGCTGTAGGAGCGCCAGTCTCAGGCACCACAGGGCGGCAGCAGCTTTCTCTCAGAAACTTCTCTGCTGAGGAGATCATGTGCTTGTGTAACAGGTGAAATTTGGCTTGATAAAAACCGCTGTCAGCTCGGGAGATGGCTCGGTCGCTGAAGCACTGGCTGTGCAGGCATGAGGTTCAGATCCATAGGTGGCTGTGTATGTAATCCCAGCGCTAGGCAGTGACATTATGTGCCTGGAGCTTTCTGCTCAGCTGCTCTAGCTCATTGATTTAGTGGAGGCTCTGTCTCAAAAGCTAAGGTGGAAAATGACCAAGGAAGACACCTGTGTGTGCATCTATATACACATATTCATGTACACACATGTAATTGATATAATCAGAATAACCCCATGATTAAAGCCTGTGATAACCCCTTTTCACTAATAAAAACAAAAACAGGGGGCTGGAGAGATGGCTCAGCAGTTAAGAGCACTGGCTGCTCTTCCAGAGGTCCTGAGTTCAATTCCCAACAACCCACATGGTGGCTCACAATTGTCTTGGTGCCCTCTACTGGCCTGCAGGTATATATGCAGACAGAACACTATATACATAATAAATAAATAAATCTTTAAAAAAACAAAAACAGGAAGATTATTCCTTAAAGAGATAAGAAAGTGTTTGCTGATTTCTGATAACACAAATATTAAAGAATAATTACTTAAAAATTTATTCTCTGTTGAATTTACTTCTAGAAATATAAACCATTAGTTGGGCATGGTGTTGCACACCCATAATCTCCCACTCAGAAGTCTAAGGAGGATCCCAGGTTTTAAGGCCAGACCCCCTGGTGAGACCCTTTTTACAAATGAAGAAGCCAGGAATGAAGCCTGCCTTTAATCCCAGCATCACAGAGGCAGAGGGGGCAGATCTCTGTGAGTTCTAGGCCAGCCTGGTCTACGGGTAGAGTTCTAGGTCAGCGAGGGGTATGTGGTGAAAGCTTGTCTCAAACACCACCAGGGAAGGAGGAGAGTACATTAAAAGCATTTGCACTCTCAAATTTGAAGACTTATGAACTAGAACTAAGGAGAGTCCTTAGTGCAAACATTTTGTGTACACTTTAGGTTTTCCTTCCGAACCTTTTTTGTTTTTATGTATTTGCTCTAGAGTGATGTCCCAATAGATCTGCTGGACGTGGATAAGAACTCTGCGGTGGCGAGCTTCAGCAGCTGTGACACAGAGGTGAGCTAAAACAAAGCGTAAGAACTACTGCTTCCGACATTCCCTTCCTGGCTTTTCTGGTCTAACCTGCTTGTGCCCTTCCCTCTCCTGACCCTGAGGCCCCGCCCTACACTCCTGGGTCCTGTCCTAGGCTCCCCTGGGCTCTTATCTGCTCTCATCTTGCCTTCCCTCTGCTAACTCTCTAGGCCCCATCCTGTCCTCCTACACAACTTATCCCTATAGCTGCCCCCAGAGAGGTCTTTGTAAAGCACAAAGCCACTGAATCATTTCTCACAGCCTTTGAGAGGTTCCCGTTTCCTGCTGGATGTAAGTCTGGATCTTCCTTGTGCATAGAAAGCCTTTCTATGCTTCAGCTCTTAATTATAGCTCCAGCTACCCCTAGTGGGCGCTGCTTCTGTAAATCATTCGGTCATTGATCCTGATTTGTCGCATGCTGTTGTGATAAACATGAAGCCCCTGCTCATATAGAAGCCCATGCAGTCATAGCTCACTGTGCCCACACCTGTAGTCCCAGCACGTGAGGGTGGAAGGAGCTCGAGGTCACCCTTGGTACTAGCAGCTACCTTGTCTCGTCCCCCCCAATGAAACAACGAGAGGTATAAGTTTAAAAATTTTCATTCTGCGTTTGCTCTAATAGAGTAACCTGTGTGGGGCTGGGGATGACGCTCAGTCGGTGGAGTGCTTACCTGGCATGATCAGAGCCCAGGGCTCATACCCTGCACTTCGTAAGCCTGGATGCTGGTTTATACCTGTGATCCCAACACTCTGGAAGACACAGGAGGGCCAGAAGTTCTAGGTCATGCCTGGTCACATAGCTACGCCAATCTAAGATACATGGCACCCTGCCTTAAACAAAAAGCAATTAACCTGCTTTATTACATCACTGTGGAATTCTCTGAAAAGCTTACTTTATGCTAATTTAAAGCATGTTTCCAGCCAGGCGGTGGTGGCACACACCTTTAATCCCAGCATTAGGGAGGCAGAGGCAGACAGATCTCTGTGAGTTCAAGGCCAAACTGCTCTAGCAGAGTGAGTTCCAGGAGAGCCAGCGCTACCTGGAGAAACCCTGTCTCAAAAGAAAAGAAACATGTTTCTAGGACTGTAGCTTCTTAGGAAAGAATACTTACTGTGGAGATTTGAGATATTTAAAAAAGTAGAAAGACATCTCTCACTTTCAGCATATGGCTCCCTCCTCACTGTCTCCTTTGCTTCTCCTAAACCTTTATTTTTTTTTAAATTGTTAGGTATTCAAGTAAATAGCAAACAGTGTTGCTGATGGTATTTGTTGTTTCTCATGGTATTTGTTGTTTCTCATCTTTAAATTCCTCCAGTCAAGCGACAATTTTCTTCTCGCCACTTACCGGTGCCAGGCAAATACCACCAGGCTGGAGCTCAAGGTAAGATGGTTGGAGTTGATTTATTTCCATCTTATTCTTAGTTTTTGATGCTCAAGAACAATTTTTGACAAGTTTTGGGTTTTAGCTATGCGTGTACTTGCATGTGTGTGTGTGCGTGCGTGCGTGTGTGTACATGTGAGTTCAGTGCTTACAAAGGCAAGAAAACATTAGCTACCCTGGAGCAGAGTTGGAGGCAGTTGTGAACCACCTAATGTGGGTAGCTGGGAATTGAACTCGGGACCTTTGGAAGAGCAATACACGCTCTTAAGCCATCTCTCCGGCCTTATTACCTTTCTAAATGTTGAACTTTTTTTTCCCTTTGGTGTGTCTTATATGTGATGCCATTTCTCTGCATTGAAATTCTCTGTGAAATGAATCATTTTGAAGTAACACCTTCAAAATGACAAGTTGGGTTTTAATTTGTCCTGGCCACTGTTTCCGTTGTTAGGACTCAGTCTGTAGCTGTCTTTAAAATTACTGCTCTTGAAGTTTCCTCCAATAGGAAATTTTTTCTAGCTTTCTTTCAGTTTGTCAGAAAGAAGGGTGGTGGGGATGAGATCTGGTCTCACTTTGTAACCTGGGCTGAACTTGAAATTTGTCAATTAACTGGGATACAAATATGTGCCACCATGCCCGGCTTTGACAATTTTTCTGTTATGGAAATTCCAAGCAAGAAAATCAATGCGTGGCATGCTTGTCTTATGTCACTTGCCACCTAAAATCACTTTGAAGCAAACATAGTATATTTATATTTTATTTGTAAATATTTCAGCATACTTAAAAGAAGAGTACTAAACCAGGATTTGGTGACTCACGCCTTTAATCCCAGCACTTGGGAGGCAGAGGCAGGCAGCTGTCTGAGTTCTGGTCTACAGAGCGAATTCAAGTACAGCCAGGGCTACACAGAGAAATCCTGTCTCAAAAAACTAAAACAAGGGCTGAAGAGATGGCTCAGTGGTTAAGAGCACTCTGACTGCTCTTGCAGAGGACCCAGGTTCAATTCCCAGCACCCACATGGCAGCTCACAACTGTCTGAAGATCCAGTTGCAGGGGATCTGACACCTTCACACCAATGCACATAAAATAAAGTTAAATAAACCATAAAAAAGTATTAAAAAAAACTAAAACAAACAAACAAAAATATGAGTGCTCTTTTTTTACAAAAAAATGTAACTATAATACTATTTTCAAACAAAATTTGACAATAATTATTACCAAGTATGTATAAATTCTACTGATTCATTTTTACATATTTATCCATTTATGGTCTACACAAAGCAGAATTATTGAGAGTGTGGCAGAGTCGACAGAAGAGGCTGTGCCCCTTGAGCATTGCTCTGCAGTTTAGTACGCCATTCTTGGTGTCTGAACTCTCACCAGCTCCAACCAGCCACATTCAAAATATCCTGGAAGAGTGTCCCCGTCTGGGTGCAATCGGTTTATAATGTGCTTCTCTACGTACTCCTAGAACAGATTTGCAACAGTGCCTCTGTATAATCCCAAATTCTGAGAAAATGAAGTATTCTAAGTTAGTTTTAATTATTTCAAAAAACGATTTTTTCTCTTTGATGAAAATGCCCAATTTTTAGCCATTTTTCTTGTGACTCTTTAAGAATATTATGCACTCACTGGGCGATGGTGGCACACATCTTTAATCCCAGCACTCAGGAGGCAGAGGCAGGCAGATCTCTGTGAGTTCGAGGCTAGTTCCAGGACAGGCTACAAAGCTACAGAAAAACTTTGTCTCAAAAAACCAAAAAAAATAAAAAAAGGAATATTATGCAATATTATGCACTCATTTTTTATATGTGTAGGGTATTATTTGAGAATGATCCCTTATCTTGGATGGCGTGGGGACAGATGAACTGAACATACATGATGGTGATTCATTTAGCTAGACTGCCAGAGTCACTGAAAGTTTTCCTCTACGCTTGTGATAGAAGTGTTGGATAGATGTTCTGTATCCCGCAGATAGTCCAGGAGACTGGACTAGGCATACTAAGTGAGCATCTGAGAATGTGTTTATGCTGCTGACATCTGGTTTTCCTCGTACCAGATTCGCTCAATTGAAGGCCAGTATGGCACACTGCAGGCGTATGTGACTCCAAGAATTCAACCAAAAACCTGTCAGGTTCGCCAGTACCACATCAAACCGCTATCACTGCATCAAAGAACTCACTTTATTGACCCCGACAGGTAGGCTGGGAGAGAGTGCTGTTTCTTTAAGTTATTCCATTATTCAGGCAAGCCTGCTTTTATTTATATTGCATCTTATTTACTCTGTGTGTGCATGTGCGTTTGCGTATGTTGTATGTGGGAACGCAGGTGCCATGCTGGAGCGTGGAGGTCTGGTACCAGCTTTAGGTGGGTACCCTTTCCTCTCTCCACCGGCTGAGTCTTAGGAATTGAACTCAGGCTGTCCAGTCTGACAGGAAGTGTTTCCACCTGCAGAGCCAGCTCCCCAGCTGGTGCCTCCTTTTGTTTGTTTGTTCGTTTGTTCATTTATCTATTATTTTTATTTTTAAGACTTTTTACATCTGGGTGGTAGTAGCACACACCTCAGCACTCGGGATCTCTGTGAGTTTGAGGTCAGCCTGGTCCACAGAGTGAGTTCTAGGAGAGCCAGGGATGCATAGAGAGACCCTGTCTGGAAAACAAACAAACAGACAAAGAGCAGAAAAGCAAACAAAAGCTTTTTACAAAATTTAATATTTTCATTTTTTCTATTGAGATGTTTTATTTATTCTTTGAGAATTTCATACAATATATTTTGGCCATATTTTTCCTCTCTCCCAACACCCCTCAAATCTTCCTCCACCCCCTGTTCACCCAATTTCACATACTCTCTCCCTCTCAAACAACAACAAAAAGCCAAATGAGCGTGGAATCTAGTTTGTCTTGACAGGTTAAGACATGGCGCCTACCCTGATGTGTGGTTGATATACCCAGTGTTCAGGGTTCTACTGTTGTGAAGAGACACCCTGACCATGGCGTCTCTTATAAAGGAAAAACATTTAATTGAGGTGGTGACTTACACTTTTGAGGTTTAGTCAGTTTTTCATCATTGTGGAGAACATGGTGGTATACAGCAGACATGGTGCTGGAGAACTCTACATCTTGATCCAAAGGCAACAGGAAGTGGTCTATCTCACTGGGTATAATTTGAGCATATATGAGACCATAAAGCCTGCTTTCATAGTGACACACTTCCTTTAACAAGGCCACACCTACTCCAACAAAGCCACACCTCCTAATAGTACCACTCCCTTTTGAACCATCATATTCCTCTCCCTGGTCCCCCAAAGGCTTGTAATCATATCATAATGCAAAAATGCATTCAGTCCAACTTCAAAAGTCCCCATAGTCTATCACAGTCTCAACAATGTTTAGAAGTTCAAAGTCTCTTCTGAGATTCATGCAGTCTCCTAACTGTAATACCCTATAAAAATCAAAATAAAAAACAGTTTTTCTAACATATAATGTCCCAGGATATACATTACCATTCTAAGATGCAGGGACAAGAGCATAGTGAGGAAATACTGGATCAAAACAAGACCAAAAACCAGCTGGACAAACTCTAGACTCTGTATCTCCATGTCTGATGTCAAAACGCTCTTCAGATCTCCAACCCCTTTCAGCTTTGTTGACTGCAACACACTTCTTGTTAGCAGCTTTCCTCTGCAGGTATCCTGAAGCACAATTAATAAAAACTCAGAGAGAGAAATTGGGGTTCAACGTGAAGATCTGAAAAGCAAAACAGCCAGCCACTGGTTCTTACCTCGACCTCAGTCTGAAATGGTAACCCTCATCTGAGAAGGAGATTGTGTCTGAGATCTGTCCCCGTCTTCCCATCTTATAATCTTATATTCCTCTCTAGGGCTGAGATTAAAGATGTGCACTACTGGGATTAAAGGCATGCACCACCCGATTTCTATGGCTACTAGGGTGGCTAATGAGATTAAGGGTGCGTGTCATTGTGGTTACTGGGATTGAAGGTGTGTATTACCATAACCTGGTCTGTAAGACTGACCAGTGGGACTGTTTTACTCTCAGATCTTCAGGTAGTCTTTATTTATTAAAGTACAATTGAAATGCCACTACAGTATCCCATGCCTCTGGCATCTCTAACTTATTGAGGTCTCCAAAACAATACTGGCCTTCTCCTTCACATCTTCATACAGTGTCTTCTCTGGGCTCCATTCAGTGACACCTCTGACATATGCCTGGCCTCAGTGGCTTTCCTTAGTCACAGAGAAAGGTTCCATAATGCCTTTCTTCTGTCCTTGACTGGAAAGTCAGAACCATATGACTGAAGCTGCCAAGTTCTGCTGCTTGCTGTGGCTGGAACATGGCTCCCTTGTTCGATTACATCTTCACCAGCTTTATTTTCCATGGTTACCTTCACTGCCTAGACTTGGATGTCCTTGAACTTGTTCTGTTAACCAGGCTAGACCTCAAACTCAGAGATTTGCCAAGCTGTGCTTCAATAGTGCAGGGATTAAAGGCATGCACCACTACACCCAGCTCTAAGCTTTTCTTTAATTCTGTTTTGCAAGTTAGAAACTTAGCTGGGTGGGATTGCTCTGATGTCACCACTCCCTTTATTCCATATCTTAATCTGTTTATTTTCTTGAACACAGGGTTTAGCTCTGTTCCACTTCCTGGTGTCCCTTTTTCCACTCTGTACATGTTGTATCTTTATTTGCTCAGCTTGTTCCTTTTCATTATAAATCTTCAGTAGAGTTAACACTAATGTCCACATGATGAGTCTATACTAGACTGTTTTGAGATTTCTTCTGCCAATGGAACTAATATAAAACTCTTCAGTTTAGCCTCAAGCAGACTTTCAGGATAAGAGCAAAAAGCAGCCACATTCTTTACCAAAATATCACAAGAATGATCTCTGGGAAACATACTGAAATTCTTCTCCTCTGAAACTTCGTGGGTCAACCCCCCACAAATCAAATCACCTCAGCCCCACTGTCTTCCATGCTCCTACTAATGAAAGACCCCCCCAGTGTGGGGAGACTCGCTCAAGTCTCAGGATAACACAACCCCAACAGGAACTCACAAGAGACCGTCCTTGCTGCAATCACACGAGATTTATTGACAGGGACCAGCACTGGGGCCGAGACTCATATCCCACTGGGAAGAGTTCGACCTCAAGTAGCTGGGAGAAGGGGTATTTAAGGGAAGAAACCCCAACCCAGTAATTCAAAGGGGGTAAGGAATGTGTCATTGGAAGATTCTGAAAATACCAGTGATCATTGAAAATTCTGAAAATACCAGTGATAATCACAAGGGGATAACTCCCTGTTTCTCAAGATTATAATCTAACTTTATATTCAGCTAGTTTCCGAAACAGAGTCACTGACCCGGCTAATCTAGATTTTTGGCTCTTCTCTTCCTGCTAGATTTTTGGCTCTATTTTTTTTCCTGCTAGAGGGGTCTAAATTTATCCGGTCTTTCACTACCATTAAGTAGCACTTAAAGCAATCCACTGCTTTCCTAACCCAAAGTACCAAAGTCCAAATCCTTCCCAACAAAAGCATTGGTCAGGTCTATCATAGCAATACCTAGTCCCTGGTACCAATTTCTGTCTTAGTTAGGGTTTCTGTTGCTATGAAGAGACACCACAACCATAGCAACTCTTAAAAAGGAAAAATTTAATTGAGGTGGCAGCTTGCAGTCTCAGAGATTTAGTCCATTATCATCATGGCAGGGGGCATGGCAGCTGGGAATATGGCCTTGTGCAGGCAGACATGGTGCTAGAGAATTCTAAATCTTGATCCAAAAACAACTGGAACTGAACTGCCTCACTGGGCATGATTTGATCATATATATGAGACCCCAAAGCCCACCTCCACAGTGACACACTTCCCCCCAACAAAGTCACACCTCCTCCTAGTGCCACTCCTTCGGGACCATTGTCTTTCAAACCACCACTCCCAGTGTCTCTCAACTGAAGATGACCGAGTTTTCTCTGTCTCAGCAGCTATCAGTTTCAGATAGTTTCTTGGCTAGGGATGGGACTTGGTGCCCTCTTCTCTACGCTAGGGTTTCTTCTGGCTTGAGTTCGTGCAGGTCTTATGCATGCCGACACAAGTTCTGTGCGTTCATATGTGTATCCATCCTGTCGTGTCTAGAAAAGCTGTTTCCTTGGAGTTATCCATGACCACGTTTGGCTCTTACTGTCTTTCTGCTCCTTCTTCTGCAAAGATCCCTGAGCCTTAAGGAAATGGCTGTGACATAGACATTCCAAGTCTCTTACTCTCTTCACATTGACAAGTTATGGGTTTCTGTGTTAATCACCATCTACTGCAAAAAGAAGCTTTTCAGATGAGGGACGAGCACTCCATCAATCTATGGGAATAAATATGTCATTGGGTGTTGTTTTATTGCTGTGTTTCTTTAGCAGAATAATGATAGTTGGTTCCTTTAGAACCATTCTAACCAAGGTTCTTAGCCTCATTGATAGATCAGGTATGGGTTTCATCGCAAGGAGTGGGCCATAAATCTAAATTTTTAAGGGTGGTTGGCTACTCCCATAATGTTTGTACCACTGTTGCACCAGTGGGCATACCATGCAGGCAATTCATTATTGTAGCTCACATGGTTTGTGGCTGGATGAGACTGATGATTTCTTTTCTCTACCAGGAGCATGTGTAACACCTTCCAGCACTACAAATGCTCCCCAGTAGGGACCAAGCTACCAGTTGAGTGCCAGTCAGATTTCTCCTTGTTTTATGACATAAATATATATTAACATATATTTATAGGGTAACTATAGGGTAATAGGGTCTAACTGTCAAGTTGTGAAAGATATGATTAGCATTGGCAATACCCTGTTGTGTTTGGGGGTGGGGTGCAATCTATAGGATCCCATTAAGTCAACAACTCAAAAAGATGAAATCCACTCCTGATACTTGGGATTTTATTTGATAGGATATTATGTCTAATTGCGGTATTGCATCCCCTATTTTAAACGTGTGTGTGTGTGTGTGTGTGTGTGTGTGTGTGTGTGTGTGTGTGTGTTAGGAAGTTTCTACGGTAGTAGGTCCCATATGTCTTTTTCAAAAGGCATATATTAGTTATCCCTCTCCATATTCCCCCTGTACTCTGTCCTCCCATCCTCCCCCACCCCATTTAGTTCTCCTGTTCTAATCCCGCTTTATCCCTATATAACACTGTATTTTATTTCCACTTCCTTTGAAGATCCTATCCTCCTTCCTGGTCCCTTACTAGCCACCTAACCTGTGTGGATATTCTAAAGGAAGCACACATATCTAAAGCATAAAAGTCAATGCACACATATGAGAAAATATGCAGTGAGTGTCTTTCTGGGTCTGGGTACCTCATGCAGGATGATCGTTTCTGGCCCCACCCATTTACCTGCAAATTTCATAATTCCATTTTTCTTAACAGCTGAATAATATTACATTGTATGTCTGATAGTTGTGTCAACATTTAAAAATTAAAAATTATTTTAACTTAAATATTTAATAATTAGCTATGACTTTAATATTTCTAATAAACACAAGACACTTTGCTGTATTTTAGAAGCTGTGTTGAGTTAGACTTCCCTGTCACCTCTTGCCATTCTGAGATCACTGAAGTAGCAGAGTCCGTGAGCACCCACCTACCGTGAGACGGAACCCTGGTTCCCTGTGAGCAGCCTGCACTGTGCTAGCCTTGGCACTGCAGTCCCTCTGTTACTTCTCAAGTAGTAGTGGTAGAGCGGTCAACTGTGATAGCTCCTCATATTTTTCATATAAGCATCTTAATGCTGATAGCTTTTTTGGGACAAGATAACATGGGATTAAGCAAAAGAAAAAGGAAAGAGATAAACAGTAATTTAATATTTTGTGACATGTATTTTGCCAGGTGCTTATATATTTTCTATTTTTTTTAAAAAAAATAATTTATTAGCATATATTACTTTTACGTAATGCATTTATTTTTATTATTATTCAGATCTGTGTCTGCCCTACCTCAAGCCCAGATGTTAAAGTTTACAATATGTTGATTATTTCCTTGAGTTGATTCATATGTGTTTTGTAGTCTATGTAATACAAATACTACATAAATTTCCAAACAAGCAAATCTACCTGAATAGTCTCAATTAGCTTTTAAAGCCTGTTATGATGAGAAAGAAGCTACTCACTATAAGGCACCTAGCAAAAACAAGTATGGTTATAGACAATCATTCAGACATTTGTTTGATATGTAAGATTAATTTCATAAAACTTATTTTTAAGGGAGCTGGAGAGATGGCTCAGGGGTTAAGAGCACTGCCTACTCTCCCATAGGACCCGGGTTCAGTTCTCAACACCCACATGGCAGTTCACAACTGTCTATAACTCCAGTTCAGGGGATATGACACCGTCATACAGACATACATGCAGGCAAAGCCCAGCATACATTAAATAAAGAAATATTTTTTAAACAGACTTCTCTTAGAAGTATTTACTTAAAGCTGACGGTGGTAGTGCACACCTGTAATTCTAGCACTTGGAGACTCAGGCAAGACCGACGTGCATTTGAGGTTAGCCTGGTGGGTGTAGTAAGATTCTGGGCTACATAGCCCCTGTACACAAATTTAAAAATTAGGAGAATAAAGTGTTTAGCCGTATTTGAAATTCTGCTTATAAATGTATATGTATAGTGTTTTCACGGCTCCACACACAAATACACGCCTCTGCTGCTCACTTGCAGGCCCATGAACACACTGACTCTAATAGGCCAGTTCAGCTTTGCTGAAATTCACTCCTGGATGGTGTTCTGCCTGCCTGAAGTTCCTGAAAAGCCTCCAGCAGGAGAGGGTGCGACATTTTACTTCCAGAATACCTTTCTGGATACACAACTCGAATGCGTATACAGGTAAATCAGATTTATTCCTTGCTAATAAATGGTAATATAAAACACCAATGTTTTCATTTGTTTTAAAACAGGAATCATTTCAAAATAATGTAATTAAAAATTGGTAATGTCCAACAGAAGCTAGTAAATAAATAGGATTAAGTGTAAAAATGTCATTAGTATAGATAAGTATGTAAAAATTAATGTTTCCCATTAATATGTCTATAAAATCTGTAGTAATTATATAAATATAATTTTCTACAGTTTTTAGATGATTGTTAAACCCATTAAATCTATGATATCATTTAAGATGTCTTTATTTTTTTGCAATCAATGAGAATGGGGTATTGGAGTCTCCTGTGTTATTATGCTGGGCTAACCTGGTATTTGTTTTAGAGATAGAATGGACCCATGTTCAGTTTGTGTATGTTTAGAATTGTAATGTCCTCTTGACAGATTGTTCCTTTAATCAATATGAAGTTAATTTTTGTCTTTTCTGACTAGTTTTGCTTTAAAGTCTGTTTTGTTAGATTTCAGAACAGTGGCACTGCTTGCTGGCCACCTCGTTTGCTGGGATCAGGTTTCTTCCTTTTAATGTCTAGCAGCCTCTGTCCTTGAAGGCAGGGTGTGGGCTTCAGAGGCTACAGCAGAGAGGTCCTGCCCTTAAATCCCTTCTGCTAATCAGTGACCGATGAAAGGGAAATTGAGAACACTATTATTTAGATTTTTAACTAAAAAGTTTGTATCACTGCCTGTCCTTTTGTTGATTTTGAAGTATTTTGGTGTTCTCCTGTTCTCTCCTACTTAATCATTATCACTCAAGAGTGGTTTATTCTTCCCTTGCGGCCCCATGGATGTGTTTGTAATTCTCTTCAGTCAGAGAATTCTTTTAGTATCTTCTATGAGTTGGCTTAATGGTCATGAATTGTTTTTGTTATGGGAAACTTTTTCTTGCCCCTTCAGTTATGACTGATAGCTTTGCTGGAGGTGGTGGTCTGGGCTAACAGTTATTCTTTTTCGAAATTTGAAAGTTGTAACTTTGTAGCTTTTTAGAGCATCTCTTGGAAACCCTGCTGTATTGCTCAGCCTGCTTAGTGTGTGATTTGATGATGCTCTCTCGCTATTTTCAGTGTGTTTTCTTGGTTCTGAATATCTAGTCGTTTAACTATAATGACAAGGGGAAGTTCTTAGCATCCTATCTGCCTCTATCTGCATAGCCATTTCTTTGTCTAACTCGGGGAATTTTCTGCTGTGATGTTGTGGAAACTGTTTCTATGTCTTTGAATTCAATTTCCATGATGCTTAGGTTTGAAATTTTCGTTGTGTCCCAAATATCTAAAAGTGCAGTGTGGACCATTTTAATTTATCCTTGTTCTTGGGGGGATGTGCTGATTCCTGGAATTACAAGTGTTCTCCATTTTTCCTGGCATGGGAAGTAGAGTTTCCTAAAGAAAACTATGGGTCCTGGGGTCATAAGTCGTGGCAGTGGATGCTAGACCTTAAAAACAACAGGTGTCTATTGTCCAGGCTGGATACCAGATTTATTTTAAGGATAAAGCATATAGTAATTCTGTAGTTTATTTGTGTGAATACATTAAATAAAAATGTATTTATGTATGTGTATAAATAAGCAATTCTAAATACATTTTATATATGAGGTTAGTTGGCAATATTAACGTCCACAAAGAAACCAGTTTTAAATGGGTTATTCAAATATTCTCATCCAAAGAGGATTGTGTGTAACAGGATCTTTAGTTTTGAGTTCAGAAGCCGCCTTGGTATGGTAAAGGATAGAACACATGTTTAAGTATGCTTTATGTTAATGTTATACACAGCTCATCTTAAGTCAAGTGAAATTTAAACTAAACTCTAGGTAAAAATATGTGTCTATAAGACCACTTGCTCCTATAACTTTTCTTTGTAAAAATACATTGATTTTGTAGGAAAGGAGAAGGAGTTTTTAAATCTGACAACATTTCTACAATATCCATCCTAAAAGATGTACTTTCTAAAGAAGCCACAAAAAGGAAAATTAACCTCAACATATCATATGGTAAAAAAGGAAAATCCTTCATTCATCCAGTTTTTACAGTTGTTATAATACTGATGTTTTTCATGAAAGTGACTTCCCTGCCTGGCCCATTTCTTGTAGAGATAAACGAAGTATCAGTCAAGCATACTCTGAAGCTCATCCACCCAAAGCTGGAGTACCAGTTGCTTCTGGCTAAGAAAGTGCAGTTAATTGATGCCTTAAAGGTAAGGATGTGCATGCATCAGTGGGATCGTGAGCGTGACTGTTAGCACTGGGTTTTCTAGTGATAATACTTTATATACAATTTGACCATTAAGGTGCTTCTCTCTTTTTTTTTTTTTTAAACAAGGAATTGCAGGTTCATGAAGGAAATAGGAACTTCCTGATTCCAGAATATCGCTGTATTCTAGAAGAGGCAGATCACCTACAAGAAGAATACAAAAAGCAGCCTGCACACCTTGAAAGGCTCTATGGTGAGTGGACCTTTCTAGCGCACGCTGCTGTACTTCTTTCTCCTTAGCAGTTTATTAGCTCAAGAGTTGTGAAAGGAGCTAGCAGAGATCACAGCTGTCCTGAACCTGTGTCAGCCAGGTTATTGTACAAAGTATTTCTGTATTTTGCCAAGGTAGCCTTACATTTTAACCTTTTTTTCTTTGCAAGTAATCCGGGTGATGTGGTGGTGATGGCAGATGCCTTTAATCCCAGCACTCGGGAGGCAGAGACAGGGGGATCTCTGTGAGTTCGAGGCCAGCCAGGTCTACAAGAGCTAGTTCTAGGACAGGCCCTAATGCCACAGAGAAACCCTGTCTCGAAAAACTAAAAAAAAAAACAAAAAAAAAACAACAAAAAAAAAACACAAATAAGCAAACAAACAAAAAAAGAAATGCAAGTAAATGAGAAAATGGAATTATTACGTGCACAGTGAAGAAGCCTTTCGACCCCACAAGACCTCACCATCCACACTTTATCTCTCACAGATGAGTTTCTCAGGTTCTGTCGCTGCTGTAAAAATGCAGTCATTTAATCTATTCATGCAAAACTTCCACAGGGATATTTGTGTGATGCTTCAATTCACAATTTAAAACTTGTTTTGCTTTGGTGAGGAGCTGGGTATGTTACAGATTATATTGACAGCAAGAGAAAAGATGGAAGGAAGTGGAGGCAGAGATGGAGGGAGGGAGGAGCGGCCTCAGCAAAGGGCTTGTCTGCAGTCCTCCTGGGAGACCCACTGTATGCAGCACACCACACTGTCTTCCAGGAGGTTTTTAACTGTTGCAACAGCTCTACAAGGTGGATGGTTTTATCTTCATTTTCAGCATTCTTTAGCCAGACGTGAGAGGAAAGTTTGCCATCACATAGCTAGCGAGTGGCTAAGCCTTCAGGACCATCCCTCCCTGGGCCACTGGCATTGTCTTCCTCAGCCCACACTGGCCCGCTGGCTGCAGACTTCCTCCCGCAGGAACAGCAGGAGTATTCTAATGCTCACGGTATGACGTGCACAGGATCTCTTTTACAGTGTCCTGAAGTGAAGGTGTTGTAGATCTACCAGCTCTTCCCTGTGCTTCCAAAATCCAGAAAGCAGCTTTGGAAATCAAGAGTTTTGCTTTTGTAAATCATTTACCAGCAAAATGTGCCTTACTGTGATTGACTATGACATGAAGTCAGTTTCTAATCTTTTTTATTCCATTTAGTGCAAAATGCATAATCACCTATAAATTTTTTTGCCAAAGTATTGCCATGTTGCTATCAGATGCTGTTGCCGCTCAGTCCCATTACCAATACCACCCATGTTGTATTCTTTTTCTCCTGTCTCTGTTCCTAAAATCTACTTGTCTCCGGGGTCTTGTATAAATGACTGACAACGTGAACTATCTCTGTTTTGTTTTATTTTATTTTATTTATTTATTGGTTTTTTTGAGACAAGTTTTCTCTGTAGCTTTGGAGTCTATCCTGGAAATAGTTCTGTAGACCAGGCTGGCCTTGAACTCCCAGAGAGCCACCTGTCTCAGCCTCTCCGAGTGCTAGAATTAAAGGTGTGCACTACCACTACCTGGATTGTCCCTGCTTTACATCTGGGAAACTCAGAGCTGAAATAATTTGTCCCTGACCTATGAATCCAGTAAGCCCAGAGGCAGAGTGTTTTAGTCCAGTTGATGCTTCCTGGTGGGACAGACGTCACGGTTGTCTGCGCCAGCAGTTAGAACCAGTTGTTAGAAAGGTTATTAAATATTTATGTCTTGAATGTTGCTTAAAACCCTCCCCATATACACACTTATTTTTATAAAGACCAACGTTTTCAAGGTTTATATATGCTGAATAATGACATGTCGGTGATTATAAAGCACTAACTGCGTTGTTAAATAACTCATCATTGACAGGAAGTAATGTTTTTCTCTCTAGGTATGATTACTGATCTTTTCATAGATAAATTTAAGTTCAAAGGCACGAATGTAAAAACTAAAGTACCTGTTCTACTGGAGATTCTTGACAGCTACGACCAGAATGCTCTGATTTCTTTCTTTGATGCCGCATGAAGGATGAACAAGGTAGGGCCTACAGCACAGTCTGCTTAACAAAAAGTGGTGAGGAGGAACCACTCTTGATACACGGAATATCTGTGATATTATAATTAAGTGATGCGCCTACTTATTGAAATTGTTTAACAATGGAGAGAATTTTATTTCTAAAACATAAGTGGAACTGGGTGTGGTGGCTACTGCCTGAATTCTTGGCACTCAGAAGGCTGAGGAGAGAGGGTTAACTGTGAAGTCAAGGACGGCCCAAGTCAACCTGGGATAGAGCAGAAGACCCTGTCTCAAAAATCTAAACAAGCTGGGTAGGGGCTGGCGAACACCTTTAATCCGAGCAGAGGTAGGCAGAGCCAGGGGAATCTCTGTAAGTTCGAGGTCTACAAAGTGAGATCTAGGACTGTCAGAGCTATGCAGAGAAACCTTGTCTTGGGGAAAAAACAAACATAAGTAAAATGATTATAAGAGCTATTAACGACTTTTTGACAAATGATATTTTAATTTCTAAATTGAGAATTGGAAAATAAAATGTTATTTTTATAAAATACACATAAGTGTACAAACTTCATGTTTTATAATGTATTTTCCCTTTATATATCACATTACTTGTTTGATCTTCCTGACCATTCTGTAAACTCATCAACCACTTAAGTGAAGCTGATGTAAGGGGCCATGCTAGAATTTTATAAGGCTGGGCAAGTTTATAACGGTACCCCATTTCTCTGTCATGAGGTGGAAATAGGATTTGGAATGAATTCACACCCCATTTCTTTCTTTCTTGGTGACATGATCCTCCTGCAGGTTGTGAAATACTTGACTTAGTGCTGTAGACTGGCCAGCGAAGTAAGCAGAGCTCGCTCAGACTGGAGGGATCCCGGGTGGGCGTCCTGGATGTAACCAGATGAGCTGTAAAGTGTTCAAGTGAAGAGTGATGGCGGCTAAGATTTTCCCGCACTGGTATCCACGAAACTACTTTTTGATTATATGTCCGGGGGAGGGAGAGACTTTCAAGCAATAGACGTTTTATACATTTATAGGAGAATATTGTATTAAAGTTTAAATATATTATAAAGATAATGGAAAACAGCTATCTTTTGCTTTCAAAGGATAGTTATGCCTTTTTCAGAAAATGATAATTACATTGTTATCTTTTGTGTACAATTCTTAAATAGTAAATGTAAACATTTAAGGCATATATGTTGGGTCTTAATAAGCTCACATTTTTTCTTATATTTTCTGAAGGCTTTCTTGGTACACCCAGGTCCCTGTTTTTCATATGATCACTTTTTGAGACCACGTCTTACTATATAGATGGTTTGGAACTAGTTATGTAGGCCTAGCCGGCCTTGAAGTCAGAGATCCAGAGCTCTGGAATTAAAGGTACACACCACCGTGTACATTATTTCTACATGTAGTATCTATTTGGGTCCACAGGACTTTGTAGTGTGCTTTGTTGGATATCATAATCAAGGGTAAACAAAATTAACGAACGTTTGAATTTCTTCACATACACCAATTTGTTTCATGGTTATCAACAAGAGCTCAAGTTGGCATTTTAAATTGATCACATCTTTATTAGAGGGGAGGGGAAAAGCTTACTGGAATAATGCCGGGTGTAGAACTTCTGAGACAGTGGCAGGCGGATGTCTATGAATTGCAGGACAATCCGGGCTGCAGTATTAAACCCTGTCTCAAAATTAAACAACAAACAAACAAAAAAATATACTGGAGAGGTGATGCAAAGAGAGAGAGAGAGAGAAAGGAAGAGAGAGAGAGTTTGTATGTGTGTGTTCTGTTAGGTGAGAGAGAGAGTCTGTATGTGTGTGTTCTGTTGAGAGAGAGAGAGAGTTTGTATGTGTGTGTTCTGTTAGGTGAGAAAGAGAGAGAGAGAGAGAGAGAGAGAGAGAGAGAGAGAGTTTGTATGTGTGTGTTCTGTTAGATGAGAGAGAGAGAGAGAGAGAGAGAGAGAGAGAGAGAGAGAGAGAGAGAGAGAGAGAGAGAGAGAGAGATTGTATGTGTTCTGCTAGGGGAGAGAGAGAGAGTTTGTATGTGTGTGTTCTGTTAGGTGAAAGAGAGAGAGAGAGAGAGAGAAATTGAGAGAGTTTGTATGTGTGTGTTCTGTTAGGAGAGAGAGAGAGAGAGAGAGAGAGAGAGAGAGAGAGAGAGAGAGAGAGAGAGAGAGAGAGATTGCATTGTGTGTTCTGTTAGGTGAGACAGTTTGTATGTGTGTGTTGTGTTAGGTGAAAGAGAGAGACAGAGAGTTTGTGTGAGTGTTCTGGTAGGTGCCTTGTGAGTGAGAGCGACACGCTGTCACTTGGAGGCCCGAGGGCTCGTCTGGCCCGCCCGGCGTCCTGTGAGCCGCGGGGTTACAGACGCCAGGAGCTGCTGGAACCCGCCCGAGGCTGGCGCCCACCCCGCCCTTCCTCCCTCGCGCAGGCGCGTCCTCGGGCGCCCGCCCAGCTAGCTTCCCGTCGGGCCTTCGCTCCCGGCTCCCGGCGCTCTTGGTGATGTCACGGGCCCCGGGCGCCCTCATTGGTCCATTTCAATAGTCGCGCGCTGCTTGAACTGCACGAACAGCCGGCGGCCGGCGCGCTGCTCGCTCGCGGCCACTGGGCTCCGCGCTCCTCCCGCCCGCAGCGCCTGCTCCGCGCGTCGGCCGCCAAGGTCCCGCGCAGAGCCTGGGAGCGGCGGGCGCAGTGCACGCTCTGCGGCCGACCGATCCCCACCGGAGCCGCGATGCCAGGCAGCTCGAGACCGTCGGCTCGCGAGGCGGGCTCGGCCCTGCTCTCGCTGCAGCAGGAAGACCAGGAGAATGTCAACCCCGAGAAGGTGGCGCCAGCCCAGCAGCCGCGGGCGCAGATAGCGCTGAAGGCCGGGAACGCGCGGGGAAACGCGCCGCAGCAGAGATTCAAGACTCGGCGGGTAAAGGGGCGTGAGGGTCGGGGAGGGCCGGACGGGAGCGGGCCTCGGTTTAGCAGCCGACAGCGGCTGAAAGCACGCTGCGCCTTCTAGGGGGAGTCGGGCTGCAGTCTGCACGGCCCCGGGGTTTCCAGTGCCAATAGCCTCGCCAGCCTTGTCCACCCGTGTACGCTGCCCTTCAGCACTAGTGGCGGCGTCTTTTGTAAAAATGCCCGGGGTCATACCGAGCGATGCCCCCGCGTGTCGACTTGGCCCAGCTGTGTGCCTTTCCCTCCACTTTGAAAGACAGACATTGCCATAGGGTCCAGATCCCTTCCCCCTCACCATCTGCTTCACAGATTACCTCTACTTCGGGGAAGGATAGCAAGCAATATTTTGCTTGGTAAATTCCGCCATTTTAGCCAGACTTGCATTTTCGCTCCACCCTGGGGCTAAAGTTGTGAATCAGTACTTTCCCCTAAACTTAGGGCCTTGATTAGTTTGTAATTCAATCAGCCTTTGTAGGAACGATTGACATTTATCCACCCTTTATCTTGGCTTTACTCAAACTGTTATTTATCTGGGCTTTGCCTCAAGAAGTTTATTTTTCCTAATGGAGTATTTGGGAATAAAAGCCGAGAGCCCCAGGGCAAGAAGGCAAAATTCTATTCAAAAATTCCTTTTTAGGTTGCACCTCTTAAGGACCTTTCCATAAACGATGAACACGTCGCTGTTGGTCCTTCATGGAAAACAAACAGCAAACAGCCTGCCTTTACTATTCATGTGGATGAACCAGAAGAGACCCAGAAGAGGCCAGCTGAGCAGAAAGAAACACAGTGTGAAGATGCCCTGGCTTTTAATGCAGCTGTCTCTTTACCTGGAGCCAGAAAACCACTGGTACCTCTTGATTATCCAATGGATGGTAGTTTTGGTAAGGTTTTGCCCTTTATTTTTGAGACAGAATCTCAATCTGTAGCTCTGGTAAGTCTTGAATTCACACCAGCCTGCCTTAGTCTCCCAAATTTCTAAATTACAGGCCTGTGACACCATACGGTACTTCTTAAAGTTCTTTATCAAACTAAGAAATTCGTTGCTTGGTTGGGTTAGTGATACTTTCAGTGTTAAGGCTATGTCGTTTTGTTTTGTTTTTCTAGATGGGGTTTCTCTGTATAACAGCCCTAGCCGTTCTGGAACTTGGCTCTGTAGACCAGGCTAGCCTCAAACTCACAGAGAGCGCCTGCCTCTGCCTCAGGACTGGGTTAAAGACGTGCGCCACCATGCCCAGCTAAGACTGTTTTACCTGATCATAACACAGTGGGCTAAGATTACTGCAATCGGCATATAAGGGTTTCTCAGATCTCATGGCTAATCCTCAGACCTACTGACCTACAAAAGGACTCATCCTTAACAAGCAGGGAGGGCGCTGCAAACTGTATCAATCTTAATTAGATCTTAAATGCTTATTTTAATCTGACCTCATCCGTGTTTGGCTGGGAGAATAAATTTCAGTTTTGAGCATCATGGTATCTGCTCATCTGATGTAAGTCGTCAGATGCACAAGGAAGGCAGAGCAGCTGCTGCAGACAGCGCTGCTGTTGCTATGGTCTCCCTGTATGGAGACCAGAGGTGTGATATCTCTGTCAAGGTGTTGCACTCTCCGCCTTACGCTATGTGTCAGGGAAGGGGTATGCTTGTGCTGGGACCTGTGGAGACCAGAGGTGTACTTGACTTTGGGGTATCTGTCATCATTTTTCTCTCATTTCTTGATGTAAAAAGTCTCACTGGAGGTCACTGGTTTAGCTACATTGGTTGGCCGTCAAGCTCCAAGGACTTGACTGTTCAACCCTCTTTCCTTCCTTAGTCTTAGGGTTACAGATAAGCCACATCTAGCTTCTATGTGGTACTGGGAGTGCAGCCTACACCCTCATGCTGTAAACCAGACACTGTCTAAGCCGCCTATCTTCCCCAGCCCCCTTTAGTTTATTTAGTTCTACTGATGAGGAAGAAGGGTATGGGAATAATTTATTTTTACATAAATTTTGTAGTGTGTGTGTTTTTTTTTGGGGGGGGATTTGTTTCTCTAGCTTTGGAGCCTGTCTTGGAACTAGCTCTTGTAGACCAGGCTGGCCTTGAACTCAGAGACCTAGCTGCCTCTCCCTCCCAAGTACTGGGATTAAAGGCAAGCACCACCACTGCCTGGATGTTTTTTCTTAACTCAAGGTGCTATAAGGGGAAAAAAATGGAAATTCTTTACTTCAAAAGATAATTTAAATGGTAAAAAGTACAACTGAATGGGTTCGTGCCTGTCTCTAGCACACAAGACATTGAGGTAAGATTACCAGCCTAAGCTACAGAATGAGACTTTTTTTTTTTTTTTTTGGTTTTTCAAGACAAGGTTTCTCTGTAGCTTTGAAGCCTATCCTGGAACTAGCTCTTGTAGACCAGGCTGGTCTCGAACTCACAGAGATCTGTCTGCCTCTGCCTCCCAATTGCTGAGATTAAAGGCGTGCGCCACCACTGCCCGGCCAAGACTATTTTCACAAACACCAAGGCCTTTACGGATTACTAACATTTGTTAATACAACATTTACCTGATTCTAGTTACTCCCTGATTGTGGTTTGAATATGTCAGCCTCTGAGATCTGCAATTCTTATTAAGACAAAATAATAATAATAATAATTATTTCTAAATTTCGTTACGTGCTCTGTCCTAACAGAACCACTGTATCATCTACTCATCTTTTGTGATACTTAAGTTAATTCTCAGTCCTCTTAGTAGCCTATTTACTTTCTTTTGAATCAAGTTCATCCTAAAGCTATAGAGACAGAAATACTAAGACCAGAATAGAATACTCTGTGTTGCTTTACCAGAGGGGAGAAATAAATACTTTGGTTTCGATATCATGCGCAGAATCACCACATGCTATGGATATGTCCATTGTCTTAGAAGACGAAAAGCCAGTGAGTGTTAACGAAGTACCTGACTACCATGAAGATATTCACACATACCTTAGGGAAATGGAGGTAAGGCTCTGTTCATTAAAAACAACTGAATGAAGTTGAGAGGATAATGTTGAACTTTAGTTACTAGTGAGTTACTCTAATGCTAAACTTCAGTTTATAGTGTATATCAGTAACTTCTTTGTGAGTGGTCAAGTGACCTGACTACAGCTTTAACACTACCAAGTTTTCCTTCAGGTTAAATGTAAACCTAAAGTGGGTTACATGAAGAAGCAGCCAGACATCACTAACAGTATGCGGGCCATCCTTGTGGACTGGCTAGTTGAAGTGGGAGAAGAATATAAATTACAGAATGAGACCCTGCATTTGGCCGTGAACTACATTGACCGGTTCCTCTCTTCCATGTCTGTGTTAAGAGGGAAGCTTCAGCTTGTAGGCACTGCTGCCATGCTGCTAGCTTCGTAAGTAGTTATTGAGTTCACAGTCATTTTCACTGCCCCCTCCTCATTTATACTTGGGTGGTTTGTGGCACATGTGTACAGTGCCTGCTGAGGCCAGAAGACGGCACTGGATCCCAAGACAGTTTTATGAGCCACCACTGCTGGTGCTGAGAATTGAACCTGAGTCTCAGTCGGTGCTTTCTCACTGTTTTGTAATGAAGGGAATAAATTCAGATTTTGTACTCTTAACATTTCAACACTGACAGCTTTAGGGAGTGAGGGCTTCTGGGAGTAGAGGGTGAAACTTGTTTTCTAGCCTAGAACATAAAACTTTCTAGATCTGGGTTTCATGTGGCTTGAATGGCACATGTAGCAGGCTAGATCAGAGCTGAGAAGTTAAATCTTCCACAGTAAAGTTGCTCCCTGAAGGATGAGCAGTGCTTCCCCTTCATTGGGCATAGAAACGGTATTTAAAAGACATTATTTTCCTCAAACTGTAGGTTATCTAAATCTTCAGCTACTCTGGTCTTGTTTTCCATCTTGGAAAACTTACAAATCGTTTCCTTTGACCACATAGGAGACATGCCTGAAGCCCCTCACTGGCTGACTGGCTGTCGATCATCTCAGCCAGAGATGGCCAACTGTTAGCGGGAATGCGGTTGGTGGAAGTGAGTTTTGAGTCTGTAGAGCCCAAGCATTTTAGATTAGGTCAAAGCCTACTTTTGAAGAAAAAAAAAAAAAAAAGAAACTCACTTAAAATTTCTTTTGTTGTAGAAAGTTTGAAGAAATATACCCCCCAGAAGTAGCAGAGTTTGTGTATATTACAGACGATACCTATTCCAAGAAGCAGGTTCTGAGAATGGAGCACCTCGTATTGAAAGTCCTTGCTTTTGACTTAGCTGCTCCAACAGTCAATCAGTTTCTTACCCAGTACTTTCTGCACCAGCAGCCTGCAAACTGCAAAGTTGAAAGCTTGGCAATGGTAAGTTCACTTATGAGTTTTTTTTTTTTTTTTTAGGTTATAATTAGCCCTGGATTCATTGAATAACATTGCTTAAGAGATTAACTATTTTCAGTTCCAATACACAGAAAAACCTATAGCTAGCAAAAGAAAGATAATATAGTTGGCCCTCTCTTTGGGTTCTGTGCTTATGAAATCAGCCAACAGGCATTAATGGTGCCTGCCTATGTACTGGATAAGTATAGCCCTAAACACACAATGCAACTATATATGTGCTATTTATTTATTATTGTAAGTAATTTAGTGATATCCTAGGCATATATCACTAGATTGTACGAAAATGGTGTATCTTTTATATGTAAGGTACTTAAATATTTGGTGTTCGTGGGAAGGGACTGAGAGGTCCAGGAGAGAATTTTCCTAGTGGATATTTAGAAGTAACCATGTCAGAAAAACACTAACTAGTGGTTTAAAGACAACCATCCTGGTAGATGTTTTAAGTTATTAGGGGGCAGAAATGTAATCTGAGGATGGAGCAAGACATTGGAATAAATTCTCCCCGGGCTGATACAGAACCAGTGAGCATCAAAGACGGGATAAACAGATCAGGATGCAAGGATAGAACTTGTGATTTTAGAGCTATTTGTTTTTCATTCCAGTTTTTGGGAGAATTAAGTCTGATAGATGCTGACCCATACTTAAAATACTTGCCATCACTTATTGCTGGAGCTGCCTTTCACTTAGCACTCTATACCGTCACAGGACAAAGCTGGGTACGTATTATACTTGCTAGTTTGGTTTGGGCAGAAAGCTTAGCTGTAAACTTGAATTTGAAAGCTCTACTTAAGAATCTGGGTCGATCGCCTGCTGCTGGCAGCAGAAGTAGTCAAAAGATGAGTGAGCTTGAACATGTTAAAGATTAGTGCAAGATTAAGGTGCAGTGGTCAGTGCCCTGTGCTGTTACAAAAAACTCAATGGTTGTCTTTTCTTTGTAGCCTGAATCATTGGTACAAAAGACTGGATATACCCTGGAAAGTCTTAAGCCTTGTCTCATGGACCTTTACCAGACCTACCTCAGAGCACCACAGCATGCCCAACAATCAATAAGGGAAAAGTACAAGCATTCAAAGTAAGAGTCAGATTCTTTGTTCATTAAAGGGTACTGGTGGTCTGCCACAGCTGCCTCAGCAAGACAGTAATCGTGTGTGGGGAGCTGCTATGCCTGGTATTGTCCCCTGGGCATCTGGTAGGGTGGGTAAGGGAATGTGTTCTGAGTATCAAATGATTCTATAATCATCAGTCTAATCAAATAGAAATAGCATTTCTCCAGTCTGGGGGTACATAAATGTTTACTGAATTTGTTGTTTTCTTCCCTACTCAACAGGTATCATGGTGTTTCTCTTCTCAACCCACCAGAGACACTAAATGTGTAAGAATGAAAGACTACCTTTGTTTAGAATGGGAGTTCACAATGGACAGTTTTTATCTTGGGTTTTAATTTCACAATCATTTCAGAATGTAAATGGTATAGCCACAGACCAATTATGGTATCCATTGCTTTTTAAATGGTTTTAATTTGTATATCTTTTGTACATGTATCTATCTTACATATTTGGCTAATTTTAATTGGTTTTGTTAACATTTGGTGCTGCCAACTGTCAGGATATTAAGAATAAATTGATTTGGAAATCTTTGCAAGTCAAAGTTAATTTGAGATAAAAAAAAATAAGGCTGATGATGTCACTTAGAAAAGCTAACTTGGTTTGTTACTGTTCAGTGGGGTGGAAAAGGCATTCTAAAACTGAAATATTTCAGGGAGATGGATCTTCAAATTCTGACATTGATTATTCTAAGCAACTAAACCAAATTGCTGACTTGGTTATAAAATAAGTATGTAGAGATCCCCAGACCCATTCAGTTCTACGTATGCTTCAGTAGTTTACTGAACTATTTTATTTATCAACTTTAATAAGATTTTGTGCAACAGAAAAGTTTATTCAAAGCATAATGTTAGAAAGACAAAATTTATCAAAAAGTTCAGTTTTTATAATGGGTTTTCAAATAAAAAACTACCCAGGGCTGTTAAACAGCACTGAATAAATAGCCTTTTATTATTTTATATATATATATATTTACAAAAATACCAGGTTAGCTTTAATTAGCAGCTCTCTTCTTTTTCCTCCTTTTCACTTGACTTTTACTCGGGGCCTTTTCCTTCACACTGGCGGTCTGTGCTCTGTGAATAAAGTAATGACAGCTCACTGTGTGCCCACTGCCTCAGGCACTGCATCACAATGCTTAGGCATCCTGTTACACACTAGGTCCTGTTTTTATGGACATTTGAAAGAAACATCTCTTACCTTATTTTCTTTGGATTCTTGTCTGGTTCCAAAATGATCATTTCCTCTTCTTCACTATCTGACAGCACTATAGGGACATCTTAAGAAAATACCAAAAAAGTAAAAGTAACTGCTTATCTGTTTACATCAACAAGTCCTAAGGCTCCCATTTCCGTGCCCACACACTTGAGCTCTGCTACCTGGAGGTATATATATATATATATATATATATATATATATATATATATATATGCACATCACTCTTTTCAGATCTTTACCCCCCCATAAATTGTAAAAATTTATGTTTTCTGTAAGTATTTTTCTTTTTCTTTTTTTAAAAAGGACTTATGTAGGCCAGGATGGTCTAGTATATTACTACCAGGGCTAACCATGAAAAATGTAGAAAGCTGTTTTGTTTGCCCATTTTTCTCTTGAATATTAATTTTATATATGTGTGTGTAAATAAAGCATACAAATTAATCCTTTGTCCGTTTGGCTGGCTGTGTATTCTTTCTCAGCATTCTGTGTTCACATGCTTTGGAAAAGCTCTACCTTCACCATTATCCTGGTTATTTTAGCTGTCTATGAACCTTACTAAATCCTAGACAAATAGACAGTCATACAGTATTAGTTTAGTGATGGTTAATCCAACTGGATACAAAGGATTCTATACAGCATTTAATAGATCACATTAAAGCACCCATTTACCTAATTAAACCAACACTGGTTCCCTGTCAAAAATCAACAAGCTATCAGCAATAATTTTCTTCTATGAAGATAGGTAGTTCACAGGCATACCCAGGCACACACACTAAACGTAAAAATGTTAAACCTTGCCAGGGGCTTCTACCCCAAAATGTTAGTCACTGCTACTAATGTCAATTAACTCTTCTTAATTAATGCTTCTTACCACAGAAGATTCTACTAAACAGTCCTGTGTCATAGCTTGTTTTAAAGGTTTGTGTGCATCTGTGAAACTACTCCAGACCGGACAAGGGTGTTGGCTCCCTTGGAGCTGGAATACAAGGTTGTGAACCACCCAGTATGGGCACTGGGATCCAAACTGGTCATCCTGATTGAGCAATAAGTGTCTTTACCACCTCTCTGGCCCACATCATGAGCTTTTTATTTGAGTCAAACTACACAAGGCAGCTTGCAGGGATGAGATCTTTAGGGAAAACCTTCAAATGCCCATGGGTAGGCTTTTGTTTGATAGGCTCTCTAGTTCTTGCTGTTCTGAAACTTCCTTTGTAGAACAGAGCCTCCTACCTGTCTTCCCAGTGCTGAGATTAAAGGTACATATTATCACACTTGGCCAGATGTAATTTTTTTAATTGTTTAAATTTTTTAAACAATTGTTTTAAACAAATTATTTAAAATTTGTTTAAATTTTTTTTAAACAATTAAGTTGTTTAAAAATTTTTTTAATTGTTTAAGAGTATCACTCATTTACATGCCAAAGCATACCACTAAATCCCAAAGTACTTTGCTTTCCAAGACAGGAACTAGTCCTATGTATGACCTATACTCCATACAGATACCTCTTTACATATGTAGATTTATATCTGTAGCTGTCTCTCATACACAGTAAAAGCCAAAAGAATCACCTACCTTGGCTTCCAATATCAGAAATTCCTCCAGTGTCCATCTTTGTATCATCAAGAATGACAGCTTCATCAGTGCCACCCTCCTCCTCCTCCTCTTCCTTCTCAGAATCTTCAAGGTCACCCCAAGAGTTTTCTATTCCTTCTCCTATCTGAGCGGTACCAGGAGTCCACAGTACAGGTTTGGAAACACTTAACAAGTTAAGAAAACTGAATATCCAAAACACTGCTATTTTCTTGTAAGACTGCTTCATGTGTTCCATCACCAATAATCAACTTGATAGTAATTTGGCAATAAATGATTTCAAGATTATGTAGCGAACTTGGTCCTGTTGTCAGTATTGAAGTAGTTTCTCAAAGGGAAATGAATGCTGTAATTTGGCTTGTGTTTTCTTACAGTACTAGAATAGAATCCAACGCCTTACATAGCTAGAGAGCTGCAGTACCAGTGAGCTACATCCCCCAGCTTTAATTTGGTTTTTAAAATAGAAAACTGGGGCTGGAGAGATGGCTTAGTGGTTAAGAGCACTGACTGCTCTTCAAGAGTCCCTGAGTTCAATTCCCAGCAACCACATGGTGGCTCACAGCCACCTATAATGTAGACCTGGTGCCCCCTTCTGGCATGCGGGCACATATGAAAGGAATGATGGACACATATTAAATAAATAAATAAATCTTTAAAATAGAAAACTTTTTTAGAGATAACTGAGAAAAGCTAGATGTCATATTATCAACTTAACATGGCATATTTATCTCTTAAGTATGATTTCCCCCAAACCAAATTTCAATATGCACATTATAGCCTTGATAAAAACAAAACAACAAAAAAAAGGTTAAGCATCTCGTTATCGTATAAACCACATAATAAAGATACACTTCTGGAGGAGGTTCAGCTTCAGCAATAATTTCTTCTGCTTTCTCTTCTATGTTGGAGGTATCAACAGAGGCCTTCTCCATTTTAAATGCTGTGATCCTTTGATTGGCTATAGACTCTGCAAAGCCAAACTTCCCCCCTTCTTTCCTGTAGGGGTTTGGGTAGTGGTTTTGGAGATGACAATAAGAGAGAAAAAAACTTACTACTTGGGCTTTGGTAGGTGAGAAATAGACTTACTTAACTTCACCACTTGTCCTTGTTAGCTTCAACTGTAAACTTGACAGAGCCTAAAGTCACTGGAGAAGGGAGGCCTCACCAAACCAGACTGCCATATCTACGGAGGAGTATGTTGATTGTTAACTGATAAGAGGGCTCACCCCACTATGAGGGGCACCATTCCTGGGGCAGGTGATCCTGTGCTGTGTAAGAAATGGAGCTAAGCATGAGCCTGTGAGCCAGCAATCAGCATGCCTCTGGTCTCTGCTGTACCCCTCAGCTCTGATGGAATTCCCTCAGCAGAGGAAATGCTACATGAGCTAGCAAGGAGGCCTGCCTTCAGGCTCCTCACTGGTGAACTGATCTGAAAGTATAAGCCAAATAAATCCTTTCCTAAACTGCTTTTGGTCAGTGTTTTACATCAGCAATGAGAAACAAACTAGAACACTCCCATAGTTATCAAGACAGATGTGAACCTCTGCTGCCTATCTGCGAGGTACCTGAAGTGTATTCTCTAAGCCTCCAGTCAGCTGGACAGACAGAAGGCATCAGCCTCCATAGGACAAGACAGTACACTGAAGTGCTGGGTACTTGTTGCTTAAGGTAACAAGCAGAGCTATAAACCAGCCTGTTTGTTCTATTCATTTGAGTTATTAGATTCTTTTTGACTAAGAAAATGTTCATTTAAAGAAAACACTTCTCTAACTTTTTAGAATAAAATCTCAACAAAGTACTAGTATAAACAACTGAGAATAACTAAGAAAAGACCACGTATGAAATCATAAGACTGCCCTTGTGTGATAAAAGCCCTTAGAAACAGGGATTTAAAAAGCACATAGTTCTTACCTAACTTTCTGGTCGTTTTCCAAAGCTTTCTGTATCAGCTCTGTAATTTCCGCTACTTTCACACCAGCTATTTTACTGCATCTCAAAACCTATTTGTAAATTTGAGGTGTTAGTCAAAGAAAACAAACTAAACGGCTTTTTCTAATGAAACCAAAACCATGACATGAATTCTTTACCTTTATAATTTAAGAATTTCTTTTCCAAGTGTGAGATTAAGGCACAATAAATACAGTTAAGACAAAAATATGAAAATCCCTTAACTTTTGAAGGTCTGGAGCATTAAGGGAACAGACTTGAGAAGATACACAAAGATCACCAGTCAAAGGCTCGGGAACACAGGCTTTCTTTCTGTGTCAGTCATCCACAGAAACATTATAGTGGTTGCAATCCTAGTACCAATGGTGCTGGCGACAAAATGCAAAGTAGCATCACTGAGCACGCCGTACCTCAGATGCCTGTCATCTGCCTACACATTTACCCTTCAGTCCCGTCTACCGCACAAGCAGTAGAATCATCCCCTGTGTACAGAGGAAAACACGGAGACCCAGTCATAAGTCATTTGCCCAAAGGTTATAAAGATCAGTTACAATGTGAATGAGAACAGCCCCCGCACACTGCTACTGGGCACTCTATTATCTACAGCCTCTGTGTGAATCTGGTGTGCGGCCAGGTGTGAGTATCACTGCTGCCTGTATCACATTCTAAAACTAAAACTCAGTTTTCTCTTAATGTATACATTTAATGCTTTAAAAAGTAGCAAATTTGTCTTTCTTCACTGAAGGAACTAAGGTATTCCTCCAGTTAGATCCTCAAAGGACAAATATAGGGAGGGGCAAGGAAAGAAAGCATAACTCATGGCCACTTGTTAGAACATAATGCTTGACCTGAAGCCAAATTCTAACATAACTAGACTTACTCATCTGAGGTACCCTGTGGCCACACACCTTTAATTCCAGCACTCAGGAGGCAGAGGCAGGTAGGTCTCTATGAGCTCAAGGCCAGCCTGGTCTTTTAAGAGTTAGTTCCAGGAGAGCTAACATACAGGAGAACCTGTCTTCCCTGTCTTGAAAATCAGAGAAGAAAAAGGAAAAAAGGAAGATAATTTTGAAACAAATGATGAAGTAACAATAAAGCTTCTGAAAAGAGCCCTCTTACAGGGAAACTGGTCAAAGCACTGACCTGGTCTTTGAGCAGCATTATCCCGCCACTAGACTGAATAGTACAAATTTCTCGATGCTTATTCATGGCAATCACCAGCAAGCCATCCATTACTCGTTCTTCTCGCTCATTGGGGTCCACTAATAAATATGTTCTGAAACAAATGTTAAATAGTACTGAGCACATCTGAAGCTGAGTGCTGTTTCCAGAACAGGTTTTTCAAGTTAGCCAAGGTCAACGCTGAAGGCACTTTTAAGTCAATAGTTTCAGTTTTGTGGAGTGTATGTTTCTCTGGCCATTACAATGAGACGACACTAAGTTCAGACTGAAATTTAAACCCAATACTTATAGCATCTCTTTGATAAAATGACTTCTGGCTCATTAATAGTTAGACCACACACAAGTGGATCCAGCTTTACTTAGAAGCACATGTGACTATGTAAGCTTCCCATTTTAGACCGTGAGAGGTTAACAAGGACTTGGGAAGAAAAGGCTAGACAGCTGAAGGAAACGAGTGTTTTGGTTTGCAGCTCAAGCAAATGTGCTCCTAGAACTACCTGCTCTATGATGTCTCACAGGACCTATGGTCATTAATCCACAGCAACTCTCCCACTTTCTCAGATGAGAGCTCGCATATAATTCTCAAGGCATTTGCCTAGTTCAAAGAAGGACAAATGTGACTGTGTCGCATTAAATTCTTATTCTGTAAGGCTGTTATGAGCAGAAAAGCTATGGGAAGTGCATTTTAACAGCTGAGTTTGTGACTTCCCCTTACAAAGACAGGAAGAAACCAGCAGGTGCTCTCAAGGCCAGTATATCTGGTCTGTCAGAAAGGAAGAAAGGTCCTAGCTCAGCTGGAAGAGTGTTACACAGCATGCACAAAGCTCTGAGTTCAATCCCCAGCACCAGATAAACCAGGCATGGCAGTACAGACCTGTAATCCCAGCACATGGGAGTGGAGGCTGCAGATCAGAAGCGCAAGGTCAACTAAGCTATATAGACAGCTCAGAACAGTGGAGAGAGGAGACCCTTCTCAATAGGCAGGATCCAACTCCTAGGCATACTTAGACTCTCAGCCCGTGCCAAGACGACACCTACCCTTGCTGGAAGAAAGCAAAGCTGACACAGACGGGCACATGGTGGATGCTCAGCGGTACAGGGTCGCGCTCTTCAGGGCTGTACTGTTTCAGGAGAAAAGGCCAAATTCTTAGGTCAGCAAAGTCACTTTGAGATCAAACTCTAAGAAATGAAATTCTTAATTGTGAGTAGCTAAATAATGTCTTTTATAATTACTTATATGACTTTGACAGTTGTGCTTCTATTTTAGGATGATAAAACATCAATCTTATGTCTAATCTTCTACCCCAGCTTGCCTTTTTAGTAAAGTGTCTGTCCAGTGTTACACAGGGACCCTTGAACTTCTCAGAATAAAGGATCTACCTCCATGTAAAACTAACCACATTCGCTCTCTTGCTATTTCCTTACGTGTTCCTTCTGCTGTAGGAGCGCTGTTCTTGCCTCCAAATCTTTAGAATCCGCTCTGGCAAAGTGCCTCAAAACACCATTATGAAAACTTGAGCATCTGATGGTTTCCTTTGCAACTCAGAGCTCAGAGTACACTTTCATTATTCTAGCATGTAATATATACGTGTACACACACGCACGCACGCACACATCAGTCAAAATTGGCCCACCTGGCAATAGAGGACAGCACAGACCACTGGTTCCCACAGTGCTCCTTGGACCATCTGAGCACTCCAGTTAGAGGGCTAAGTTCTTAGGTCCTATCTCTAGCGTGCTCTATAAGCAGAGCCTAGCAGCACATTGTCAGTTAAGTCCTCCAGACATTTCTGATCTACTTGGCTTAATGAACAAAAGGCTTGAAAAAAAACACATAAATCTGGTGACTCACAGTCCTTTTCAGGTACTGTCAGCCTCTTGAGGGTAAGCATGAGATGCTGACCCCAGAAAGAAACCAATCATATCCTCTAATAGTTAATTCAAAGAAAGGGTCGCAGTTCTACTTCAGAAAACCGAGCTGGGTTATGGTATTACTGGCACATTTCTGTAAGAGAACTGGACATTTTTAGGACAATTTTGAACATCTGCAGTTTTTCCTTGTGAACAAATACTAGAGTAGATCTGAATACCATGTGACGCACGCCTCCACTACTAACTTCCTGTCTGCACATCAGGACACCCGCTCGTTCAGAAGAACTGCAGTTGAGCGCTGGAAGCTTACCAGCGTTACTTCCTCTCCTTGGACAGAGACATCGGGTCTGCGGAAGTGACACAAGGCTACGATCGCAGCGATGCTGGCAGCATCAATAATATTTCCATCATGATTTAATAAATGGAGGTCTACACGGATCTGCCAAACCTGAAAGCGGATTTAAGATAAAAATAAATCCTAACTGAGCATGACCAGTGGTCACTGGAAAACTTAACACTGTACACACTTTTTAGATTAAAGCATGTAGTTAATCCTTCACTTTATCCAGTAAAATTCAGTTAATTTTAACAAAAAACAAACACTTGAAATACTAATAGTGAGCTTTTCTATGTGAGTCATTTGAGAACATGATAATACCTAAATAAATAGAACCACCCCAACATTTAAAACCTAATTATGGTTTTTAAAAAAATGTTCATTTTTATTTTACATGTATGCAAATTTGCTTGCATGTATGTATGTGTCACACTCATGCCTGGTGCCCCCAAAGACCCTAAGTGTTAGCTCTCTGGAACCAGTGTTACAGGTGGTTGTGAGCTGACATGTAAGTGCTGGGAACTGAAGCCAGAGCCTCTGAGAGAGCAACCAGTGCTCTTAAGCAATGAGCCACCTCTCCAGTCTTCCTAAGGTTTTATGACTGAATCAACAGTAGCCACTGTTAAAAATCTGGGACATATTTCCCACCTTTTCACCAGCGACAACACAGAGAGATTCAGTGTCTATACACTTTGAATTTCTTAGACACCTTTCCAAGAGTCGATTCAGCTTCACCAAGAGATCTGATTGCCTGTGGAAACAAGAATGAACTGTCATGAATTATAATTCTGAGCATTAAAACAACAGTTTACTGCTGTCAAATTCTTCTATGGCTAAAGGAGCTTAAGAAAAAGCAAGCTACCTGCCAGGTTCAAAAGCTGGAGCAGCCATCTGAGAAAGTTCAAGGTTAAAAAACAGAATACCTTCTGTTGCCCTATTGAGTTTTGGAGAAACAAGTTCACAGGAAACCTGTCCAAGAACTCTGTAAAAATAAAGGTACAAAGTGGTCAGCTCAACATACTGCCCTTTCAATTAAAAAAAAAATGAAATGTATAATAGACAAAAAAACGATCCTAAATAACCACACAACATGACAGGAGGCAGAAATTACAGCATATAGTGGACTGGGTCAGCAAAGCTGCCTCCACACACACACAGTCGTGCAATGCTGCCTCCACACACACACAGTCGTGCAATGCTGCCTCCACACACAGTCGTGCAACACTGCCTCCACACACACACAGTCGTGCAATGCTGCCTCCACACACAGTCGTGCAACACTGCCTCCACACACACAGTCGTGCAAAGCTGCCTCCACACACAGTCGTGCAACGCTGCCTCCACACACACAAGTCGTGCAACGCTGCCTCCACACACACACAGTCGTGCAAGGCTGCCTCCACACATACACACACAGTTGTACAAAGCTGCCTCCACACATACACACACAGTCGTGCAAAGCTGCCTCCACACACACAAGTCGTGAACATACACAATAGTAATAAGATGTTTAAATGTAAGATTCCATGCAGGAATAAAAGAAATGCTATGCCTAAAAGGATAAAATCTTTAATCTCTTAATCATTCAACAATAAGAGAAACTGAGACTCATTGATGACAAGTTCTACAGTCCTCACTTTAGACTATGAGAGACATGCAGGAAACAAATTCTGCGTGATCGGTGTCAACTACCAACATGATTAATAAAGGTCATGAGGAACTATGATATCCATACAGCGGAAAGTACCCGTGGTTAAAAGTTAAAGTGTGATCAGAAAACTAAAAAGGCTTGCATTAAATAAACGTATTTCTCATCAGATAAAAGAAAGCACTGTTTGTATTTTTGAGCTGCTCGGTAAAAAAAACCGACTAAGTCAGTATGTAATTTTCACACCCGCTGTGCTATTATCTAATTGATTCGTGGTACCTTGTTTTCCCAAGTTCTACAATACAGCATCCATAATCTGTTCCGAATGTGATCCGGATGTTCCTGTAATCATAGGTTTGTCTGCCGTCCAGCCGCTGTAAGCAAACATCACACATCTTTTAACATACTTATGAGCAGCGACTGTGTCTGCCTGGTCCTGGGCCCTGGCACTGACAAGGGCTGGTGGCTTGAGGCTCAAAGGAACTGAGCAGAATAAAATACTGGCCTGAGGCTGGGGTAATGGGCAGAGTTCACGCAGGGAACCACCCGAGTCCACACCACGACCACACCATAGGCCAAATTAACAACGAATTCACGGGCCACCGGAATCCACCCCGCGGGCAACCAGAGTCTACACCCAAAGCCACCGAGGCCTCGCACCTTCTTCTCCTCAATGGCGCGGAGCAGGAAGCGGCGCTCGCAGTTGGAGAGCGGCGTTTCCTTCATAGTGCCGGGCCACGCAGAGGAAAGAGACCACTAACAAACGCCACACACCACTTTCTTCCCGGCGTGGGAAATCGACGTCATCCAGGCGCCGACGCGCATGCTCGGAGCGCGGTGTGGGCGGGGCTAGAGAGCGGGGACCGCGGAAGCCGGGAGGGGCTGTGCAACTTTTTTCCAGAAGTTCTGGCCTGGCTCCGCGTGGCTTCACGGAGGAGGTGAATGCCTGCACAGTCCTGTTCCCTTTTTTTTTGTTTGTTTGTTTTGTTTTGTTTTTAGACAGAATCTCACTGCGTACCCCTGACTGTCCTGGAACTTAACAGAAATCCACCTATCCCTACAACTCTTGCTTGCGAGGTCGCGGGTGGAGGGGTAGAAAACAGGGATTTCCCCAACTCTTGGCTCTGGCCTCCGACCAACTTTCAGACTGACCTAGGTCTTGGGATTTCTCGGCACTTCGCAGCAGAGACAGTCTGCAGAGGCCGCTAACTTCTGAAGGGTGGTGCGGGCGGGCGGATCAGTGGAAGGGCTTGGACGGACGGTGAGGGCCAGCGAGGCTATGGGCTGGAGGATGTAGCAGGCTGAAGGCGCGGTTCACTTCAGACCTGAGGACAGGAAAGGAAGCGAAGCGTGACTCTCAGCCCCCGTACACTGCAACCTTGTTTACGCAGGCTTATTTCTACCGATGCAAATGTGTTCTCCTTCTGCTGTCGGTGTCCTGGTCTACCCACATCAAGAGATGGTATTTGGCCGCTTGTGCAACAGAGAGGCTGCCGTAGGTGGCCTTCTAGTGCCCAGGTCCCTTGTTGTGTGTGTGTGTGTGTGTGTGTGTGTGTGTGTGTGTATACAGCCTCACTGTATATTACCGTGTGTGTGTGTGTGTGTGTGTGCAGCCTCACTGTATATTTCCGGTTGGCCTGGAACTAACAGATCCACCTATCCCTACAAACCCTAGCAAGTCTTGCATAGGCCTGGGAAGCAGGGCTTTCCCCAGCTCTTGGCTGGCTCCTGGCTTCCAGGCTGACCTTGTTACTGGGATTCCCCGGCACTTTACAGCAACCAGTGCTACAGCTCTTGGCCCAGATCTGAGATCTTGGCCCCCAGAGACTTGACAGCTTCTACGCTTTCCAGTTCTGAGGTCTGCAGTTTCTGGTTGGCTCTCTGTTCTCTCTGGTCGTCCTTCCTAACAGTCCAGGCTGCCTTTGAGCGGCTCAGCTGCTGCCTTTTCAGCCGGTCAGCTGCCAGCTGCCTTGCCATTGTCTCAGCTTGGCGGCCAGACAGCGCAGCTGTGTCTGCCATCGCCACCGCTCTGCCTTCCCAGCTGCTTTTCATGTTGGCCCCTCAGTTCACAGAACAGAAAGACAAAAGATCACTTGAGAGAAAACTTTTATTGGGTCAGATGCTCCAAAACTAGAGAAGACAGCACAGAATAGTGTCTTCCAGGCAGCTCACTAAGTGATCCTGAGCCTGAATCGTTTACTGTTTTTCTGGACTTTTTTCCCCTCATAAACATAATGGCTTAATCATGGAAAACAAAGAGTTTAATGTTTTTCTACCACTATCCCTCGACATATACTGAATTGATATAACTTTGAATTATATCGTATTAAAATGTTTGGTTTAGGGGCTGGAAAATGGCCTAGAGTTAAAAGCACTCGGTCTTTCGTAGGATCTGGGTTACCAAACCTAGCACCTACATGGGATACTGCACTGGATGGAGGCCCTAACCACTCTTCTGGCCTCCGAGGATACCATGCACAGCACACATGCATAAACATACAGAGATGTGCACATACACACAAGTACCTCTATGTCATTAGTATGCACAATAACATTTCATCCTTATCATTTAAAATAAGTTTCCTTATAATTTTTATATGCTTTATTTGTATGCGTAGTGTTCATATCTACATACTTGGCGTTCTGTAAAACCTTGGCTCACAAGGGAGTAAGAGTGGGAAAAGTTTAAGATGCCCTAATACAGAGTTCACCGACGATGGTAATACAGAAAATCTGGTCCAGACTGTTCCACCAATAGCTGAGTCCAGGAGACTGGGAACCAGCTGTAATCAGCGTGTAATGTTCTCAGAGTGTCAATGGAATATTCAAGAAGGCTGGCTGGTGCTGCTTGTAGAGATACAGCTGACTGACTGACAGTTCTTTTGTTGGGACAGCGGCTGAATAGGGAGTCATATTGTCCAGCCCCACTGTCTTTACTTATTTACTAAAGAATTAACATCAGAAGGAACACTTACTGGAAGGACACTAATAGCACAAATAGTAACTTTCAGAGTTCTGAAATGTGCACCCATCTGTGCCCCAGGGAGAAGCATCTCTTCCACCTCACAGACACTTTAGTGATGCTGTAAGGCTTAATGCTTGGCTTTTAGGGAGTGGTAGCATGAAGTTGTTAAACACAGGAACTCTAAATTGTCTGGGCTGAAGTCAGCTTCTGCCCTTGACTGTTTCTGTGATTCTGGGCAAGTTACTTAGAATATATGCTTGTAATTGGCTGCAACCTGTAAGGAATAAAGATGAGTCAGTGCATGTGGAAAGCTTAGAACAGTGCCTGGTGGAGAGGAGATGCCAGGAAAAAGCTTGCATGTTACTGTTTCTTTCGCTTTAGACGTTGCAAGCTGGCTCACGCCTCTAATCCCAGCACTGAGGAGGCAGAGGCAGGTGGATTTCTGAGTTCGGGGCCAGCCTGGTCTACAGAGTGAGTTCCAGGATAGCCAGAGATACACAGAGAGACCATATCTCAAAAAACCAAGTGGGGGAGGAAGAAAGGCGGAAGAAGAATAGTGAACTGTGATTCCATTGGTCCCAGTAGGCTTCTTTTCCTACTTTTTTTCTGTCAGTGACACATTTTAGTCTCTGATGGAGGAGGGTTATCTGTCTATTGTGTTATTTTCATTGGTTAATAAAGAGACTGCCTTGGCCCTTTGATAGGAAAGAAAATTAGATAGGCAGTGTAAACAGAACAGAATGCTGGGAAGAGGGCTGTGAGGCAGATGCCATGGAACCAGCCACCAGGTCAGACATGCTGAATACTTCCCGGTAAGCCACCACCTCGTGATGCTACACAGATCATTAGAAATGGGTTAATCAAGATGTGAGAGTTAGCCAGTAACTAACTCTCTAGAGATAATGGGCCAGGCAGTGCTTAAATGAATACAATTTGTGTGTTGTTATTTCCGGGGCTAAGCTAGCTGTGCGGGAGCCGGGCGGGACAAAAAGCAGGCCTGCCCGCAGCTCCTTACTACAAGTCTCCTTTTATAAAACTTCTGCAATGTATGTGCTTACTAAATATTTGAGGTTTTACTGTGTCTTAAGAATGATTACAGTAGGGTATGGTGGCACAAGGCATTAATCCCAGTACTGGGAAGGCAGAGGCTAGTGGATCTTCATGAGTTCAAAACCAGCCTAGTCTATGTAGAGAATCTCAGGTCAGTGAACACTGTGAGACCCTGTCCTAAAAAAGAAAAAGAAAGGAAAGAAAAAAATCTGTGCCAGAATAGGAGTAGAACGATCCCTCAGTTCAGAGAATTTAGGGTCCATTTGCAATCAGCAATAGAATCCTAAGCACTTGGATAATTTTACACATTGATCGGTGCTGGCTAAGCATAGGACTTTAGAATTCTAGAAAGCGGTGATGTGTAAAGGTGTTTCACACAGAAAGCCTGACATGTGCAGAGACCACAGTAAAATGGACCTATATGGCCGCCGGACAGGAATTGTGTCCACACAGTTAGTTCATCAGCTTTCAAGATAGGCAGTAGACTACAGGACAGGCCATTGGTGCTCTTTTTCATGTTTGTAGAACAGTTTCATACATTCTTGGTGTCTTAAGTAGGTTTCTATTGCTGTGAAGAGACACCGTGACCACAGCAACTCTTCTAAAAGAAAACTTTTAACTGGGTGGCTCACAGTTTCATGGTTTAGTTCATTGTCGTCATGGTGAGATATGGTGGTATGCAGGCAGACATGGTGCTGGAGAAGGAGCTGACAGAGACGGAGCTACATCTTGATCCTGAAGGCAACAGGAAGTGGTCTGTCTGACAGGGTGGAGCTTGAGCATAGGAGGTCTCAAAGCCCAACCCCACAGTGACACACTTCCTCCAACAAGGCCTCACCTACTTGAACAAGGCCAAACCTCCTAATAGTGGCTCTGCCTTTGGGAGTCATTTTCTTTAATACCACAACTCCTGGGTAAGCCAGTCATTTAAATCCTCAGCTTCTCACAGCAAACACTCCATAATTTCTTTTTCAATCTCAATGTGCATGTGTGTGGAAAAGGCATGCCATCCCACAGCACCTGTGGAGTCGGAGAACAGCCTCTCATGTCAGTCCTGCCCTCCGGTTTGTTTGAAATGGAATGTGCTGTTATTTGCCCTGTGTGTTCCAGGCCCTGTGTATTTCTAGAGCTTTCAGTCATTCTCTCATTTCCACCTCCCATCTGCCCACAAGTGCTGGGATTGCAGACACACGCAGCTCAGCTCTACATGGGTTCTGGGGATACAAACTTGGATCCTCACACTTCTGCAGCAAGTACTTTACTTACTGAGCCCTCTTCCCAGCCCATAGGATTTCTCCTTCCTTTCTGAAATAAAACAGACTTTTATGGACATAATCTATTCTTTTCTGCAAGGCAACTTGGTAGTGGGGAAAGAATAAACTTTTGTTTTGTTTGAGACAGTTTAATGTCATAACTCAGGCTGATTTAAAGTTTATTGTCATCCAGAGTATGAGTAGTCCAGGACGGCTACAAACTCATGATAATCCTCCTACCTCAGTCTCCCCTATACCACAACTACAGGCATGAGCCATTACACCCAGATAAGAGAATTTTTATTAAACGTTTCTGTTATTATTAAACTTTAATGTCTTCAATCATTAGGTTTCAACAAATATGATCGGACCTTAAATTTCTATTGTGGGGTGTGGTGGTTTGAATAAGAATGGCCCACACAGACTCATATGTTTGAATGCTTAGTCACCAGGGAGTAGAACTATTTGGAAGGATTCCAAGGATTAGGAGATGTAGCTAATGTTCCTGTTAGAGGAAGTGTATCACTGGAGATGGACCTGAAGGTTTCAGACGCCTACTATATGCCCAGTGTCCCTCTTTGCCTAGGGATCAGGCTGTAAAGCTTCTCAACTGTTGCTCCACTCCTGACTTCATGCCACCATACTCCCCACTAAGATAATAATGGACTAAACCTCTGAAACTGTAAGCAAGCCCCAGTTAAATGCATTCTTTTATAGGAGTTGCCTTGGGTATGGTGTCTCTTCACAGCACTAGAACAGTGGATAAGAAATGGGGTTAGCTGACTGTGGCGCACATAAATGTCAGGAGAATTGCAAGGGAGGGAATTCAATGGCCTTCCTCTAAGATCCTATTCTGATCTCTGAAAATGGTGAATATGTCACTTAATGTGGCAAATATTTTGTAGCTGTGACTAGTTGGAATTTCGAGAGGAGTGGATTATCCTGTATTATCTGAGCAAGTTTATTGTAATCACAAGAGTCTTTAATGGTGGAAGGCAGAAGAAGGAAAGAGAGACTAGGGGAAGGGTATGGTGGTGATAAAAGCTGAGGCCAGAAAAGAAAGACGGCCCTGTCCTGCTAGCTTTGGAGATGGAGCATGGTTTCCAAGCAGAAAGTTCGCTTATGGATCCCCTTTAGATTTCTGGCCATCAGAACTCTAAAATGTTATGTTACTGTGAACCCTTGAGTTTCTGGTAACTTGTTATAGTGACGTCTTAGTTTAGACCCTGATGACAATATGCCAGGGGCTGGGGGCCTAATAAACAACAGAAATTTACTCCTCCTGGTTCTAAATTCTGGGAGAGTCAAGATCATTGCAAAACCAACTTTGTGTCTAGTGAGGACTTGTTTCTTGGCTTGCAGACAGTGTTCATGCTGTGTTCTCACACTGTAACAAGGTACAGAAGCTCTTCCATGCTAATCCCATTCATCTTCCCAAATCATCACATGGGGGGTTAGGATTTCAACACACAAGTCTTGGCAGACGGAGGCAGGGGACAACTAATACAAATGGTTTATCTATGGCAAGCAAGAAGCACAAAGTTTATGTTATCAGATAGTGCAAAAGATGTGCACTTAAAATGGAATTTCAGATAAACACATTATTTTATTAGTATGTGTCCAATTTGTCCCAAATATTATACAGGATACACTTAATTGTTAAGAACACAACACAAAGGTCCTTGTCCCCACAGGTCTCCAGGGAAAACCAGGAATGTTAAGCACGCAGGATTGTCCTCTCAAAGGAATGGACATAGAACCTGTCCTTCCCTCCAGAAAGCCAAGAACTGGAGGTGATTAATAGCCTGCTGATCTGTGGTATCTGTTGGACGAGGCCATATCAAGCTCCTACCACCAGGACCGGAGATGACTAGTAATCTAAATGACCTTTATAGCCGGAGGCTCACCCGAGCTCCCACAACCATACATGAGAGGTGACTAATAACCCAAATGACCTCTGTGCTATTTGTATGGCCAAGACTAAGCCAGAGCCTTCCCTAGGCCCTCGAGCTAGCACAGGTAGCTTCTCTCTAGAACTCATCTGTCGTCTGGGAAGAAATGGCATGTGCCATGGGCTGAGTTTCGATGTAATTATGTTTCCTTGTGCACCAGGGATTGCCTTACAGCAGGAAACTTTTCCAAATTATACTGTGTTTACATTTGTTGGGAATAAACCACCTGACATCAGGCTCCCCCAAAGTCCTGATCTAAGCTGTCAAAGTCCGCCTGAACCAAATTTTCATTCTCACCTCATCCAAGTTTATTTCCCTGCCTGCTATGACCATACGCAGGGTCCCCACACTTGGTTAACTTGTTATGTTTTATTTTATCTGAAATTCAAATGTAACTCGACATTTTATAATCTTTTTGCTATCTTTAAACCCTGAATTTTTTAAATATTCATTTATTTTTATTTTATGTGCATTGGTGTTATGTCTGCAGGTATGTATGTCCATTTGAGGGAGCTGGATCAGCTAGAATGGAGTTACAGACAGTTGTGAGCTGCTATGTGGGTATTGGGAATTGAACCCAGGTCATCTGGAAGAGCAGCCAGTGCTCTTAACCTCTAAGCCATCTCTCCAGTCCCAAACCCTGAATTTTTATAATATGCTTATGGATTAGTTTCTGAATTAATTTTTATCTCTTTGTTTAACTTTCTTATTAGAGTATGTCTATGTTTATCATAATTTTTCATTTTTGTGGGAGATATAGTATCTGTGTATGTAGAGCATTCATTTGATAAATTTCTGTTGCGATTGAAGGTTATCCAGCTAAAAGTACTGAATGTGAAGAAATCTTTATATTAGTAGCAATTCATTCCTTGGCACAAAAGGGAAAGTCTTGCCTATTGTCTAATAATGTTAAAGCTTGTATGTTTTAAAATACCTAGAACAGAGCTTGCAGAACCAATGGCATTGGGGCCCAGGCAGATTGTGAATAGTAAGTAAAGCTGGTTATACGTAGGACAATAGGACTGTGCAGGAATTATGGTGCCCACACAATGCATGATGGGTCTAAAGGAGTTAGATAATAACAACAAAATATAGGCTGCTAGTTCCTTTGTCTCCCTGAACATTATTGTTAGGAATATTTCCTAAGGTGAGCTCTCTGTCGACGTAAAAATCCCAATCAAGCCAAATGACAACAAGCCGAATTAAAAAATATCTAGGTTTAATGGGATTTCTGTGTTCTTGAGTGTCCCCCACCCCCACACCCCACCTCCCCGGGCCTCGGGGATGGGGTGACGGACACAACACCACATGGGACTTTTCCGGGGAGCAGTTTAAATAGACTGGGGGAGTGGTCAAAGTTTTGGCGGGCTACTTTGCCCCGCCTCTGGGGAGGGGTCAAAGTTTGTCGGACACAGGGGCGGGGCCTCCAAAGATGGAGGTCAGAGACCGGGATTTACAATTATCCCCAACACTCAATCCCCTCAAATATAGTCAACCTGCTAAAAAAAGGGTTTTTTGCTCCTTTTATCTAGATTTCTGATTACAAGATCTTCCTATTTATAAATTCCAGAACTTGTACTGAACAGAACTTATCTTTAAAAACAAACTCCTGCCACTTCCTGCTGTAATCTTCCCTTTGGCAGCATAGGCAGTGATCTAGGTAAAGATACAACTCGCAGATGCCATTCCAGACAAAACTGTATCAGAAACTCTGAGCGTGGGACTCGGCGGTCTGAATGTTACAGCCCCAGCAGTTGATTTCCTCATACAGTGTGAAGGTCAGAACCTCTGTTCTGAATTTCTTGGAGAAAAGATATAGCCAGTCTCATGTAGCTCTGGGTGCCCAGTTTGCCTTAGGAAAGATGGTGGCATGTCAGGACCCCTTCCCTGTCCCAGGAGGCACTGTTAGCTGCTTGCAGATTCCCAGAATTGGATGGAATCAGGAAAGCAGGATGAAATTCCTACTGTGTGGTGGACGGGGTAATTGTTAAAAAAAAAAAAAAGTGCTTTCTTTAAAGTGTTTCCAAGTCATTCTTCCTTCACATTTTGTGACCTTCAGTTACAACTTAATCTTGAAGCATATTTAACATTATGATTTTTTAACGCTTAATGATAAAAGAAATTTTAGGTCTTGACTAGATAGTACGTTCCTTTCCTCATGGTCAGCATCTCCCCCAGTGCTGTATTGATGATCACAAGCCAGCATTCGCTACCTGTCTTACAAGTGTGTGTGTTACAAAACATATATGACTTGTAATTTTCCCATTTGTAAAACTAGTAAATTGTAGAACAAAGATTCATAACCATGCAGCGTGTTTCCAGAGACTCCATTCATAGCTATACCTCATGCTCTCTCTTAAGAAAAAAATGGGGATTCATTTTCTGCCAAACGTATAATCTACACCTTTAATATCAAATCAGGTTACTTCATATCTGTCCTGGCTAGTTTTATGTCAACTTGACACAAACTGAAATCATCAGAAATGAGGGCCCCTCAACTGAGAAAATACCTAGACAAGATCTAGCAGTAGGTAAGCCTGTAGGGCATTTTCTTAATTGGTGATTGATGAGGGAGAGTATTCTCTCCTGTCTTCCAGTTTCTGAATAACCACTCAGAGGTTTAATATTAATTTTAAGTGTTTGGCTGATGGCTCCGGCTTATTACTAGCTATCTCTTAAATTTAAATTAACCCCTTTCTATTAATCTATGTATTGCCACGCGGCCATAACATTACCTCATTTTCTACATCTTGCTTCCTCAGCAACTGATTGATGTCTCCCAGACTCCACCCTTCTTCTCCTGTATCTTTGCTTGAACTTCCTGCCGGTTCTATCCTACCTTACCAAAGCAGCTTTATTTATCAGCCAGTGAGAGCAACACATATTCACAGCATACAGAAAGACATCCCACAACAGGAGGGTCTAGCCCATTGTGGGTTTTACCTTCCCTGGGCTGGTGGTCCTGGGTTCTATAAGAAAGCAGGCTTAGATGCTGGGCAGTGCTGGCACACGCCTTTAATCCCAGCAGCTGGGAGGCAGAGGCAGGTGGATCTCTGTGAATTCGAGGCTAGCCTGGTCTACAAAGAGAGTTTCAGGACAGCAGAATGTTAGGACTGTTGCATAGAGAAACCCTATCTCAAAAATAAAATAAGATAACATATAAAATAAATCTTCAAAAAAGAAAAAAAAAAAAAGAAAGCAGACTGAGAAAACCATGAGAAACAAGCCGGTAAGCAGCACACCTCCGTGGCCTCTACAGCTCCTCCCTCCAGGTTCCTGCTCTCTGTGAGTTCCTGTCCTGACTTCTTTTGATGATGAACTGTAAAGTGTAAGTGTAAGCTGAATAAGCCCTGTCCTCCCCAAGTTGCCTTGGTCATGGCATGTCATCACAGCAGTCACCCGACTAAGACACTATCTTTCACTATGAAAATTTCAACGTCCCTCATTTGATTACTTCGCATCTCACAGCTAGAAAGAGAACAAGCTGCCATCATTAGGTATTCAAACTCAAGTTCTGCGTCTTTGACTTGGCACATAACTCGCACAGTAGGGCTCAGTGATGCAGAAACATGACAAGGTTTAATTCAGCCCACTGCATAGGCAAGGAAGGTTAGCACTGCCTTCTTTATAAGGAACAGAGACAGTGGTCCTGAGCTTAACTGACTCTTAGAAAAGATGTTTTTATACAGTCTTGGTGACGTCACTGTTTCTAACCTATAGGGGTGCTGAACCTATATCATCCATTCACTGTACAAATTAATGATGCAACACTGACTTTATTTCACCCCCCTCCTAAATTTGGGAATAGAGAAGTTGGTATGGGTTTGGAAGCTGCAACTTCAGCAGAAGTGGGAGACCACCAGATGGTGTTGACTTTTAGTAAAATGTCAGTGGGTCAACAAGGCCATAATGTGGGATCATGTGAGCCCTGTTCTTCAAGAAGCAAAGCAATATTATGTTACAATAGCACGCCAGTGGCTTTGGCCTCTGAAACGGTCCTGGAACCTCCTACCTTTGAGTATATAGGCTCTGCTATTATTAGTTTTTCTTGAGTGATTTTCTTTGTCCTTCTTGGGGGTCATTAGTTAAGCAGAGTCCGTCCATTTTACAGATGAGCAAAGGGGAACAGAAAGAAAATGGCTGTCCCAAGGGCATACTGGTATCTAAGTAATAGTCAGGATTTTAATGGAAGCGGTCTGTTTTTGTGTCTGTTCTGAAGCCCTCTCTTATGACTCTTACTAATAGAGGTTTCTACTTCACAGATAAGTATATCTCACATGAGGGGTTACAGCACAAGACACAAAGTGAGACTCAGACTATTTGTTGAATGTGTGACTTTGCACAATTATATTCTTAGGAAGGAAGTAAAACACCTACATGTTTTGTTATGTCTAAACAATTGCTTGTAATAACCAGTTATTTTACAGTTTTAGGCTTTGCAAATTCCTTTAGTAAAATAATCTGATGTTGCTTGGACATTAGATTATCTGGCATATTGTTTGGATTGAGTCCAGGCTGGCTTCTGATGGCCACCTCATCTATTTCTAAGGGCAGGCAGACCATGTGTTTGGGAAGCTGGTTTAGGATATGGCCAGAAAACAGTGCAAGTTCTTTCTCCCTTTAGTTTACAGTTTTGACTTCTGGATCTTTGGGGACTTCTGCTTTGCTTGCCTCCAGATAAAATATGGCTTATATACATTAGCAATGAGGCCATTAGACATTTTCTTCGTAGCTTTAACCTTTCCTGAAAGGAACAAGGTGATTGCACAGTCCTGAAGAGCATTTAAATATACAACAATCATCTGATGCCAGGCATCGATGATCAACTGGGTTCCTTTGAAGCTGTAACTCCACCAAACTGTGGGGTTGATCCAACATAAAATTAGATCACTCATCTGTTAGAAGAAACGTTCCAACAGGAAAATGTAGGTAGGACGTGAATCACAATGTGGCGTTCTTCTACCCTGTAAGCAAATCCTATTTAACTAAACTATATGCTTAGAAGGATTTTTTTTTAATGTAAAAATGTTGCATATGTAGCCCGTTGACCTCTAGACCATCTCAGGGTGATGAACTGGACTTTGGGAATAAATCAGCTCTCATCCCTGTGGAAGCCTTTGCAGCTACCTGTGCTTCCTTTGGAAATCATTTTGAGCATTTGAAGCCAGCTTCCTTTTTGTGTGTTGCTGTTACTGTTTGTGTTTGGGTGGTGTGGTATAATGCGAAGACTAGTATTAAAAGCTGTAAAGTATTAAAATGTGGAGCCCTCCCTTCTCAGCTTTCCCTTCAACCGTTACATTTGATAGTAGATAAGGATTAAATTCCATAATGTCAACTGGCCAAGCTAGAAGTTCATAGCAACTACATTTTTAAAGTCATGATATTTTAGCTTAAAATGCTTCAACTGGGGAGTTTCAGAGTTTCAGTCAACAGCCAGAATGGGAGCCTCTGGGCGGGGCTTTGGTCACAGTCTGTGAGCTGTACCCCACACCCTGCTGTTTCTTCTCTTTTTCAGAGTGTGGAGAGGTCTTAACTGAATCCCAGAGCAGCTACAAATGGTAGAGGCTCCAGGAGAAAACAGAGAACAGAGCTGGATTGAAGCAATGCTGATACACTGCGCTGGTGTCCTTGCTGTGTTTCCAGGGTTCCAATCGACTCCTACCCCCTGGTCCTCAAGTTAGTGAGAACACAGCCTCTTATTTGATTTTTCTGCATCATTTACCTTTGAAGAGACTTCCTGTCCTTGATTCTAGGGATTTGTAGTTTCTCTTGCTTTTTTTCTTCCTTTGTGGCCATTTTTTTTTCCTGCTTCCTTTGAGAGTTTTTCTTCTCCACAAAGTGCTTGCCATGCAACACATTTGACCCCTTAACTGAACTCTGAACATTTCCAGATGTCCCATGGGTATTTCAAATTCACTCAGTACACATGAACTTTGATATCTTCTCCACAAACTTGCTATTCTCTGTGTCCCCTCTGGTGAATGGCAATACCCCCAGATCCTAGTTTTTATACTTTAATTTTCAGTTCCTCCCTCACCATTGCCAGTCTGATGATTTAAGACTAACAAAGAAATTGTTCAGAGTTAGGAAATTTCATACAATCCCAACCCTCACAAGCTCCTCACTATTTGGATGGAAACACTCGGGTTTTATTCTGAAAGAAATACATGCTGCTGTATTATCATTGTCTTAAGTAAATGCATAACAGTAAGAACCGAGAAGAATTGCATATAAAATTCAAACTAGTGAATACCCTAGAGTGTTGGAGTGTGCTTGCTTTTGAGATATTGTATCCAATGTAGACAAAAATCAGGAAGAAATACAAGGTCCGCTTAGCAGCTCTTATCGGGACTTGGAGAGAACATTTGACTCCTACCTAGGTAGCCTCAATAGCCCTAGGAATTAGAGGTGGGTTACTTCACTTTGTGGTTGCTTCTCTTGGGCTTCTCTTGTGTGGAAAGGAGGGTACATGTGTGTGTTCGTGTAGATGAGGATGCACAATGTATGCATGGAGACCAAAGGCAACCTCAGGTGCTATTCCTTGTGTGTTGTCTACCTTGAGACAGGGTCTACTCCTGGCCTGGGATTCACCAATTAGGCTAGGTGACTAGTAAGTTCCGGGGATCTGCCTGTTTTCAGTGCCCCAGCACTGGAATCTCAAGCATGCCACTGAACTTAACTTTTTAAGCAGGATCTGGAGATTGAGCTTGGTCCTTTGACTCATAAGAGAACACTTTAGGGAGACATCTCCCCAGTCTTTGCAGGCCTGTTTTGACTGTAGACTTATGGCGTTGGTTAGGGAGACTTGATTCTCTCCCGAGGCACCCAGCAGGCTGTGATGGTTGGTTGACTTACACTGTGAAGCCCTGTACTTAGTAGCACAGCCGTGTGCTCACACTTGGTGATACACACTGGCTATTAAAGAGCCGCCAGAGAGCTCAGAGGCACACAGAGGGATGATTCCTGGGGCCAAGCTCACCCCATTCTCTCTGTGGGTGTCACACTGCTCAGAACGAAACAGGAAGCAGCTGCAGAGAGTTAGGGCCGTTGGCAGCAGAGCTGGTGTCAGAACCCTTTTGGCAAGGAGCATCTGTCGGTAGCTGCATGAGGAGTGCCAAGATTTTCTGAGCTGCCAAGAAAGAACAAGTGTGGGTGGATGGGAGAGCAGAGGCAAAGAGAACACCACTAGTCCATCTTGGAACATGAGTGGGAAACAAGAGAAGAGGTGATCTCTCCAGAGATGAGACCCAATCATTGATGGCTTTGGGTGGAGGACACAGCCCACAGCGAGTGAGCTACAGACCGGGGATGCAGAAGAATGGCTTCAGAATCGGGACCACACAGACACTCAGTGATAGTCTCCAAGAAGCCAAGATGGGCTTCCGATGGCTCCAAACCAGCTGAGACAGAGAGGCAGGACTGTCGGTGCCTCAGTGGCCGCACAGTGTCGTCTATAAACAACTGACCTCTGCAAAAGTGGGAAGAGCTTGCAATGGTTGAGCTGAAAAATCTCCAGTCCAAAAGAAAAAATTTTTAAAGCTTCCCGAGGACAATGAAGAGCTGTGTGAAACTGAAAAGACCCCCATTTTCCTGAAGAGACCAGCTCAGAGGGTTTCCCCTTTTCACCCTGTGCTTCCTCTGGTCAGCGGGACCCCCAGCATGCTGGAACTCGGAAGGCACAGCTCTGCACAATGGCAGGGAACTCCTCAGAGACAGGAATGGCATCCACTCATCTCTGCACTGCCCAAGAGTCCTCTAGGATGGACACAAGTAGTTCCTGTGAGCTACTGCCCAGTGACAAGGGGCCCCAAGAGAACGGGCTCCTAGAACCATGCAACAAGGGATGCCACCAGCTCTTTGCAGGCCTGCAGCTCTACCACACAGCTGTTCCCTTCCAATTGCTCCATAGCTTAGGTCTGAGTGTTGCCTAGGGTCTCATAGGCTATGACCACTGCATGGACAATCTGCTCCTAACACTAGCAGAACAAGTTCCTCAAATTCAGGAGCAGCTTTGACTTCAAAGAGTCCTTTAAAATGGGGCTCTGGGACACAGAGCCACCAACAGATGCCAGGATGCTAATGCACACCGCGGAGCTTAGAGCTTGGAAGGGCATCCTCAACCAGGCATAAAAGGGGCTTGGGTTTGGGCTCCTGGGCTACTGCCTGGAGGAGGTGAGAGCCATGTAAGCATCAAGGATCTGAGGCAGAGAAAGTTTAGAACATAGATGGGAGCCCCACCCACCCTGGGAGCCCCACCCACCCACCCACCCACTAAGTGGAGCATTCTGGAGTAGAAAGACAGGAGCAGACCAGATCAACGCATTCACCCTCATTTTGCCAAGGACATCACATTGGCAGAGAATCCTCTTAATTTGGGAGATGGGGAGGGTAATATGTAGAGTGGGGCTACAGACACAGTCTCCCATTTAGCCTCAAATTTTCCACTCTTCCTGTCTCAGGCTCCCGAGTCCTGATATTATAGGTGTATACCATGTCAATCAGTTGCCTTTTTTAAAAAAGTGATTTTAATCCTTTTCCGTGAAGACTTAAATCTCACACTGTTTGAAGCTCATCATTATTTGTTCAAAACTTTAGTAAACTTCCATTTTTCCTTTATTCCAACTACCATTACTCTCTCCATTTTCCCTGACTACTTCTGTTGTCCTGACTTACAGTTACAGATGCTAGTAACCCACATTTATTGTCCTGATTTATGGCTGCAGATGCTAGAAACCCACATTTGATTAAAACGGCGCAAACTCTAATCTTAATGAGCAACCAGGAGTCATGATGCCTGTTGGATGGCACAAGTAGCACAAATAGGAAACATGAAGCGAGACTTGGAGGAAGTCTCAGACCTGAGAGGTGGCCCTGGAGCCCCAGACTCCTTCAAGCTCAGCCCACAGAAGGGAGGGTTAGCTTCCTGACCTACTTATGCACATCTGAAAAACGAAGGAACTTTTATTTGACTAGGTGAGAATCAGGCTTGCTGGAGCCAGTAACTTTGTTAGAAACAGGCGTACTGAGGCTAGCATTGACAAGAAGCATGGTTACAGTGTTTGGGGCTGGTACATTGTGAGGCAACTGATGTTTAGGGGAAAACTCATTTGCTGCATGGTCCCCACTAGGCACTACTGGACGGTAGACCTCAGAGGAGGGTTAAGTTTACAGATTATGGGTGAGGAGCTGCTTGCCAGAGCATAGGGGTGCCCAACCCCCAAAGCTTTGCACTGGGAAGTCTTTCCTCAGCATGGGTCATGATTTCCCCCAGACTCACAGGTACCCCTCTTCGTTAACCCCCCTTCAGTACATACTCCAGCACCTATCAAGACCCTGTGATCATACGTACTTTGGACAAATTACAGATATTACCTGGAAGGTGAGGAGGCATGGAATCTCAGGTAAGGCTCCAGTAATTCTCCTAAGCCCCTCTTCTGTGAGGGAAAGTCAACAATCAGCAGGCCTAATGGTGACAGATGCCTTACAAGCAGGGACAGCAGATCTGATGAATCAAAGGAATTGCTTGGAGGTCCAAGATCTACATCTACTAAGGAGGGACCCATGAAGGCCCATGCCTCCCGAAGGGACTATTAGTTAACAAGCTCTTCCTGGGAAAGGGGAGGCCATTCTTCAATGTGTAGCCATTGATAAGTTGTTGGTGCTACAGTAAAAAACCTCTTAACCACGCTGGACAAGCACCTCGGTGAGGAGGGATACGTGAAGGTAGGAGGGAGAAGAGGGTTTTTTGGGGGAGGGATAAGAAAGGGGAATGGGATCAAATTGACTAAAATGTGTTCTATAAATTATGAAACAAAGAGTAAAAAAGGGGAGAAAAATGAAAGATAGAAAACCAAACAGCATGCACCACCAAACAAACAAATAAGAACGAGCCGCAGGCAAGCGACCCTGCTCACAGCAGCCAGATGGGGTACCTCGTTAACGTGGCTGTCTTTTTCACATCCTTTCTAAGTAAGAAATGCTTTGGCCTTTAGTGTTTAGGAATTGGAAGAGGTCAGTGTAGACAGTAGGAAACTCCCTAGGCAGAGTCCCTTGGATTTCAAAGAGCATCTGAAACACGTACAGCTAGTAGCTAGCTCAGGCTGGTCCCCAGGTTTTCTAAATGATACAGAAAACATGGGAGGAAGGTGTGATCGTTTCACCAGAGAAGAAAGAGGTAAAGGAACGTGTACGAATGTGCTCTTGGTGATTTTCTCTGCCCTGTGGTGCTCAGTCTTGCTTCTTGGTCTGCAGTGATGGAGAGGCAGTTTAGGAAGTCAACCTGCTCGTTACCCCGAAGAGCTCAAAAGTGAAAGAAATAATGTCCCCGCTGGGGAGGGCAGTGGAAGTGTCCTGTTGTGGGCCAGGGGCCTCCCGAGAGCAATTTGCTCTCCAGGAGGAAGTCACTTTGGGTTCCAAGCCTTGCCTGTCATCATAGCAGCTGGGGAGCAATTCACCCGGATAATCTCCCTCTTCCACCACCCCTGGTTTTGGCAGAAAGAACAGAAGGGTGCGGGGATAATTGTGTGTATGTCCCCAATTTAGGAACCACAAAGAAGTTACCACCACGGCCAGAGTTCAGGGCCTGTGCCAGCAAGGACTGCCCAGGACCCTGGCTTCTTAGGTTTTCACCAGCTTTTTCTCCAATACCTGAATCTGATGTAATTAGCAGAGGGAGAGTAACATGGTAAATGACCAAGACACCAGCAAAGCAGCAAAGCTGGTGTCTGCCTGGTTCCCTCTTTCAAACAACCATTTCAGCTGACAGATACAGGAGAAAAGAGGCAGAACTGTGAGATCGTGAGCTTCTCTCTCCTCTTAGGTGAGGAATGGCTGTGGTTCTGCTGGGTTGGATGGAGGGATGCAATTCTTGGTATAGAGTGAAGTTCTGAGCCCAGCAGCCCATGGCCTGAGGTGAGACTGATATAAGAAGCACAGGTGGGTGCGGGGGAGAAGGACCATGATTATCAGTACCCTGACTTTTTTTTTTTTACATGCTTTGTGGGTCACAAGGAAAACAATAGGACAGTCTCTTCATTGTTAAATTTATAACCCATGGCTTTTGAACTTTTGGAAAATGGAAAAAGGCTTAAAATCCTCTACAGCTCTGATGCTGGACATCTTGTATGGGTGTTGAGATTAATTAAACTAAAGACAGCACATGGAATTGAAGTGGGCAAAGATGCAATCAAACATGTGCTTGTGGAGCTCTCCCGAGGAAAGAGCCAGTGGCCAGTGGGCTGTGTGGGTGTCCTTTGCCTGCTTCACACATTACCCCACTTGGTTACAATTCTCTCTCTCATTAAAGTGCTAGATGCCTTTAAAATATTTCAGTCCTGTTAGATAAGAAAAAATGATGGTACTCTCAGAAATACCAAATTTCAAGATGATGGAATGTAGCATGATTAATAAAAGCTCAGAGTCAGAAATTGGGGTTCAGCCTGAAGAGCCAAAAAGCAAAACAGCCAGCCACTGACTCTTACCTTAACCTCAGTCTGAAATGGCCATCCTGCCTCCAGGAATCTCAGAATTAGACTGTGTGTTGAGAGCTGTTTCCTCCCGTTTTATAATCCTCTCTAGGACTGGGATTAAAGGTGCGCACCACCATGATTAAAGGCATGTACTACCCAGTTTCTATGGCAACTAGTGTGGTTACTGGGATTAAAGGTGTGTGTTACCATTACCTGGTCTGTAAAATTGACCAGTGGGGCTGTTTTACTCTCAGATCTTCAAGCAGGCTTTATTTATTAAAAAACAATTGAAATGCTACTACAATGGAATTTTGTCCAAAATAGGGCAAAGAACAAGCCTTCAGGACTGGTTGTATCGCTACCCAACCACGTCACTCTGCAACTCAAGCAGGCTCTGTTTGCTTTGTCAAGAGTTTATCAAATGAGCTTATCCTGTGGCTGGTTCTGGAGGATGCAGACTGGCTACCATCAGAAACTTGAATGGCTCACATTCGCTTCTATATATATGGGAGGGGGAGGGAGGAAGGAGGGAGGGAAGAGGAGAGAGAGGAGAGGGAGGAAAGAGAGGGCGTGGAGAGAGAGAAGGGAGGGAGGAGAAGGAGGAAGAGAGGTAGGGAGAAAGAGAAGAGAAGAGAGAGAATCTTTAATCTGTGAGTTACAGGATCACATTAACCTGCTGGGCCAATGTTCTCTTGCCCTGCCTGTGGCTGGTCTCTCTTTCCTCCTGTAGAGAACACCTGGGCTTCCTGCAGGGGAGCTTTCCATGAAGCTTTTTGTTCCACAAAGATGTGTGGAAACCTCTTGGCCACCTGGCTTCTGGTGCTGCCCTGGGAAGTGGCTAGTAACTGTGGCCCTAGCTCTCACTCCTTCAGCCCGGGAACAGTGAGTGCTTTGGCCGCCTTCCAATTCAACAACAGCAGGCTTTGTAGTGCTGATGTATCCTTTGCACCTCCAGCCCTGGGCTGGGATTTTGTGGTATCTAGACTTCACTGTTTTCCATCTCTCCCCACTTAACAGTCTTGGAACCATTTGATGGCTACAGAAGCTTTGTCCTGTTTTGCAGGGAGGCTGACTCATATACGAAGTCAATGTAGGCCATAGGCTCTCTTGTAGAACAAAAATAAGAAACCATTCTAGTCTCTCTGTGCATTTTTAGACCATTCAGGACCCACTTCTCTGAAACAGTTTTATCTGTGCCACAGGGGAAGAGGGAGATTCCTGAATTAAGTGGGAATTCTGATTAAGGAAGAAAGCAAGACTCGGGTCTAGGTGGGTAATCAAAAGTGTCCCGGAGACCCGGCAGGCAGGAGAGCTGCCCAAGGCAACGGCATTTGAAATACTTAGCACAGCAAAAGCATCGGAAAGGGAGACCGCCGGGGGCCGGCGCTGGGATCCAAGTCTGGATGTCTCAATGTTCACTGTCGATGTGTGAACAACAGCTTGGAGCACCAGATGTGAGAGCTCAGGCTGGAGCTGCCGGAGTCGCCAGCTCTGACGGGCTGGTGATTCACCAAGAGGGTCCATTCCTTTCCATTTCTTCGCCTCCTGGAGCGGCCCGGTTTTAGCTGTGCCGAACCTGCGCTTGAGCGCGTGCGTGCGCGTGCGCGCATGTGCAGCTCCCAACCGCATTAGCTCTTATAAAGTTTGTAGACCTCGTTAGTGTCAGCAGTCCCATCGCTGTCATTAAAACTGGGTTGAACAAAACTCTGTCGCTCAATGATGCTAAGATTCTTTCTTTGTCTACATGACAGGATTGATCCAAGGCTTGGGTTAGCCACAGTCTTATTGATTCCAATGTTTGTGACTAACTTAGCAGAAAGACTCTAAAGCAATACTGCTTGGCCAGGGTTACAACCTGCCGCTTAATATTTTTCTTTAGTAATGAGATAGATTTGATATCTGTTGTGTTTAAGACAATCTAAGCCAAGAACAGAATCGAAAGTGGTTTTCAAAGAAGTATTCTAAGTGCTAAGTTTTGGGTCATCCTCCAGACCCTGTTTTATGATATATAGTCAACCTGAGTCATCTGAGAAGAGGGAGCCTCAGATGGGGAAATGCCTCTGTAAGACAGAGCTGGAGGCAGGTAAGCCTGGAAACCTTTTCTTAATTAGTGATGGCTGTGGGAGGGCCCAGCTCACTGTAGGTGGAACCATCCCTGGGCTGGTGATCCTGAGTTCTATAAAAAAAAGAAAAGCAGGCTGAGTTGATGGACAAGCCATTAAGCAACACTCCTCCATGGCTTCTGCATCAGCTCCTGCCTCCAGGTTCCTGTCCTCTGTGTGTTCCTGTCCTGACTTCCTTTAATAATGAACTATAATGTGGAAGCGTAAGCCCAATAAACTCCTTCCCCCAGCTTGGATTTTGGCCGTGTTGTTTCATCACAGCAGAGACAACCCTCGACTAAGACAGACCCCTCACAGAGATCTCTTCCCAGGCATCCCTGCTTCAATCCTGCCCTCTTCTCTCCCTCCTCATTGACAGCCTCAGACAGTGGCATGAGATTAAGTAGCTCATCATGGATGCCTTAATTACTGACGAGCATCTCATTGTGTTAACCCCTTCAGCTATTCCGGTGGGATGGAATGGGAGAAGAGAAGACGGTATGGGGTGTGGACGCTGCTGGTGGTTAGTTAACTCAAGTGGAAGGATCTAGCTTTCTGCCCTCCCACAGATGTGACTATCTCATAGCTTTTTCCAGCCCTCATCTGGCCTATGACAAGGGTGAATGAGGACAGTTTCAAGGGACTCTAGTTGGTACCACTTAGAAATGGCCACGGTGCTGTGCTGATGAACAAGCATAGGCAAGGGAAATGCAATTATCAGAAGGCTGTGGACAGTGTGACCATAATGCTTCTGAGATATTATTGGTCACTAGGATCGCTGGAACTAAATTAGGCCTTAACTAAACAATACAGTGTGTTCTGGAGCCTGGAGTCTATGGATTCCATCTCCACAACATAATGAAGTGTTTTGAAAGCTACCTTATCTGATTAAGAGCTACATACATCTATTAACTCAGTGTTCATGGTCCACAGCACTTAGGAGAATGTGCAGAAGAATCAAGTCCTATCAATCATGGTCAAACCATCTCTCACGACTACAGCACAGGGCAAAACATCTCTTTCGTTTCTCTTGGATTCATTTCAGACACAACTGAGTCATCCTTATAAAGGTTCTGGAAGCCTCATGCCCCTTCTACCCCCACTCCTTCCTCTACAAAGCTGCCTCCATCCTGTAGGTACCCTAACAGGTAAGCTTAGAGACTGAAAACTGACCACATTCGATTCCAAGTGTCCCCTTAGTCTGCAGCACAATTACAAGACAAATAAGCTTTTGTACCTCTGCTCTCAGCTCTTTTTGTTAACGTCTGTGGTGCCTATTGGGATACCCTCCATGTCAAGGTGAGGGTGGGGAGGACCAGGCAGTCAAAGAGCTCTTAACTGTGTGCCACGGATGTCCTAGACCAGGACTGTGGGGGTCTGGAGCAGCATTCAACTGTTCTGAAACCCGTGGGGAGGAGACAAAAATGCTTGAAAATGCACAGTTCCTGATGGAGTCGGGAAAAGGGCAGGCTGTGTTAGTGGGAGTGTCTGCGTAGTCCACGTTGTGGGTGGTGGTGTGGAGTCCAGCCGTCCTACCTGTGCATTGCAAGAGCTCTTTGTAGCTGAAGAGTGTGCACAGCTTTAATCTGTAGCCAGCTTCTCTCTATCTTTAAAATCCTTAGGTTTTCTTTCCATGGATTTCTATTTATACGCACGCTTAGGAAGAGAAAGATTTGTTCCTCTAAGCCATTTATATCACAGAACCTAAAATTCAGATAGTGCTACATGATATATGATTGTAAAAAAAAAAAAGGAAGAATATGACTGTTCTTGGGTATAGTGAAGGAGAAAGTTATTGTCGCTGTGTGGAGAGTATAGCCAGAGGCGGGAACATCTGTGGATATGTGGAGAGTATAACCAGAGGTGGGAACATCTGTGGATATGTGGAGAGTATAGCCAGAGACGGGAACATCTGTAGGTATGTGGGGAGTATAGCCAGAGGCGGGAACATCTGTGGATATGTGGAGAGTATAGCCAGAGGCAGGAACATCTGTGGATATGTGGAGAGTATAGCCAGAGGTGGGAACATCTGTGGATATGTGGAGAGTATAGCCAGAGGCGGGAACATCTGTAGGTATGTGGAGAGTATAGCCAGAGACGGGAACATCTGTGGATATGTGGAGAGTATAGCCAGAGACGGGAACATCTGTGGATATGTGGAGAGTATAGCCAGAGGCGGGAACATCTGTGGATATGTGGAGAGTATAGCCAGAGGCGGGAACATCTGTGGATATGTGGAGAGTATAGCCAGAGGCAGGAACATCTGTGGATATGTGGAGAGTATAGCCAGAGGCGGGAACATCTGTGGATATATGGAGCGTATAGCCAGAGGTGGGAACATCTGTGGATATATGGAGAGTATAGCCAGAGGTGGGAACATCTGGGAGAGTCCAGAGCAGATGTGAACATTCTGAGGTGGGCCACGTGGGGGAGGGGAAAGAGGGAGGGTAAGGGAAAAGAGGGGAAATGAGGTGCAGCAGCCAAGGGGGCAAAGGTATAAAAGGCTTGATTATATAGGGAAGAGCCTCTGGGAGAAGGGCAGCTCAGGCCCTGGGCTGGAGAGTTCAGGGTAGAGGGTGGGGTAGGCCAGTCACACCCTGTAAGAGGTAAGGACTGATGGATGGTGGGAGAACTTGGCAACTGTGTCCACTTTGATATGTTAAATAGGCATCTCAGCCATTTGTCCCAGGGTTTGAGACTTAACAGTATAAAATGCCACGGCAGCTAAAACATGCGGAAACGTAATGCTATTATTGCGGCAATCAAGTTAGTTTGAGTGCAAATTCTATTGAGAGTGGATACGGGTATTTATTAACATTTATAAATTCATTTAAGCTGATTAAGGGGTAATCTAAGTTGAAGTGAATCTGAGCATGACAACATAAAACCTTTATCCTTCAACCTCTTTCCAGAACATTCTTCAGGCTGATACTGGCTCGTTTGAAGTTTTGACCTCCGAGGCCCCTCACCCCCACCCCGAGGCAGAGTCTTGTGCATCCTAGAGCCTCCTGCCCTGGCCTCTCAAATTCTAGGATCACAAGTGTGCACCACCTCTCCCCCCTCAACCTTCAAGGTGTCCAGGGAAGGGTCCCCTTCCCTTTCATCCTGGACTTGCCAGGGGCACCCTGTCCTCCCCTACCTCTAGTCCTGAGGACTCCAGCTCAGGATACCCACTGCTCAGTGTCTCAATCAACTTCCTGTTGCCTGCAAGATGTACGACTCTCAGCTCCAGCACCGCATCTGCCTACATGCGGCCATGCTCCCAGTCATGATGATAATGGAGTGAACCTCTGAAACTGTAAGTGAGCCACCCCAATTAAATATTTTCTTTATAAGAGTTGCTGTGGTTGGGCCGGAGAGATAGCTCAGAGGTTAAGAAGTCCCCGAGTTCAATGCCCAGCAACCACAAGGTGACTCACAACCATCTATAGTGATATCTGGTGCCCTCTTCTGGCATAAAGGCATAATGCAGCCAGAACACTGTGTACATAATAAATAAACATTTTTTAAAAGTAGTGGTATGAGAATACACACCGAGTAAACTATTCATAAAAGTAGGAATGTGAAGTCCTTTTTTAAAAAAGAATTTCTGTCATCATGGTGTCTCTTAAAAGCAATAAAAACCCTAAGACAGAAGTCCAGCAGGCAGCATATCATTTTTCTATCAAACGACTTGTTGATTATGATGCTTATTTTGTGTGAAGTGTGTAAGCAATGCTTTCCTTGTCAATCAGCTCGCTTCTCTGCAAGCTGTCTTTAACCACGTCGTCTAACTACAAGAGTGAGGTCTCCTAAAGTACCTGGCAGCTTACATAATGGAAACAAGGCAGAAGGCCCAGTTGGGAAGGCTCAAGGCTGCTGTGCAGGTGGACCCAGAAGGAACCAGTCCCGGATCCTGGACTGTTCTTGCTTTCAGAACACTCCCCGCGTGAACACACGAACCTCTCCAATCATTGCCTCCAGTTTGTCCTGGTGCGGGAGAATTGTCTGTATTCTGTCAATCATGTATTTTAATAAAACGCTGATTGGCCAGGCAGGAAGTAGAGGCGGGTCAACCAGACAGGAAGTAGAGGCGGGGCAATGAGAATAGGAGAAGGCTAGGGAGGAGGAAGCTCCCTCCGTCATTCCTGCCCAGATCACCGAAGAGGCAACATGTGAGCTGACAGCTGAAAAAGGCACCAAGCCATATGGCTAAAATAGATCAGAATAATGGGTTAATATAAGCTATAAGAGTTAACAAGAATCCTGACCTAATGAGCCAGTCAGCTTTATAACTTATAGAGATCTCTGTGTGATTGATTTTCTCTGGGATTTGCCGGTTGAGGGGTACCAGGCGGGAACAACAAGCTGGCCCTCATGTTACACTGTCCATTCCCAAGTTTGAGTCTGGCATGAAGGACATTTAGCTGTGTTTCTGCCCTGACTCTTCACACCCTTCTCTCTGCGCTGTTCCAGAGGAGGTAGGAACTATATCTGGTACCCAGGTTTCCATAATAGGATGAAGCAACGGAAACCTGGTTTGGGTATCTATTTCCTTGCCAAGATTACATAAAACAGAGAAATCTACCCAGAGGAACATGTGGTGCTTCCGGGAGAGCAGTGGGATTCTAGGAAGTCGGAACTCTGTGAAATGTGGATAGGAATTTAGACTCTACTTAGTAGTCTATGACAGAGGCTCATTAGATAACACTAACAATTGGCTCTCGTCCTGATCTGTACATAGGTCCATTTCCTGGGGTCAAACTCTGTCCTGTTTGAGTTCCTGTCCTGACTTCTTCCAGTGGTGAACAGTGGTATGGTGGTATAAGCCAAATAAACCCTGTCTTACCCAAGTTGCTTTTGGTCATGGTGTTTAATTACAGCAAGAGAAACCCTAACAAAGACAATATCTTCACTGAGCAAGCATGGTTAGGAAGAAACAAGCAGGAGCATGCATTTGTCTATCTGACAGCAGCAACAGACACATAAATGCGCCGATGATGGAGATGTATGGAAAAAAAAATCAATGGGAGGATGAGGCTTGAGTATGTATTCAGTTGTTTGCATTATTAATTTATATAATGTGATTTCTAATAATAGTTGTATTTCAGTAATTTTCTTGAAGCATTTAACAATAATTCCCAGAAGCCAGTGCCAACACAGCCCTGATATGAAATAGATCAATATGTATGAGAGAGAGAGACAGGGACAGAGAGAAATCGTGAGATAAAGAGACAGAGATGGTGGTATATCACAATTATTTGCCATCTATCTATCTATCTATCTATCTATCTATCTATCTATCTATCCATCCATCCATCCACCTATTTGTTGATTGACTCTGCACTCACTAAGATGCTTGAAGCAAAAACTTGTAAAATTTTAACAGTAGCCTATAATACTGGAGATCCTAAAAACAGAACATTAGCACCTGACATTATATATAAAAAATAAATTGTTAACATCCCAACCATTTTGTCCCTCATTGCAGATCCAAGGGCAAGGTAAGCAAATGCAAGAGAGATCAGGGAAGCTGTGACCATTGCCAGGTAGAGCTGAGACCAGAACCGAGTCCTCTGACCTTCAGTTCACTCCTACCATCTTGTGTGACCTCTGACATCACTGAAACAGCCACAGACTGTGCCCAGCCCATCCCATAATCTGGGATATGCTTGTCAGGCCTCATCCCCTAGTCTGAGTCTCGGCAGTGCTCTTATCTTTGCAAATAAAGAATGAAATAAAGCCAGAAGCCCAGGAGATGACCTGGGCAAACTTTGGTGACGGCCAGACTTGAAGGTCTCCGGGAAGTTCTGATATCTGTGTCTCTGGATCCTGGGGATCTGAGCTGTCTAACCATTATGTCTTTGCAGACATGATGACATGTGGCTTCTGTAGCTAGTGGGCAACGGCCCTGAAGCCTAGCTCTGCCTAGCTCTGCTACCTCGCCTGCTGTACCAGATACTGGTGGCGATGGAGGCCTGTGGAGAAGTCCATTTTAAAGGAACTGAGATTTTTCCATCACCAACCAGCACTGCTCCCCAGAGCAGTGAGTTATCTGTCCTACAAGGGGAACCTGGGCTGCAGGACAGTCCGCAAATGACACAGTATTTGAGAATCTCCAAGCTAGAATCCCCCCCAGACTAAGTAACACACACACACACACACACACACACACACACGCACACGCATGCATGCGCATGCACACACACATACACATACACACACATGTACACACACACACACATATACACACACAGGCAGGCACGCATTCACGCGCGTGCAATGGGGGTTTCGCTATATAGGTCAAGCTGGCCTAAAACTTGCTTTGAGGTTACAGCTAAACCCAAACTCATGATCCTCCTGCCTCAGGCCCTAAGTGCTGGGATTATAAGTGTGTGCTACCACACCTGACTAAAAGTACTCTCAAATCCTTGACCCACAGGTAACTGGTGAAATTATTAACATTCTTGTTGTTTTTAGCCACTGAGTTTTGGGGTACTTAGTTACACAGTATTATGATTTGTATGTAAAGTGTCCTTCAAAAGTTGCATGTGTCGAGGGAGTGGTTCTCTGCTGGCAGTGGCAATTGAGAGGTGACTGGACCATGAGGCCAGGAAGGACATCAGTGGATGGATGAATGAATCCATTGATAAATTCAGGCAAGAATGAGCTCTCAGGAAGTGGGGCCTAAACTCGGGGTGTGGCTTTGAAGAGCCGTTTTGTCCCTGAATCCTTCCACTTCTACTTTTGCTTGGTTGTCTGAACCGAGCAGCCTCTCCTCAGGCTCATGCATGGTGCTTCCGTTTCTCGCAGGCCCAAAATCAAATGGATGCAGCTAACCAGGACCCAAACTCCTGAAATGATGGTTCGAAATAACCCCATGTTCCTTAAAGTGAATTTCTTTTACACATTTTATGATATGGCCGAAAAACTGAGTGGCCCACTCGATGACAAAGAACTTCATTTCTGTCAGAGTTTCACCATCTGGTTCTTCTGAACATGGAGCTGTTGAGGTGGAGTCTCACAAAGAACCTTGAAGACATTTTGTTTCTCTTTTTACAAAAAGAAGAAGAAGATGAAGAAGGAGGAGGAGGAGGAGGAGGAGGAGGAGGAGGAGGAGGAAAGAAAAAAAAAGAAAATTGAATTTCAAACCAGCAACAGAAAGCTTTTGTAAAATATGACATTTGAAATTCATTTTACTGTTAGTGTTTCTGTGGACACCTATAGCAAAGAGAAAATAAATGCACGCTGTCTTACATGGCCTCTGCAATTCTAACGGGTAAGGCAGCTTGAAATAAAACTATATATGGACCCTTGTTCACAGCAAGGAACGTCTCCCAACCTTTCGATGGCACTTTCTTTAATTCTTTAATTTCTTTAATTCCCCCACCTTTAACTCTTCTGTGCCTCTTTTGGAAAAGTGCAAGTGGTACGCATTACCAGGAACATTAATTATGAAGGGAGGGAACAGGAGTTCCAATAGCTGTTCCCAATGGGAGTCTTAAGGACACCTGCAGGAAGCCACCTGCAGACACCCGGGGACACTGGGCGGTTTCTCCTGTCTCCACCCGCTGAAGTACGTACGCTCTGGAGAAGCTAGCTAGCTCCTATCTCCACGCAGAAGAAGATCCGCGGCGCTCGCAGATCTGGTCCAAGGGTCCCGGCGCTTCTGGAGAGCCGCGGAGGCCAGGCGAACAGCAGCTGAGCTGGGGACCCGGGGGCGAGCGCGTGCGGAGCCTTTCCAGGCGAAACGCAGCGCACAGCGCCCGGGCGGTGCCCAGCATGGAGTGGGAGCTGAATTTGCTGCTCTACCTGGCGCTCTTCTTCTTCCTGCTCTTCCTCCTGTTCCTTCTGCTCTTCGTGGTCATCAAGCAGCTGAAGAACTCGGTGGCCAACACAGCCGGGACGCTGCAGCCCGGGCGTCTGTCACTGCACCGGGAACCGTGGGGTTTCAATAACGAGCAAGCGGTGTGACCAGCACTGAGCTGGTCTCAGCTCCGCAGGGATTCAGGTACACCCCTCGGGAGTGGCGGCAGGGGGACAAACTCTTTGCTCCTCCCGGGTCTCCGGACCTTCTCCAGGGTAGGGGACCGCAGCGACAAGAGTCTGGCCAGGGAGCGGAGTTCTTCTAGAGCAAGCCTGATGCCAGGAGGGGAGACTCAGGGTTAGAGGTCAGTTTGGGGGCGAGAATGGATGTACACCTGTGAACTCTTCTTTGCAGACCAACTGCATTTGTGCAAAAGTCTATTATTCAGTCAATTCAGCTCAGCCACTTCTAACAAAATTAATTATCTAAAAGACCTAAGGGTGTGAGCTTTGCTTTAAGGGGCGTTCCAATGTGCACGGGAGAAATGATTCAGGGACCTGTTGGGGGTGGTAGGTTTCCTCCTACTTTTGATTGATTGCTACTCCTAGTCTAACCTGCGGGGTAGTCAAAGGTGAGTTTAGACCCTGGGACATCAGAGGGTAAATATGAGAATGATTCGCTGGGAAATGACCTTTGGACGCGGCATGGAGGGCAGGCAAAAGGGGCTGCTTTGCAGAGTGTAGGGCTAGCTGTGTGAAGGAAGAGGCCTGCCCGTGGTTAATTTATCAGACCTCTTGGAAACGGCTGACCATCAGGAGTAAAACTCACCTGTGCTCCCTAAACAAGGTCAGACAACGCCAGTTTGAGAAATCGTTTCATTCATCATATCCGATCGCTTTTCTTAGATCTGCGTCACCCGGACCCAGGCTGGTGCCCTTGACTGGGTGGCGCCCAGGATCAAACTCCGACCACAGCCCTGCAAAGTTGGACAGTGGGTGGTGGAAATCTTCTTGAGAAAGGTATGTTGGGGCCTCTCACTCAGGCTGGCTGTCTCCAGATCCAGGGCCTATCAAAGAGAAGGGTCGGGATGCAAGAGGCGGGAACCTGGAAATTGAGGGGTTTCTGCTCTGAATTAGAGAGCTTCCTCCAGAATCAAGAACTCAAGGTGATGTCTTGTGGGAACTGTGGGAATGATGGGGCTTGTGGGAATTAGAAAAAGAAGTCAGGAGCATTTGCAAATTTACTAGCCACCCCCCCTTTTTAAAAAATACTACTGAGGTGCAAATATAATTTGTCTTCAGTAGGGAAGGTTTGGGACACACTATGCCATGGAAACACTAATTTTACACACACACACACACACAGTCTATGGAGAGTTAAAACCCACAACATCATGTTTTGCCAAGGCTGATGATACAGCAACTACACAGAAGGGAATAGCTGATAATTTAAACGAAAGTGCAAATAGCCCAGTCTAGGGGAGTAACTACCAGAAACGATTTTGGTTGAAGACAATGAGTTGATTTCCTACATATTCCAAGTCATTCAGACAATAAAGTTGATCTTAAATGAAGACAATGGTTTTTTTTAGCTATTATTTCTCGGGTAAATTCTTATCTTCTTGTTACATCTTCATCAGAGATACAGTGAGGCTTGATTTCGTTTTTCCAGTCTGAACTGCAAACTCAGCAGCCATGAATTTGTACTGTGATTTGAACAATAGTCCTCTAATTAGCTTATCTCTACGCAGTGATGTTTTGTTACAAGGCTGCATGGTTGTTATGAACATGGACAGTGAACGTGGGAATGACTAATGAGCAATTACATTTGTTTCTAAGGGCAGAAAATAATCATTTCATACTTTGTAAATAATCAGAATATAAATTACTTTTAACCACTAGCTTGACTTCTTGACTTTGTAATCTTTTCATCCTCCTGGTAGTTCCGGGCTCCTGGGGTCCAAGAGTGTAATTCACCCCAAACTTTCACTGACTGGGGAGAACAGAAAACTTGGGCATCTCGGTATTAGGCGGATGTCTGCAGTCTTACTTACAGGCAAGTTGCTAAGCAAGGAGTGGCTGCCTTTCCACAGGGCGATTCTATTACCACTGCACTAACTAATTTGTCAGTTACTGTGTTCTCATTTATGTAGCCCCGCCAAAGATATTTATTCTTCTCACCTGACTTTTACCTGGAACTTATTTCTAGAACACAGGAATTAAGATTCCTCACATCTGCCCTCAGAATGTGTTGGTGACGTCTTTGCCCTGCCCTCTGGTTAGTAATTCTACCTTTGGTAATTCCACAACTGGGGATGAATTGCCTTTTCTATTTTTTTTAATCCAATTACCATTTTCCAAGACCCAGCACAGAACTGACCCTCCACAGCAGAGAAACTTTTTGTTTATTTGTTTTCCGGAGGAGGCAGAGTCTTGATATATACGCTGGACTTGCTGTGTGGCCTGAGTTAGCCTGGACTTGCTTTGGGGACCAGATTGACCTTGGATTTGTCATTCTGTCTCTGCCACCCAACTCTGGTATTACAGGAGTGTGCCGTTGTGCTTGGCTCAAAAAACTACATTTGAACTAGATCTAATGTATTGGTATCCACAGTACTCCTGCATGTATGATTACTCAATTCATTGACCACACCCTAGTCCCAATAGCCCTGAATTCTGATATATGTATAAATAAGATGGGGTCTCACTATAGAGTTTAGAATGCCCTGGAACACACCAGCTGCCTGGTTCATCCCCTGATGAGGATGTACCGCCATGCCTGGTCAATAATACTTTGAAAGATAAGGTAAATATGAATTAGCATTTAAACATTTAGTAAGTCAGGAACACTTAAAATAACTGCTCATTTTGTAAACCTAATTTTATTAAACAGTATTATTATTTTGTTTTCAACACAAGGGCTTCGCAAAGGCTAGAAGGCAAATTTCTTTCATTATGGGTCATAAGAATAAATGCATTATTAATGTTTTATTTCAAATGTTGCTATTTAATAATTAGGTCGGAATTTTAGTTGTTTAAAATGACTTCACATCTTACGAGGGCAATCTTGGTTGTTTGCTGATTTCCAAACTTGTAATCGCAGTGGGTCTACAGTTCCGGCTAGAGAAGATCATTTTAAGTAGGATGGGAATGCTACCACATTCCCGTTTGCAAAATCTAAAATGTCTCATAAAGTAGGTTCCCCATGCTTGTACTTGAATTGCAAGGCCAGGTGTGGCTGTGGGCCTGGAGCCATCTGCTGCAGTCCTACACGTAGCATGGGGGATTTCTCCAGAGTTCACCCTGTGCATGGTCTTCTGGGAGGAAAGGATTTGTTTTTGGTTCATTGCAGAGGTGGAAACTTGGAACAAGGTATGCAAAAAGCATGCGACACCCTATTTTTAATGCAGCATTCTATGTTTCCAATTCTGTCTAGTTTCAGACTAAGTGCACTAGAATTCAATTATAAACGATGAGAATTTTGAGCATTGTGAATGGTTAAGCCATTTAAGGATAGTCGGAATATCCTCCCCCCCCCCCCACATCATGATTTAGAGACTTTTAGAACTCTCGTTATTCTGACGCAGGGTGTAGACAGTAACTCCAGAGTTCTGTACTTTCAAAATAACATTTTCAGCTAGCCTGTGATATTTGTGTCTCCCTGAGCTGAATCTGCAGTTAAAACAATAAGAGCATTGGGATTTGTCAGACATCTGTTGCCCCATGTTGGACACCATTTTCCAGTGTTCACCTTTCATCCTATGTAGTGACGCCATTTGTCAGAGACCAGCTTTGACAAAAATCCCACTTACCAGGGTAGGGGCATGGGGATTAGAAAAACAGCAAAGAGAACAAAGACATGAGTGAAAATAATAAGACAGAAAACCTAGGATAGTACCAGGAAGGAGTTCTAGTGAATACTGAAATTGCCTGAATTTTATTTTCATTGTCTTAAAATACCTCAATCCCCAAACCCCTCAAACCCAAAAAACTGCATTAACATGATACAAGGAAATGAACAGACCAGTTGAAGGTTACGGGTTACATTTTTAGTTAAACATTCTGTTGTTAGAACAAGACAAGTCACACTCATACCCTAGACCAAAACATTTTGTAGACAAATCACTCCCTGGGTGGAACCCATTGTTATTGACTTAAGGAAGTAGGAACTTAGTTAGATCCTCAGACTTTTGTTAGGGGTAGAAACATATCTACTTCTCTATTCCTGAAATTCAAGGTCTGGATATTAGACATACCTGTTGACAATAATTTTGAGAGAGCAGAACTCTCTAATCTAAATCTAGGCGGAACTTTTGTTTGAGGTAGAAACAGACAGTAAACTTAAAGGAACAGAAGTAAGTTCCAACTCTGACCTTTCGTCAGGGTAGGAAATAGACTCCCATTTTGGGGCCTCCATAGGCCGTGTTTTGTTTTGTTTTTTTTTTCCCCCAGGTTCTGATATGGTTTCCAGGGCTCCTCGCAGGGAGGAGAAATCTGAAAGGAAAAATGGTCTGAATTCACTTCTTTCTAAAGAGCTTCTCCCTGGACAGATCCTCTCTCATTGGCTAGAGCTATGTCACTGGCCGATGTCCTGCGTAGGGGTCTTTAACGATAGAGTTGTTGTCTTCAACCAAAATCTGAGCTCTCTAGATAAGAACAATGTGGGTAGATTTGTGTTGGACAACCACAAGTCCATGCCCTGGTTACAAAAAAAAAGTACAGTTCCAGAAAGATAAAACTTGTGATTCCCTGTCACCTTGTGGGGGTGTAAGGTCACACCTCCAAGAGATGTGGCTGAGCAGAGCGAAGATGTCATCTTAATTCTCAGGAAATGTTTGTCAGGACTGGTTTCTTCTTTGGGCAGCTGACATCCCCTGCACCGGGATTTTCTAATCAAGTATCCTGGAAGCCTGTGTGTGTGTGTGTGTGTGTGTGTGTGTGTGTGTGACTTTATGTGTGTGTGTATGTGTGTGTGTGACTGTGTGTGTGTGACTATGTGTGTAACTGTGTGTGTGGCTGTGTGTGTGACTGTGTATGACTGTGTGTGTAGTTGTGTGTATGTGTGTGGCTGTGTGTGTGGTTGTGTGTGTGACTTTGTGTGTGTGTGGCTGTGTGTGTGTGTGACTGTATGTATGTGTGACTGTGTGTGTGTGTGTGGCTGTGTGTGTGTAGGAGAGAGAGAATGTGTGTGTAGTCAGCGGGTCTTCATGACCTCTTCTTGGAGCTTTGTCGTGGGACCAGTATAGGTTGTTCCCTTCTGCTCCCTTTTGGGCCCCTTCATCATTACCCTGTTAGTTAAATTTTGATGGTAACCAAGTTTTTATGTTTGATTCCCACAAAGGCCATCCCTTTCATATATGGAGGAAGGCACTCTGTGCTCAGATATGCTACCTCTCTTCCTGCAACTCCACTGTCAACCCAGGAATATCCTGGGAGATCGCCACTGGCGCTGCTTCTACTCACAGCCTACGTACTGGCCAGCAGAGGGGGAAGAAACACTTCCCACACCCAGAGCTGTGCAAAAGAACTTTCTGTGATGTGGAACTGTTCTATATCTGTGGTGCCCAACGCGGCAACTGCTAGTCACATGTGTCTAGTACACACTGAAATATGGCTAGCGGGGCTTACATCTCGTTTCATTTCACCCGAGACAGCCACATGGAGATGGTGGATTTATATGCACTGTTCGTACCATTTCCTTGTGTGTGTGTTTTAGAGTCAGAAGGGGAGGAGGCAACTGGTCGTGTGCTCCACACCCCGTGGGCTTCACTGCTCTTCTTGCATTGAGTTTGTCTCCTTAAGGAAAAAGAAAATTAGTATGTTGGAACTAAATTGAAAATGTTATTATCTACCTATTGCATGTCTTCTTGTACCAAATGGGGTAGGTTTTAGTGACACGTGATCATGGAAAAAATGGCAGGGCTGATCCACCACATCCCCACGACCCCAGTCTGTGTTCCAGACAGAGGTCATTTTTTTTCAAAGACTTATTTGTTTCTTAGGTAAACAGTATTCTGCCTCTATGTCTGCCTGCACACCGGAAGGGGGCTCCAGATCTCATTACAGATGGTTGTGAGCCACCATATGGTTGCTGGGAATTGAGCTCAGGTCCTCTGGAAGAGCAGCCGGTGCTCTTAACCACTGGGCCATCTCTCCAGCATGGCAGAGGTCATTTTGTCTTGTGTTGTGTATTCTATTTTAGTTTACTTTTTATTATCGTAAATGCCAAATGATTATTTTGTGTATGTTTTTCAAAATACCTAATGGTTTATATTTTTTAAGGTTGTGAAATAAAAATAATAATTACACGTAGCTCAGTTTTTTTTGTGTGTGTGATTTTTAGTAACTTGTAACTATCCAAACTTTGTTGTCTAAAATTAGGATATGGTTAATAGAGGAAAAGAGATATTGATTTTTATATGATTTCCCTTTTAATGGACAATCTTATATGCCAATGAGTGTTAACTTTCAAAATCATTAAGCAATTCTTCTGTTATGTTTGAAGTCTGAGTAAAACATGTCATCTCCACGTTCACTGTTGGGGCTGTGGTGTGGAGCTGTAGGAACTGTTAGAGTCCCAGGCAGACTCCTCTCACAGACGCAGATATTTCCTCCCACCTGTGGCTAATCTATGGATGTAATTGGAAATATTTTAAAGATATATTTTTAATTGTGAAGTTTCAAATGTATTCACCTTTTGTTCGTTGCTTTCTGTGTCCTCTTTAGGAGACATTTGCCTCCCCTGCCCTTACCCAGGTTACCAAGAACGTTCTGCTGTGTTTTCTTCTGCGCTAGAAGTACAGTTTTTTGTTTGTTTGTTTTTTGATTTTTTTTGAGGCAGAGTTTCTCTATGTTCCTGGCTGTCCTGGAACTCACTCTGTAGACCAGGCTGGCCTCAAAACTCACAGAGATCCACCTGAGTCCCTCTGCCTCCAGAGTGCTGGGATTAAAGGCGTGCGCCAGACCTGGCTTAGAAGTATAGTTTTTTGTTTTTCAAGACAGGGTTTCTCTGTGTAGCTTTGGAGCCTGTCCTGTAACTCCCTCTGCAGACCGGGCTGACCTAGAACTCCCAGAACTCCACCTGCCTCTGCTTCCCCAGTGCTGGGATTAAAGGTGTGTGCCACCACTGCCCGGCAGAAGTGTATTTTTAACTTATACTAAGTCTGTTATTTATCTTGAATTGAGTTTTGTATATGGTATGTGGTAAAGGATGATTCTCCCCTTTTCTATAAATAAACAAGCTTTCCTCAAAATTTCTCCTTTTCGTTCCTCCTTTCTTCCCTCCTCCCTCGTTCCCTCCTTCCCCCCTCCTTCCTTCTCTCCTTTCTCCTTCCTTTCTCCCTCTTTCTCCCCTCCCTTCTTTATCTATCGAACAGACTTTACTTCCCCCCAACTCACAACATTGCCTTCATCAACATCCAATGGGAACAAGAGTGGCCCTCTTCCTGGGTCTTTTCTATTCTATGGGGCCCTTCCTGCAAATACCAGTGTCTTAGCTCCATAGTGAATCTTGTCATTCATGTACATATCATAACTGGGATTATTAACACAGGCTCCTAGTCACAGGCTGGAGGTCCCCACCAGGAAGCCAGAATATGTGGAATTGAAATAGAACCAGTAAGAAACCCCAGTGAAGGCCAGGCTTCCTTCACTTAAAACTGAGTCCTGATCTGGGGGTGTCTCTGGGTTAAGGAGGGTGCCTCATTGTCCTGTTGGTCACGGCAAACAAGAAGTCCCCCCTTTTCTCTCGGCTGGTACAGTTGCAGGCAAGCAGCTTCCAAGCCCTGAACTCAGAGCTCAGTGATGAAAAGTGTCTGCGTTGTGGTTCATTGCGTCTAGGCAGCAAACTTTGCTTACCCCGTCTTTGAGTACCGTTCCCCATACCCATGCCACCTACACTGCTTTGGATCTTCGTTGTTTGGTTAAAGATAGCCGGCAGTATCTTACCTTGCTGGATATTTAGAAAAGTGATTGAAGACGGAATGGTGTCCAGGAAGGGGATATGTGTTTATGTTTCCACAAACAGAGCACATGTGCCCACCTCTGTACAATGCCTACTCTCCCTTATGAGCATCTTCTCTTCCGGAAGCACGGTGTATTGAGGAATGCTTTGTTATTATGGCGTTCGGTGCGCTCTTAGCACGAGCATTGGTCGTTTCTCTTTGTTTTTTGTCAGTTGCCCATGTCTCTGTTGCAGCATTCTTTTTTTTTTCAAAAGATTTATTTATTAATTATGTATACAACATTCTGCCTTCATGTATGCCTGCAGGCCAGAAGAGGGCACCAGATCTCATTACAGGTGGTTGTGAGCCACCATGTGGTTGCTGGGAATTGAACTCAGGACCTCTGGAAGAGCAGCCAGTGCTCTTAACCACTGAGCCATCTCTCCAGCCCCTTCTTCCGTTCTTCATTGGTCGTTTTATGATATGTTCTCTTTGTTGGAGGATTTTGTTTATAAGTGGGAACAAAATAAGATTAAATCTTTCTCCTTTCCCTAACCTTCATTAAATTTCTTCATCACAGCTACCAGATTCTGATTTAACTGTTGTTGGTGGTGGTGTTTTTGTTTGTTTGTTTAGATATGGTCTCAGTCTGTAGCACAGGCTGGCCTGCGATTATGGCAGTCCCGCTTCACTCTCCTACCTTAGCTTCCTGAGTGCTGGAATTACAGACATGAGCCACCATGCCCTGAATGGCCACCAAACTGTTATGGACCCTTTTAGATGTGAAATATATATCTATCCATTCATGCACGTATTTTTACATTTTAAAATCTAAATGGAAAACTATATATACATCTTATGGTTTGTTTTAAAAAATGAATCAATCATTCCATAATCATTTATTTAATCCATATTGACTAAAGACCTAGAAGTAATTCTTGTTGCTTAGGCTTGATTCATAAGCAAAGAAGACAGCAGTTCTTTGTTCATGGGGCTGCTTCTAGTGCACACACGTGGCCGCTTCTAGTGTACACACGTGGCCGCTTCTAGTGTACACACGTGGCTGCTTCTAGTGTACACACATGCCTGTTTCTAGTGTACACACATGGCCGCTTCTAGTGTACACACGTGGCCGCTTCTAGTGTACACACATGCCTGTTTCTAGTGTACACACATGGCTGCTTCTAGTGCACACACGTGGCCGCTTCTAGTGTACACACGTGGCCGCTTCTAGTGTACACACGTGGCCGCTTCTAGTGTACACACGTGGCTGCTCCTTTCTAATGATGCCATAGCAGCCCAAGTAAAAGAATCATTTGGTCCACCGACTCTTTCTTAATGTGCATGTAGCTGTCTAGACTTTTGCCATTCCCAGTAACACCACATAACCCTTTGAAATAAATCTGTGATTGGAATATGTATAACTACAGAATAAAATACTAGATGTGGCATTTCTGAGTACATGCAGTCTACAAAACTTTTTATATTTTATTTTTATTTATTTGAATTTATTCTTTAAACAGTTTTTATAGTTTGGGAGAACAGTTTTAGAATTACTGGGAAAATTATGTAGCAAATAGTTTTAAAATACACCTCCTTCCCTGAGTAACACGGTCTCCTCTATTATCCTTAACACCCTGTATCAGTATTGTACCTTTATGCAAATGTAAGTTTTAAACGTCTGTGGGTAAATGCCCATTGCTGGAGAACAGTTGCCTTGCTGACATTGTTGTACTGATGCTGACCTGTGTCTGCATGGCTTAGGCTAAAATTCACTCTACCTTGTATTGCTAGCTGTTTTAACAAGCTGAGGTGGCATGTATTACATCAGAAAGAAGTTCCAGCCAGGCGGTGGTGGTCCATGCCTTTAATCCCAGCACTCGGGAGGCAGAGGCAGGCGGATCTCTGTGAGTTCGAGGCCAGGCTGGTCTACAGAGCAAGTTCCAGGACAGGCTCCACAGCTACTGAGAAACCTTAAAACAAGTTCCACTGCCCTAAAAATTAGTGTTCCATCTCTTTCTCTCTTCCTCTCTCCTGAAGCCCCAGGCAATCACTACTCAGTTTACAGTTTCTTGGTTTCTGTAGGATGCAGCTTTTTTTTCCAGATTGTTTTTTTTTTCTTCTTCTTTTTTAATTCAGCAACATGAATTCAAGCTTCTTCCTCATCTTGCTGTGGACCAAGCAAGATGGTAGCTTCTTCCTACCTTGCTATACTAAACTTTGTTCCTGCACCCACTGAAGCACATCCTGCTTGCTTTCAAGGTTTCACAATTATGGATAAACCTTCTGTGAACTTTTCCATACAAGTTGCTGTGTGGACAAATCTTTCCGGCTTCTGGGGATAAACACCACGGAGAGAGACTGTGAGACTGTGTGGAAAGACAATCTGTAGTTTTGTCAAATGGCTGTCTAACCTTTCCAATAGAGAGGGGTTCCAATTGCTCTACAGCGGGAACATTGTCAGCACCCACTGTCACTGGGGTTTTCTGCATATAGTCTCACTGACTTTGTAAGGAAGGGGGAAGCGCGCACGCCACAGTGCACGCGTGAAACTCAAAGGACAACTTGTAGGAGTCAGTTCTCTCCTTCCACCACGTGGTCTCAGGCCATCGGATTTGGGGGCATGCGCTTTCCAGCAATGAGCCATCTCTCCAGCCCCCAGTGCTTTCTATTTTGGAGAGTTAGGTGTGCAGAAGTGTGTCATTGTGTAGTCCGCAGTTCCCTGGCAACACCGGATGCTGCGCATCATCCCACGTGCTCATCTGACATCTGTGTATCTTCCTTGCTCGGGTTTATCTTTAGACCTTTTGCCTGTTTTTTATTTGATTGCTTGTTTTCTTAGTGTGTGATTGAAGAGTTCTTGCTGGGTTGCCTCGTCCAGCATTGGTGAGGGAGAGGAGCTTGGTTCTGCTTCAACTTGATGGGCCAGGCTTTGTTGACTCCCATAGAAGGCCTGCCCCTTTCAAGAATGGAGGAGTAGATGGAGGAGGGAGGGGTGTAGATGGGAGGTGGGAGGAGAGAATGGGAGGAGAGGAGGGGGAAACGGGATGGTATGTAAAATAAATGAAAACATTTTAATAAAAAAACTGAAGAGTGCTTTGCATATTATATCCTTCCTCACATTGCTTTGTGAGTTTCTGCTTCCCCGCCCCATACTTGTCTCAGCAGTGTCTTTTGAAGACGGTTCTCATTTTGATGGAATCCAGTTGATCAGGTTTCTCCTCTGGTAGGTCGTGATTTTGGTGTTGCATCCTGGAATCACTGCCAAATTCAAGGTTATCTACATTTTCCTCCTCAGCTACCTTAGAGGCTTTTACTCATATTTTTCGTTTAGGTCTGTGATCCATTTTGAGGGGGAATTTTATAATTATGAAACATGAATCCAGATATTTACTTTTTTTCTGATTTTGAATTTAGATGTTCATTTATTCCAATGAAGTTTGTTGAAAAGTCTCATTGGATTTTCAAAACTGAATACGTTATCAAAAAAGTAAATCTGTTTCTTTCTTTCATACTTCAAATTCCTATCTATCAATTTGCATTCTCTCTCTCTCTCTCTCTCTCTCTCTCTCTCTCACACACACACACACACACACACACACACACACACAACTGACAAGTCCAACTAACCTCAAACGGTCAAAAATGACCTTGAAATCTTGCCTCCTCACACCCCTCCCACCAGGGCTGGAATTTCAAGCATTCACCTCTGCGCTCAGCTTTGTTTACAGTTCTCTGGCTTAACAGAAATGATGGGCTTGTTTTGAACCTATTAAATATTTAAGCCCTTTCTGGCGTTGATTCTTGACCCTGCCAACATCCGTAGGCTGAGATCTGCTTTCTTGTTACTGCTGGCTTGCAAATGAGAAATCCAAACTCAAACTGGTGCAGAAAACAAAGGGCTGTGTATTGACCTGCTTGCTGAGAGACCCAGAAATAGATTTAGTTAAGACAGTCCTAAACAAGATTGTGAGCCAGAGCTAGTGGTGCCTGCCTCCGATCCCATCTTAGCCACGCTTCTTAAACATAGCACCTACCCTTGCCACCTCTACTACTGGTGTTTTGCCGATGAGGAAATTTACTCAAAGTCTAGAAGCAGCTCACCCTTTAACTAGGAAGCATAAGGCAGAGGGAGGCACCATTTAAAGCCCTGCACAGGCCCAAGGACTTAGACAAAGAGAATAGAGAGACTCTTAGGCTGCACGCCACCAAGGCGAAATGAGCCACTCCCCTGACTTGGCAAGACAGCAGCCACGTCTCCCTAACAGGCCAATTTAAATCAAAACAATAAAGATGCTTTTTGTGTCTTATTCCTCGCACAAAAGAAACAGCGTGAAATTTCCTGGTGTTAGCTAACCAGTTCTTCTCTGGCTCTTCCATCCCCCATCCCCCCTCTGCATGACAAGCAGGGCGATTCTGAAACAGCCAAGGTCCTTTTTGCTTTTGTTCTGTTTGTTTGTTTCTGCTTCCTTCAAGCACTTTCTGTTCATGATACCAGTCTGTTCGGCCCATTAGGACACTATTCTATTGTACAGAATGAATGTTGTCTGATTCTAGACCTCAAAGCAAAACCATAGATACATTCAAATGTCATCAAAATTCAGTTTTTCTCTCAGGCCACCTCCCAGCATTGTTTTAGGTCTTTGACCCTCCCTCAGTCACATCTACAGAGCACCTGCTTAGTTCCAGGCACCGCTTAAGATGCTAGGGAGGTAGTGTGTGTGAGAGAGACAGAGACCTAATGTGCTCAAATAGATACATGTCTGTATGGATACCCGTGCATGTGAAGTAGGTCGGCATGAGGTGCTGTTCCTCAGTTGCTGTCCAACTTGCTTTCTGAGTCGAGGTCTCTCACTTCACTGACATGAGCCTTACTAATTAGACTAGATTGATTAGTGAACACCTGCTCACTAATTAGTGACTCACCTGCCTCTACCTTCCTAGCAACTGAGATTATGATAATACCGAGACCACGGTTCCCGTGAGTTACTCTAGGGGAAGAACTCAGGTCCTCATGCTCACATGGCTTTACTAATTGAATTTTTATTGATCACTTTATTAACTGAGTTATCTCCCTAGCCCCAAGTCCTTACTTTTAATGACCTTACACTCTGATTGGATGCAAGCAAGCCCCAACCCAGTCATTGGTCTGCCGGCTGCAGTGTGAGGATATGGACCAGGCATATCTCTGTGCTCCAACTCTAGTATTAAGGATTGAATGGCACTCGATCTCAGCCGAATGGCTGAGAAGGGATGGAGGCGATGGGTCTGCATCTAGATCACTGGACTGAGAATGTGCAGGGCTTGAAGCCCAGTGACATCTGGGATGTTGTTGAGAGAAGGCTTACTGGATACTGGGAGACAGAGGATCCCTTTCATTAATAGATTTGGGATTATTCAGAAGGCTTGCATCCAATCAGAATGAAATCCCCCCCACCTTTATTTTCCTTGTCTTTGGCAACTTCAAAGGGCATAATTTTTGAAACAGAACAAACAAAAACATGATTTTTACATACTTAAAATATGCACGTATCTGAATCTGTATGATAATTTTTTCCAGTCAACTGCTGCCGTGGACAGCATTAACTCCTAAATTTACCCATTTTGCATGTACCACAGAGCCACTTCAGTGGGTCTCCATTTCTTAACACTTGATTAACAGAGGCAATGCAAACTCAGACACCTCTGCCGGTCAAGGAGATGGCAGGAAGGCATAAACTTGTGTGTGTGTGTGTGTGTGTGTGTGTGCAAGCTCATTTAAATATATTATGTGTTAATGTACATGTGGTTCCCTGTGTGTTGTGCATTTCTGTTGTATGTATAACTGTGTGTCTATGTGTGCATGTACGTGTAGCTGAGTGTGTATAATTTTATGTGGTTGTGCTGTGTGTCGTGTGTTCCTGTTTGTGAATTGTGTATGTGCAGGTATATGTGAGCACATATGTGCACACATATGTGCATGAGGTAAGAGGAGGACTCTGACTAGCTTGATGGCATCTTCTCTACCTTCAAACATCCTTTAGAAGTCATAAATATCATGCAGGCCAAACAAACCTATGATCTGGTGCCGGCAGGCTATTCAGGTCTGGTCTGGTGGGCACAGGCCGTTCAGGTTGTTCTCTATTGCTAATGATAGGAACAGCCCTGGCTGTCCTGGAGCTAGCTCTGTAGACCAGGCTGGCCTCAAACTCACAGAGATGTACCTACCTCTGCCCCCTGAGTGCTGTGGTTAAAGGCGTGCACCACCACCACCCTGCTTGTGATAGGGAACTTAAAAGCACCTTAGGAAGTTCATTTGCTTGTAAGATTTTGATATCAGATTTGGACTGAGATTTTGTAATTCCAGTGTGACTTTGTGTTCTTCATCTGTCTCCTTAAAAAACCAAAAACATAAGAATATTACCCTGGCCAGAGTTTTAAAATCTCTGAAAATATTTAGTCCATTGCTAAAAATTATTTTCAACACATCTGTGTTACTGTAAAAGCAAAGTCACTATAGAAATTTTCAGTAAATATTTAACAACAAGCTCAATCTGGTGGTTGAAGGATGATTAAATACGAGATATTTACTCAATGTGATAGATAACATGTTGTTACTTAAAGATGGGATGCAACAGGCTGATGAGCTGGCTTAGCAGTTAAGAGCACTGTCTGCTCTCCCGTAGGATCCACGGTCAGTTCCCAGCACCCACGTGGTGGGTGACAACCATCTGTAACTCCTGTTCCAGGGAGCCTCCTGGGGCACCAGATACACACACAGTGCACAGAAATACAGGCAGGCAAAACACCCATACACACAGATTAGTTTTTTAAAAAAGAGAGAACTTCCAAAGTTGCAAATTAAAAAAAATAAGAAAACAAAATAAAAATGAAACATATGAAATATTTGTAGCAACAAAACATTTTTATCCCAATGCTAAAAAGTCCTGCCATAAAATTTTGTGTTACCATGGCTATAACTATATAAAACACAAGTACAAATTGGCCATAAACAAATTGGAATAACCGTGGGCTACAGGATTTCCTGATTTTTTTTAAGCTTTAAAAATGTTTTACTGATGCTTTAATTGAAAAATGAATGCATTACCATTTAGGAAAAACACATCATGGAACTGTGTGCGTGCTTCTAGCCTAACCTTTGGCATGCTCTCTCAGGGTGAGGCCTCGCCAGCCTGGGCTGGAGTGAGTGCCCAGGGCAGAATTTGTTTGACCTCTTTACTTTAAAAACCTGGTCTCCTGTGTGACTTTTCACCCTTTGTGTTGAAAAGAATGAAGATATACATTTATGCCTTTTTTTTCTGAATCTTAAACTCCATTAAAATATTCAGTTATTTTATACCTTTAATCAAGTTATTTATTTGCTCCACCCTGAGGTCCAGATAGATATGAGAAGCAGGGGATCTGGGAAGATGGTTCAAGATAGTGTACATTCTGTGTAAGCCTGAAGACCTGAGTTTGCATCCCCAGGACCTATGTAAAAAGCTGGATGTATTATTATTTTTTTAAATATTTATTTATTTATTTATTATGTATAAAATATTCTGTCTATGTGCATGCCTGAAGAGGGCACCAGGTCTCATTACAGATGGTTGTGAGCCACCATGTGATTGCTGGGAATTGAACTCAGGACCTTTGGAAGAGCAGGCAATGCTCTTAACCACTGAGCCATCTCTCCAGCCCTGGATGTGTTATTAATAGTAAAATGTGAAACCAGACTATCAATCTAGCCCGTTAGTGATTGGTTAATTGCTAATTAATTAATGGTCAAATTTCTTAATTTATTCTGCAAATGCTTTGCGCACCTACATGACTTTGACTCGTGGAATGTATGCATGGACAAAACAGTTGAGCATTGATACCCCTTTGTGGGAGTTATCTTGGAGCAGGGAGACGATGGGCAAGGTTATCTCACACATTCAGAGGTGGTGCGGGAGAATTGTCTGTATTCTGTCAATCATATTTAATAAAACGCTGATTGGCCAGGCAGGCAGTATAGGCGGGAAAGCCAGACAGGAAGTAGAGGTGGAGCAAAGAGACTGGGAGTATTCTGGCAAGCAGGAAGCTCCCTCTGCAGTTCTGCCCAGACCACTGAGAGGAAAGATGTAAGCTGCCCCACTGGAAAAGGTACTGAGCCGTGTGGATAACATAGATAAGGATAATGGGGTAACATAAGTTATAAGAACTAATAAGTAGCCTGACCTAACGGGCCAATCAGCTTTATAACTTATAGAGATCTCTGTGTGGTTGATTTTCTCTGGGACTTGCCGGCTGTAGGGTACTGAGCGGGACAGAAACCCCAACAAGCCGGCCCTTATGTTACAAATGGCGCCCAGACGTGGATAACTGAATCCACAGAAAGCTTGAGAAAGCTTGGGAAAGAATAGAGTAAAGCATGTTTTCTTGGTAGCAGCAATTTCTCGGGTCTGCTCTGCTTGCTAGAGGCAAGCAAGTGCTCTCATCGAAGAGAGGTTTCCTGACTCAGCTTTAGCTGCAAAACCTTGCAGCTCTTTTAAGAGGTCCTGCCACAAAACACTTAAACAGTGTTGATGAAAAGCTGAATGCAAGCTTTTCGGTTTTCAGCCGTAGCAGGAAAAAAGCTGCGCTGTTTTAAAATGCCGGCTTTCTGGTCTGTCCTGCCAGGGCAAACTCTGACTCTTTCAGGCAGACAGTCGGACTGAGTGGGGTCTGTGAGCAGAAAGCTGCAGCTTCCTTGCTGACAGTGACCTTGAACCACCACAGAGTGGTGGTAATAAAAATGGCTCCAGCGGTACCTCTGCCACGAGGCTGGAAAGCTAAGGAATGGGCTGGATTTAGCCGTCAAAGCCACGGCTTTCATCCTCTCCTTAAAGACTCCTGTAGTCAGAAAATGATATATAGTAAAAGAAAGATTCAAAGTTGAAGAAAACCTCTAAATGGTTTACAGTGTGTTAAAAATATATGCAGGCTAAAGGTTAAAGTCATTAAAAATAAAAAAAGAAAGAAAGAGAGAAATAGGGTGTGGTGGTATACACCTTTAATCCCAATGCCTGGGAGGCAGAGACAGGCAGATCTCTGTGAGTTCAAGGTGTTGGTAGCACACACCTTTAATCCCAGCGCTGGGGAGGCAGAGACAGGCAGATCTCTGTGAGTTCAAGGACAGTCTGGTATACAGAGTTAGTCCAGGACAAAGAAATACAGAGAACCTGTCTCAAAAAGTAAAAGTAAAAATCAAAGAAATAGATGTTGAAATAAAGCCACGGAAAGATGGAAAATACACAGAGACTCTTGATACTGTATGCTATTATGCTCTCTTTGAATTGTTTGAATGCTGAGCAAGCAGTAGTAGTTGCTAAAAGACTTTTGTTTATAAATGCTGCTGAACTAACCCAAGATAGGTATTTTGAAAATACCTTGGCTTCAAAACTGAAGTCAAAAGTATGTTACTTTGGAGAAGAGATTTTGCTTTTGTTTCCACAGAAAATGAGAGGCTGTGGATTCATTCTGATTTAAGAAAAATCAGCTTTGATCAAGGGAGGCCACCTGAGAAATCTCCAACAGGAACAGATGGCCCAGATGTCTGAGTTCTACATCCAGAACAGAACAGATTCAAGACTGCTGCCTGAGATGATCAAGACTCACAGGATACTCCAGTCAGGACTTGATTATAACTCTAAATTTTCTTTAGGTCCTTATCCATAAGATCATCAGCGCCCCCAACCAGCAGGAAGTAGCCTGAAATACTACACCCACATTCCCAACAAATGGACTATGGGTATTTTCATTTGTTTTTTTAAAAAAAGAGGGAAATGGTGTGGGAGAATTGTCTGTATTCTGTCAATCATATTTTAATAAAACGCTGATTGGCCAGGCAGGCAGTATAGGCGGGAAAGCCAGACAGGAAGTAGAGGTGGAGCAAAGAGACTGGGAGTATTCTGGGAAGCAGGAAGCTCCCTCCGCAGTTCTGCCCAGACCACTGGAGAGGAAAGATGTAATCTACCCCACTGGAAAAGGTACTGAGCTGTGTGGATAACGTAGATAAGGATAATGGGGTAACATAAGTTATAAGAACTAATAAGTAGCCTGACCTAAAGTCAATCAGTTTATAACCTTATGGAGCCCTATGTGTGATTTCTCTTTGGGACTTGCCGGTTGTGGGGTACTGGGATGGACAGAAACCCCAACAAGCCGGCCCTCATGTTACACAGAGGAAACCGTGCTGTTAAGAGATATAGCAGATCAGAGAGGGAGCTTCCGGCTGCAGAACAGTGAAGAGCCTCGTGGTTGTCCACTAAGCAGGCAGAGGAGGAATCCAGGGACATTGCTGCAGGCTGAATGGACAGACAATGCAGCCTCACTGCTGTGTCTGGTGACAAGGCTCATTATAGAACCCGACTGCCAACACATCTGGTTTTCTGGGGTGTGTGTGGGGGGGGCACAGGAGAGTATAGCTAGGAAGGGCTGCAGCTGAAGAAGAGGAGACACAGAATTCCACCCGCAATATCGGTCACTTCTACCCCAACAAAACAGATCTGACTCAGTGGTGACTCACCTGGCTTCACAATTCTCTGAGGACGGCTATCACGCTGGATTTTGAAGTGGGTTGAGACTCAGCTCACCTCACTTGTTTCCCAGACTCTTTTGCCTCTGACTACCCTGCCTGATCTTTGAAAGTAAGGCCCTTTGCCTCCTAAGTGTACGGTTCCCAAGGCCTTCTGCGGGATTCTTCTGTATCCTCGAGTCAGGAGGAGAAGCGAGAGGCTGCCACTCCCAACCTCTGCTGCTCCGACAGGAACAGGTCGTTGGAGAACAGCCTTCCTAACAGCTGAGCTCACTAGCCATGACAACATTTGTCTCTGAGTCAGCTGGTCCTCTGAGTCGTGCTACACCAGTGTGTCTGAAGTCTCGCCAGGATGCCCATTTTGTAAGAATTCCATTTTTCTCCCTCATTTTTTTTCCCAGCAGAAATGATCTCACCATAATTCAGCTCTAGTCCATGAAGTCTCCTTACCTGCTATTGTCTGCTTCTCCCCAGTTAGAGAGGCGGTGCTTAAAACTAAGACAGCAAAGCCCCAACATCCTGACTCCTCCCTCAGGCCCATATGAAAGATGGCGATGGGAATACATTTCTGTGGTATTGAACCTCTGTGAGGCGTACCTGGGAGGGCATTGATCCCTGAGGTATAATATCTCAAACACTTTTTGAGACAGGGTTTTGTGTAACCCAGGCTTGTTGTAGACTATTAAAGATGTGTTGCGTTCTTTTATGTGGCATTTGCTTAACTCTGTGAAGCTGTGTTACTTTGCCTGCCTGAAACATTTGATTGGCCCAATAAAGAGCCGAACAGCCAATAGCCAGGCAGGAGAAAGGATAGACGGGGCTGGCAGGCAGAGAGAAAAAGAGAGAAAGGAGGGGATCTAGGAGCAAGAGAAGGAGGAGGACTTCGGGGGGGCCAGCCACCCAGTCACACAGCCAACCTCAGAGTAAGAGTGAAAGTGAGATACACAGAAGTAAGGAAAGGAAAAAGCCCAGAGGCAAAAGATAGATGGGATAATTTAAGGTAAGAAAAACTGGCTAGAAACAAGCTAAGCTAAGGCTGGGTATTCATTAGTAAAAATAAGACTCCATGTGTTTTATTTGGGAGCTAGGTGGTGCCCCCCTCCCCGTCGCAAAGAGCAAAAACAGCCAACAACACAGGCTACCCTTGGATTTCTCTGTAGCTAAGGCTGAGCTTAAACTGCTGGTCCTCCCCAGCCCAAATGATGGAATTACACGTGCGCATTGCCATACCCAGCTTCTGTGGTGCTAGGGCTCGAACCAGGGCTTCAGGCATTCCAGTGAGCACTCTACCAGTGAATTACAGACCTTGCCCCAACTCCTGCAGTGTCTTTCATAAGAAGTTTTTACTTTGGAACAGGGCCTCACTTTGTAGCCCAGGCAGACCTTGACTTAAAAAAAAATAAAGTATTATTTAAATGTGTGCGCACATGCACACACACAGGTACCTGCAGAGGTCATAAGAGGGTGTTAGATTCCTTGGAGCTGGAGTTACAGGCAATTGTGAGTTGCCCAACATGGGTCTTGGGAACGGAAATCCAGTCTTCTAGAAGAACAACAAATACTCTTAACCACCAAGCCATCTTTTCAGTCCCCAGAGCCTTGAACCTTTGATTCTTGATCTCATATCCCAAGTAGTTTGGATTACAGGCCTGGCCAGTAAGACTCCTTTTGAAATGCATCGAACACATGTGCCCGTCTATCACACACAGACTGCTCAGTAACTGCCAGCTAGTGTTTCCTCAGACAGGATTAACTCCCATTACCGTCTGCTTCTGGCTGCGAGGCACCTTTGTCTGACAAAGTGCTAATCACTTTTTCCTAATGTTTCAGATCCACTCGGCTTACCACCTATACTTTATTAGCTTGTGTAGAGATAACTGAAACTCTTGTTCTCTTCCAAGACTTCTTGGTCTGCTCCTGCGCCATTGTTCTTCCTGCGAGACACCTCGTCCTGCTAGCCGCATTTCTGTTGTGCTCATGAAACAACCTGACCAAATCAATTGAGCGGAGGAAAAGGTTCGTTTGGCTTCAAATTCTAGGTCACAGCCCATAATTTTGAGAAAGTCAAAGTAAGAATGAAAGCAGCTAGTCACATTACATCCACAGCCAAGAGCAGAGAGAAATGAACGCACCCACGCATGCTTGCAATCAGCTAGCTGCCTCCTGTGTTGCACTATTCAGGGCTTACTGCCCAGGGGAAGGGAGCCGCTCACAATGGGCTGGGTCTTCCTACTTCAACTATCAATCAAGACCACCTCCTCGCCCAAACATGTGCACAGGGCAACCTGATCTAGACAATCTCTCACCGAGGTGTTCTCGATTCAAAGTGACATGAAGCCAACTGTTAAGACAAACAACACATTGCTGGAGTTTTAATGGGGATATTTTCCCTTTGCAGCAAATTTGAAGCCAAGCACGTTCTTTCCAGTGCACGCAAAAAAGTTCAGCTCCTGCGAGAATGTGCCATCCCAGAACTCCCAGTTCATCCCTCCCAATAAAGAACTCCCACTGGTCACAGCCTATCATTGTTATTACGATGATGATGATGATGATGAGCTTTTAATACAATCTTTTTTCTTTTTACACAACTATCCCCATTCCCACTCCCTCCCTCCTCCTGCCCCACCCTTTCCCCCTTCCCATCCCCCAATCCACTCCTCAGAAAGAGTAAGGCTTCCCATGGGGAGTTAAACAAAGTCTGACACTCCACTTCCAGGCAAGACCAAGGCCCTCCCCCCTTTATTTAGGTTGAGCAAGGTATCACTCCAAAGAGAATGTGCTCCTAGATGCCAGTTGCCCCACAGATTCCCCAAGCCTCACAACTGTTCCCCATGTTCAGTGGGCCTAGTTTGGTCCTATGCAGTTTTCCCGGCTATCAGTCCAGAGTCAGTGAGCTCCCACTAGCTCAGGTCAGCTGTTTCTGTGGGTATCACCATCACGGTCTTGACCCCTTTGCTCATATTATCGCTCCTGCTTTTTTTGGACTGGTCTCCAGTAGCTCGGCCCAGTGCTTTGCTGTAGATCTCTGTATCTGCTTCCATCAGTTGTTGGTTGAAGGTTCTATGATGACATCTGTGACCATGGAGCCTCAGCCCAGACTGCCCCTGCAGAAGTAAGTATCTGGGTTCCTGCTCTCCAGACCCTTGCCTTGGGAGGACCAGCTCTCCTGGGTCTTGCAACGCCTTCTGAAAGGAAAGGTGCACCTGTGTTCTATGCCTGAATCTTCGGGCCTCCCATGCAGGGCTGTGGAATGAGCGCAGAGGAGTTCGGGAAGGTTGATATTCTTTCTACCTTTCGACAGACTGTTTGAGACGAGCTGGGGCAGAATTTTGTCGGTGCCTGCAGACCTTTGAAACCAATTTAGCTGCAAGGGAGTGAAAAGCATGGGGGTGTGGCACGCCGCATCCGCCAGCAGAAGAGACCACAACACGATTCTTCTCAGAACGTACTTTTATTGGGAGCGCTCAACTTGAGGTTGATGGCGAAGGACTCCGGACCCTGGCCCGCACGGCTTATAAGCCATGCAGAACAAAGCCTGAGACGTGTCCGAGTCTGAATGGCTCTGGCCGCTCCTGATCTTACGCATCAGCTCACGATTGGTGGCTGGATCGCCATTGGGGAAAGCACACCAAGCGCCTCGGGGCGGGGCCGAAGCTGCTTGAGAGGCAGGAAATGACAGCAGGGTTGTGGCGCCTTGGCGCCCTACATGGGGGTACATTTAGAGAGCATCTCACTGACTTGGGAGAGGTTTGCAAGGTTGGCTCTCAGTGGCCCCAGACCGGGCTCTCTGTGGAGTGAGGGGCGTGTCCTGTTGTTGTGTTTGTGGGGTGTCTGCCCAACAGGTAGCTGACGTGAGGCAAAGTGGTACGTGGTGCTGCACCTCAGGTCACTGGTACCTGTCCTCTCCTCCATCCCCATGATGAAGACTCCGAAGAAGCAGGAACTTACGGGGGTTCTTGTTCAGAACTCATTCCGTGCAGAGGTCTCTGGACTGCAGTGGAGACCTTGCCGTGTGTCTTATCCTGTAGATCTTTTCTTCTGTGGGAAGCACCTGTTTCTCTGCCTATTTGCCAGTCACTGAAACCCATGCTCCCTATTTTCTTCCAGGGTGTCTGTCCTGGGGAAGGGATCGTGCCAAGGATTGTGTCTTACCTCAGATTTGTCCATATGTGTGTCCTTCCCCAGTGGGTTCTGGGCAGTCCCGACAATGGGTGTCCTTCCCCAGTGGGTTTGGTGAGGTTCAGATTAGCTTCACTTTGAAGTCTTGAGGAAAACAGATCCATTTTAAGTGTTTTCCTGGCCTGCTCAGGTTGTGCGGCTGGCTTAATTTACCCCCCCCCCCCCCCACATACACACCCTGACAGGGTGTAGTCCCTATGTCTTAACCACTTCCTCCAAGGCCCCTTTCTTCACACCCACAGTACTCTCTCAGGGCCCAGAGTTACTATCATGACCAGAAGATTCTGCAAATCTTACTTGGGGAGCTGTTTATGCTCCCAATCTGAACTCTCTACATAGCACAAGAATGCTTGCATTTTGGGGGGTGTTGGGGTTTCGAAGAGCCTGGGGAAGATGTGCCTGTGATTCCTAGTAGCAGGGAAGGCTATTTATTCCACACTGGTCTTGTCGTTTTCCCCCCAACATTTTTAGGGATTGGACCCAGGGTCTTGCACATATTAGGCAAACAGTCTACCACTGGTGCGGGAGAACTGTCTGTATTCTGTCAATCATGTTTTAAATAAACGCTGATTGGCCAGGCAGGAAGTATAGGTGGGAAAACCAGACAGGAAGTAGAGGTAATGCAATGAGAACAGGAGAATTCTGGAAAGGAGGAAGCTGATTCCTCCCAGTCCTGCCCAGACTCCGAAGAAGCAAGATGTGACCTGCCCTGCTGAGAAAGGTACCAAGCCATATGGCTAAAATAGATCAGAATAATAGGTTAATAGCCATAAGAGCTAGTAAGAAGCCTGAACTAATGGGCCAATCAGCTTATAACTTATGGAGACCTCTGTGTGATTTTCTTTGGGGCTAAACAGCTGTGGGAACCAGGCAGGACATAAACCCCAACAAACAGGCCCCATCATGTTACATACCACTAAGCTATGGCCTTAGACCATTTATAATTATTTTTCTTAACATTTAGCATGTGTGTGTGTGTGTGTGTGTGTGTGTGTGTGTGTGTGTATGCATGTGCACATCACAGCATGTTCTTATACACAGGTCAGAGAAGTCAGCTTTCTCCTTCTACTTTATGAGTTCTTGGGACTGAACTCAAGGTGTTAGCCGCGTAGTAAGTGCCCTTACCCTCTAAGCTGTCTTCCTGGATCCCGTTTGTGATGTTAATGGCTCGAAATGCTTGTTAAAGTAAAACAAACAAACATTCATCTTAGCTGTGCTGTGACACTCAAGAGCAGAGTGGGAGAGTAATGGACAATTCTGCTCCTGCCTCTTGCTTTCTTCTCCCGGTGGGGCCATCACGTCACATTAAGTCACGGGGTGTAGAAAAGTGTCTTTGAGGTTGATGTTTATCCTCACAGCCTCTCGTGGTGGTGTGTGCCAGCAAGAGAATGTGAAGCAGCAAAGTCGTAGGGAGAAGGCAGGCACTAGAGCTCTCCACAGGCTGTCCCAGGCAGCCTCACTGACTAGTGCCATTGAGTCAATACCTAAGAAAGAAACCTGGGGCAACATCATTTCAGGCAGGGGAAGCAAAGGGGGCAGTGAACAGGGATGTGTTCAGCTTAGGGTGAGGGCAGAGATCACGATATACAAGTTTTTGAGCTCATAGTAAAATATGAAGTTTTACTTTGAACGAACTGAGAAAGCTTGGAGGTGGAAAGCTATTGAACGAGGCCCGTCCTTTCACAGAATCTTACGATGGCAAGTTGAGACAAACAGGAGTGGGCAACGGGGGGGGGGGGGGGAGAGAGGGATCAGCTTCAAGCCCATTTTACAACATGGCTCAAGGTGATGGTACTAGAGCCAGGCATGATGGCTCATACCTGCCATCCCAGCAGTTGGGAAGTAGAGGCAGGAGGACCAGGAGTTCAAGAAGACAGCCTGAGACATATGGGACCCCATGACCAGTGACAGTGATGAACAGCCCTAGAGCTTTTAGAGGTATCGTCCCCAATATGCCCGGCATCAAAGCATCCTCTTAGAATTGTTTCGTGTGGCAGATTGAGCAGGAGTCTAATTCTGAAGTATACATTTTGATCTGTTGATGTGGCGTTGACTGAGGTTTCTGTCCCACCAGGTCCCGCAGTCATTTAGTCCCAAATAAGCACCCAGAGGTCTACATTTAATCATAAACTGGTTGGCCTAGTAGCTCAAGTTTCTTATTCACTCTTATAACTTATATTAGCCCATATTTCTTGTCTGTGTTAGCCACGAGGCACTTTTTTCAATGAGGCAGTCACATCTTGGCGCCCTCTGTGTCTGGGTGACAACTGCAGACTGAGCTTTCTTCTTCCCAGGATTCTCTTATTCTCATTGCTCCACCTCTACTCCCTGCCTGGTCACCCTGCCCATACTTCCTGCCTAGCTACTGGCCAATCAGTATTTTATTAAACAAGTACAAGAAACAAATCTTTACAGGGAAAAAAACCATTGTCCCACAGCAATGTGGGATGTGAGGAAGACAGTTGTCAAGGACTGCCCAACGTCATGGCCTGAGCAGCTGGGACCTGTCAGTTGGCACCCAGCCTTTGACTAACAACAGGAGGGCAGGTGTCAACACAATAGACTTAGAATTCTGCATTCAACATTTACAAATATGCAGAAATCTTTCAAAGCTGCAGGAATGAATGAGGCTGCATCACAAGTGAGCATGGGAACGTGGAGACCACCAGAGAATAAAGAGATCAATCAACTGCATGAATCCTAGCACATGACACTCAGAATTCAGGCCCAGGGAAAAGATCCAGCCTGAGAAGGAACAGCAGCAGTCTGGGTGTGGGAGAAAGCCAGCTACAGAGTTACCCTGAAGCCACATGGAACCACGCAAAGAGGGCATTTAAGGAGAGACACAGGGCTGGCAGAATCCTTGCCTTCCACCTTGATCTTCAGCACCGTAAGGAAACCAAAATTTTGCAGAAGACTTGAAGTGACAAATACAAAGTACTTGCAGTTGCCAGCAGGGTGGCTCTCTGACTGTTTGAGGCCTTAAGCAGATGCCAGTGGCGCATTTGAGAGCATTGTTCCCCGCACCTCTCCTGAGCATTGGCAACAAGGACCCAGGTAGGCACTTCCACGGTGCACCCAGTGTCCATTCCGATAGAGATGGCATGGAAAACCATCCTATTGGGACCATAATTCCTTCCTTCTCTCTTTCTTTAAAAAAAGCCAGAAGCTGTCTGAGCCACTGTCTGAGCCCACAGCCTGGCACAGCACAAGAGGCGTGAACGTGGGAACACGCATTGCTGACTCAGCGCCTGGAACCGCCTGGGCTGGCCAAGCCCAGCTGGTCTAACCGGCCGGTAAAAATAACCTAGGTGGATTCTTTGCTTGTTTGTCTGTTTTAGGCCGGGTCTCGTGTAGCCCAAGCTGCTTTAGACCCTATGTGGTCAAAAACCTGGACTTCTGATCCTCCTGCCTCCACCTCCACAGTGTTGTAGGCACATGCTGCCATGCTCCATGGAATATACTCGCTTCTTTTCCTTACACACACACACACACACACACACACACACACACACACACACACACACACACACGTGCACCCGAGGGAAGTGACAGTAAGAATTCTAAAACATAAATATTTTCAGAAGACAAAAAGGTTAAAATGTTTTGCTACTAGTTGTTTCAAGCAGAAGTGTGAAAATCGCTTTTTAAAAATGCAACAAAAACCGGTGGTGGGTATGGCCAGGCTTCTTCAAATGGGTCTTCCTCAGTTGGGGCATCTGTAACAAAGTGTGTGTGATTTAATTCATTTCAAACGAAGTTTAAGGCAGGAGTAACATAAAGTAAAGTTTACATAAAGGAATAACCAAAGATGGCTAAGGTAATTAGCAACTTCTTTTCTGTAGGAAGGAATGTTCAAGTGTTTCATGGTGCTTCAACCCCAAAATTCCTCGCATGAAGGCTGCTGAGAACTCCGTACTCATGAACACGTGTAGTTTATCTTGTGTGTGTGTGTGTGTTACACGTGTAGTTTATCTTGTGTGTGTGTGTGGGGGGGTGGTGTGCATGCAATTATGTACGTGCATCAGAATGTGTGGGTGCAGATGCATGTGTGTGCAGATTACATATGTGTCTGTGTACATGTGGAGGTCAGAGGGTCATGTCAGTGCCTGCCTCCTCCCTTTCCACCGTATATGTCCAGGCAGGGTCTCTCGCCCTCTGATGCAGCCAGCCTAGCTAGACAGGGATCCTCTCTCTGCCTGCCTGGCACTGGGATTTCGGGAGGGCATTCATCAGACCTGCCTGGCGCTTACGTAGGTTCTGGGGATCTGAACTCCAGCCCCCATGCTTGTCTGACAACAGTCTCCCCACCTTATCTCCTCAGCCACTGCCCTCTCCTGCTTTCAGGCAGTTTGATTTGCATCCTTACTGGTCTGGAACTTGCTTCGTAGATTGGTCTGAACTCAGAAATCCTCCTGTCTCTGCCTCCCACGTGCTGAGATCAAAGGAGTGCGCCACCACACCCAGCTCTACACACATTTTTAAGTTAAAAGAAACCTTTTCTTCCTCTGAATAGACAATTTTTTACTTCTAGAATATTTCGGTCAGATAGATATTATAAAAATTAATTATTATTAATTTCTTCACTCGGTGTTTAAAAAAACAATAATAAACTACTTAATGTTGCTAGTTTCCTGTTGCAACCCAAGTATCACAGCCTCCACGCGCGTTAGGAAAGCTCCCCCCCCGCCCCCCCCCCCCCCCCCCCCGCCCCGGGTTTCCTTTGAACAAAGAGCCTTCTGGAGGGGATGCGGTAGGTTGCGGTAGGTTAGAAAGGGAGCCTAAATTGTGACTTTAGGCAGCCGCTAGGGGGTGACATCTCCCCGCGACCTCTTGAGGACCTGGGCAAAGGGCGGGGCCTAAAGTCTCAAAAGCACCATCCATGCTCACCCAAGACACAGGGTTCATCTGGCAAACAAGGTGGTCAAAGAGCAGATGCCCACCAAGTCAAGCCGAAGACCGCATCCGGGAAGCGTCTCGGGAAACGTTTACAGGCGACAAATAGTGCGTTTCCGGCTGGGATGGGGACTCAGCTGAAACTTTGTCTCTCTGCAGGGCCAAAACCTACCTGAAAGGCTAGGCCTGAGCAATGGAGGCGGCCCTTCTTGGCTCAGGCTCCCTTCCCTGACGACTCAAGCTGCCAAGCAAGGCAAGGTTCCCTTTTCTCTGATCTTGATTCCCTGAGAAAAGTGAAGCATCTGATTTCACCCGAGAGGAGTCTTGAAGGTGAGCATTTGTGGAATAGAACAATATAATTTATTTTTCTTTTCAAGTCCTTGAGAGACCACTCTCACTCCCAGGTACGGTTGAGAAGGGTTTTACTGTAGATATGAGGGAGAGACAGCCAGAGGCATCTGAAGGAGTCCAGACTGAACATGGTCAGAAAATAGATCAGGCCTTGAGAGAAGGACTGGGCTGAGGGGGTATGGAGAACAAGACCAGGAAAGAAAAGAGAGGCTCGAGAGAAGAGATAGAAGAAACAATAGGACAAAAACGAACCAAAGAGAACACATGGACAAAATGACAGCGTTATAAAGCAAGCAGAAGCTGGGGGAAGGGAAAAGAAACTCAAAGGCTGGAGAGGTTTAGGGTAGGGGACTGGCGGGGCGCGGGGGTCGGGGGAGACGGTGAGAAGAGCCGAGAGGAGCCCGGACTCTGTTAACAGGTAGTTGCAATGCTGAGAGAGCCTGGCAGCCAGTGTCTGCTCTTGTGAGTTAAACAGGCACCAGTTAGCTAGCCACTGTCCCGCGTTCCTTTGGAACTTAGGCACGGGCAGCACAGGTCCTATACAGACGGCAGCCCTTGCACACACCGAACTGCGTCTGTTCTGAAAACTGTTCTACACATTTATTCCACCAGGTGGCGCTCCTTCCTGCGTTCCACCTTAATAGAGCTGTGTTTCCAGCAAGAGAGGACACAGTCGGGAGAACAGGAGAGGGCACAGCACGGGGATTAACAGTGCATTGCTGAGGTGACTCACCTCAGGCAGTTAGCAAATGCTCCGCCACGACTGCGGCTGTTATCACTACAAAGTAAACACAGCTAATGAATGCATTAGCTTCTGGCTCTGTCCTCCCACGGGAAGGAGGTGCAGACCTTACAAATAGCCCGGCTGCTGTGGCTATTAAATTAGCCATTAGTGAAGGCTTATTTTTAAAGTGATACCATTACTTCTCAGCACCTCTGACCTGCCTACTTTTCCTCCAAGCCGACAGCACCTCCTTGACAACCTATTATGAATCAAGATGGAGGTCATCACCACAGGGCTAAGGCGTCCTACATGGAAATGTCTGTCACTTTGGTTTGGGTCTAGGACGAGCAGAAAGAGCTTCTTGAGGCTTTGCTTGCTGTCTAGTGGAAAATGCAGCTTCCCAGCTACTCAGCGATGGCACAACTGTCATTGGGACCGGACAATTCCTTGTTCCTAGGTACTACCCTGCACACTTTGGTTTTTGGCACCTGCCACTGCCTCTGCTCACCAGAGGCCAGCAACAACTTTCCCTCATCTCACTCTGATGAAATTTAAAAATACCCTGTTATTTTTATATCTACTTGATAAGGATCCGTGACTAATGGTGGGCTCCAATATATTGGGACCCAACATTTAGGTTTTGTGACTAGATGCAGGACAATTTTGACAGAGACTGCTGGGGAAATTTTATGTATTCCTATTTTATTATGACTGTACAATATCTAATAATGGCTTGTCTTATTGTCTTTTAAAAAGCAGATGAATTCTGTGCCTTAGAGAAGTGATTTCAGCAGGTCTGCTGATGGGCCGAGGAAACCCCAACAGCCATGCGGTTTGGGAAGCACTGCTGGCCCCTCAGTAGCAGCACAGGCAGACTCCAGGAAGCATTCAATGTCAGTCCTGTGGTTCGTTTGTTCTCTGCTACAACTTGAGACAAAATTATGAGACCTGTGGCTAGTGACTCATCTACTAGGGCATAATCCTAGCAATTTATCTCTGTCTCATTTTCCTCATATTCAAGAATTAGAATAATATGAATAACTTCTCTGTTCCACATATGAAGATGAAATAAAGTCAAACCTTTAGAAATGCAGAGACAGACCAGATGGTGGTAGTGCACGCCTTTAATCCCCGCAACCAGGAGACAGAGGCAGGTGGATCTCTGTGAGTTCGAGGCCAGCTTGGTCTACAGAACTAATTCCAGGACAGCTAGGGCTGTTACACAGAGAAACCCTGTCTTGAAAAACCAAATCCAAAGCCAAAACAAACAAACCAACCAACCAGAAAGATACATGGTGCAAGCTTCAATCCTGGACCAGCAGAGCATCTGAACTATCATTCCTGTCTGTACACACGTGTCATGGATCTTACATACATCTTCCCGCCAGGGGCTGTGTTTGCAAAGGACCATGAGCTCAGAGGCATTTCTTCCAGCATTCTGAATGGTATTTCAGGAGATATATGACTACTATGCCTAGAAATAGTAGTCATATCGGCAGAAACAATCAGGGTGAGTGCACGCTGAATGACAACCCTGTGAAGGAGGCTCTATCGTCAGCTTCATGGGTACAGATGGAAACAAATGAAATATTTGTAAAGTGACATAGTTGGAACAGGGCATCTTCACCAATAAAGCCCCACTCTCAACAAACACACACTGAGCTGATATCCCCTCCCAAGCCTGTGTGCTTAAAACCCCGAGAATTCCAAATATGACACACTTCAGATCCTCAAAAGGCTTGTGATCTGGCAGGTGACACAGATAAGCAGAAAAGAATGCTCATGAGACATTGTGAGGACAAGAGACCAGTGTTTGGTACTGTGGAAACACGAACAGGGCAGTGACGGTTTTTCTGGGTACTTTTCTTAGGGAAATAAAGGGGCCCTTGAATGAATGAAAAGGTTCAAGTCTGTTCCAGAATATAGATCCTAGACTGAATGAGGTCTGTGGCTAAGGCGACAGTGAGACCTACTGAGATATGACTGAAGTTGTCATTAATCACTCAGCCCTTTATTTTATTACCAGGGTTATCTTTGGGGAAAGAAAGATAATAAGATGCTGTTAGACTTGAGGCAAAGTGGTTGCCTGTATTTGCCTTTATCAGTAAAGCCAACAAAAGCGATGAGCCATCAGCAGACTTTGCTCTGACCTGTGAGGACAATGTGCCCATTGGACATTTCTGCTCTGTGATGAGAAGTCGGTTTCAGCATCAGCTTTTAAGATGGTGGTGTCGAGTTTTGTTCTGAGCTGCAAGTAATTAAAGATGTTTGGGGCTGAGCCCTTCCTCTGAGGATCCCCTTTCTGTGTTGGACACTTGTTTTCCGCGTTGTTAGGGAAAATGTGAGGTGGTGGGGCTCCTCCTTGGGCAGGCTACCCACCAGGCATGTGTTTGTGTTCTTCCCCGTCCCACTGATGAGTTGGAAGAAAGCTGTGGTCTTGGAGAAACGCCATGGGCCTGGGAATGCCCATCAGTAATGCTCTGTGACTTTCAATCAGGGATGGGGATCAGAGTTTCCATTCAGTGTCTTTGATGGTCTGACAGAGTGCAGCCTCTAGAAGCTAGCTTTTCCTGTTGCATCGTGTGCTCCCCCACCGCAAGGTATGAACTTAATGGAGGCCTCATGCACAGATCTCCTTGGGACCAATGTTAGGATGCATAGGCAGAGTTAACGCCCTTGTTAGAAGCTGTTGCAGAAGCCAGTGAGAGCCAATTCCAAGCCCGTTGGGACTGGCTTCTTCACGAAGGAGGAGTATGTGGAGATGTGATGACACATTGGAGAAAGGATGAGGAATGAGCTTGGGGGGGCTAGAGAACTACGAGGGCAGGAAACACACAGAGGCTGTGTCCCTCCCAGAGGTCTGCTGTGCAGGCAGGTCCTTAGCATCGCACCAGCTGTTCATCAGCTGGATCAGCACCACCCCTGCCTGACACAGGTCGAATTTACACTGAAAGCAACTGCAGGCTGAGGATCTGAGACTTTCAGTGCAGTGGGGGGAGGGACAAGATGGGGAAAGGAGAAGGCTGAGAAAGGATTTACATATTTTCAAAAACAAGTAGGTGAAAGGGAGAAAAAGCTGCCTCTCCTGCTACGAAGAGTCACTGCCTATGGGCGTTTGAGTGAGAATGGCCCTCATAGGCTCATCTGTTTGCCTGCTTGGTCCCCAATTAGGGGAACTATTTGGCAAGGATTGGGAGGTGTGGCCTTGTTGAGGAAGTGAGTCCCTGGGAGGGGGCTTCAAGGTTTCCAAAGCCTACTGATAGGGGAGTTTAGCCAATCACATTCTGTCCATGGGGCGTGTTGCCCTAAGGCAAAAATTTACCTATAAACCTGGCAGGTGCGCTTCCCTGTCCACTCTCTTGGCCCCTGCGTTCTTGGATGGACCGTTGGGACTCTGGTGTAACAGAAGGAAGAAGTTTTCCTTCTGTTTATTAAAGCTGTATCTTTTATATTAAGCTAGTCTGGTTGATTTTTAATTACCGATGGACCTCGCCCCATCAGCCCACACCAGGGCAGTCCCCTCCCCCTGCCTGCTGCTTACAGCCACTGCTCAGCACCATCCCTGTCTGCTTTGTGACACAGTGGTCACAGACTGGCCCTCGAAAACCCGCAAGCAAGCCCCCTGATTTAATGTTTTCTTTTATCGAACTTGCCTTAGTTAGGGTGTCTCTTGACAATGATGAAGACACTGCCTGAGCTCCAGTTCTGGCTCTTCTACTTACTCGTCTTTGACCACAACCATTTATTTAACCATCTTGTACTTCTGTTTCTTTGTTCATAAAGAGGGAACAATAATAGTATTTATTTCACAGGAGTGTTGTAAGACATTAGATGCACTTAGGACAATATCTGATATACAGTAAACACTCAAAATGTGATAAGATGGTATGCTCTTTTGGTATATATTATACTCCATATATAATATATATATGTATATATATATATATATTTGTCTTTAAGCAATGACATATACTTTTTATTTTTTACACCAGTTTTTCCTATATACATTCGTCATAATTACTATTTGTACTAGTCAAGGTTCTCCAGAGGTGCAGAACCATTGGAATAGTGCTACATCCACGGCTGCCACGCCAGTATAGCAGAAATGCTGACTGGGCAGGCAAGTATTGCCGGAGGATTGGGATTCGTGCTTCTCGGAGCTGTGTGTTCCAGACAGTCCCTTGGCAATCAGTTGTGGTGTAATGCCACCTGAGTCGCCATCTGTACTAACTCGACTTCGCTGTCCTTGGAGCCATAAGGACTTTTCCCTTTTCTGTGTGTTCTTTGTGGTCCTTACATATTGCTAACAGATCAGACTATTCCAGGCAGTTGTGGATATAAACAAGACTGCCGAGGACATTTTTGAATTCTCTTCCACTATTAATTAAAGACTTAAAAAAGTAGCCAGTTCTGGGAATTGCCAGAATCATCATTAGGACAATTCCTTGATGATGTGGAATAAAAGGAGTTAATCTTAGCAGAAAAAACCTTAGAAGCCTTCTACAGGAAAACAGCATTAGGCATTTATGTGCAACTTAACAGGAGGCCTAAGCAACCTTCCTTATGGCCAGAAAACCTAGGCTAATTACAACATCTGACCCTGAGAGCTGGGAAGGGAAAGGAGTTGAGATTAATGGTACAAAATGAGTCTCAAAAAGTTTTTTCAGGAAGATAGTAGCCTTCTTCTTTCTCACCCAGACACACAAGGTCACTTACCTGAGTCCAGCCAGCCACCTGGTACAAGCTGATAAAGGTGGGCTAACTCAAGAACAATGGTCTCTCTAATAACAAGAAAAAAGAAGGGGTAACTTTACAAATGTAAGGAAGCAAAAGTCCTTGTACTCATGCCAAAGCATCTTTAAAGATTCTCTTTGTAAAACTGTTTTATGCCGTTCTTTTCTATTTTATGATCTGATGATGTATGCCTTTGCCAAGTTCTTTGTTTGTAATAATATAAAAACCTCGCACTGAATAAGTAAAGTACAGCAGCATTTTCAAAATACATTGAGAGTGGTCTGTCTGTCAAATTCCTCCGCCGTATCCTGAAATCTTCCGTCCTTCACCCTGATTCCCTCACGGTCTGAATGACTCCCCTGAGCCGGTCCGTAGCAGAATAGAGATATTAAAAGGGATTTGTTAGATCAATTGGTTTACATAATACAGCCTGGTAGTGTAAGATATGGTGCTAGAGGGACTTTTGCTGTGTTCCATAGCAGGGAAGACCCAAATGGTGGCTGGTGACCAAGTGTGGCTTGCAAAGAGAGCCTGAGTATGGAGTTCTATTTAAAGGTCAGGAAGAGAGAATGAGAGAGGGACAGAGAGACAGAGAAAGAGACAGAGAAAGAGGGAGAAGAGAGAGAGAAGGGGAGAGGAAAGACCCCCGAGACAGGCTTGCTGGGAAGAGAGTGACCAGGTGTGGGCACAGCTTGTCTCTTAAAGTGCCCTGGCCACTGCACATAGTGGAACTGCTTGTCATAAGCCGAGGGGTGACTGTGCCTAAGGGGCAGGGCCAAGGTGCGCCTGAATACTAACAGGTAGTCCATCAATGTCTGTCTCAGTCCCACGAACCTAGCCGACTCCACAGTCTCATGCTGGTGCTTACGGCCTAGGGGGTTCCTGAAGGACAGCTAGTCTTCATGCTGAAAGGCAGAGAGCTGGGCTGTGATGTCAGTGAAGGAAAGAGGTGGTGGTGGTGGCGCTGATGGCGGCAGCAGCACGAAGTCACCAGCAGCACAGGTAGGTGAACTAGGAAAGCAGTTGGAACATAAGATGGCATTTAGGGTGGGGCTTCCCATTTCAAATAACCTAATTAATAACATACATCATGGGTGTGCCCAGAGGCTCCTTGTGGGTGATTCTAGATCTTATCAAAATGAGAAATCAACGGTGACACTGCTTGTGGCCGCTAAAGTCCCTGGATTAGATGTCTATTCTGTTTTTCCTCTGGATGTTTTCTCTATTAGGGATCTGAGGACAGCCAGGACAGACTCAGCTCCGGGTGCAATGAAGGTTGGCCTGCCTGCCTGCTGTCTTCCTTCCTTCCTTCCTTCCTTCCTTCCTTCCTTCCTTCCTTCCTTCCTTCCTCTCTTCCCTCCTTCTTTTCTTTCTTCCTTCTTTTCTTCCTTCCTTTCCTCCCTCCCTACCTCCTTCTTTCTGTCCCTCCCTCTCTCCCTCCCTTCCTTTTCTTTTCTTCCTTCCCATTTCTCCTTTTTATTTCTTTTATTTCCTCTTTCTTTTACTTTCTGTCGTCTTTATTTCAAAGCTTAGTTTTCGGTTCACAGCACAATTGAGAAAAATTGCAGAGATTCCCGTCTTCCTCCACACACAGCCTTCCCCAGCTGTCAACACTTCCCACCAGAGTAGGACTTTCGCCAGTGATGAGCCTGCCATTGCTTCACTGTCATCCAGTGTGCAAAGTTTACAACCTGGCCTCTCTCATGATGGTATGTGTACTGTGTGTTCCAGCAAATGACCCATATCACATTAAAGGATCAAGCAGAGCAGCCCCCCCTCCAAAGTCCTCTCAGTCAAGCCTTGAAAACTTCCAGTATTTTCAGTGTCTATAGCTTTACCTTCACTAGAATGTTCTTGAGGGGGCGTTGTTCTGTAAGCTCCTGAGGCTCTTTACTGTCTTGGACTCAGCCTATTTCTGGAAATGAATTCTACCTAAGAGGTCTTCCAGGGCCCAGTGCTCACTGTGTCTTTTTTTTTTTTCCTGCATGTGTCTTTTGAGACAAAAGGACAGCAACAACAAAAAATAAAAAGTCCAGCTGTTCCGTTTTTAGAGGTTTTCTGTTTGATTTTAATGGAGCATCAGAATTTGGTCAGACCACGAATTACACCCTGACCTCTGCTCAGAAGACTCCTCTGGCCCCACGGCTGCGGGTCTGCTGTGGCCTCGTCCTTAGCGGCTCCCCTTGTGTCATGCCTGGCTTTCTGACCTCTCACTCAGTGCTCAGAGTGAGCAATTGTCCAAAGGAAAAGCCAGTTTCAAAACATCAAGTTTCCTCTCCAAGATACCCCTTTTTTCAGGATCGTCTTGCCCAGCTCCAGATGTCTCAGCATCCCTTCCAGGCTTCCAGGCCCACCCCTTCTGTGGATATCAGCTTTCCCAGCAAGTCTCTTACCCGAGCTTCATCTTAGTCGAAGGACTTCCTGAGATACAATCATGACGGATGACTTCTTAGTCTTTATTTTTCCCATTGATTAATAAAATGAGCATAGTGATAATGGCTGCAACCCCAACACTTATGAGGTGAAGGCGAAAAAATCAGGAGTTCAAGAGCAGCCTGAGCTGTATGAGATCTTGTCTCAAGAAACATCAAGCCAAACCAACTAAAGAAGTTCATAATAATCCATTATAAACTGGAAATCCACATGTCCCATTGACCACATGTATAATTTTACAGGTGACTTGTCCTAAATTAGCATGTTGATATGTTAACATACTTGCCATTAAATATTATTCTGGCTTTCTGAAGTAAAATCTGTTATCATATTCATTTATTTTTATTTGTGTGTGTGTGCACACACACGGGCCATATGTGATGCCTATTCTCAGTTGTCAACTTGACTATATCTGGAATGAACTGTAATCCAGAAATGGAGGGACACTTGTGATCTGGACCTTGAGGCAGGAAGACAATAGGCTTTCCATTTGGGTCTTGAGGCAGGAATCTGGGCCACACCTTCTGCTGGAAGTGTATACAAGACAATGGAAGAAGGGATTGTTTATTTTTTCACCTGCTTGCCCCCTCTCTACTTCACTGGATTCCAGCGTGTGCATTAGACCAGCTGAGATGCCCAGCCGCATGGGACTGAGCAACCACTAGACTCTTGGACTTTCCATTCACAGCTAACTATTGTTGGACTGCAGCCTGTAAGTCATTCTCATAAATCAGCCCCAAACACGCATGCATGCATGCGCAGGCACACACACACACACACACACACACACACACACACACACACACACACACACGGGATTTCATTCTATAAGTACTGTGACTCTAGAGAACCCTAACATACCATGTCAACCAAGTATGGAGGTAAGATGGCCAAGTGTGGGAATCCGTTTTTATCTGTGAGTTCCAGGGATTAAACTCAGATTGCTGAACTGGGCAATAAGCACCTTTACCTGCTAAAACTTTGTGGTGGTTTGAATAAGAATGGCCCTCATAGGCCCTTAGGGAGTAGCCCTATTAGGAGGTGTGGCCTTGTTGGAGGAAGTGCTTTGCTAGGGGACTTGGAGGTTTCAGAAGCTCAAACCTGGCCAGTGTGGCTTTCACTTCCTGCTGTCTGCCCATCCGGATGTAGAAATCTCAGCTCCTTTCTCCAGCACCATGTCTGCCTGCACACCACCATGCTTCCTGCCATGCAATAATGAATTAAACCTCTGGACTGTAAGCCAGCCCCATTGTAATGTTTTCCCTTTAAGACTTGGTATCTCTTCACAGCAACAGAAACCTAACTAAGAAAGCCATCTTGTCAACTAAATATATACGGATTTTAAAATGGCTATTTAGTGATCAGAATCACCATATTGCATAATGTATATGAAATTGAGGCTGGGTATGATAGCTCAAATTTGTAATCCAGCACTAGGGAGACAGAGGCAGAAGGATCACCATGGGGTTGAGAGTTTGAGGCTAGCCTGGTCTGTACAGTGAATTCCAGGCTAGCCAGAGCTACATAATGAGACCCTATCTCAAAATAGAAGAGTAAGTAAGATGAAAGAACTGATCAAGAGATTGAGGAAACATGATGTTTATAACCAAATACTTTAATTCTAAATTTCCATTTTAGGTGGGTGATGAAACTTAACCTTAGGGAATTTGAGGATTACTTAGGATTGTGCATTGGCATCAAGAAACTTATGAAGTGCCAAAGCATCGAGGCTGGGGTGAGGGATCATGTTCATGATGAACCCCAGCATGGGCACTTTCTGTCTCCTCATAATCTATATTCCCTTTACAGTCCTGTCTTTCTCTGGGTACTTTTCACTCATGACTGCAAAGGAAAGCTTCTGTTCCTGACCCAGTCTAAAGAGAGGAAACTGCAGTGACCCAGCAGGAATGCCGGAACCCTGTACAGACATGGCCCTGGGTCTATCCCCAGTTTGTAACGTGCTCTCAATTGTCTCGACACACTAGCTAATGGTTTGTTTTTTCCCATAGTGCTTGGGTTTCTCTTGAGGGATAAGAGTAGCCGTCTTTCAGGTCAATCTTCTGCTTTTAGAGGCATAGTTTGTTTAACAAAGTTATTACAGTGTTTGTGTAGAGTGTTTTCTTTGTTGTAAGGACTTTTAGTTTTACTAAAGATGTAGGTTTTGAAACTCAAACTAGGAACAGCCCTGTGTTCCCCAAAGGAATAAGAAGCAGATGAATGGGGAGATGTAAAACGTTTCAGAGGAACACAAAGCCTGGTGAGTGTTCAATAAACACCACTGACCTGGATTCAGGTGTCCATGTTCAGAGAGCTCCTAACTTGTGCCAGGGTTTACACTGGACTGGGCTGAGTGTCAGAGTCCTCACCTCAGCCTAGCCCGGATTCAGCAGGAAACACAGGTGGGAAAGAGGTGAGGTCAAGATTAAAAACTGCAGCGTGAATTCGTGTTCATGACCATTCCTTCCAAGATTATACAAAGTCTGACAGTAAAATGACTGTATACAGCTAACAAAGCATGTGGTCATAAGGATAGGTATCAAACTATGTGGAATTCTAGAAATGAAGAGGTGGTTTAGTTTTAAAACCAACGTTACAAGACAAAGTCGAAACCACAGTTGGAACCAGGAAGCCTGATGGTCTGAAACAAGGGAGACTAGAGATGTTAGAGCAAGGGTTGAGTAAGAGATTTATTGCATGTCTGTGAAAGAAATCAATTGGCAGCTGAATTTTTATTATTATTTTTTCTTGGTGCAGAGTCCTTTATGGTGCTCCACTGCCTGGCTGGGGGCCCCATGGGAGCTTGGGGGTAGAGGCGGTAGCGGGCGATGATGTCATACGCCCACATCATCACAGCATCAGGTCCAAGTAGGTGCTTGGTGCAGAGTACGTGGTGCCATGGCGGGCGCGGGCCTACTCCACGCCTACACCCATCCCGTCAGGGATCCCCGCCAGTCGGCAGCTCTCCGCCCACAGCCGCGCCTGCAGCTCCACGTCCCGAGCGAGGCCCAGTGGTTCAGTCTCAGCCTCATTGTAGAGGTAGCGGCCGCCAACCCCTTCCAGCTCCGGGGCGGCGGCGGCGTAGACAGAGGTCCAGGCGCCCTCGTCGGGGGTCTTGAAGAGCAGCCAGCCGAGCGCCCGCTGCACGGCCCGCGTGCCGCACCACACGTGGCGGAAGAGCTCCGTGTCCACGACGCCCGGGTCGACCAGGTTGGCGGTCACGGGGTGGCCGCGTGCCGCTAGCAGCCGCTGAAGCCGCTGTGAGAACAGGACTAGCGCCAGCTTGCTCCGCGCGTAGGCCGCGTGCGCTGAGTAGGGCGACTTCCGGTCCTGTGGGTCCGCCGGGTCCAGCTCCCCCACGTAGTGCGTGGCCGACGCCACGGTGACCACCCTGGACCTCTGACCCGGCGACCCCGCCGACGTCAGCGCGTCCAGCAGCAGGTGCGTCAGCAGGAAGTGGCCCAGGAAGTTGACGCCGAAGTGGCGCTCGAAGCCGTCCTCGGTGCGGCCGGGGGGAACCATCATGACGCCGGCGTTGTTGACCAGCACGTGCAGCGGGAAACCCCGCGACAGGAAGTCGCGGGCAAACTTCCGGACGGAGCGGAGGGAGGCCAGGTCGCAGAACAGGAAATGCACCTTCTCGTTCTTCGTCTCCTCGCGGATCCGGGAGACGACGTCGTTCGCCTTCGCCGTGTTGTTCCCGGCTATGACCACGCGCATGCCCAGCCGGGCCAGCCGCCGCGCTGTGGCCAGCCCGATGCCGTCGGTCCCGCCCGTCACGATGGCCACGCGGTCGGGCTGTGCGGGCAGCGCCGGCTCCCGGAAGCCCCCGCGCAGGCGGCGCAGCAGCTGCGCCAACAACACGGCGGCGCCCACCGCGTAGACCAGGACGGCAGCCCGCAGCGCTCGAAGCGTCAACATGGCGACCGGCTCCGCCCCCTCAGCCTCTGACCTCCGATCTGTGAGCCCGGGGTCCCCGCCCACGGCGCGCTCGGAGTTGGAGAGGGAGCGGACGGGAGGGGGGAAGGGGGAGGGAGAGGGAAGGGAGGGGGAATAGTGGGGAGGAGCGAGAATCCGCTGCTGCTGAACTTTTACATCCTTGGTTAGGGCAGCTGAGCCCTGCAGAGGAAGCTGCCTGCAAGCCAAGCCAGAGGAATCTGACGCACTGAAACTGCCCAGCTCACTCTCGGGACTGTGTTCCAGCCTCTCTTTTCCGTTGTCTATTTGACTTTTTTTTTTTTTTGGTTTTTTTGTTTGTTTTGTTTTGTTTTTTTGTTTGTTTTTGTCTTTTGTTTTTTTTTTTTTTGAGACAGGGTTTCTCTGTATAGCTTTGGAGCCTCTCCTAGAAGTCCAGAAGTCCCTCAGACTCACAGAGATCCACCTGCCTCAGCCTCTCGAATGCTGGGATAAAAGGAATGTGCCTCCACCGCCCAGTTTGTTTATTTTGAGGCGTGGTCTTGCTACGTAGCCTAGGCTGATCGGAAACTTCATCTGCCTCTTAAGAGCTGATATTGCAAGCAGGTGTTGCCGCACATAGCTTTTGCTTTTAAATGTGAGCAGACAGGCATGAGACATCAGCCATGCATGCTGGATGTATAGATCTTGATGGATCTAAACAAACACGTGAAAAGCAGCAGCTGGGCTGCGAGCAGAAAAAAAAATCTTAGGAACAAACACGTGAACACCTCTGGTTAATAGCTTCACGTGGGTAAGCAGAGATGGGGGGGAGAGGAAGGCGTGGTACAAAACCATCTAGAGATGAACACTTTATTTCCTGATGTTAAGTGTAGCAGAAAGTTTCTGATGTTAAGTGTAACTGATTTTAGAGGCTAAAATTAAAGAAACCATCCAGAAAGTCAGTTTAAAAGTTAAGAAATAGAAAAAAGGAAGATACTAGAATTCAAAAAACCCAACACTGATATACAGGGGTTGCAGAAAGAGAATATAAAAAAGGTAAGGTATTTTCAGAGAAATATTTAAAAAGTTGCTCCTGGGGGCTGGAGAGATGACTCAGTGGTTAAGAGCATTGCCTGCTCTTCCAAAGGTCCTGAGTTCAATTCCCAGCAACCACATGGTGGCTCACAACCATCTGTAATGAGGCCTGGTGCCCTCTTCTGGCCTGCAGATAGAATACTGTATACATAATAAACAAATAAATAAATATTTTTTTAAAAAAGTTGCTCCTGGATGCTGTGTGAAACTTTTGCACCATGGAGCTGAAGAAAAGATCCTGAGATGTCCCAGAGATTAAAGAGAGCAAGGACAGGAATGGCGCCGACTTCTCACCGCCTTCCCTTACCACCCAGATGGAAAATGACCTCATGCCCTGTTTCTTAGTAAGCAAGAAGAGGTAGATTCAAGGCATTTCAGAGATGCAAGTTTAAAGTGTTTGGCATCCTTTGAATCTTTTCCAGAAAAATACTGGAGAATGAACTCCACAGTCAGCAAATGCTTCAGGAAAAATGGAAAATAAGACCCAAGAGCTGGGGACCTTCTTTGTAGGCAACCACTTGTTTCAGGCTGCATGAGCCAAGCGACTGCTGGATGTGGGATTCTCAGTTACGGAGATCTCAGTTGGCAGGAGGTGGCAGGTGTAGAGCCACTCAACTGGGCAGGTGCAAGCTGATGCACGATTAATAAAAACCCAGAGACTGATACTGGGGTTCAGCCTGAAGACCAGAAAAGCAAAACAGCCAAACAATTGCTCTTACCTCAACCTCAGTTCAAAATGGCGATTCTGCCTCCAGGAATCTCAGAATGAGACTGTATCTGAGAGCTGTCTCCTCCCATTTTATAATTCTCTCTAGGGCTGGGATTAAATGCATGCACCTCCTAATTTCTATGGTAACTAGTGCATCTACTGGGATTAAAGGTGTGTGTTACCACTGCCTGGTCTATAAGACTGACCAGTGGGGCTGCTTTACTCTCTGATCTTAAGGCAGTCTTTATTTATTAAAATATGGATAAAATGCCACCACAGCAAGTTGTCTCCAGGGAAAGGCGCGGGTACAAATTTGCCAGCGAGTGTTAGGGTTTGAAGGAATTCTTTCTGGGGAGAGTTTAGGGATAAGAAAGTTGCAGACACCAAGGACAGTAGTGAGGACAGTGGAAACAGTGAGCACGTAGACTCAGCTAGACCCCTTTCCCAGTTACGGTTATTCCATGTAGCCAGCCAGCGGTAAGGCTTGCCAAGGAGTATGGTTCCCAGACCCAAGGGACCACAGAAAGGCCTTTAACTTGCTTAGGAATGGTCATGGCCTGTGAGCCAGTGGCCTTTTCTCTCCAGAGTAGTTGTTTTTAGGACACCACACTGGCTCTCACTGGCTCCCCAGGCCTCTGGTGCTTACATGGTCAACCCCTCTGTCACAGCTGCAGCATAGGTGTCCCTTGAGCTGCCTCAGGCTGAAACTGGGAGGGCTTTGTTCCCATGTGTTCCCTCTTGAGTTTCCCTTCTGGTGGCCTCTCGGGATTCCTGGACGATGAGTCACGCTGGAACGGTCTGACTTCTGCAGGCCACTGAGGTTATTGTCCTCTGTTGGACCCTGCTGGGCCTTTCCTAACATCGAGGGCCCCTTGTGCAGCCTGCATTTGCTTGGCCAGAAGAGTGAGGCAGAAGAATGAACCCTGCTCTGGTGCCAGCGGCTTGCCCTTCTCAAGGGCAATTGCTTAAAGTACTTGGAAATATTGGCTTTGCTTTACTCGTGTGTTCTGAAATCCCAGTTTTTAAAATGTGTTTTGATTTTGGAATTGTACACTATTTTACATTGTCTTTTATACATCTATTGAAATGAACATATGTTTATTAACTAGTAAATTCTGAAAACATAGTCTCCTGTGTGACTATATCAAGATTCATAAACCTTCCATCACCTCATCTCCTGCTATTAGTAAACTGAGAGGCCCTCCCTAAAATCAGCCGACAAGTCTCCTGACTTATCACCAGTGCATAGGTTTTCTGTTCTTAAACTTCCTCTGGATGAAAACAGAACAGATTCTTCCTTCATATGTCTCATTCCTTTGGTTCAGTTGTTTTTTGAGACCACTTCATGCTATTACTATTATTTTCATTTTTTAGCTACTGAATATGAATCAACTACATATTATTCACCCACTCCCCTCCCCCACTCCCCGCCTTCTTCCAGTGCAGAAGATCAATACCAGGGCCTGGCAGATTATAAAAACATGACTTAGATTTCTTGATTTGTTTCCAAGAGACACGGATAGGATGGATGTCCAGAGTCTAGAAAGGTAAGAGCTGGAATGAAGAGACTGTCTCGGTTTCCACGCCAGAGGCCTTAAGCCATGTAAGTGGTGGTAGAAATTTGGAACTGTTCTTTGCATATCATTCTGCGAACATCAATCAGACGACACACTCAGGCTGTCCCCAGATAGCTCACCCAAGCTGTTTCCCAGATAACCCACTCATGCTGTCTCCACCTAACTCACCTAAGCTATCCCCAGCTAACCGTTCAAACTATTCTTCTGCATAACTTTTTAAACCACATTTCAAAGTAAAGTGGGAGAAATCAAAGACAGGGAGTGGATATCATTCCAAATCCATGAAGAGTGAGTACCATCTTGGAAGCTGGCCCTGGAATTTCTGTCATGTTGACCTCTGACACGGACTGTTTGAATGTTAGCTGTGACTTTGTGACACATTACCCTTCGGGCTGGAAAGTGTTGCCATACCTATGGGTCAGAAATCCAGAGCAGGCTTGCTGGGTTGTGTAATTTAGGGCTTTCCATGAGGCGTAGTCAGAGTGCCGAGACAGGATTGCCCAGTCAGGTGGCTCCTTGAGGGGACACTGCTGAGAACCAGAACAGCAGCTGCAGGGCACAGGTAAGCTTTCCTTTGCCCATCCAAAATGCTGGCCCCAAAGCATCCTCTTTCAGGGCTTGGTTCAGCACACCAACGTCTTATTCATAAGTGTACAGGATGTTCCTAAAGTGGAAATGATCAGAAGGATTACTCCTGTAGTCTCACTCCTTAGTAAGCTGCCAGCACACAAGCAGGGTACGGCTGAGGTCTGTTAGCTCTGTGCCTCTCCCATAGTCCTCTGCCTGAGTCTTTTGTAATTGTTTTATAATGAATTGATAAGCGTATGTAAATGTCTTACTGAATCTTGTGAGCCATTATGGTCAATTATGTATGAGACCTGAAGAAGAGACTGTGGAAAACCTGATCTCTAGCCATTGTTCAGAAGGAGGACTGGGAATTGGCTCAGCAGTTAAGAGCACTTGCTGCTGCTTTTCAGAGACTCTGGTTCCGTTCTCAGTACCTCGCCACCATCCATAACCCCAGCTTTAGTCCCAAGGGATGTGACACCCCATTTTGACCTACTTTGACACAAGGCATGCGCATGGTATACATACATACATTAAGCAGCACACTTATACCCATAATGTAAATTTAACTTTTTTAAAGTGCAGACTGTTCAGGACTCAATGGGTGTCTGGAATGAGCACGGTCCTGTGAGACTAAACCCATAGTCTATCAGATAGACCTTTACCCCAGGTAGAGTCAAAATTGAATTGAAGCTTATATAGTTAGTATCTAAAGAATCTGAGAATTCCTTATTGTGAATGGAAAATCCCACATATTAGTAACAGAAATTGTTTTACCCCTTTGTATTAGTTTGAAAGATAGGATTAATGAGATATACATGTGCACACACATACACAATGGGACAGATAAGAAATTGCTCATGTGATTGGGGATGTTAAGGACTGTACCATCTGCAGGAGACCAAGGGAGGCTGGTGGAAGAGCACAATGGAGAATGATGGGTAGATTCGAATTCAAGCCTGAACCTGAAGCACAGTGGGCAGAAGACCACCCTGGCTGTCATGCAGAAATGAACCTCTTCCTGGCCCTTAACAATTGGGGTTAGGCCTATCGGGGGGAAGAGTCTGCTTTACTCAGTTTGCCAGTCAATGCCAGTCTGCTTCAGAAATCCTCATACATGATGAGAAGCAGCATCTAACCAGACATCTGGGTAGCCTGGAGTACAGTTAGGTTGACATCCCCACGAGGACCTTTCCCTCGCCCACTTCCCTCACTCCCCAGCAGCTTGTTAACAGAATACTGCTGTCATCGCAACCTGTCAGGTCAAGGGCAGACTTCGTGTGCCTTTCCTCCCACCCCTGTGCTCGCAGTGTCAATGGCAAGGAAGGCACGCGATAAATGTATGAATGAACAACGGGTGAATGATGCTAATGTTAAGAAGGCCATCAGGCAGGCCCTAGAAGCTGAAATGAACTGGGGTGTGTGGGCACCACAGGTGTGTGGGTGCCATGGGTGTGTGATAGCCAAGGGTGTGTGGTAGCCAAGGGTGTGTGGGTGCCACGGGTTTGTGGGTGCCACGGGTGTTTGGGTGCCATGGGTGTGTGGGTGCCATGGGTTTGTGGGTGCCACAGGTGTGTGGTTGCCACGGGTTTGTGGGTGCCACGGGTGTTTGGGTGCCATGGGTGTGTGGTAGCCAATGGTGTGTGGGTGCCAAGGGTGTGTGGGTGCCAAGGGTATGTGGGTGCCACGGGTTTGTGGGTGCCGTGGGTGTGTGGTTGCCACGGGCATGTGGGTGCCATGGGTGTGTGGGTGCCACAGGTGTGTGGGTGCCACGGGTGTGTGGTAGCTGGTGGCTAGGCTCACAGCTGTAGAGCTGTGAATGGATTTAAAGAGCTGTATTTTCACTTTTGGGTGGGATGGACTGGGACAGTATTTTCTTTTTTAGAGTGGGATGGGTGGGGACTGAATCATCAACATGAAAAATGAGGGTTGGGTTTGGTGGCAACAGTTTTTTGGAAGGAGAAAGAGGCATGGGAAATTGAAATCAATCATCCTGTTATTTTAGGAACTGAACAAGGCAACTCATGTAATCTTAGCCACCATCCCAAATAAAGACAAATCATAGCCAGGCGGTGGTGGTGCATGCCTTTAATTTCAGCACTCAGGAGGCATAGGTGGCGGATCACCAAGTTCAAGGCCAGCCTGGTATACTTAGTGAGTATAAAAAACAAAAACCAAAAAACAAGCAAAGCAACAACAACAAAAAATCAGATCACTGCCCAAGGTCGTATACTAATAAAATCATAAGACAAAATTTTAATTGAGTCAGGAATGTGTCTTCCCCAGAATTCAGGTTCTGTCTGAGAATACATCTGTTCTTCTAGGAAAATTATATCAAAGCTTATTTTGAACTCATTTTAATAACTCTTGATAATTCTGAATACTGGCAAATTATGTTAAGCAGCAGTCTTTCTTGAAAAACAATAAACCAAAACCCCATTCTACACTGCATTCATGTGTCAGTTTACTAGTATGGTTTAAGCATGAAATGTTCCCATAGGCTTTTGGGTTTAATAGTTCTCAGCTGGTGGTGCCATTTTGGGAGATTACAGAAACTTTGGGAGATGGGGCCTTACTGGGTGCTGCCTTGAAGGCGCTATCTGGTCTGCTTCCCAGCTCACTGCCCTGTCCATCATGAGGTGAAGAAGTTCCTTTACCACATACTTCTGCTAACATGATATTCTGTCTAGAATGTTTGCCAAGCAAGCATGGACCAAACCCTCCAAAACTGTGAGCCGAAAGAAGTTCTTTGCAGTGATATTTTGTTTGTAAACTAACAAAGTTTGCCTGAAGATCAGAGTGCAGAGATAGCCATAGAGGTCAGGTAGTGGTGGCACGTACCCAGTACTCAGGAGACAGAGGCAGATGGTTCTCTGTGCTACACAAGATTGACTCTGTCTAAAGGAGGAGCAGAGTTCACGGTCCCAGCACTTGGGATCCCAGGCCTTTAATCCCAGCACTAGGGAGTGGAGTCAGGAGTAATATGCCGGTGGAGAGGGGACATAAGGTGGGAGGAGACAGGCGCTCAGATGCAGAATGTAGTTTCAGGTTTCGTGGAGACAGAATCGACTTTTTGGTTTGAGGTAGAGGTAAGGGCTCGTGGCTGGCTATTCTGCTGCTCTGATCTTCAGCAAGCTTTATTTTTTTTTAAACTTTATTTTATGTGCATTGGTGTTTTGTGTGCATTCATGTCTGTGTAAGGGTTTTAGATCCTTGGAACTGGAGTTATGGACAGTTGTGAACTGCCATATGGGTGCTGGGAATTGAACCCGGGTCCTCTGGGAGAGCAGTCAGTGTTCTCAACCACCGGGTCATCTCTCCAGCCCGCAAGCTTTATTTGTTAGATTACAAACAAAATATCACCACAGTTCTTCCCCTGCAAAGTCCTTTCTGTCAGATACCTAGTCATAGCCATGCTAAGGTACCTTCTCTAAGCGCACTGTGCTAGCTGCTCAAGATTCAGACAGGACTCTGGTCCTTGCCTAAGCAGTTTTTGTAGATTATTTTACACACATTTATTGCTTATTTTATGTGTATTATTTATCTATTTACAGCACTATGGATTAAAGTCAGGGCTTCTCGCATACAGGAAAGCACTCTTATCACCAAGCTACATTTCCATCCCTCTTTTTACTTTTGATTTTAAGACAGGATTGCTGTGGGATGATGCTCTTATGCACTGTCAAGATTTGTCACTAATAGTAATTAAATAAAATGTTGATTGACCAATAGCCAGGCAGGAAGTATAGGTGGGGGTGACCAAACTAAGAGAATTCTGGGAAAAGAAAAGGCAGAGAGTTGCTCACCACCCAGACACAGAGGAAGCAAGATGAGAATGCCTCACTGAGAAAAGGTACCAAGCTACATGGCTAACCATCGACAAGAATTATGAGTTAATTTAAGTTGTAAGATCTAGTTAATAATAAGCCTAAGATAATAGGCCAAACATTTTATAATTAATATAAGCCTTTGTGTGTTTCTTTGGGACTGAATGGTTGTGGGACCAGGTGGGAAAGTTCCTTCTACACAGGATCCCACTAAATTTCCCAGGCTAACTTTGAACTCACTTTGTAGACCAGGTTGACTTTGAACTTTTGGTTTTCCTGCCTTAGTTTCCTAAGTAGCTACAGCAATGGGCCTGCACCCCTAGGTCTGGCTAGTCATTTAAAGACCAAAACATTCTTTCTGAAAGATTCCAATGGATATTGTAATTATTTATCCAGATCCACCACATTCTAATCTCCTGTTTGGGGAAGTTTATTTACTTTTTGTTGTTGTTTTAATGATTGATTGACTGATTCTTTGATTTTATATCCCAACTGCTGTTTCCCCTCTCTCCTCTTCTCCCAGGTTCCCTATCCCTCTGCCCCCTCCCATATGGTTCTCCATTTCTGTTCAGAAAGGGGCAGGCCTCCTATGGACATCAACAAAGCACAGTATATCAAGTTGCAGTAAGACTAAGCACCTCCCCTTGTATTAAGGCTGGGCAAGGCAACTCAGTATGAGAATTAAGGTCGCAAAAGCCAGAAAGAGTCAGAGACAGCCCCTGCTTCCACTGTTAGGAGTCTCATAAGAAGACCAAGCTACACAACTGTTCCATATATGCAGAGGACCTAGGCTAGACCTGCACACACTCTGGTTGTCAATTCAGTCTCCATGAGTTCCTATGTGCCCAGGATAGTTGGTTCTGAGGGCTTTCTTGTGGTATCTTTGACCCCTCTGGCTCCTACAATCCTTCTTCCTTCTCTTGAGCAGGATTCCCTGGACTCAGCCTAATGTCTGGCTATGGGTCTCTGTCTCTGTTTCAGTCAGTTGCTGGATAAAGCCTGTCTGATGACCATTGGGCTAAGCACCAGTGGAAGGACATCTAATCTTATAATTCTGCAGGGTCTTGGCTTTAAGTCCTTGGACAGCACATATGAAGGCTGTTAGCACGGTGGTGGTACCAGAAAACGTTCTGAGATGTATCTAGGCTTGTTGTGATCTGATATATCACCCGTACATTGATATGCTGAAAACCCAGCTTCCAAGCTCATAGAATTGCCTTAAAGAAGCAGTTAAATCATGAGGATTTCACTTCATGATTGAGATTAGTGCCCTTACAAATGAGACCGCCCCCCCCCAAGGAGCCTGGGAGCATCTTGTGCCATGTGAAGCTTCACTGAGATGATGTTCTTGAACAGAGCCTCACCAGACCCCGAGTCTGCAGAGCCTTGATCTTGAATTTTTCAGCTTTCAGACAGCAGAGAAATAAAATCCTGTTGTTTAGAAGACAGCCGTATTACATCATCTTGTGCATTCTTCCACACATGCTGTCTCCTCAGTGTTTGTACGTGTACTATTTTTAGAATTTTAAGGTGGGGTATCTTGGGCCTGTTTTCCCAGGTGCTCAGCACACTCAATCATATTAATTCAGGTTTCTTTAGTTAGAAAACTTTCCCGATCTCCTTCGGGAAATAGCAGTCCTCTCTCTCACCCACAAGCTCTGCTTTATTTTCAGTACAGGACCCACTACACTGGACATATTGGATACGGAAAATGGGCTTGCTCTTCCAGAATGAGGGTTTAGAGCTGTCTGGGGTCCAGGTGAATAAACTAGTTGTTACTGGAAGTAAAAGAAACATTTGCTGGGGAAGACCAAGATTCTGGGTGTAATAATTCCTGCTTTTCTACCTGACTGCTGGGCAGAGCATTTTTCTCTACCCACCCGCAATGCATCGTTTTCTACATCAACATTCTTAAACGGGCTCCTCTGCTTCTAACTCCAGAGCAGAAAGAGAAAGGAGGAACGCGCAGCTGAGTAGGTGTGGGTGGGAAAAGCAATGCCTAGGTCAGTTAGAAGGAGATGCTATTACCTGTGGTCAGAAAGAAGTAGACAAGTATGAGGGACTGAGGGATATGTGGGTCTTAAAAAATGCTCAGGGGCGGGTGACAGGGAAATGTCTCCGACAATGCCATTGTAGTCCTTGGAGAGTCCTGTGGGAGGATCCTTTGAGGGCAGGAAAAGAACAAAATAAAAACTCAAGTAGTCTCTGAAAAACAACGACAATCCCCTGGGAGAGGTGCTCAAATGTCCTGGGCTATGCAGAGCGGCTAGATCCCTGGAGATGGATTCCACTTAGCACATGAGGAGGAAAGGCAACAGGACAGGGGTAGGGCCATGGGAAGGTGGCAAGCTCCCCCTCTTTGGCAGTTGTGTCTCCTTTGCCAGAAAACCATCAATCTACTGGACCTTCTCAGGGCCAGACTAAGCATGTGGCACCCAGAAAATTACAAGCCCTGAACAACCACATTCCTTCTCCACGGGATTGGCTTCTTTCTCAAGACTTGATCCTGACGTTTCCTTCTAGAACATCCATGGCTAGGGCGCCCCTGTCCTATTGCTTCATCGACAGTCCCGGCGGGCGGGGAAGGGGCAGTCCCTCCCACACCAGCGAACCTAAGAGCGGCACCGACTGCTTTTCCGGCGTCACGTTAGTCACCCTGCACCTCGCAAGACTCTTGCAAGTTCCTGGCTGGGTTTGGAACTAAAACTATTTCCAGAGGCTTTGACATAGCCACGTTGGCTACACAAAACTGCATCTGCGACAAGACAAGGCCATCAAGGCACAGACATTACGCTAAACTCTTGAAAACAGTCTGGGGAAGGCCCTCACTGCTCCTTGCTCAGCGTGCGGTGGAAGATGCTGTGGGACGCGATGTGACAGTCTCCGGCTCTCCAGCCCCAACCAGACCCGTGGGATCCGAAACGAGTCCAGCATAGCGGAGGGTGGACGTGGACCAGCCGCGCCCCACGCAGGCGCGGGAGCACAGAGGACGTGGCAGGGCGTGGCCCTGCTAGGGGGCGTGGCCGGACTTGAGATTTAGGGACGTGTCCTTGGTGGGGGCGTGGGTGCCGCAAGGAAAGGATCGTAGTTAGGGGTGCGGCTAAGTGGCTGGGACAAGGCAGAGCTTGCGGTGCTTCGTAGCTGGGGGCGGGGCCTTGGTGGGTGTGCGGCCTTAGCAGAGGCGTGGCGTGGCGGGGCAGGGTCGGGCTGGGCTGGCCAGGGCGTTTCCGTTGCACCGAGCCGCGGAGTACTGCCCTGTACCTCGGCGTGTGCATCGGTTCCCTTCTCGTCCGCAGTCTGCGCTCTATAGTCCTGGTGAGTGGCCGTGGTCCCGGGAGCGGCTCTTCCACCGAGGGCGTGGGGTGGCGAGGGACTCTTTCTGGGGAAGGAGACCAGGGCTCCTGTGATCTTCTCTCTCTCTCTCTCTTCCCGCAGCTCCGGCTCGCTCCTGCCCACAGCAGCATGGCCCAGGTAAGCCGTGCGCCAGCGACCGGGTCGATCGGGACCCTCTCCAGAAACAGCAGAGTTGGGGGAGATGAAGCTGCTTTCGGAGTCTCTTGGTCTCCGCTTTCCCTTCCACGGTCTGCTCTGTGCCCTCTCCGTGACCTCTTGGTGTCCCCCTCTGTATCCGCTCTCCTGTTTCCCTCGTCCCGGAGAGTCCAGAACCAGCTGGTCTGTACATGTGAATCGTGACGCCCCAAATCCAGAGTTGCCAAAATTAGAACCCGAGCAGGAACAGTTCTCTTGGTCATGTGAGGCGAACGCCTTTTGGCTTCCCTTATTTTTTTTTTTTTTAATTTTTCCCGCAGTTTCCTGTGTTTGAATACTGGGTGTGCACGGGCGGTTTCCATGGTGTTTCAAGGGCGCTTAGTCCAGCACTCTGCGCAGTTTGTTTAAAAAAAAACGGACCATTCATCAGTCCTGCTTTCTGCCCTGCTTCCTCCGCTAAAGGCACTGAACCAAAGTAATGAACTCGCGAGACGAGTTCTGAATTGAATTTGCCTTGGGACTCTTTCAGAAGTTGATTACCAAATAGGTTTTTGTTTTTGATACTGTTTTTTTTTAAAAAAAAATTTCGTTATATTTGTTAAGAATGTACCAAAGAAAAGCTAGTTTATATAGGAATTTGTTTTTTGTTTTGTTGTTTTTCAAGATGGGGTTTCTCTGTGTAGCCCTGGTTGCCCTAGAACTGGCTCCTCCTAATCAGGCTGGTCTTGATCTGCCTGCCTCTGCCTCCCAGCTGCTGAGTTTAAAGCTGTGCGTCACCATCGCCTGGTTTGTATAGTAATTTTAAAAGTTGATCATATGAAAACTTGATCATATCATCCCTAAAATATTCCACCCTGAGGCCTGGGTGGCTACACATCATAGAAGGTGGAAGCAGGGGGATCGGGAGTTAAAGGTCATCTTTGGTCATCAAGGGCCTTGGCTATAGGAGATTGTCTTAAAAACCTAAAGAATAAAACGTTTCCACTCCTAAACTAATTTCACACATCTTGCCAAAACTGACTGACTTGTCAGAGTCCCGACAATCTTTAGCCGACTCAAACATTGCTCCTGTGCATACACATGCTCTCCCATTAGTTCGGTAGTCAGGTAGCTTTAGTACAGTCGGATACGATTTCCTGGCCTGTTCCAAGAGAAAATGGAGGGATTAAGACGACTTTGGAACTTTGTGAAGTTTCTCCAGTGCTGCTATTTGTCGGCCTTCGCATTTCCCTAGTTCTCTCATGCTCCCTCAAGGGGACTGTGGGCTTAGGTCCTCAGCATCAAGTGTGTTATTGTGGGATTAGCTTTACTTTTCGGAATCGCGGTTCTCTTCGTGTGTGCTGGTGTGGTGACAGACATGGTGGTTTGCAAGCCTCTCAGAGAAGCTTCCTCTGTCCTTGCTGACTTGGCTTATTCTTCAAATCTCTCGTAAATTTCCCAAAGATGTCTCAAATGTTTTTGTTTGGACAAGGTCCCCATGTGTAGTCCAGGCTGGAGTAGAGTTTGCCTGCACTCTAAGAGTGGGCTTCCTCTTTTAATAGAATTGGAAACATTGTTGTATGTTGAACTTTCTGCAGCTTCGTCAGGAATCTGTGGAAACCACAGAAGTAAATCATTCTGTTAAGAACATTTCAGATTAGAATAGTGTTTGGTATCTTATTTTTGCGTTTGGTGATGAACAGAACGTGTACATTGTACAGCTGCTATCTCCCCTCTCCCTAGTGGTTTTGGGGACCAGCTCTCAAAGGGCTCACTCTGGCCCTTTACTCACTATGTAGCCGAGGATGACTTTGAACTCCTGGTTCTCCTGCCTCTCCCTCCCCAGCCGCTGGGATTTCAGGTGTGCACCACCATGCCTGGCTCTAACTGCGCTCTGCTGTCTGAATCCTTTGGGATCTAGTGACACTGGAGGAAAGCTGCAGCTTCTCGTTAGGTTTCACAGTTTCTATGGAAGGACTTTTGTTGACTTAAGGAGATAGGAACCAGAGACTTCCACTCCATGACATCTGGAGAGCAATGGGATCAGATTTCGATCTTAGAGGTGTGTACTTCAGCAGTTAAAAATTCATTGTTTAAACATTAGTGTCTCTTGCTTATTGAAAACTTGAAATGTAGCTTCCCACATAGTAGTAATTCTTCATATTTATGGACTTGAAATACATACTTATATATGAATAATCTCCTTTTATTTGTGTTGGGAAAGCACCATTTATGAAAGTGGAGAAATCCAGAACCACCATGTTTAACCATGGTGGTTTAGCCATGTTTAGGTAGAACACGAGTATGACCATCTAGCTAAGAACTGACTACAAAGAAGTGGCTGATCTCTGGTGGGACCGTGGATTTCTATCCCTCCCCTTCAGAGCCATCCTCTCCCCTTTCCCACTCTTTCCTCTTTGCCCCTTATATACATATTGTTGTATTTTTCAGTTACATATTTTACTTTTTGTTAGACAAATTTCTTCAACAAGTTCATGAATGTAAACGGTGCATTCCGGTTTCTCTTGCCTTGCTTCTAGCTCCCTCCCAGATCCCTCCCCGCTCTCCCAACCCCACCGCCCCTCTACAGGTTTTATTCCCCCCACATTCTTGTCTTTTTGTCTTAAAACCAAAGTGACTTAAACCAGGGCTGTCTGTGTGGTCCTGAGTTTGTAACAGCCCATGGAGCCTGGGGGGCGAGGGCTCACCAGGGTAATTTCCTTTTTCAGTAACATTTTACCTTAAGCCTATGAGAACTGAGGCAGAAGATCACACTGAAAGGTATATAATTTGTATTAGCATGCTTGGCAAATACACTCAGAACTGGAAGAATCCACAGAGTAACACCACGTGACCCGCTTCTTCATTGGTCCTATTCCTGGTCCCTTAGCATCAATGAACTGATTGTTTGATGGAGGAGATAGTTTAGTGATGGCTTTCTTAGTCTTCCTCAAAGAATACACCGTGGCTAATTGTATCTTTTATGATACCTAGGAAAAGTTTAAATTACAAATAAACTCTCATGTAAGCAGTTAGTGGACACTAGTTATTTTTAAATGTGTGCTTGAAAATCTTATTTGAATGAGTTGTATGATATAAACCACAATGTCCCTAATATTTTAGCACAACAGTGCCGCTACATGAGTCACGATTTACTATGGTTTTTGGATTAGTAGTAACATTTTCTACTATAGTAAATTTAAATGCAAACTCATTCAAATTATTTATTAAGAATTAACAAAGCTGTCAATGTTGCCTGAATGATCTTTATATAGTAAAATATGTGTGAGTCATTATATCTTTTTCTACATTTAAATTCTTATATAAATGTAATTTTTTCTTTACATCTTAGTAATGTTTCTTCAGTTAGACTTAACATATATTAGGCTAGATTTTTATTAGGCTACATTTTAAAAATTGGGTTCTAGAGCTTTTTTTTTTCTTGAATTTTATGCTGTTGTCTTAGTTAGGGTTACTATTGCTGTGATGAAACACCATGACCAAAAACAACTTGGGGAGGAAAGGGTTTATTTCACTTTCAGCTTTTTTTTTTTTCTAATTTAAAGTAGTGCGGGCAGGGGCTCACACAGGGCAGGAACCTGGAGGCAGCAGCTGATGCAGAGGTCGTGGAACAGTGTTGCCTACTGGCTTGCTCATCATGGCTTGCTCAGTCTGAATCCTGAACCGTCAACCCAGGGTTGAAACCACCTTCAATGGGCTGGGCCCTCCTACATCAGTCACTAATTAAGAAAATGTGCTACAGGCTTGCCTACAGCCTGATATTTTGGAGGGATTTTCTCTGTTGAAGTTCCCTCCTCTGCAGTGACCCTAGCTTGTGTCAAGTTGATGTAAAAGTAGCCAGCACAACTGACCCCCTATCAACCTGACACACAAACATCACTGCTAAGCTACAGCCTTTCTTTTCTTGTTCATCCCCAGGACCACACATAAATATCAACATATATATGTATACAATATATACATTTCAGATTTTAAAAAATCTGACAGTCTTTAAAAATTCGTTCTCTTTAAAAATACTAAGTCTTCCTGGCGTTGGTGGCATATTCCATTAGTTTCCAGCACTCAGGAGGGGGAGGCAGAGGCAGGCGGATCTCTGTGAGTTTGAGGCCAACCTGGTCTACAGAGTACATTCCAGGACAGCCAAGGTTCCACCGAGAAACCCTGTCTTGAAGTGCCCCACAGAAAAGTCACCTTCCCAAAGAAGCAACAGCAAAAATGCAACTCAGTCTCTTGTAAAAGCCAAAGTCGGCAAAACTTCAAAATCTCTTTAAAAGTTCAAGGTCTCTCGATTGTGGGATCATCTAAAAATCAAAAATCAGTTAAATACTGTCTTACTTTGAGAAGAAAGAAAAAGGGTGCAGGCAATTTGAACAAAGTGAAACCAAACTCCAAAAGTGTAACTCCATGCCCAATGTCTGGATCCACTCAGGATCTTCTGAGATCCTCCAAAGGGTGTGGTCACTTCCCCAGCACACAGAGCTTCTCTTCCAAGCTCTGCCTGGCTCTCCTCCACCTCTGCTGCTGTTGTCCCGTGGTGCCGGATCTCCAAAAATGATGGAGTCCCTTGCTGTAGCTGAGCTGCACTTTTACCAGTAGCCTTCCCTGGGCTCTCAACAGGACTCCAACCCTGCCTCACAGTGCCAAGGCTCAGCTGCCCTCCATGACCCCTTCATACCTTCAAAACCAGTACCTCTTGGATGACTCTTATATTACCAAGTTCAGCTGCCAGCGTAAGATACTACCTTGGCCACCTCTGGACCACAGTTTCTGTGTGCAGACACTGAGGAAACACTTCTACAATGCTTCACCTCAATGATGCTGGTCTCTTCTTACTCATAGCTGATTTGTTAGCCCCAGCTGACCAGCATCCATTGTCCTTGCAAAGCAAAGATTTTACTTCAGTGGTTCTGGTCTTTTGTTAACCACAGCCAGTTCTGCTCCAGTTGATCAGACACTAGAGACTCTACTTTCTACCCAGTAGAGTCTGTACTTCCTTCTGAAACCTCACAAATCAGGCATCAATCATCTGACAGGCCTCCATCATCTGCATTGCTCTCAACATCCTTATCTTCCAAGCTCCTACGGGAAGCTTGCCAAGCTTTGTGCATTCATTGGCTTTGGACCAATGGTGCAAAGTCTTCCACAGTCTTCCCCCAAACATCATCAGGTTGTCATGGAAATACTGTACCATTCTGGTAGTTAGGGTTACTGTTGTTGTGGTGAAACACCATGACCAAAAGCAACTTGGGGAGGAGAGGGTTTATTTCGCTCACAGTTCCATGTAGCAACACAGCTAGTTTTTCATTGTCTACAACCAAATGAATAGGCATTCCAGCTTACTTTAAATACTTAAACGTTTATGGGCTTGTTTTCTTTGGCTTGGAAAAAGAGTTGTCTGTATTTCATAGGCAAATGAACCATTTCATAAATTTAATTCAGTTTAAGGATGTAGTTTTCACATAATCAAAAATTTTTAGATTTATTTATTTATTATTTATTATGTGTACACCCTTCCTTCCATGTGCGCCTGCACACCAGAAGCGGGCACCAGATCTCATTATAGATGGTTGTGAGCCACCGTGTGGTTGAACTCAGGATTTCTGGAAGAGCAGTCAGTGCTCTTAACCACTGAGCCATCTCTCCAGCCCCACACATAATCAAATTTTAAGAATTTAATTTTGAGAACTCTGAACTTAGTTTTATTAGTTTTGCTGTTCCTAAAGAGTTAAAGTATTCACAGAGGCAGGAATGTCATGAAAACATAACCGGGCTCCGTAAATCTTCAGAAGAAACTCCAAGAGTATCAGTTATCTCAGTCGTATATATTTAAACTGTATAAGGGTTGGTTTGAAAATTTGGGGGTTGGTTTAGAATTGTGGGCTCATAATAATAATTTACAAAGACTCTTTCAGAGCTGGCAGGAGCCAGGTAAACAAGAACATTTTCCACGAGCTTATTACAGAGGATTCTCTAGACACTGACTTAGATCCAGGTCAGTTTTCTCTCAGCTGATCTCTGGATTCGGGACCAAGGTTGCTTGTTACCCATGGCCTCTGCCACCCTGGCTCAGGATGTTGCCGTTCCTGATCCCTTTGATTCTGAGATTTGAATTCTGAGAAAGTCACTTGGCTGCTTTGCAAGACGCTGCTCACTTCATTGGCACCAGCAAGCCCTGGTTTCCTTAAGGCTTTTCTGAGCTCCTTGGAAGACCTGCTCCAGTGCTTAAGTGACTTAGTGATGTGCGCCGATTTTCTTCCTATAATGCCTTCAGAGTTCAACATAGAATAAGTGTATTTCTACATCATAGATCCATTTCTGAAAGATACTTAGTTGTATAACTGTTTACTATTCTGACATTGCACAAAAGCATTAGTCGAATTATAATTAGTGCTCCTATGATCTTTGCTTTAAATATGTTTTGGATCCATCCTTTCTGTCTAGTGTTTACACAGTACATAAACATATAAACCCTGAGCATTTGACTTCGTTTCTTTGGACACTTGTTTCTGTTGTCTTTACTTCCATTTGTTTGTGGATCCTGAATGTTTGGATAGTTGCTGCATTTCTGGGGGTTATGGAAGAGGGGTTGCTGTGTTGAACTTGGGAGGGAAACTTTATCACTTAGGAACCTGTTCTGATAATCCTGGGGAGTGCTCCACTACCACCAAGGAAGTAGACTAGGCAGTGGCTAGGACTTCATCATCACCATGCCGGGCACAGCTGAGACTGAATAGGAGGGACCTACGGGAGAAGGGGACAGCTTTGATAAGTGAGGTGGTGGTGGTTGACGAAGGGCTAGGTGCAGATCAGGATGGATGGATTGCTGAGTTTAGGTTTGGGCGGAGAAGAGAGAAGTGGATTTGTTGAATTTGAGTTCCTATTTAATATTTAGAGTCTACACTAGGGAGTTCACAACTGTCTTTAACTCCAGTTCCAGGGGATCAAATGTCTAATTCTGGCCTCTGGGCACCCTTACTCCTCTGGTGCACATAGACTCACACAGGTTCACAGGCATACACATAAGTTTTTAAAAAACCAACAAACAACATTTTAATGGGGGCTGGAGAGATAGATGGCTCAGGGTACGTGCTTTCGTAGAGGATCCAGGTTTGCTTTCCAGTGCCAACAATGCTTATAACCATCTGTTGGTAGCTCTGTTTCTTGGGGGTCTAATGCCCTGTTCTGGCTTCTGTAGGCACTTGTGTGGTGCATGAACATACATGCAGGTAAAACACTCATATACATAATTTTAAAGATTTGGCTACATTCCCTACTAAACAGCAAGGTACCCACACTCCCTAACTCCTCTCACTTCTGTTGATGTTTATATTGTTTGTCTCTGCCTAACTAAACAGCACTAAGACTCTCTTCTACCTTAGCACAGTTTAAGTCATAGTCACTAGATTTGTACTTCTTAAATACAAGAGGAAATGAAGCTTCAAGCTGTTGACTCTTTTATAAACCTGACTGTTTTCTGATTGCCTTGCAAATGAATTGGTTGGTTCTACCACTTTCCAAGTGTTCACAGAATGCCCTGCTGAAGGCTTAGGTGAAACAGCAGACTCTCCCCTGCCTTAGGAGCTCACGGGAGTTGAAGTTCTTGCACACATCCGCAGAGGAGGGGCCACCCTTACTATAGGGAGCTTCTAAGAGCACTGTGTTACTTTTGATTTTACTGATGTTTGCCAATGGAGGATGTGCCTCACTGTCAGGGAAATTAAAAAAGATTAACATCAAGGATATACCATACCAAAGATTTTCTTTTTATAAAACTGGTATTGGGGACAGAACTCAGGGCCTCACATATACTAGGCAAATGCTTTACCACTGAGCTATGTCCCCAGCCCTCTTTTTGTTTTTATTTTGAGATATGGTCTCAGTAAGTTGCCTGAGCTAGCCTGGAAGTTACTCTGTTGCCCTGCACTTTTGTTCTTCCTATCTCAGACTTCTGAGCAGCTGGGATTATAGACATATCCTACAAAACCCATCTCAGAATTCTGTCATGTTTACAAACCCTGATTTTGTTACTGGGGCTTTTCTGCCACTGTGCATATAACTTAAATAGTGATCCTGTTGTTCCTGACCATGAGAAAGAGCCCATGGTAGTTGGGTGGTTTGACCGACTGAGATGAAGCAAAAAGGAAGAAGGCATGAGAGGGAGAGTGAAGGTCTGGAGAGCAGTAGACCAAGGGCTTGGAGCCAGCCTTCCTCTTCTGACAGGGCCAGCGCAAGGGTTGCGATTGTATGTCTGACCTGGATGCATCACCTGTCCTGCGAGAAGTAGGGGTTGGGATCGTATGTCTGACCTGGGTGTTTTTTACCCCATGGTTTGTTAGAAGTCCTGATTTTTTTCTTGGGTTTATTTCATTGTGCAATGCACAGTCATGTCAGGCTGACTTTTCCATCTTTTCTTAACCATTCAATTATTCAGTGATTAAGATTTTTCCCCATCAGTATCACAGGGAATATTGGTGAGCGTTTAGTTTGTTCACCCAGTTGCACCTTCCTGCTTCATGGGGAGGGGTACAGAACACTCTGTCTTCCTGTCTCCCCACCTTTCCAGACAAGAAAGCTATTGAGCTAAGGAGTGGATATTTTTTAAGATGAGAATTAAAAAGCGAATTCTAGGTTTTGAACAGATGTTGTCTAAGTAGGTTGAGTAATTCCTTTCCTGGGGAATTGGTGATGAGAGATGAAGAGAAATGAGGGTAAACTGAGGCTGAATGAGGCACCAGATGAAGCTTATTCTGTGGATGAAGCTTATTCTGGTGGACTATGGAGATTTCCAGAAATGGGAGCCTCTTGGATGAGTCCCTCAGAATCACATTGCATTTTGTGTGGGTAGCAAGGGGCAGGCAGAGCCCTGAGCAGGGCTCTGTCCTCATGACTCAGATGTATGACTCACGTCTGGTCTCCTAGTGCTGCCATGTGACCTTGCTAGCCCTCGATGGAATATAGTAAAACTGAATCACAGTTTCTAGAAAGCTCTTAAGTATATGGCAGGAAGTTATGCCTTCTAGTCAATAGCTGAAATCTTTACAGATGTTTTCCTCCTTCTACCTCCCAGGAAGTTTCCTTCAGTCCTTAGGCCAGGCATATTTTTTTGAGACCAGTGTCTTCTATCTTTGTGTTCAACCTTGCCCGTGCTTAACTCTGTCTCCTTGCAGTTTCTTCATAACTTACAAACAAATCAACATTTCTGCTTTTCAAACTATTTTACAAAGCTGATTTTTACAAACCATTGTTTGTGAGATGTGGTTTTCCCGAAACAATCCATCTCAGCATCCTGCAGGACCCTTTGCCACACAGGTCATCTGTCACCTCCCGTCCTCTTCCTCTGGGCTGTTCCTTCCTCTCCTTTCTTCTGTGAGCTGAATTGTTTTATGTTAACTTGACACAAGTTAAAGTTGTCTGAGCAGAGGAAATCTCAGCTGAGAAAATGCCTCAATAAGATGGGGTTGTAGTCAAGCCTATAAGGCATTTGTATTTGTTTGATTTTTTTTTTTGAGACAGGGTTTCTCTGCAGCTTTGGAGCCTGGACCTAGCTCTTGTAGACCAGGCTGTCCTTGAACTCACAGAAATCCACCTGCCTCTGCCTTCTGAGTGCTGGGACTCAAGGCCTGTGCCACCACCACCCAGCTATAAGGTATTTTCTTAATTAGTGATTGATGGGGGAGGACCTAGCCCGTTGTGGGTGGTGCCATCCCTGGGCTGGTGGTCCTAGTTCTATAAGAAAGCAATCTGAGCAAGCTCTGGGGAGTAAGCCAGTAAGCAGCACCCCTCCACGGTCTCTGCATCAGCTCCTGCCTCTAGGTTCCTGCCATGTTTGAGTTCCTGTCCTGACTTCCTTCAGTCATGAACAGGGATGTGGAAGTGTAAGCCAAATAAGCCCTTTCCTCAAGTTGCTTTGGTCATGGTGTGTCATGACACCATAGCTGGAACATTCTGGGAGCCTCTGTCCCATCCGTCTTCTTGCCTTGGGAAGCCGTTCTGCACCACATGATCAAGGAGCCACAGGCCCATGGCTTGGAGTCAAGTCCTAACTGCTACGTAGTTGCTTGATGGACACTGAGTGACTGGCTAAGCTGGAGTCGTTTTCAGAATTGCGGCTCCCTGAGACAGTCTCCATGGCACCCCGCAGAGCACTGGGCCCTTTGCCGCCCTCAGCAGAGAGCTGTTGCCCTTCTGATCCGAATCCTTGTTCCACCTACTTTTCCCCACCTTATTATTGTGGTTGCGATGTCCCCGTTCCTGTAGCCTAGCCACCGTCTGTATGACCTTGTCACTCACAGCCTGCCCTTTCCCCTGCGTGCCTGCAATGGACAGACGCAGGGTCGCTGTCCAAGTCTGAATTCCAAGCCCAGACCAGCGGCTCCGACTCGGTTCCTGCCCATCCCCCGTCTCACGGTACTGCAAAGTTGCATTGGTTCAGTTCCTTCTTACCGTCTCTGCTGTTAGTCCGGGAGAGTCTTGGCTGTACTCTTAGATAGTCTGTTCCTTTACCCCCATCGCTGTCAGTCACAGTGCTGAGCAGAGCTGACTTGTTCCTGGCGCCATTGCCTACAGCGTTCTTTATTGACTGCAGGCTCAACTCTGCTCTTCGCGTTAGCTTCTGGAGACCTTTCCCGTGCTGACTTTCCTATCCAACCTGATGCTTTTCCCAGTCTGCTGTAGCACTTAATCCTTTCCCCAAAGGCACAGATCATTTTCTTCTTGTGCGCTTTAAATCATGCTGACAGTTAACCCCTGCGACTGTCTATTTTTATGACATTGGCGACTTTACAGGCAGCCTTTCAGTCTCCCTTGGGCTGTCCCCGACCTCAGTTTCTTCTCTCTCCCGTTCTGTGCTTTCCCTGGCATATGTGTGACTCTGACCAGCCTTTCACCTGCTTGCTCGGCTGCTCTTGGCCACTGATGTGCCTGCCGCTTTCCTGCTTTAGGCATCATGGGAGATTAGTAGGAGCACTTCATGTAGCAATGGGAAACAGGAGGGCTTGGAAAGAGGAGCGCCCGTCATGGCGCTTGTCTGGCGCACAAGTTACCAAGTGTTCTCAGAAACCTCTGAGCTGTCTGAAGACTCCCAGATCTATAGGCCTGAGACTCAGTATGAAGTCTATGTAAACTGGGAGCTACACTTCCAACTGAGTGTTTAGAGCGGGGCATCACATTTTAAAGCAGGCTCAGATTGAAGTGGGAGAGCCTTAGCAAGGAGGAAGCCTGCAGGCCTGACTGTGAAGCAGGCGGCCTTGGATACTGTTGTCGGCGTCTGGGTGTCTCCTCCCCTTCACGGGCCCTGTCACTTCTCCCCGGTGCTCACAAATCCTACCAGATGGTGAATTTACTTAGAGGTCAAACTCAGCACCGAGCAAAGGGAAACTGGACTGTCGGTGTTACTAGCTTTCTGACGTTGGTCACAGTGTGAATAATACTGCCGTTCTGTCTGTCCCAGGTTCTCAGAGGCACCGTGACTGACTTCCCGGGATTTGATAGCAGGGCTGATGCAGAAACTCTTCGGAAGGCCATGAAAGGCTTGGGTAAGTTGCACCTGTTCATTCTAAAAGACCAAGAAAACAGGTGGAAGGCGTGTACAAATTCATTCAAATAATGCAATGGTGTCTTAGACCATCCTGAAGATTCATTCTCTAGAATGTGATATGCAAGTGACATCAGCTCTGTATTCTGGGATCGCCAGTCCAGCTTACACATAGTATGAGGGAAACTGGTAGCTCGGGGGCCTTGCCCATCACGTGTCCACGTCTCCTGCTTCAGGGCCTCCCCCCCCCCCACTGCCCCAGTATCTTTCTAACCAGTTTCTGACCTCTTGAGGGCTTTTGTGTGTAACTGGCTGATCTGCTCTCAGACTTCTACACCGGATTCTCGTTATCCTCACCTTGAAAGATTGCCCATGGCATCCCCAGGTGCCGTTTCAAACCCATCTCCCACTGCTGCCTGGTATCTCGGATCCAGCCAGGCCTGGCTGTCTGCTATGCATGCAAGTCCCACACTTTTCTATTCTGTGAGCTTTCACTTTATTCTAAGCCTGTCCTTACATGGCTGCCTTTCAGAAGTCTTCATCTGTCAAGACTCTGTTGGGTACCTCCTTCCCCCAAACTCCTCTCTACTCTTGTTGGCCAGAAGACCCGACTTTGCGTCTCATGTAGCACTGGAACCTCCCTAGGGTATTTGCCGTTCTGCGTTAGCTCACAGCTCTCTATAGCTTTTTAAGTTTTCCACCCGAAATTATCTATAATTTGAAGCCAGGCACTATGGTTTTTTTTCTTCTCTCTTTTCCCGATACCCAACACATTATGCTTTGTGAATAGCTATTACTTGGGTAACTGTGTAACTATGCGTGAAAGGTAGGCACACCAATATTTTAAAAGCCAGGAGTGTTTGTCCAACTGAGGATAGAAGGTTAGGTTATGTGCATGTGTGTGTGTGTGTGTGTGTGTGTATGAAACATGATAGTTAAATCCTCTTTTATATTTTCTTTTGTGTAAGCTGTGTCTTATATTTTTATAGAGTGCATTAAGAGCACAGAGTGACTGCTGAGCTAATTGGAGGTTGCTTAGAAAATAGGTGTGTGGGAGGCAAGCTGTCTTTGTTAACCATCAATTCCAGGCACTGATGAGGAGAGCATCCTGACCCTGCTGACGTCTCGAAGCAATGCTCAGCGCCAGGAAATCGCTGAGGAGTTTAAGACTCTGTTTGGCAAGGTAAGACCACGACCCAGCCAAGGTGGGAGTGGGAGTCCAGCTGTGGCTTTTAAAAGAGTTTGAGAAGTAAAACAGTCACCCCAGATCTGTAAGGAAGTTTTTCAGGACCCCTCCTCTCCACCTCAAGGACAGGAGAATCCTTAGATGCTTATGCCCTCAGGAATGGCACAGGGCTCTCCTGTAACTTGCTCACCTCCTTCTGATGAGGTTAAGCTGTTCCTGGCTGATCAGCAGATCAGTAGATGACTAATAGAATACACGCCTTGTACCAACACATTGCCATACGGTGTCGTTTAGAAGATAATAAACAGTCTCTCACAATTGTCTTTCCTTGTTTCATGCTTTTGGGGTGTAAAGGTATTAGTGGCCCATGTTGTTAACTGCCCTTGTCCTTCCTCTGTTTCCATTATCTATTTATTTTAGGTATATATCTGTATTACAATAATAGGTATATGCCTGTATTGCAATAGCTATGAGCCTGTATTGCAAAAATAGGTATATGCTTGTATTGCAATAACAGGTATATTCCTGTATTGAAATAACAGGCATATTCCTGTATTGCAATAATAGGTATATTCCTGTATTGAAATAATAGGTATATGCCTGTATTGCAATAATAGGTATATGCCTGTATTGCAATAATAGGCATGTGCCTATATTGCAATAATTTTAATATATTTGATTTCAGTTCTATTTGATTAACAGTTCAAAGCAAAAGATGAAATCTTACTGAATGAGAACATATGTGAAATACCATAATGTAGTTTTGTTATTCTGACAACTTACACTTGGCATTTCACTGAGAAACAAATGCAGTGCGGAACTAGGAAGTGTCCTTTTGTGTTTCTGGGTGGACTCCAGGACCAGTGTTCTCTAGGGAGCTGCAGTGTAGCCCATTGGTAGAAGGTGTCTAATCCCAATCCTGCTGCCTGGTGTGCTGGAGAAATACTGTGTTCCTTTTCATTAATGATTGCACACATTCCCACACTAAAGGTACCCCAGCATATGCCTCTCAAAGCATAACAATGTTCATTGACTATATATTGGAATGTTAATAATATACATTAGAATTTTATAGTAAAAGAAAAGATATTGCTTGGATCTTATAAGCTAAATCTTGCCCCTAAGAATATGTTTGTGAGTTTTGAGAAAATTTCTTTTGCTTTTTTGTCTTTTTCTTTCTGGTGCTGGAGGTCCAACCCAAAACCCTATACATGTGACACAGGGCTCTGTCACTGGGGCGTTCTCGCCCTTTGGGGGAGCTTTGCTAATGATATTTCTGAAAGGACATTGGAAAACCATGTGTACTGAGAATGCATGCTTTACATGGCCCACGTGCTCTGCCACAGAGCAACTTTGCTTCTTAAACTTTTGGTTTTTGTGCGTGGGCTGAGACAGGGGACTTGGGGATCTTGAGGCAGAATCTTGCTGTGTAAAGCCAGACATAGTGTTGTAGGCCTGTAATTCTGGATAATTCAGAGGTTGAGATGGGACCACAAGTTAAAATTTTACTTGGAGCCAAGTATAGTATCCCAACACTTGGGAGGCATAGGAAGGTGAATCTCTGTGAATCTGAAGCCAGACTAGTTTACAAAGTGAGTTCTAGGACAGCCAGAGCTACATAACAGTGAGAGACCTTGTCTCAAAAAAAAAAAAGGGGGGGGGAGGAGAGGAGGAGGAGGAGGAAGAAGAAGAAGTAAAATAATGATGATGATGATAACAACATTCCCACCTGGGGTGCAGAGTGTATTTAAGAACAGCCTGGACAGCTGCCTCAAAATTTATAAAGAGCTGGGAATGTAGACTGACTGTAGGGTGCTTTCCTGGCATGAGGAGAGCCTGGGTTTCATCCTAGTATCAAAATTAAAGAGTCACATATTTCTAGGCTGACTTCTTGCCACAGTCTCCCATATACTGGAGTTACAAGCATATGCTAACGCACATATTAGCCTGCTCTGTAAAGGTATTCCATTTTATTTTAACACTCGAAGTTAAGGAAGACATCTTTAAACTCCTTCGTAGGTAAATACCGCTGGTCGAGGTGTGGGTAAAATGTCGAAGTTTCATTCCTTAGGGCGTTGTTTAGCACAAATAGCGTCTGAAATACTTGAAGAAGCAACGTAGAGAACTGGCTAGAGCAAAGCCGTCCTTCCTGTGTGGGACGAACGTGGTCACTGAGTTTGTGTTGTCTGAGCTAGGACCTTCTGGATGACCTGAAGTCAGAACTGACTGGGAAGTTTGAGAAGCTGATTGTGGCTCTGATGAAGCCTTCGCGGCTCTATGATGCCTACGAACTGAAACATGCTCTGAAGGTAAAGGGCACACGCATGGGGCCTTCTTTCTGCCTGTGTTTTATTTGACTAATTTCAACAAAGGATGCTCAGGAGACAAAACTGTGGGAGTCAATAAGAAGTAAAGGGGTGTGTCATTTAATCTTCTTGTATAGTTAAACTCAAAAATACTGTCTAAAATTTTAGCGTGGTGGAGTTCTATACTTCCATTTTATCTTTAGGCTTTGGAAAGGTTACAGATGAGATATTTTAACTTTTAAAATAAAAAGGCAGAAGTTGACTGCATTGAAACATTTGCTCAGATGCTGACAGGAGCGACTTGTCCTAAGTGGGTTCTGAATCGGTAGACAAAGTAAGCAGCTCAGGGATCCCACCCGCACAGCAGAAGGACAGGAATCACCCAGACAGGAGGCTGAATTTGCTGAGTGTCTGTGCTGTTCTGCAATTACAGTTTTGGAGCAAATGACACCTTAGGACCTTGAGAAAAGGGCCTTTTAACAGAATACATCTCAAACACTGTGAACAACTCAGATTTTCCCATAGGACGAACTTAGGTATTTTATTGTTTGAGTTTTTGAAAAGAAGCAGAAATAGAAACTATGTTATCTTAAACAGAAAACCTAAATTTAGCCGCATTGCTGCTTATCTGTTCTGACGTAGCAGGGTAGGCATGACGTCTATAAACACAGAAAGGGAAACCAGTTAAAACTGTTTGTCAGAAACAGAAAGTGAGTTCCTGCAAGAGACCCCATTGTCGGCCATCTTTCTGTTCTGCTACCCGAGACAATCTGTCTAGGCAATAAGGGTTGATTTTGGCTCATGTTCACAAATAACTGGCCCCAAGGTTTTTGGCCTGTACCTAGGCAGGAGCCCAGAAAGAGAAGAGACAGTTGTTGTCTCATCATCTCCTTTAAAGACATCCTCCAGGGACCTAAAAGCTTTTTAAGGTTTGGTTAGCAGCCCCTGGTGCTATCTGGTGACCAAACTTTAACATTTGGGCTTTTAGGAGGACAGCATTGAAGATCTTAACTTTAACGTTATGTTTGATGGATATAGAAAAGTAAACTTTAGTTTTTTGTTGTGCAAAATGAAAAGTAAAATAGAATTAGATAGAATCAGATTGCCACTGGAAAGAAAATTAGTGTAGAATTTGTTAACTCTGTAGTAATAGACCACGTATACAAAGAAATCCATGTTTTTTGGATATTTTTGTAATTATGAAATTTGGATAACATTCAGGGAAATAGCTTTCCTTTTTTATTTTATTGATATGTTTTTGCCATTAAAAACAAATCTTCCAACAGGGAGCTGGGACCAATGAAAAAGTATTGACAGAGATTATTGCTTCAAGGACACCCGAAGAGCTACGGGCCATCAAACAGGTTTATGAAGAAGGTAAGCAGCTGGAGGCCACCGCCTTCCCATCCTCATGTGGCTGTGGCCCCTTGTAGTTCTGATTGTTGACTGAATGAACTGTGAGTCCGTCAGGCTGTTCTTCTTCAATAACAACAGACGGCAAACAAAGTAATCAAGGAACAAACTTGACAACACCTGTAAGGGAGATGCAGTTTGTTTTTGCCTGAGACTTGCAGACACTATAGGAATAGCCTGGCCTTTTCTTCTATGTTAAGTTTCTTCAAACAAATTCAACTTTATGCTAGACGTTAAGAGCTATGTAGAAGACATTTTGGGAGCAGGAAGAAAGACTGAAACCCTTTTCCAGATTGGAGTTGATAAGACATTGATAAAGGTATGTTTTTCATCTGCTGGGAGTGCTTGACTAAAGTGTCTTGTATTTTTGGATGTTAGTTTTCATGTAATCTATTTTTTTCATCTGTGAAAACAAAGTCTGGATTTTAGTCTAGTTCATATGTCAATTCTTTGAGTGTATTCAAGTCCATGAAATGAAAATGAAGAGAGTCTGATCTTGCCCGGTTTTTATGTCATTGGACTCAGCCTGGAATGTTAGCCAGTGATCGGGGCTCTCTGTGGGCAAAGCTTATAGAATTTAGATGTGATGTTGTTAACCCACCAGGTAAGAACAGTGTGAAATCTATGGCTACTAAACCATTACCCGAGTCTCTCTTTCCAGCTTCTCTTTGTAGCCAAGGTGGTGGCTCCCGCTATGGCTGAGGTGACACACATATCTTGAAGTGGCAGTTTATCTGCTGTCATCTTCAGAGCTCTCTGTCTAGGGTGCTGATGCTGAGGCCTGAGCATCTCTGATGCTGTAATTGTGCTGGCTGCATCCTGCTCAGTGTGTTTCAGGGCACGACTCTGTGTCCACTGCTGCCCCGAGGACATAGAAGGCATGCACAGTTCTTGTCCTCCGTGAGGTTAGAGTCAGTAGCTAAAGGATGATGAAATTTAGAAAGTCACGCATGAAAATATTAATTCAGAATGCAGACAGGAGGGAGAGGACATCGCAGATGGGTCTTAGGGAGGCTTCATAATACAAATGAGATATTTGGATTTCAAGAGTAGGTGACGTACTGAGTGTTCATTGAAAAATGCGTGGAAGGAACGAGTCGAACGTACACACAGTGCTACTTTATCTAGCCTTAAATGTGGAACTTCCGACATTGGCGTAGCACAGATCAACATGGAAGGCATTATGTAACTTAAGTGAAGTGAGCTGGGTGCAGAAAGACAAACACTCTGTGAGGACATCACCTGGGTAGGCTCCAACCAAGTGATAAACAGGTAAAGCTGTAGAGTAGGAAGTAGCATGGTGTTTGCCAAGGCCAGACAGGAGAGACGGTGAAGAGAGCTGGTGAGAGATGGTGCTCACCGGGCAGTGAGGCGGGGGGACGAGTTCTGGGGATGCGGTTGGAGCGTGGAGACTATTCGTAGCACCGTATTGTACAACTGAAATTTGCTAAGGAACTAGAGCCTGAGTGTTTCACCATTCACAGGAAGCTACATGGGGGCACCAGTAAGCATTTCACAGTGTATCAAGTACGATGTATACCTTAAATACACACATTTATCTGTTTATTTATTTATTTATTTATTTATTTACTATTCCTTGTCAGTCAGCAAACTGGGGAGGAAAGGCTAAGATGGGTCTCCAGTACTAAAGGTAGCTTTGATCATCAGTTACCATGGACCCTGTGCTGAGGAGCACAGACTGGGGGATCTAACGGAGCCTGACTGCAGGGAGGAGGGCACATGTGTGTCTGTCATGGGTTGGTAGGGCGTGTAGTGAATCTGCCTGCCTGGAAGATGAACACGGCTGTGAGTCGGCCGTATAATGGCTGATGAAATGTTGAAGGAACAGTTGAAGGAGGGAAGGGGGTTTGAGGCTGGATGTGTATTGTATCGATAGCTCTGTAGGGAGGCAGTGAGGAAGTTGTATAGTAATTATGGCACCACCTCCCCGAGGTTGCGGGGAGGTGGTGGCATGAAGAATGCAAATCAGAGCAGCCAGTGTGTGTGGGGGATTTGGTAACTAATTACGGGTACTGGAGTAGAGGAAGGAATCGGATGCTTACAGGCTTTGTGTCTGGTTCTCACACATAGAAGGGTCAGGTTTTTGAAATATTCCTCTTTCAACCACTGATTAAATATTTTGATGCCTTATAGCAAGACCATTTTAAAATAGCAGCTTGAGAGTTAGCTAAAGGGTCTATGACTCAGAAGGGCTCAGTTCTTCCTTCCTGTGACCTCAAGTTGAGGATTTGGAACCTGAGGTGGGGAGGGGGGGTCATACTTTAAAATGTCATTGCTGTCTGTCAGAAATAACTTAATTGCTGCAAAGGGAAAATATCTTATTAGTGGGAGATATGACCATGCAAAGACAAGAATTCTGAGGATGGAAAACATCTAGCAAAAAAAAAAATCTCATTAAATATTCGAAGAAGCAGAACTTCAGTTAACGATTACCATGCTTTTAAGCTTCACATGGTCCTTGTGTGTGTGCACTTACTAACATTTGGGGAGAGCATTTCTAAGTGGCTGTCATAATTTAGGCTTGAGTGAATGCTTTTGGGGGAGGTTAATAGAGCCCATTTTCATTCAGCTGCTCACTTACTGAGTTTGCCATCCGTGTTTAGAGTGCTCATTGATGGCATAGAGAAGGTTTTTGTTAATCAAATATACATGTCTTCCTGTATGTCTTGTTCATTTGTTTAATGGGGCAGGGTTTTTCTAGTTGAGAGATGCTATGACCAAGTGTGAAATCATTGTTTTGCAGAATACGGTTCCAGCCTGGAAGATGACGTGGTTGGGGACACCTCAGGGTACTACCAGAGGATGCTGGTGGTCCTCCTTCAGGTACTGGTAGAGACTTAGCAGAGTTGACTAAGGAGTCGGGTTGGAATGACATGCCTGTATTAAATGAAGGCCACTTAAAAATCTTTCAACAATTCCTGATATGTGCAGATTCCCACTCTGATGCGCACATGATGCCTGTGCTTGTTTGTGCTTCAGAATATCAGATTCAGACTTTAAAGAGCCAACTCATTCATTAGTTTTGGGCAGCTATATGCAGCCTGTTCACCCATAGACTTTAGAATCAGCAAGGTTGTGCTGGTTTGGATGCTGCTTTGTGACAGTGCAGCACGCTGTAGAGGTGATATGATCTCAGCACTGTAGGGGTGATATGATCTTAGCACTGTAGGGTTGATGGTATGATCTCAGCACTGTAGGGGTGATATGATCTTAGCCCTGTAGGGTGATATGATCTCAGCACTGTAGGGGTGATATGATCTTAGCCCTGTAGGGGTGATATGATCTTAGCACTGTAGGGTTGATGGTATGACCTTAGCACTGTAGGGTTGATGGCATGATCTTAGCACTGTAGAGGTGATATGATCTTAGCACTGTAGGGGTGATGGTATGATCTCAGCACTGTAGGGTTGATGGCATGATCTTAGCACTGTAGGGTTGATGGTATGATCTTAGCACTGTAGGGTTGATGGCATGATCTTAGCACTGTAGGGGTGATATGATCTTAGCACTGTAGGGTTGATGGCATGATCTTAGCACTGTAGGGTTGATATGATCTTAGCCCAAGCATAGTTTCCAGGAAGAGAGCGTGCCTTGGCACAGGCATCAGGTGCATCTTTCCATCAGAATGAAGATGCTCTGTGGTCCAGTGTATGATGTTCTTTCTTACAGGCAAATAGAGACCCTGATACTGCGATTGATGATGCTCAAGTTGAACTGGATGCTCAGGTAAGTAAGATGTATTACATGACAACTTTGTTATGACTTAGAAATAAAAAGAATTTATAATAATGAAAAATCACAACGTGCATTTTAAGAACCTTAACAAATATATTTAGCAGCTACCTACAAAATATATGACCCAAAAAGGTACATTTTTCTTACTCTGATATAGCCAACAAAATAATTGTATCCAACGCTGAAATAAAATTATATTGCAAATTACAGCTAGCCATGTTCTTTTCATCAGTCACAAAATAGAGAATTTTATTTAAAAAATCCCTGTGTTACTGTCCCATTGCCATGATGGAAGAGTTTTTTTTTATTAGTAGGATAAAATAAGGAAGAACAAATAAGGTGTTTATGGTACAATTGGCATTTTATTACAAAGAATTGACGTGTTAGTTTATTTCAGCATTAAGAAATTCTGTTTCCCTTGACAGCATTGTAAATAGAATAACTGTTCTTTTGACAACTACTTTTTTATCAAACCCCAAAGGAAAAATTTCACTTCAGGGACTTCTGAATACCAGTGAAGTTTCAGTGTGGCTTACAAGACAGTCCCACATAAGGAAGATGGTTAGGGGATGTGAAACGTGAGAACTGAAACCTGGCGATTGGTCCTAGAGTATTTGTGTTCCTAGACTCACCCGCTGTAGCCCTGTCTCTGGTCTGTTTCAGTTACAGTGCCATTGAAAAGGGGAGATCTGGTTGACCACTCCATGCAGTTGTCAGCACCATGTCACCTGGCTTTGCTACAGAGGGAAAGGTTATATTCTGAGTGGCTGGTTTCTTAACAGCGTCAGTCGTTGTGATCCCGGCCTCACTGGAGAAGAAAGGAAGCACTTGCTGAGGGCTTACTGTCTGGTATTTCACTCCTGCCCATCCTGCCTGGGAAATATCAGCTGTGCCATGTTCCTACCTAAGCCCTGCAAATGTAGGGGTTCATTGTCCTCCGGATAAAGTCCAGGCCTCTGAATGTTTCTCCTTAAAACCTGTAATCCCTGTCTTCAGCCTCCAAACCCCATCCTGAGTTCTCTTTCCTTCTCCTGTTTCTACCCCATCTTTTCAAAGGTCAGTCCTCCTTTAGATGCTTCCAGTGTGGCCTTTCCTGACCTTGAAGACATAAGTCAGGTGGCCCTCATGCAGAACTGAAGCACCCCAAGCTTCCTGTCCCTGTCTTCCTGCCTCAGCCTGCCTCTCTAGGGCCCAGTGTCAGTTTCTTGCCAGCCTCGGCTCCTACAATAGCGCTGGCATTCAGTCAGTCACTGATGTGTAAGGGTCACATCACAAAGGACTCCTCTGTCCAGGAGGCCTTTCCCAACTGAGATCAAGGAAACAAGCCCAAGTCCTCTGAGTAACAATGGAACTCCAATTCCCAGCCTGACTCTGTGACCCTAGCGCTCTCTTTCTTCCCCCAAACAAGCCTCATGGTCAATGTCAGCTCCCTGTTCTGGTTTCTTATCTTATGAAGCATTTATTAACTTATAGCTTTTAACCTATGGTTAAAAGCTCAGATCTGACAACTCCACCTTCTCGTAGAGAAAGGGCAAGAACAGACATTGATCCAGTCATCGATCCCCCAGCTAGGGGCTTCACCCCATTTCAGATGACCACATTGCTTTCCAGGCATGGATTTCTTTAGGCTTTTCTGAGAGACAGTGTAGTTCTCACATTCCTGCTCTCAGGACTAGGTGCTCTGGAGGTTTTTCAGTGACTACGGCTTGGGAAGCCAACTGTAGTCTCAGATGACAGCGGGAGACCTACATTAGGGCCCCTTGGGCAGACTTCCCAGCAGAGCTGATGTAATGGGCTCTGTGTTGTCTGAGGCCTAGGGAAAACACTCCGCTTGAACCTTCTCATTGATTTTTTTTCCTCTCACCATATGTTGCTTGGAACGGTCTCTCCTGTTCATGGGCCTCTGATCACTGCAGATCTTGGGCTTCAGTTTTTGCCCTTTGGGTCAGGGTGGGGCCATGGTTCTCATAGTCTCCCAGGCACCGATGTCCTGATCTGGGGACTGTGTTGATTACCCAGCCTATGGACACATCGCTTACCTGTCATGCAGCAGATGTGACCCTTTAGAATACTGTAAGTGAGAATTTGCACGTGTGAATACTGTCTCACGGGGTAGATTTTTATATCCCCCGGTAGAACCCAGGCTTTCCTTCCTTCACCATGGCCAGGACCAGCAGAGAGCAAGCCGCACTGGCCACGTCCTCTGGACTGTTTGCACCCAGCCTTGTGCAGTCTGCTTCTCTCAGGTCTGGGGAGCCACACCCCCCCCACCTGTTAGCAAAGGCAGCAAAATTGGCTTCAGAGGTGGGACCTGTGATGTCTCGGTGGGGCAGAAGTGGAGACAGAGGGCTTTTGAGGTTTTCTCTACTGATACTTGGCACTGAGGCAGGTCTGTTATCTTGGGAATCTGAAAAGCCATAGTGAGTCATTCACTTGGGAACTGAACTCACAGGCAATACTTCACATTTTTTTTCAATTACTTAAAACACGTTAAATCAATTTCACCTTTTGGAAAATGTTTTCTATAATTTCTTTATTTTATGTGCATTGGGGTTTTGCCTGTGTATATGTCTGTGCGAGGGTGTCAGATCCCCAGGAACTTGAGTTACAGACAATTGTGAAGTGTCATGTGGGTGTTGGGAATTGAACCCGAGTCCTTTGGAAGAGCAGCCAGTCCTCTTAACTGCTGAGCCGTCTCTCCATCCCTGAGTCTCACCTTTTTAAATGTGTTAAACTGATTTAATATTTTAAGAATGTTAAAACTGCTGTCGTCTTTCTTGCCCAGTGCTTGCTCTGGACAGAGGATTGGACTCTTAGAGAAAGGAGAGAGGAGGAAAACAGAATTGTGTTTATTGAGCACCAAGATGTATGGAAGGGTCTTGTCTTTTAACTCTGTTGGTTAAATAAAAATTAGCTCTAGACCACTATAATCTACATGCTTGTTCACCAAGATCAAGAGGCAAGTTATTGTCCTGTCTCATCTTTATTTGGAGCGTCCTTGAGGAAGAAGGCCATCTCCAGGCAAATTATAGTTCTTTTGGTTCAAAAAGGTTAAGTCTTTTAAAACAGTAACTAAAAGCCAGGTGGTGGTGACACAAGCCTTTAATCCCACCCCTCAGGAGGCAGAGGCAGGTGGTCTGTGAGTACGAGGACAGCCTGGTCTACAAGAGCTAGTTCCACGCTACAGAGAAACCCTGCCTGAAAAAACAAACAAAAAACACAAAACAAACACACAACCCAGTAACTAAAAAGGTATGCCCTTGTAAAGGTTGGCACATCTCATGTGACCTCAGATTTTATAACGTTCATGTATAAGTTTTGTAATTTATTAAATATAGGTTAAATTTATTTAACCTGTGCATGAACTTTGTGAGTATTTCTACTTTTTATGTCAAAGGTGAATATGGGTACTCAGGTGGTCTCATGAGTAGAAGTGACCTATAGATCCCAACGACTGTGCTCTCCTACAATGTTAAGCATTTCACCATCAACTGTGTGGCTGTGTACCGAGGTGTTCTATAGCTAACTCTGCTTACATCACTGATGTAAACAGGAATTACAGAGTTTGCTTTTTGTCACGTGTTATAGACATGACAGCAACTATAGGATAAGCAAAACAAAACCCAGAAACTCTTCATTGAGTTACTTTCCTGTCTGTAAACCGGTATTTAACAGAGAGATTACAGGACCTCTTGCAGACCACGACATCTCCTAGAAGATGGGATATTTCTGCAAACATTTTGGAAACATGAGCTCCTGTCTCATTTCTGTGCTTCGTATGTGACCCATTAACTTGGGGCACAGGCAGGCAGATTCACTGTTCAGGAAGGTACAGAGTGCTTGGGAAACCAGAAAGTTGACTGACTCAGGTGGGATGGTTCATTACAGGCGCTGTTCCAGGCTGGAGAGCTGAAGTGGGGGACAGATGAAGAAAAGTTTATCACCATCTTTGGGACACGCAGTGTGTCTCATTTGAGAAGAGGTAAGTAAACACAGAAACATAAACAAAAACCCAACTGTTTGAGACCAGTGCTTTGGAAAATTTGGAAAGAACATGGGCAAATCTGAACAGATACTGCCCCAGAGAAAAATCAGTTTCCACAGTTTGATCAGGAGAAATCACAGAGTGCTTGGCACTTGCTTTTACAAAGCTGGGTGTCCTCAGCAGTCCCGTCACCCTCAGAGGTCCAGTCTTCAGACTGGAGTCTCGTCAGGCACCAAGAAGGGTCACATTCTAAGAACTTGCTGCACATTGGTCCCTAAGATTCATAGGCATCTGTTCAGTGCAGCTGTCAGTGCCAGTTGAGAATTAGTTTGGTGGCAAGTGACAAAAAGCCCTCACCCTGGCTTTAACAGTTGGGCTTTATTTCTGTGGGTATGACATGGTGATTTGGTAGGATCTGTATCCTTCTGTTTTCCTGCCACAGTCCTCTGTGCTAGCGTGTCCCTTCTTAGGCTCATTACCTCATCATCACAAGATGGCTGCTGTGGCTCCAAACCTCGTTTTCACAACAGGAAGAGGAGAAAAGGTTAAATCAGTTCTACTTGTTGACCACCTTTTAGAAGGAAGGAAAATCTCTCCCAACAGATTTGCCTGTTGCTCTCACTGATTAAAACCAGCAAGAGGCCAGGAAATCTGCATCTGTGAAGCGATGTTTAGAAGCCAAGTGTGGTGGCTTATGCCTAAGTATAACGTCCATGCTTAAGCCTGCCCAGCTCCTCAGGCAAGCCACAGTCACATCTTGGTCTTATTTGGACATTCGTCTTGGCTAACAGAGCTCTGTCTGTTAACTCCAGACAAAAACTAAAAGGGTGCAACTCTGTGACTTGTAAAGATTGTCCACATCTCAAGTGAGCCTTTGGAGAGCACAGACAGGAGGGTCAAAGTTGAGGCCAGCCTGTGTGACATTGCAAATTCTTGTCACGACAAACAAAAGTAAGCTCAATTTTGCAAACTTCTAATTAATGACATGCATTACAACATAAGTAAACTGTTGCTTAGGGCTTGGCACTGGGCAACCCTCACAGTGTGGAAGGTGGTAGTGGGGTTTCTTCATCCAGTATGAAGGCATGTTCTTTTTTATTCTTCTAGTGTTTGACAAGTACATGACAATCTCAGGATTTCAGATTGAGGAAACCATCGATCGAGAGACTTCAGGGAACTTGGAGCAGTTGCTCCTGGCTGTGGGTAGGTGAATTCGCAATGTGTGTAATATTTCCTGTGGGACGATTTGATTCCATCCAGTTGAGACTAAATCTGAAGGTAATCATGTTTCTTCATGGAAAATAGGGGAATGACATGGCGTTGGGTGAACTGAACTCCTGAGTTTCCCTTTGGAGAGTCTAGGCTGAGGTTCTGGATACAGGTTATCTGGTTATTTGCCCAATTGTTTGTAGTTACTAAGGGCATTAGTAGGACTCATTTTAGAGCCACATTCAAAACAGTTCAGCGAGGTGTGGTGGCTCACACCTTTAATCTCAGCATTCGGGGGCAGAGGCAGGAGGATCTCTGTGAGTTCAAGACCAGCCTGTCTACAGAGTGAGTTCTGGGACAGCCAGAACTGTGACACAGAGAAACCCTGTCTCAAAAAAACAATAGATAGAAAATAGTACTGTGGCCCTCTGATGCTGGGGACATTACCACAAAGCTTGCAAGTATGGCTTGCCTTTGATTCCTGTGTGGTTTTAGACTTCCTTTGAATACTGTCCTCACAGCTTTGCATGCAGACTGAGAAATTATCATCTGGCTAGAAAAAAAGTGTGTACCTTCGACGTGATGGGGTGGTGGTGATGGGGTGGAGGTTGTTTTCAGGTTAAATCATTTGGATCTTCATTAAGTGCTCAGAATTACTGGGGAAGTGAGTTTGTGGTTGACTGTGGGTTTTTATCCATTCCCCAAATCCTGAGGGTTCAGGTCCTGGTTTCACATGGTCTGAAGGCGGCCTGTCTGTCATTTGTCTGCGTGTCCTGAGCATTTGACGTGGAGCTCATTCTGGCTTTTTGTTTTGTGGGAAATGAGCAAACGTTATGCAATAGCCCACTCTTAAAAGTCACCTTTTACATGAACACACCGCCAATACGTTGGACACTTGGCTCTTTCATGATGAAGACACACATGGAAGTCATATTATTTGAGCACTTGACAACCCTAAGTTATGTAACCCCCAAACAACCACTGTCCCATCTCCTAACACATCAGAGATAGAGATTTTTTCCACCTAGCCAGATGATAACTTCTCAGTATGCCCCCAAAGCTATTTTCCTTAATCTTTGAAAAGGAAGAATTAAGAAACCTCACAGCTGAAGGATTGTTGGATTTTTATCCCCTAAAGCTTCTATATGCCATGTGTCCTTTGCTGAGTGGACTGTGGTCTCCACAGCCTTAACTGCATTCGCTGTATGTGCTGGGAGGGAGGAGGATGCTTCCCTGACAGTCTGGCCCAGCATCTGGACTGCAATGGATTCATGCAGGCTGCTTATATGAATTGTGAGTTTTAGTTTGAAGGATTAGGAGAGGACACAGTGCTTCCAGAGGTGATCGTAGTCTTGGACCATCTGATTGAACATCTGGAACAGAAACTTCCAATTACTTACATAACATATCAGTGTAAAAGGCTGTGGCATGTTAACTACCCAAAGGAGACCGCAGAGAACAAAGGGGCCCAGAAAAGACTTGAGCCTCTGGTCCAGTGCCTTTCTGTGCCCGCATAGACCTCTGTGGAGAACCAAAGCAGTGCCTAAAAAAGTATTTGGTGAGGGAACCCTAGCAGCTTGCCGATGAGCCCCTCTGCAGCACATCTCACTCTACACTTGGAGACAGGACTGAGAGAGCACACGAGACAGTGTTCAGTGTTCGCACCCTGATTACGTCAGTCTTCTCATGGCAGAATAGCATCTGACAGCCGTATTATGTGTTGTCCTAGTGAAGTCTATTCGGAGCATACCAGCCTACCTTGCAGAGACCCTCTACTATGCGATGAAGGTGAGTGGACCCCGTCAACCATCTGTCTAACGAATGTGCCCTTCTCTGTCTGATTACGCCTTAGACAACAACCTGGGAATTCACATCTTCAAACGGGTTGCCTCTCCCTACTAAACCGCTAGACTGAAGTGACTCAGACCAGGGGCGTTTGATGCTGTATGTGAAGACTCAATGCCTGTGTTCTTTCTCCTCTAAAGGGTGCTGGGACAGACGATCACACCCTCATCAGAGTCGTGGTGTCGAGGAGCGAGATTGATCTGTTTAACATCAGGAAGGAGTTTAGGAAGAACTTCGCCACTTCTCTGTATTCTATGATCAAGGTAGAGCTTCCTCTCACATTGGAAACTCAGAGCCAGACAGTGGGCGGCACAATGGAAACGGGGGAAAGAACCCTCCAGTTCCTATGCTTATAGGGTTAGAGCTAGGGGTTCTGAGAGAGGACAAAGGGAGAGTTGGATGTCAGGCCTGACCATGGTCCAACAGAGCCAAGGCTTTGCCCATGGCTACAACATGTCCTTCTGTGTTCATCGGTATCCACTGTCTCTGTCAACACTTCTCTCTCCTCACCTTTTCTCTGGTGTCAGGTCATATCTGCAGCAAGGGACTAAGGCAACACAGCCATCACTGTAAAAGGGAAGCAAGTCTGACCTTGGAGTTTGGCCACAGGTCTTTTGACAGGCTTCCCTGTGGGGGCATTAAAGTTCCTGTGGCCCATGTGTAGAGCAGGGTCTCGGTTTAGCAAAGCTTTGTCTTTAATGTATGTGGTGTGTGTGTGTGTGTGTGTGTGTGTGTGTGTGTGTGTGTGTGCGTGCTTGGACTGAAGGGCTCTAGAGAGTTCGCACACTTAAGACACTAGTATTTCACACATACTTGGGGCTGAGGCCAGCTTGAGGAAAGCATGTTGTGTGCTTGTGTCTGAGGCAAAGCCCTAGCACCCAGGTGGGCCTGTACCTTCGTCTTTGTTAGCCTGAGAGAAACTGGGAGTCTGTTTGGAAAGCATGATGAGCTTCATATACTTGGAAAAGTTTCCTTGCCCTCTCTTTCTAGATGGAAGAACATACTTCACAGTCATCAAGAGAACAGCTCTTGAGGGGTCAAATTAGAAAGTTAAACTAAGCAACATTGATAGGAAATTCCCTGTGTAGCATTCCTGTTGTGGGAGTCATGAGAAGTTCCCGGTTGGGAGAAAAGTCATAGCAACACAATCTGTGCCCAGATAGCTCCTGATCTCTTATTTCCTGTGGCATTTGTGAGTCAATGAGCTGTGTCTGGTTCCAGGGCGACACATCTGGAGACTATAAGAAAACTCTGCTGCTGCTCTGTGGAGGAGAGGACGACTGAAGGAGGGAGCCTAGAGCGCATGGTGCCCCTGCTGCCTCCATCAGCTTCCCTCAACGACTGCAGCCATGCTTGCCTTCCTGTGCCTGACAAGCTGCCTTACTCATGCTAGTACGCTAATGACCAAATGTGTCATTAGTATTGCTAATGACAATAGTGGCATGCCCTCCTGATCTCCCTGTTGACATTAGTGCTGGCCTTCACTCCTGTGTGTGTCTAAGTCTGAGTTAGTAATATTGTCTGTAGCAAGGGCAGATTGCTTTTTATAATCTTTTTAAAGCTTTTATATTAAGTTAATAACTGTATTACCTTGATCGGAACCTTAGCCGTGAAATTGTGAACTCCTGGAAATGCTGTCAATCAGGCTCAGTGCTTTATCAGACCTACAACATTATGACGGTCATATCAGGAAGATTAATGACAAATAAACATTCTCTTCCCTCAGAATCCTGTGTGCGTTGACAAAGCTTATCTAACATTGATGCTCTTTTGAAACCTGGCATTTGACAGTGGTATTAGGAAAAGCTACAATTATAGTGCATCTTGGAGTACTGAAAATGCAGCCCTGTAAACCAAATTTCCTAATGCAGCAAGATGAAGAATGGTGAAGAAATGGGAGGTTGGGGAGGTATCCTGGCTGGGCGTGGGGTGGAGTGGGATGCAAGTGCGTTTGTGCAAATGTGTGGGTGTGTGTGTGTGCGTGGATACGGGCATGTGCCTGTGTATATATGAATGTGTGTGCATGCATATGCATGTGGGGTGTGGGTATGTGTGCGTGCATGCACACATATGCGTGTGGGGTGTGTGTGTGTGTGTGTGTGTGTGTGTGAGAGAGAGAGAGAGAGAGAGAGAGAGAGAGAGAGAGAGAGAGAGAGTTTTCTGGTGACAAAGAGAGAAGAGGTTTATTTCCTCATCAGCTCACAATCCTGTGTGTTTCTTACTAGCAGAAAAAGTACTTTTTGCACAATCTAAAATTTCAGAGTGCTAGCTTTCACTTTTGCTCTTTGCCCTCTCCTTTGAAGTAATAGCACAGACAGTATTTTTAGAAGCATTTCTTCTGCTTTCCTAATACTTGCCTTTCAGTTTCCTGCATCCAGGGTGCTTTTCCGTGGAATTATTTGCTATTTGTACTAAGGCTACGTATTAAGGGTTACCTTTTTTTTCTTCTAAGAAAAATATTAATCTCCCTTCAAAGAATTTAAATAACAGCAATCTTTTCACAGCTCTCAGTGCTCTATAAAATCACTAAGGAAACTGTAAAGATTGTGTGTGAGATCATGTAAAGTTGGGTTTTCCCTCCCAAGCTCCACAGGTGCAGAGCCATGTTCAACATTAAATGCACAAGCTGGGCAAGAAAGGCTGACACACTCAAGAGCCCCGAGCTGGGTGTGGTGGCTCACACCTTTAACTCAACACAAAGTTGAGACAAAAGGATGGCTGTGAGTCCCAGGCCAGCCTGGGCTACAGTGTGAAATCTATCAGAAAAAGAAAAATAACTCTTTTGGCTTTAAATAAAGATGGAAACACTTTACCGTGTGTTGTATTTATCCAGTTTGTAACCCTGTCATGGACTGGCTCAGTGGAGCCACTCCGACCATGGGAGAAGTAGGGTCTTGGTACTCAAGAAGGCACGAGGTCGGCGATGACAGACAGACACAACTCACAAGAGAGTGGTTTGAATGAGCTGCAATTTTACTTTTTTCGTTCATTTTTTCGTTCTATACCATCCAAACCAGGACATAAATCAGAGGGGCAGGTATCATCATCAGATGGCACAGTATTGTTGAGTCCCTTGAGGACAGGCCTTCACACCCCCACTGGATCTGTTTTGCACTCTTGTGGTTGGTTGGTTGAAAACAGGAACAAGGACAGGAACAATCTGTCATTTTCAGCCATGTTTCTAAGAATGTTTACCCCTAAGCCATGTGAGTTGCTGTGATGAGCTTCCTGCTTTTGCTGGCTCCGCCTCCCTTGCTGAGGGCTATATATGCTGTGTGAAAAAGTGGAATAAAAGCTTGTGTGCAGAACCTGAAGTAGTGCTGTGCGTTAATCCTGACGTCCCTCGCTCAGAACAACTACAGTTGCCGTGCTGGCGCGGCAAGCATGAAAGCTTCTTTTAGTTACATGAGCGATTTCTAAGAAAAGCATATTATCAGGAACAGGTGTTTGACATAACACATCCTTTGAAGAGGAACTCTTGTCCCTGGGAATGTAAACCTCGGACAAGTGGTCTCATCTTATCTAAGAATAGAAAGTTTCTGTTTCATTATCGCTTTCATGGCCTTCCCCAAGCTCCTCTTTCTAACCCTTTCTTTATCTCATCTACTGACCAAATAATGCCTGACGGCTCTCTTCGCCTGCCACATATACTTTCTTGTACCTTCTTATGCAGAAGACACCATGCGAGGTTGGGATTTAGCAAGTCTATCCATAAAGTTCAAAGTATATTATACCACTCTTTGTCCATCAACATTAACCCATCTATTCCCTTGCTCATCATACACCCCAGTGTATGGCAAGGGTTCTACTGTAGTCTTATACATTCCCACACTGTGCTTCCCTATCCCAGAGCTGTTCCTGAAGAGATAATCCTTGTCTTGTAGATATAAAGAATATCGTCATTATAAAAGAGATGGTGCAAAGCCCATATATTACATAGCCAGCTAATGGAGAAACCCGTCTATGCCTCAACGGGCGGCCTATACCGGGCCGTTTGCCATTGACCTCGAAGAAGCCTAGTCCCATAGGATACTCAGCTCCCGTCCGGCATAGTGACATATGTCATGTCACACAGACGACACTGGAGTTGGTGTGGCAATCCCCCAATCATTCCTGAGACCCGAGACCAAGTCCTGAGACCTCTTCACAGTGTCAAGCACCTACCTGGCTTGGTCTTAATCGCCCTCTTCTGAAGTTTCCCGCACCAGTCTCACAAGGAGCTCATATATACGAATTAGGGTATCGGAGTAGGGACAGTGGACGATGAGGTATGTCTTTAACCTTTTAAGGGCGGACATGCCTCTTGTTGTTTCAAAGTCCCCGGGAAAGAGGCTCGTCCACGTGTCCAGGAGGGTGCAGATGGCCCTGGTGGAAAGGGGCAGACAGGACACTTAGTGGCCTGGACTTTCCTTTGCCATCCCGCCCAAGACTCCGTGCATGTGAGACTGCAAAGGAGGGGATATCCAACCCGTAGCCATACGAGGACAATGAGCAGGACTGAGAGGGCCATGGGAGCAGGGAGCTCCATGCGCCCCCATGCTCAGGCTCTAATGGAGCACAGCTGAGCGAGCCTTCATGCCATGGACTGAGATGAGGGTAGGGTCTCAGAGGGTCACCGGAGGCCACAGGCTTTCCTCATATCCCCACTTGCAAGGGCCGTGCTCATGCAACTCTTTTCACCCTCCAGTCAATGCTTAGACCTCAGTATGGTAGTAGAAACGTGGAGCGTGAGCTCCAAGCATCGGCCACCCCTCACCCTTGGTACCCCAGGGAGCCCACCCTGCAGAGCCAAGGCCTGCCTTTCTCAGATTGTAAAGCTCACTTACGTCTTTATTTGCTCATCCTCCTGGCAGCCGTGGCGGAAGCATGCATACCTAGAGGAGATCAGGAAGGATGTTACCTGTGGAGTCCCAGCTCCCTACCTAAAAGACATCTGGGGGGCCTGCTGACTCCTGGAGCAGAATCAAAGTCCAGAGCCTAGAAGTTCTCTCTGCTCTCAGGTTACTAGTTCACCTGCATTCTGTAGGTGCTTCAAATATGTCTGTGCAGTATGTCTACCCGGACATCTCAGTGGACACAGCTTCCCTCGGATTATCCTCCACGGGTCTCCACTCAAGACCCATCTCTATCGGGTGCTCCAATATGAATTCTAGAACCCCCTTTCCAATGGGAGAAGCGCTTTGACCATGCTTCAGAAAAACTGGCCAAGGATAGAGAGCTTCCTGAAGGACACCCACACTCATTAGGGTCTCAGCTGTGGACACAGCAGTCCCTAGGGCCCAACCTGGAGGTAGTAATGTCTGACTACATGCTGCTGGCTTCTGACAAGACTCTAGCAACTAAGTAGGCCCGGAGAAAGGCAGAGGCTTCCCATAAAGGACAAGAGGATATGAGGCCTCTGAGCCTGGAAGTGGGCACTCACCGCCTGAAGAGCACATCCAGCACCTGCTCGATGGTGGTATGAGCAGGGTAGGCGCTCAAGAAGGCCATCAGGCACTCGCGGTCCCCACGGCGAAGGGAGGTGATGAGCTGTTCTATTGCCATCCCCAAATCCCCGAAGTTTAAGGACCCCGGGACTGAGTCCCTCTGGTCCTCCAGCTGGTCCTGCGGGACGGAGTCCACTGGGTCCCCAGGGAAGGACTCAGTCAGGTCCCCGGGGACTGACTCCGGCTGGACCTCCAGGGTGCAGTCCATGGGGTGCGGGTGCCCGGGAATGGCCTCCCCCTGGTCCTCCATGTCCTCAGAGGCAAAGCCTGTCAGGTCCCCGGGGAAGGACTCCGATTGGTGCTTCTGGTCCCCAGGGCCGGACTCTGGCTGGTGGTCCTTGTCCTCTGGGGTGGAATCCGCTGGGTCCCCAGTGTCAGAGCCTCTCTGGTCGCCAGGAGTGGGGTCCCCGCTGATGGACTCCTGGTCCACCAGGGTGCAGTCCATCGGGTGCCCGGGCCCGGGGGTGGAGTCCCGCTGGTCCTCCTTGTCCTCAGGGGTGGAGCCCATCGGGTCCCCAAGCAAGGACCCGGGCTGGTCCTCTGAGGCGGCGGCCATTGGGTCCCGGTCCTGGTCCTCGGGAGTGGAGCCCATCGGGTCCCCGGGGATGGACTCCTGACTGGCCTCCAGGGAGGAGCCAATCAGGTCCCCGGGGACGGACTCCCTCAGGGCCTCCGGGTCTTCGGGGCTGGAGCCCATTGGGTCCTTAAGCCAGGACCCGGGCTGGTCCTCTGAGGCGGCGGCCATTGGGTCCCGGTCCTGGTCCTCGGGAGTGGAGCCCATTGGGTCCCCGGGGATGGACTCCTCCTGATGGGCCTCCAGGGAGGAGCCAATCGGGTCCCCGGGAATGGACTCCTTCAGGGCCTCCGGGTCTTCAGGGCTGGAGCCCATCGGGTCCCCGGGGATGGACTCCTCCTGATGGACCTCCAGGAGGGAGCCAATTGGGTCCCCGGGGAATGACTCCCTCTGGGCCTCCGGGGAGGTACCCATCACGTCCCTGGGAACAGACTCCTGCTGGTCGTCTGTGGAGGAGCCCATCGGGTCCCCAGGGACTGGCCCTGGCTGGTCCTTTGGGGAGTCGCCCATAGGGACCCCGGGGAGCGACTCCAGCTGAGCCTCCAGGGAGGAGCCCATCAGGTCCCAGGAGATGGACTCCTTCTGGTCCCTGGGGGCGGACTCAGTAAGGCCCCTGGGGGCTGACTCCTCCTGCTCCTCTGCAACCTGAGGAGAAATCAGGGTGGGTGGTTCAAACTTTCACAGGACTACAATGTCATGATTGGTTATTATCATCCCACGTTTTCCTGACCCTTTCACTCTGCCAAACACCAAGTTTGAGAAAACTGAGATTTCAGAGTGGTTACCTGGCTCTGGCTGCCCTGCCTCACCTGTCTTCTCTTTTCATGGCTGCCGAATGGCCAGAGGCGCTGGAGCCATGATCTCCAGGAACCTCTAGGGCCTCTAGCTCTCCTCCTCCTCCCATTGGTGTCATCGTCGGAGTTCCCACGACTCCCACAATAACAACACCACAGGAAGCACGAAGGCATGACTACTAGTCAAGCTTGTCTAAAGACAAGTGAGCCTTCTCGGCTGTCTCTAATCAGCTGGCTGCCTGGTTGCAGGTTTCTGCATTGTTATGTCACAGTTAAGGAAGTGAGGTCACTCCTGGGGTCCTCATGCCCGAGTCCTCTCCTCACACAGGCCTTCCCCAAAAGCCTCTTAGGCCCCCTCCCTCCTCCCACGCGCACTACTTGACACAGAAAGATACAAAGGTGCTTCCCATTCCACTGCTCCTAGGGATGTCTGGGTACAGGCAGCACCTCGGCTTTCCAATCTGACCTCCTATTGTTGACCTGCATCTGAAATTCTAAACCCAATCCTAATTGCCCTAGCACACCTTAAACCCTCGCCATGTTGCCTTGCTTCTAGGCTACTTTGTGTGTGTTCTCTGTGAAATATGAGCACACATCACCTTCGTGTTGGGTTTTTAATGAGGATCTCGAGTGGGACTTTAGTTTTTTAGCAAGATTTTTTTTTTAAAAAAATCATTTTCTTTTGCTTTGTATTGTTTTGTTTTGAGACAGGATTTCTTTGGATAGCCATGGCTGTCCTGGAACTCACTTTGTAGACCAGGCTGGCCTGGAAATCTCAGAGATCCACCTGTTTCTGTTTCCGGATGTTTCCGGAGTACTGGGATTGAAAGCATGCACCACAACCAGGGTCATGAGTGAGGTACTTGTATAGTTAATTATAAGTGTGTGCTTTTTTGAAAAAAAAAATTTTTTTTTTGATTTATGTTACAGACTCCTTCAGGTCTCTGCACCTAGGCATCGCCGATGTCTCCTCTTTTATTCTGAAAGTTTGCCAGCAAGGGAAGCGGCACAGGGAAATATACTGGGGAAAGATCCAGCCAGGAGGCCTGGAGCCTTCAGCAGCTCCTCTCCACTTCCCATCTTCCCCAGTGACTGCTGAGCTTCACTGCTGCCCCCGTGTGGAGGAAAGGGACACAGCCGGCGAGAATGCCAGTGGAAAGTGCAGTGGGATGTTTTTAAGTACAAGTCTGAGGTGTGGGTAGGCGAGATTTCTCAGCGGTTAAGTGCACTGGCTGCTCTTCCATAGGTCGTGAGTTCAATTCCCACCAACCCCATGGTTCCTCACACCCATCCGGAATGAGATCTGATGCCCTCTTCTGGTCTGGCATGCAGACATACACACAGGCTGAATACATATTCATAATAGGTAAATAAATCTTTAAAAAACATGTAAAACTAAATAAACCTGAAACTTAAAAAAATGCTAAAAAAGAAGTCAGGGCACTGTTAATATGTCAAATATAGACACGAATTTATACAAACCAGCAGTATCATATGAATTTGTAGTCTATTTGTGTTCAATATTGGACAATTTACATGAACATTTATTTCTGTACTTAAATTACAAGGGCTCAAAGTAATCATTGGTGCTTAGCAGGCAGAGCACGGGGCAGCTCTCCTTTACTGACGAGGCAGCGGCACATCCCTAGAGGAGGGGGCAGTGGGGCTTCAGCTGGTGCAGCCCTGTGGCTCCTTGCAAGGCTCAAGAGTATTCCCAGGCCGCCCCACATTGTTGGACGATGTTGCCTCATCAACATCCTCACACAGGGATGCTGACAGGCCCCATCCCCGCCTGGAATTGAAGGCAACCCCCTGTGGCAAACTTACCATCCCTCTCCCTGAATGCCATTCCTGTGACCATGCTGTCTAATTCATGCTGCGGGGTGCTCCTCACTTTGCCCCCAGCGTCAGGCACCGGGCCTCACTTGTCCGTGGTTCAGACCCTGCTCTGCTTGCGTGCAGCAGAGCTGAGCACCAGGACCTTGCTGTGCACTGCAGAGAGGTCAGAAGAACCTTGCTGACTTCAGAACCGAACTGACCATGTCTCAGAGGAAGCAGTTCTCTTCCTCGTTTTACAGGTGAGAACAGGGAGGCTCGGGGATGTTAGGGGACTGGTTGTCAATTCCGCATAACAAACCACTCAACAGTGGAGTGACTAAGGAAATTATTGTTATTGTTACTGTCAGATTACTGTTCACACTTCCACGAGGCATCACTTTCAGCCTGGCTCCACTGAGGGTTCCTTAGGCCACGCTCACGGGAGTCACTCATGAGACTATGTTTACCTGGTGAACTCCCAGGCACTCATTGTGTTGGGTCTCAGAAAGAAGCAGGTCATCCTGTCTAGAGTTTTCTGAATCAGGGTAGCCCAGGAATCTTCACACCGTCACTGTGTGAAGTTCCCAGAAAGAGAACAGAGGCGTCAAAGCGTCTGCAGATCCAGTACAGGACACTGCACACCACTCCTGTGACCATGGGAGTCCCTCACTGCTCCAGCTGTTAAGAGGGGCAAAGGGGCTTGAAACTGTGATGGATTTGTAGCCTTTGTCCTGTCTTAAAAATCTTGTCCAGCAAGCAAACTCTCTAAGCTCACCGAGGAAGTGTTGGCACGCAGAATTGGGCCTGAAGAGTCTGCTTCAGTCTGTGGGTTTGACCGCAGTGGTTACTGTGGGAAAGGAAGGCCTCTTTTTCTTCAGTTCCTCATGCTTTCTGGACGCTTCTGCTCCCGCACCCAGCCCCACGGTGTGACTGCATCAGTTTTACCCGTATGCTCAGGTGCTAGTTCAGAACTTAAAGGAACGTTTCTGTGGTGAAAATCTGATGTGATCTTTTCCTTAGAAACATTCATGAACCTTTATTTATTCCTGTCTTCTGACTCCTTGGCCCTGACTGGGGAGCCAAGCATTTACACTCACGTTCACCAAACTCTACACCGACTCAGACACGTGAGCAGCTCGCATCCCACTCAAGGACACTATGTGAGTTTAAAACCCCTTCCTTCCTGTGGTATCTAGAAGCAATCAAGGATGTGCTTTTGGGAGGAGGAATTTCATTTCATTCAAAGCTAATCTAAGTGTCTCAGAGAGCTAGATTCAAGAAGCCATTTTCTTAGGAGGTTCTGAGCAACATTGTGGAAGAGTAGCTTGGGGCTGTCTTTGGAAACAGAGGGACCAAGCCTCCAAGCTAGCGCCGCCCAGCTTCTTACAACAAATTATGATGAAATAAAGCAAATCGAGCAAGATATAGATTTTTTGGGACAGTTTAAATTGCCTGCTGGTTAATGCAGAGAACACATTATTCAAAATTCAAGTCATATTCAAAGTATATTTTCGTTATTGAAGAAATAAGTTGTCTGAATTTTGTAACTAGAGACATTGTGTGTGTGTGTGTGTGTGTATTTATAATCTGGCATTCCTTTTTTAACTATTTATCATGTATACAATATTCTGTCTGCATGTATGCCTACAGGCCAGAAGAGGGCACCAGACCTCATTACAAATGGCTGTGAGCCACCATGGGGTTGCTGGGAATTGAACTCAGGACCTTTGGAAGAGCAGTAAATGCTCCTAACTGCTGAGCCATTTCTCCAGCCCCGACATTGTATATTTTTTAAATCTAATACTCATTTTTCTTTTAAGCACATAGAAAGTTTAGAGTAACAGATACGAAAATCTATAAAACTTTTAGAAAGAATCAATGCATGTCATCTTGCCGTAATAGTATTTGACACTTTTTAGATAGCTTATTTGGTTTTATGATGTACATAAGAATAAGATTGCAGCCGGGCTGTGGTGGCCCATGTCTTTAATCCCAGCACTGGGGAAGCAGAGACAGGTGGGGATCTCTGTGAGTTCAAGGCCAGCCTGGACCCAAAGATACAGAGAAACACTGTATCAAAAAAAAGAATGAGACTGCATCTTATTGTTATCTCATCTTTGTTACTTTTCTATGGCTGTGAGGAGACACTATGCCCAAGACAACTTCCAGAAGAAAGTTCTAAACGGGACTTACAGTTTCAGAGGATGAGTCCATGATCCTCATGGCAGGGAGCACGGCAGCAGGAAACAGGCATGATGTGGGAGCAACAGTTGAGAGTTCACATCTGGAAACACATGAGGCAGAAAGAGAGCTAACAGTCATGCCTCTTCCAACAATGCCACACCTCCCAATCCTTCCCACATAGTTCTACGAACTGGAGGGAGGGTCAACTATTCAAATATTTGTGCCTATGAGAGTCATTCTCATTCAGATACATATTCCATACCTGTTCCTGTTGGCTTCTGGTCAACATATCAGAATGAAAAATGCATTTTGTCCAACTCCAACAGTCCCCCTAGTCTTTCAGTCTGAACAATCTCACAGGACTCTCTTAACTGTAATCCCTCTGTAAAATAAAAAAAAATCAAACTACATACTTCTGATATACAATTGCACAGTTATACATTACCATTCCAGAACATATGGTAAATAATAGAGGACAGTGAGGAAATATTGGACCAAAACCCCCAAACTCCAAATCCCATAGCCCTGTGTCTACTGTCAAAGGGCTGACTTAGAAGGCTCCACCCCTTTAGCTTTGCTGGCTGCAGCACAACTCTCTCTCTTGGGCTGTGCATTAGTCAGGGTTCTCTAGAGAACAGAACTGATAGAACGTGTGTGTGTGTGTGTGTGTGTGTGTGTGTGTGTGTGTGTGTGTGTTTCTGTGTGCGTAGCAAGTGAATTTATTTCATCATAGATTTATGATGTACCCAATTTTTCTAGGTCTCTGATATAACGTGCTCTCTCACTGGCTAATCCCATCCTAGTGTTTATTGCAAAAATCTTCAACTATTCTAAATATTGCACTCATTTGGACATCTTTCCCAGAGCTGATCTAATTATATAAGAGGAGCTTTAGTTTCCTGTTCATTTAAACTAAAATTTTTACCTTTTTAACGAATTGACCTGGAATTTTGACTAATGCTGCCCTAAATTTACATATTGCTTGGAAAAAACTGGCAACTTTGCAATGTCACTGGGAAATGTTAAATGGGTGTGCTGATGGGTTTTTGGATTTGTTCTCAAGACAGAGTTTCTCTGTGTAGCTCTGGCTGTCCTGGAATGCACTCTGTAGACCAGGCTGGCCTCAAACCCACAGAGATTCCTCCTGGCTCTGACTCGCAATGATAGTGATTTTTTTAGAAGATTTATTTATTACATATACAGTGTTCTGCTTGCATGTATACTTGCACACCAGAAGAGGGAACCAGATTTCATTACAGATGGTTACTGGGAATTGAACTCGGGACCTCTGGAAGAGCAGTCAGTGCTCTTAACCTCTGAGCCATCTCTCTAGCCCAATGATAATGATTCTTTAAAGACTTTGCAGTTGCTACAGCCTGCAACTATGCTGAGTTCTGCTGCAAAAGAGTCTTTATCAATAGGATTAAGTTAAGGACTAGCAGCGAGGAAGTTGCCCTGAATCTTCTAGAGAGTAACTAACAAATACCACCATGAGAGGGTGACCAGAAGCAGGCAAGGAGATGTGAAAGTTGTGTCAGAAGATGGGGTATGGGCCACAAACCAAGAAGAATGTAGACAACTTCTAGAAAATGAAACAGGTGTGGGAATGACTTCTCTCCTACAGCCTCGAGAAGGAAGGCAGCTCTACTGACCCTGTTTAAACTTCTGACTTCCATAACGTAGCTGCCAATAGGGCTAAGGAGGGGATGGACCCCTAAGCAGGAGTATAGAATAATCGTCTACACACCTCATGCCTGTCTCATGTTATTCTTTACTAACAGAGAAATAAATGTTTAGAAATTGGGTAGGCAAGCTTGTCCAGAAGGGATTAAGTTACTTTTTAAAATGTAATTTCCCCTGTCAAAGATTTTGAAAAAAAGTTCCGAGTGTGGAGTCTGAACTTCATAGTTTCATGAAGTGTGTTGTGGTACCAACATGAAATGTGCCCACAGGCTCATGCGCTCCATCACTCAGTCCCCTATTACAGTAACTGTAACCTCAGTCCTCGCTACTTCACTGTTAAAATGAAGTCTTACTCACAAAGACTGGTCCTGTGTTTCCTCTTAGGTGTGGCTAGACCTGTCTCTATTTAACCAGGCTGCTCTACAATGTTAATCTCTAAAAAATATTTGTTTTAGTTGTTGCTAACAGTTTTCGATTATTACTTATATTCTAATTTTCTGTAAAGTATCTTCTTAAACAGTTCTTACTCTGTATTAAATTTAGAAATATTTACCTTTGGGGTGCTGCACTTTGCCCTCTAAACTCTAGATTACACTGAAAAGCTACTTATATCTGCCTACTTACCAAGAATTAATCCCATGACAAATGTTTTCATGTGAACCGGGTCATAGATCCACACATAAACCTAGAAGAGTCAAGAAACCTCAGTGTTTAAAAGTTCTACGGTCCTTTGAATTGTTTTCTGTGTTTCTATTTTGTTGATTTCAGCCCTCAGTTTGATTATTTCCAGTCTTCTACTCCTCCTGGGTGAATCAGCTTCTTTTTTTTCTAGAGCTTTCAAGTGTGCTGTTAAGTCTCCCATGTGTGCTTTCTCCGTTATCTTTATTTGGGCACCTATTGCTATGAACTTTCCTCTTAGCAATGCTTTCATAGTGTCCCATAGGTTTGAGTATGTTGTGTCTTTATTTTCTTTAAATTCAAGGAAGACTTTAATTTCTTTCTTAATTTCTTCCTTGACCCAGGGGTGATTTAGTAGTTGACTGTTCAACTTCCATGAGTTTGTTGACTTCCTGGCGGTAGCATTGTTGTTGAATTCTAATTTTAATCCATGGTGATCTGACAAGACACAGGTGGTAACTAATATTTTTTCGTATCTGTGGAAGTTTGCTTTGTTATCGAGTATGTGGTCAATCTTCGAGAAGGTTCCATGAGCTGCAGAGAAGAAGGTATATTCTTTCCTATTTGGGTGGAGTGTTCTATAGATGTCTGTTAAGACCATTTGATTCAATACCTCCAATAATTCTCTTATTTCTCTGTTAGGTTTCTGTCTGATTGACCTGTCCATTGGTGAGAGAGTTGTGTTGAAGTCTCCGACTATTAGTGTGTGTGGTTTGATGACTGCCTTGAGTTCTAGAAGAATTTCTTTTACATACATGGGTGCCTTTATATTAGGGGCATAGATATTCAGGATTGACACTTCTTCCTGATGAATTGTTCCTGTTATGAGTATGAAATGTCCATCTCCATCTCTTCTGATTGATTTTAGTTTGAAGTCAATTTTGTTAGATATTAGAATGGCCACACCTGCTTGTTTCTTAGGTCCATTTGCTTGGAAAACCTTTTTCCAACCCTTTACTCTGAGTAGGTGTCTGTCATAGTGTGGGACACTATGAAAGCAGTGCTAAGAGGAAAGTTCATAGCACTAAGTGCCCAATTAAAGAAAATGGAGAAAGCACACATTGGAGACTTAACAGCACACTTGAAAGCTCTAGAAAAAAAAAAAGAAGCTGATTCACCCAGGAGGAGTAGAAGACTGGAAATAATCAACCTGAGGGCTGAAATCAACAAAATAGAAACACAGAAAACAATCCAAAGAATCAATGAAACAAAAAGCTGGTTCTTGGAGAAAATCAACAAGATTAACAAACCCCTATCTAAACTAATCAAACGGCAGAGAGAGAACATGCAAATTAATAAGATCAGAAATGAAAAGGGGGACATAACCACAGACACAGAGGAAATTCAGAGAATTATTAGATCTTATTACAAAAGCCTGTATGCCACAAAATTGGAAAATGTAAAAGAAATAGACATTTTTTTAGATAACTACCATATACCAAAGTTGAACCAAGACCAGGTGAACAATCTAAATAGACCTGTCAGTCGTGAAGAATTAGAAGCTGTTATCAAAAATCTCCCTACAAAAAAAAGCCCAGGACCAGATGGTTTCAATGCAGAATTCTACCAGAACTTCCAGGAAGAGCTAATACCTACACTCCTTAATGTATTTCACAATATAGAAGCAGAAGAGTCATTGCCAAAATCTTTTTATGAAGCTACAGTTACCCTGATACCAAAACCACACAAAGACACAACCGAGAAAGAGAATTATAGGCCAATATCACTCATGAACATCAACGCAAAAATTCTCAATAAAATACTGGCAAACCGAATCCAAGAACACATTAGAAAAATTATCTATCATGATCAAGTGGGCTTCATCGCAGAGATGCAGGGCTGGTTCAACATATGCAAATCTATCAATGTAATCCATCATATAAATAAACTGAAAGAAAAAAACCATATGATCATTTCATTGGATGCTGAAAAAGCATTTAACAAAATTCAACACCCCTTTATGATAAAGGTGTTGGAGAGATTGGGGATACAAGGATCATACCTAAATTTAATAAAAGCAATATACAGCAAGCCAACAGCTAACATCAAATTGAATGGAGAGAAACTCAAAGCCATTCCACTAAAATCAGGAACACGACAAGGCTATCCAGTCTCTCCATACCTCTTCAATATAGTGCTTGAAGTTTTAGCAATAACAATAAGACAACATAAGGGGATCAAGGGGATTTGAATTGGAAAGGATGAAGTTAAACTTTCGTTATTTGCAGACAATATGATAGTGTACATAAGCGACCCCAAAAACTCTACCAAAGAACTCCTACAGCTGATAAACACCTTTAGTAATGTGCCTTGATACAAGATCAACTCCAAAAAATCAGTGGCCCTCCTATACACAAAGAATAAAGAAGCAGAGAGGGAAATCAGAAAAACATCACCTTTCACGATAGCCACAAATAGCATAAAATATCTTGCGGTAACTCTAACCAAGGAAGTGAAAGACCTATTTGACAAGAACTTTAAGTCTTTGAAGAAAGAAATTGAGGAGAATATCAGAAAATGGGAAGACCTCCCCTGCTCTTGGATTGGGAGAATCAACATAGTAAAAATGGCAATTCTACCAAAAGCAATCTATAGATTCAATGCAATCCCCATCAAAATCCCATCAAACTTCTTCACAGACCTTGAGAGAACAATAATCAAGTTTATATGGCAAAACAAAAAACCCAGGATAGCCAAAACAATCTTATACAATAAAGGAACTTCAGGAGGCATTACCATCCCTGACTTCAAACTCTATTACAGAGCTACAGTATTGAAAACAGCTTGGTATTGGCATAAGAACAGAGAAATCGACCTTTGGAATCGAATAGAAAACCCGGATATTAACCCACAAACCTATGAGCACCTAATTTTTGACAAGGGAGCTAAAGGTATACAATGGAAGAAGGAAAGCATCTTTAACAAATGGTGCTGGCATAACTGGATGTCAACCTGTAGAAGGATGAAAGTAGATCCATATCTATCACCATGCACAAAACTCAGGTCCAAATGGATTAAAGACATCAACATTAATCCATCCACTTTGAACCTGATAGAAGAGAAAGTGGGAAGTAATCTACAAGATATAGGCACAGGAGGCCTCTTCCTAAGTAGGACCCCAGTAGCACAGACAATAAGAGAAACAATGAATAAATGGGATCTACTGAAACTGAGAAGCTTCTGTAAAGCAAAGGACACTGTCAGTAAGACAAAAAGGCTGCCTTCTGACTGGGAGAAGATCTTCACCAACCCCTCATCAGACAAAGGTCTGATCTCCAAAATATACAAAGAACTCAAGAAACTAGACACTAAAACTCTAATTAACCCAATTAAAAAATGGGGTACTGAACTGAACAGAGAATTCACAACAGATGAACTTCGAATGGCCAGAAGACACTTAAGGTCATGCTCAACCTCCTTAGCGATCAGGGAAATGCAAATCAAAACAACTTTGAGATATCATCTTACACCTGTCAGAATAGCTAAAGTCAAAAACACCAACGATAGCCTATGCTGGAGAGGATGTGGAGAGAGGGGAACTCTCATCCATTGTTGGTGGGAATGCAAACTTGTGCAGCCACTGTGGAAATCAGTGTGGCGGTTTCTCAGGAAACTGGGAGTCAACCTCCCTCAGGACCCAGCAATTCCACTCTTGGGAATATACCCTAGAGATTCCCTAACATACTACAAAAGCATTTGTTCAACTATGTTCATAGCAGCACTATTTGTAATAGCCAGAACCTGGAAACAGCCTAGGTGCCCCTCAATAGAAGAATGGTTAAAAAAGGTGTGGAACATATACACATTAGAGTTTTACTCAGCAGTAAAAAACAATGACATCTTGAATTTTGCATGCAAATGGATGGAAATAGAAAACGTTTTACTGAGTGAGGTAAGCCAGACCCAAAAAGAGGAACACGGTATGTATTCACTCATAAGTGGATTCTAACCACAATTAAAGGTCTTTGAGCCTATTATTCGTGATCCTAGAGAAGCTAAATAAGAAGATGAACCTGATTAAGATTATTTAGCTATCCACCAGGAGGCAGGAAATAGTCAAGAGTCCCAGGTAACCTCGGGTGCATGGGGGCGGGGGGGTGGGAGGGTTGTTGGAAGGGGAGAGGGTTAGAGAGAAAAAAAGTAGGGGAGGAATGGGGAAAGCTCGGTTGACCGGGATGGGGGGGATGGAGGAAGGATGAATATGGGATCAGGGAAGAATATATTTCAACTAAGGGAGTCATTTTAGGGTTTACAGGAGACTTGATTATATATGGGATCCCAGGTCCAAGGAGAGATCCCCAGATTGTTCTCTGGACAGAGGAGAGGGTGCCTGAACCGGCCTTGGCCCATAACCATACTAATGAATATTTTGCTTATCACCATAGATCCTTCATCTGGCGAAGGAGGGCGATACAGACGGAGACCCACATTGGAGCACCGGACTGAGCCCCCCAAGGTCCAAATGAGGAGCAGAAGGACGAAGAAAATGAAAAAGGAAATAGGGAATGCAAGGGATGCTATCACCCACTGATACAAGGGGACGGATCTAATGAGAGTTTACCAAGGCCAGTTGGACTGTGACTGAACGAGGAAGTGATCCAACCAGATTCTCTGAATGTGGCTGGCCCGGAGTCTTTCTGAAAAGCCATTGACAATGACACTGGGACTTGTTTCCTCTGCATATACTGGATTTTGGGGATCCAGTCTGTTTGGATACTCACCTTCCTGGACCTGGAGGGAGGGGGGAGGAACTTGAACTTCCCACAGGGCAGGAAACCCTGACTGCCCTTAGGGACAAAGAGGGAGGAGGAGAGGGAGTGGGGGGAGTGGGAGGGTGTTGGGAGAAGGGGCGGAAATGGAAACTTTTATAATTTAATAAAATTACTTTCAAAAAAAAAAAAAGTTCTACAGTCACACTGTAGTCAAGTGTACTCCACACTGAAGCTCCTCGAAGGCACCCCAACACCTAACACCCGAAGAACTTTTTCCTTTCAAGATCAGAACTACACTCAATCATTAAAAGGCTCTCAGTTTGAGCTCTCAGTTTCTGTAAAGTACAGCATTCTTCCATTTCCGAGTTCTATTTTGAAAAAACTTTTTATTGCTTGTATTTGGATCCATTTATATTACTAACACTTGGGATTTCAACTCAACCCATATTACACTGTTTCCATATTCCCTGGGAATTAGATTCACAAACATTAGTTTGGCTACTCACCACTAAATAAAACCCTATATGTTAAAAAGAGACATTTTCCAATTTTAAAAGTCCAGAGACATGGTGTTTCATGAGTGTGTGGGTATGTGTGCACACAAACTAACCTTTTCAAGATGACAAGCGTTCAACTTTTGTTCAGCCTGCTTCCTCCCGGACAGACCTACAATTCCTTCCTGGTACAATGGGCAATCTGCCAGTTGGTTCTGAAGACTTACGGCAGGTGTCTACCGTCTCCTACCTAACTGGTAACCGGCAATGCTTACTACATTATACAGAATACAGAAAGATGTGTAGGTGCCTATGTCTTTAGGGAACTCTAAAATTCTTTACAGAGAATTGCACTATATTTTACTATACCAATTCCAGCGTCTGTGAAGCATCTGGCACACACGGATGTACTCAACGCTTAACTCAAGATATCTAAGCTCTTCCCAATGCAGAATTTAAACAGAGAGCCCTAGGAACCACTGCTTTTTACATATTTGATAATTGGTATCAGTGAATTAAGAAAGAATATGTCTTGAAATTCACATCAGTTTGGCGGCTAAGACATAGTTATTATTTTTGTAGTAGTTAAGTGACTACCTTAACAGCCTCCAAGCAAGGCCATCATCGCATAAATCTCACTACAAAAGATAGAATGGAACTATGCCCTTGAACAAAGCATTAGCAATGTTGAAAATTTCAGGGCTCCAAGAGCTGTGTCTGATGAAACACTGCTGAAGAGCCAGAAACCAGTAGGCGATTCCCATGAACCATTCTCCTGCTTCTCTCTATGATAACAGAAATTCTGTGTTCTGACTGGGCAAATTAAACCCTCAGTATAAAAAGTGCATTTTGAAGACCTTATTTCAGGTGATCAGTAAATCCAAGTGTGCATTCATAAGATGGTTTCCTGGAAAGGAATAAACGTGCCTCTCCTTCTTTTTCTCTGTGGATGTAGTTTTAGGGTTGATGGTCTTTATGGATCACGAGGCACCTTGGCCAGAAGATTCTAACACAGGGAAAAAGAAAGGAGGATCTCAGGCCCGCCATGGAGCTCCATGCCTGTGCTGCTCACCCCTAGACTACACTAATGAGAAAGAGTCCAGCATGTGTTCTATACTAAGCGATCGTAATTTCGGGTTTCACATCACTCATATCCAGTCAAATCTGACTCTAACATCTTATAAAACTAGCCTAGAAAAGTGAATTTTTTGAAAATGACTTTCATGTACTTAAATTAAACATTAGATTTTTCTAAATTATTTCTTTTCATAATGATGGTATCAAATATATTTCTAAGATTTTACTAGGAAAAACTGGAATTCTATCATACTCAAATCCAATATTCTAATCTCACCTCATCTCCATCCAGAAAAACTTGATCATCATGTGGCTCAAGTTTGACTTTTTTCTTAGTTTCCTTCTTTTTTTGGAGTTCCTGAAGTTTCCTCCTATGAACAGACAGGTGAATAGAATAAATGCTTCAGACAGCAAACACTGTAACATTAATAAAAGGAGAAATCTGATGATTTCAACACTAATAAAAATCCTTAAGATCAGTATTTACAGATAGCCCAACACTTACCTATGTGGCTGTAAAAGCTTTATGATCATAGGCCAATTAAAGATCACATGTACAAACGATTTTTACTTTTTTAATTTGTGTGTGGATGTTTTCCCTGCATTTTGTCTAAAACACGTGCATGCAGAGCTTTTAAGAGAGCCAGAAACAGATTCAACGCAATGCCCAGCAAAATCCCAGCAAAATTCTTCAAAGACCTCGAAAGAACAGTACTCAACCTCATTTGGAAAAGCAATAATCCCAGGAGAGCCAAAACAATCCTGCAGAATAAAAGAACTTCTGGAGGCATCACAGTCCCTGACTTTAAACTCTGCTACAGAGTTACAGTACTGAACACAGCCTGGTATTGGCATAAGAACAGAAAGGAGGACCGATGGAACTGAACAGAGGACCCAGATATCAATCCACACATCTTTGAACACCCGATCTTTGATAAAGAAGCAAAAAATTATCAAATGGAATAAAAAGCATATTTAACAAGTAGTGCTGCTATAACTGGATATCAACATGTAGACGAATGAAAATAGACCCATACCTCTCACCATGCACAAAACTCAAGTCCAAATGGATTAAAGACCTCAACATAAAGCCAGACACACTGAACCTTATAGAAGAGAAAGTGGGAAGTACAATTGGATGCACAGGCACAGGGAACGACTTATTAAATAGAACCCCAGCAGCACAGACACTGAGAGAAACAATAAACGGGACCACCTGAAACTGAAAAGCTTCTGTAAAGCAAAGGACATGGCCAACAAGACAAAACGACAGCCCTCAGAATGGAAAAAGATCTTCACTAAGCCCACAGAGATAAGAGGTCTGATCTCCAAAATATATACAAAGAACTCAACAAATTAGACACCCAAGATTCACATAATCCAATAAAAAAATGGAGTACAGACCTAAACCAGAGATCTCCCAACAGAGGAATCTAAAATGGCTAAAAGACACTTAAGGAAATGTTCAACATCCTTAGTCATCAGAGAAATGCAAATCAAAACAACTCTGAGATTACATCTTACACCTCTAAGAATGGCCACTACCAAAAACAGTGATGACAACTTATGCTGGAGAGGTTATGGGGAAAGGGAACACTTCTGCATTGCTGGTGGGAATGCAAGCTGGTACAACTCCTTTGGATGCCAGTGTGGTGATTTCTCAGAAAATTGGGAAGCAACCTTCCTCAAGACCCAGCAATACCACTTTTGGGTATATATCCAAAGTGCCACAAGGACATGTGCTCAACTACGTTCATAGCAGCTTTGTTTGTCATAGCTAGAACCTGGAAACAACCTAAATATCCCTCGATTGAAGAATGGATAAGGAAAATGTGGTACATTTACACAATGGAGTACTACAGAGCAGAAAAAATGACAGCTAGAATTTTGCAGGAAAATGGATGGATCTACAAAACATCGTTTTGAGTGAGGAAACCCAGACACAGAAAGACAATTATCACATGTACTCACTCATAGGTGGTTTGTAAACATAAAGAAAAGAAAGCCAGTCTACAAACCACAATCCCAGGGAACTTAGACAACAATGCGGACACTAAGAGAGACTTAAATAGATCTACATGCAAAGTAGAAAGTAGAAGAAGACAAGATCTCCTGAGTAAATTGGGAGCATGGGGACCTTGGGGGAGAATTGAAGGAGGAGTGGAGAGACAGGGAGGGGATCAGAGAAAAATAAAGAGCTCAATAAATATCAATAAAATAAAATAAAAAAAAATAAAACGAAAAAGAGAGTCAGAGACATCCCCGGAACTGGAGTTAACAGAGGTTATGAGCCTCCACGTGGGTGTTGGAAACTGACTGTAGGTCCCCTGAAGAACGGCCTCTGCGCCATCCCTCCAGCCCCCACAGTGACTTTTAAAGTTTTAATTTAACTTCAGGAAGCTTACCTTTTTGGACTCTTCCTTTTCACCATCTTTCTTTTTCTCTTTTTCCTTTGTTGCCCTTTCTTCTTTTAAATTTTCTTTCTTGCTCTTTTTATCTTCTTCTTTCCCACTTTCAGAAATTTTCCTTCTTCTTTTTCTTTTTTTATGTCTTTATCATACTTCATTTCCATTACTTTTGGGGCCTGATGAAAAAACTGTTTCTTTAAAAGTCTGCGGGAAAAGTGACAGTTCTAGGATTACAACTCCCACGAACTACAAAGACACAAACTTTTTAAAAAAGCAAATATATCAAGACCCAAATAAAATGAGCAAAGGAAGATATGAACTGGCAACTCATAAATGAAATTATCAACAGTAAGACTATGGAAAAAATACAGTCAAGTAGGACAAACATACAAAAGAGTATGAGGAATCCCACAAAAGAAAAAAAGCCAATCATTCTCTGAAAAGCAGTCAAAACTGTCATTTGAACTAACACAAAGGACGTTACTGCTTTGAGACTTACCCGCAGAGTCTCTATGAAGTCTCAGTGACAGGAATTACGACTCATTCTCAATGTTATGTCTCTAACACAAGAGTCAAAGGGAACATAGCTTATTGAAGAAATGTCAACACGGGAAACTGTGTTCCCGACTTCTGGGGCACCTACACTCTCTCTTGCTTGACTGGGTTTCCTTGTGATACCCAATTAATTCTAGCTCATGGGCATCCTACACAGCAAATGTCAAGATCTCCTCATTTGGCCTCCCATAAATGTTATTTATATCTGTTTGGTAATGTACAAATAAACAAAAATTTGAAATGAATCTTTAATGATTACTACTTGTAAATGCAAAGGGGAATTTAAAAGCAGCAGGTTAGTGAGTTACTTGAGTAAGGAGAAGAATGTTCTTTTACTTCAGAATGTCTTAAAAAATTATAATAGAAGATATATTCTAATTTTGCTTATATTACCACTCAATATTTAATGGGAAATATATAATTTTTATGGGAACATCAAAATTTTATTAGATTATAGATGCCCACATATTAAAACTTCTGCTCAAAATAGTAATGTGATTAACTATAAAGTAATATTACAGCAATTTAGAATTGTCTCTACATCATTAGTTTGTGTCTTTAGATTTCAATTTACTCTGTGGAAAAAACTTTCTCAGTCACACCAAAAAAAAAAAATCCTCAATAAGAAGTTGCAGAAGGGCACAGACCTAGCAGGGTTGCTGCTTCTGCTGCTCGTCCAGCATGGCTGCCCACACACAGCAAAGCCAAGCATGTAACCACTGCCTAATAAAGGCACTTCCCAGCAAGCCCCCGGCCAACATTTGCTCAAATGGAGAGAAACTAAGAGCAATGCCACTAAAATCAGGACCAAGACAAGGCTATGCACTCTCTCAACACTTACTCGACATAGTACTTAAGTTTCAGCTAAAGAAATACAACAACTGGAGGAGACCAAGGGGGATGAAAACAGGAAAGGAAAAAGTCAAAGGATCCTTATTTGCAGATGATATAACAGTGTAAGTAAGTGACCCTTAAAAGTCCACCAGGGAACTCCTACAGCTGATAAGCACTTTCAGCAAAGCAGCCAGATACAAAATAATTCATAAAAACTAGCAGCCCTCTCATATACAAATAACAAATGGACTGAGAAAGAAGGTGGGGAAAACAACACCTTTCCCAATAGTCATAAATAATACAAAGTATCTTGGGGTAATTCGAACCAAACAAATGAAAGACTTATATGATAAAAAAAATTTAAGACACTAAAAAAGATATCAGAAGATAGAAAGTTCACCCATGCTCATGGATCAGTAGGATTAAATAGTAAAAATGGCCATCCTACCAAAGTAATCTACAGATCCAACACAATCCCCATTAAAACTCCAACACAATTCTTCACAGATATTGAAAGGAAAATTTTCAGCTTCATATGGAAACACACACACACACAAAACAGGATAGGCAAAATAATCCTATTGGAATGAAAACAGCATGGCATTGGTATAAAAACAGACATATCTGTTAATACACTCAAATTGAAGACCCAGACGCAAATCCATATATCGACGGACACCTAACGTTTGATATAGAAGTCAGAAGTACACACTGGAAAAAAGAAAGCATCTTGAATAGATGGTTCTGGTCAAATTGAATGGTAGCATGTACAAGGACCCAAATAGACCCATACTTATCACCCTACATAAAACTCAACTCCAAATGAACCAAAGACCTCAACATAAGGTCAGATACACTGAATCAGAGAAAGTGGGAATAGCCTTGAACTCGCTGGCTCAGGAGACTATTTTCACAACAGAACACAGCACTGGCACTAAAATCAATAATGGGACCTCATGAACCTGAGAAGCTTCTGCACAACAAAAGATAACGTCATCTGGACAAAGCAGCAAGCTTCAGAATGGAGAAAAGACTTTTCAGCAACTACACATCCCACAGAGGGCTAATAACCAAAATATATAAAGAACTCAAAAAACTAAACATCAAGAAATCAAACAACCCAGTTAAAAATGGGGTACAGATCTAAACAGATTTCTCAAAACAAGAAACCCAAATGGCTAAGAAGTACTTAAGGAAAAGTTCAACATCCTTAGGCATCAGGGAAATGCAAATCAAAACTACTTGGAAATTTCATCTTACACCAAACACAATGGCCAAGATTAATAACACAATTGACAGTTCATGCTGGCAAGGGTGTAGAGCAAGGGACACAGTTTCATTGTTGGTACGAGTGCAGACTTGCACAGCCACTAAGGAAATAAATCAGTGTGGCAATTCTTCAGGAAGATGGGAATCAATCTGCCTCAAGATTCAGCTACACCACTCTTGGACATAAACCTAAAGGAGGTTTCATTCTACTACAGAGACACTTGCTCAATCATGTTTATTGCTGCTCTACAACCAGAAATTGTAAATAATCTTGATGTTCAGTAATGAATGAATGGAAAAAGAAAATGTGGTACATTTACACAATGGAATGTTACTCAGCCATGAAAAAACACTGAAATCACCGGGGGATGGTGGCTCAGGCCTTTAATCCCAGCACTTGGGAGGCAGAAGCAGGAGGATCTCTTGTGAGTTTGGAGCCAGAGAACCACAGATAACAAAGGTTAATGTGGGGTAGGGGACCTGAGCGAAAAGAGAATCAAGCAGGGAAAGAGGCAAGTCAGCACCACACAAAGAACAGATCAGAGAGGAAATGTGGCAAACAAATAAAAGCAAAGAGAATTATTTTTTTTGAATGGTAGCATTTTATTAACAGCTAATGAAAGGGTGTGTATAATATGCAAAGATCCCTTCAGAAATGCATAGCTATAAAGATCATTTCTACCATAACACGTTAAGTTCAGGCCACTGGAAAGTGAAATACTAAATGAATATCCATTAAAATGTGTATGACTGGAGACTAATTTAGAAAAGTACATTGGAGTCAGCTAGAAAGAAGTGTCTGGGAATTCCAATCAGATTCAAATTACCTAATTTGAATTAGGTAATTGGTCAAATTATTTAACACTTTACCTGCGCAAAGGTTTATATTGTACTTTAATATTTCTATGGCCTGAAATCTAAAACTCATATTTATCAAAAGTAAAAAAAGAATAAAAGAACACTGTGATCCTTCTACTCTTTCTAAAGTAATAGTTTTTTCTGTAGTATAATTGGCATTTTATTTATTCTGTCAATTAATAATGCAATTGAAAATATTTACATCAATTGAACTCAAGCTAAGAAATCAACTTTCATGTTTTTACATGCCAACATTGGGTATTAAAAGGACAGTCAATATAATTATGCCCAAAATTATTCGCCCACAAACTTGTAAATATCTGGCATTAGGATGTTTACACACAGCTCAGTTGTGGGTGTTAAGTTCTCAAGCTTCAAGGAAGAACATTGTGTTTACTTCACTAATGGGAACATCTCTTAATGCTGGGATGGCATCTTCTTGGTAGTTCTTCCACTGTTGGTTTTTGGCATAGTTATCTGTGATGGTATAAATGGAGTTGAGTGGAGAGGTACTCATCACGTTAATACCAAATAAGAGGAAATAACCAATCACAACAGCAATGAGGAGGTAGACAGGCAATGCGACGACCCAGTATTTTTGAGGCCAGTAAGTTAAGTCTAAGGAGTTTAACCAAGATTCAGGAATGAAAGCCCATACAAGGTAAAGTAGGAAGCCAAACTGAGAGCTTAAGAAAAGAACAAAGCCATAAATCACTTTGACAATGGCGACGGTGAATTTTCCACCATTTTCCCTATGGCTTTAGACAATCTCTCAGCTCCTCAGCACTCAGTCCTCTGCGCAGGCAACGCCCAGAGAACTGCAGTGGGGGGTGGAAGAAAAAATAAAAAATTAAAAACCACTAGGAAAAAGCTGGGGATCAGAGGAGCCCTGTCGGTTAGTGCAGGCACAGTGGGCTAAAGTAAAAGTTTTTATTGCCCAAGAGCCTGCCCATCAATACTAGTTATTTATCAAATCTGGTATTACTGTTTTTTTTTCCTAGAGGAAATTTTCTTTATTATGAAATAATTATAGCCAGAATAAGGGAAATTTAAAGTAATTTAAAAATCCTTTACATCTTCTCAGTTATAAGATGAAAGCTTGACTTAATGCTACAATCTGTATTTGAGGTTTTGCATCGATAGAATCATAAACCCGATTACGTAGTTATCTTTTGTTTTGTATTGGTATTATATGGTAAGTACAATTGTTGTTTATTGACATTTTACTGACTATGCTGCTCCATGGGTTTAAGAGTAAAGAAAATATTAAGATACTAGATTGTGGGTTGGTGATACAACGTTTCACTGAAATGAAAGAGTTTATGCATAAAATATATACTAAAAAAATACGCCATAGGGACTGGAGAGATGACACAGCAGTTTAGAGTCCTTGCTTCTCTTGTGGAGGAGAGGGTTAAGTTCCCAGCAACCACATGTCAGCTGATAACCACCTGTAACTCTAGTCCCAGAGGAATCTGATATCCTTTTCTCACTTCCACAGGTACCAGGTACACACAGAACACAAACACCCATACATGTAAAATAAGACAAAACACCTAAAATGCTAGCATAGAATTTCTCGATCTGGTATTTCCCCTCAGACTTTACTTAGTTGCTGTAGAAATGAAACTGGATAAGTTTTACTGTGGTTTCCTCTACAGCTGAACAGGAACCCATGAGAACTGGTCATAATGAGGACTTTACGGTTATATCAGAATTGGCTGACACCATCTTAGGTCCAGCCCTTTATTTTAGTGCAGAAAGAACACAAACAACTGGACATGAATAGGAATAACGAGCAATTCAAAGTGAGTTTGTCTCTAGGTCGTTCTCCCAAGTTCCAGATCTCTCTCTCTCTCTTTTTTAAGGGTCTTTTTTTTTTTTTAATGTGTATGTCGAGTGTCCTGCACTATGTAAGTGTACTGTACGGATACACTTGGTGTCCTCACAGGTCAAAAAAGGGTACCAGATTCTCTGGAACTGGAGGAGCAGAGGATCATAATCTGTCACGTGGGTGCTGGGAAACAAACTGGGCTCCTGTGCAAGAGCAGCAAGGTAACCAAAGCCATCTCTTCAGCCTCAGGATCTTTTAGAACTTTTCATATAACAATGTAAATGTAAATGTTCCTAAATGACCACAGTATGTGAATTAATACTAGCTGCTCTCCTGATGAGATATTTAGGCTCACAGAGTTAATATCCTTAGTAGTAATATTGGCAGGTGACACACATTAACTTCTGCTCCAGTACATGCATCATGAACCTGCTGGAGGAGATACGCTGCAAGGATGGAGAGTAAGGGATCTGAGCGCTCCATTTCGAGCTTTACTCTGTACTGCTGTTTTCTGACCTCAGATAGGCTTTTCACTTTGCTATGTGCCAGTTCCTTTAGCTCTTAACTTTTCATACTACTCATGCACACCCGTGCATGCGGATACACATACACACAACTGGAAGCAGAGCGGGAAGTTTGTATTTTGAAATTCTCATCAGACAAATCACTGCACAAGACAGTAAATATAAACTGCATCACTGTTAGTTCAGTCCTACTTCCCAAATAAAACTTGTTTCTGAAATGTTCATTACTCATCTCCAGTCATTCAGTAACTAAGAAATTTAAGAAGTATTTGATAATCATTAACTTTAACAGTTTTTAAAGAGGGTTCTTAGATGAAAAATTGGTGTGGGACAATTGTCTATATTCTGTCAATTATATTTTTAAATAAACGCTGATTGGCCAGTAGCCTGGCAGGAAGTTTAGGCAGGATAACCAGACAAGAAGTGCAGGCGGGTCAATGAGAACAGGAAAATTCTGGGAAGGAGGAAGCCCATTCCTTCCCAGTCCTGCCCAGGCATGGAAGAAGGAAAATGTGACCTGCCACACTGAAAAAGGTACCGAGCCATGTGGCTAACATATACCAGAATAATGGGCTAATGTAAGTTATAAGAGGTAATAAGAAGCCTGGAGCGAATGGGCCAATCCGTTAATAACTAATGCAGACTCTCTGTGTCATTTTTTGGAAGGTTAAACAGCTGTGGGAACTGGGCAGGACAGAAACCCCAACAAGCAGGCCCTCATGTAAATAATATTATCATTCTTTCCCCCCTTTTTTTTTCTATAAGAACGAATCTCAAGTAGTCCAGGTTGGCCTCCAACTCACTTTGTAGGCAAGAATATCCTTGAATTCTTGGTATTTCTGTCCCCAGCTCTCCAATAGGGGATTATAAGCATGCACCACTACACCTGGTAGATGGTGGACACTTAAGGGTTATTAAGCATTGTCATCATTAAGTGTTGTATGTACCTCCCATGCAAACATATAATCTAAAATCTCAAATACTCAGATGTTAAACTTTGGTACCATAACCAAAATTTAGCTAATACAGATTAGTAAGTATACTCTTTAAATATTAAACAGAAAGAGGAAGGCAATTTGGTTTGCTTTTGGAGATATAAATTCTTTACCACAAGTTTCTTTACAAAGAAAAATAACTAAACGAAAAATGTGTGTGTCACCAAGGGGTGCGTACTTCATCCTGAATCTTCAAGAAGAGCCTGCGAAGACAGTGCAGCTGTATGATTTTTAAAAGGAATATGATATTAGCAATCACTGAAAACAGCAAGCAAGCTTGACTTTTTCCAGAGTTGTCCCGCGCTATCATCTCGCCCGCAAGAACGACGTGGGACACTTAGGATCCTTCTGCAGAAAAGCTTTAATGCGTCTTGAAAGAGAGAGAGCATAAGCTTCCAAAGCGGAGACCCAGAATGAGGGAACCCATCCCTTATATAGGAAACAGTCCTCGCTTCGGACATGTCACTCTTGGATTGGTCCGCTGCCCATTATCCCAGATGATGCCTCGGGAGTAGGCAGGAACAGCAGTGGGAAGTTACCAAGCACATGTGCGTTATCTTGTTCACCTGGTGGTGAAACTAGATGCCAGCACCATCTTGTAATGGAGTATGTGGTTGCGGTCCTCCACATCTCCCCCTTTTTTGCTTCTTTGCAGAAAGGCAACTTCCTCAGAAGGCAAAGATAGAGGTCGCACTTCCCAAAGTTGAAACATTATAATGGGCTTGTACGGAATCTGCCCCTAGGTTCATGACACCTGGAACTTATCCGGCCTGCCCTCTGCCATTTTTCTGGGAAAGGGAATATACGGCAGGAAACCCTTATGCAGGGCGACATATCTCTCAGAGAGGGCCATTCTCTGTGCGATGCTCTTCAGCTCGACAACCTTCAGGGCTAGCTAAGCCAAGCACTCCACCCTGTGCAATGGACCACTGTCCTAGGGGTGCAGGAGCTGGTTGGCATAAACCTTACTGCTTTAACATAGATAACCACACATCAGTAGAGGCCCCTGTTCCAGGGCAGCCAGCGCTTGTGCAATAACCACTTTGTCCCTATGGCTTTGGGATTTGAGTCCGCAGACCATTCAGAGGAGAAACACTATTCCACAGCATAGGGCTGCTCCAAACATTCCCACCCCCACACATTCTTTGAAGTAGGAGATGAAGGACACAATCCAGGACTGGAATCCTTCGGCTAAGCTTATAAATCATCTCTAGGAAGGTAGGGAAGCCCCAGAGTCTTATTGGTTGTAAAAAACCGAGGAAACACTGCCAATCTATGGTTGACTGGTATCGGCTTCGGGAAGGCTGAGAGTATCCCCCATCGCTGCTCCATCATAACTGTTGTCATCCATCCCTAGTAGAAGTCAGGACAATTCTAGAGATCAGTTTTCTCTTGCTACCTTGTGGGATCAAACTCAAGCCATCAGGTACATACCTTTGCCCCCGAGCCATCTCATCTCCTGAGACTAAATTGAGGACAGAGAATTCTGAATAAGTTCTATCAGATCCTTTTCCATTTTTAAACCTCATGATACCAGAAATCTAAATCAATGCTTCTAGTGCCTTGTTCATCTATAAAGTCACTGTATTTCCTAAAAATAATTACTTTCCGTTTTGTTTTTAAATATTTCATTAGTTTGGCTTGACATCACTTTCATTAGAGAATCTCAGTTGTTCAAATTCTACAACACAACGTCAATTAACACACAAGCTCACTTCACAGTTTAAGCAACCTGATCTGAGTCCAAGAAAGAAATGTGAATACAGTTCCCGTGCTTCCAACTCTGATGGGGCACCAGATTTTAAAGTTGTTCTGTCATGAAAAAAGAAAATGAATTGGCTACAAAAATAAAACAAAACAAAACTCTCAACCTAAGTGTTTGTATCAAACATCCCTCCCCTCCCAACGAAGTCATTGTAATTCAAGATCAATAAATCTATTTAAAAATCATTTCTAAACAAAACCATCAAGTAACAACAGGAAACTCCACAGTTAGTGTGTAAATGCTTTTTCCTGTAACAAACTCTGAATTTGGTCATTACACTCGATCTTTTAATCTCAAGTAATGCCAATATGAGAGGTTTTGATTCTTGACAAGAATAAAAGAACTGAGGAATGCCCTCCTTGGACACTTGGAAGAGGCTAAAGAAACGCCTCAGTGGTTAAGCACGCACTGCTTTTCCAGAAGACATCAACTTGGGTGCTAGCACCCGCTGTCAGGAAGCCTGTAACTCTAGCTCCACAGGAGCTGACACCCCTCTCTGGCCTCCACTGGTACCTGGACCCTTGTGCACATGACCACACATAACCAAAAGACAAGCATTAAAAAATTATTGGGTTGTATAACGATAGTACTGTAAGATCTTCCACAAACATTCTATACTGCCATATAGAAATTAATGTAGAGAATAGGAAAAAATTTTAATTTCATAATACCAAGCTGACTTTTAATAACTAGAGTCTCAAACAAACTAAGTAGCCATATTTCATATAATTTACAGCCTAATGGTTAATTTACCAAATAGGTGGTTGTTAATTATTTTTAAGTTTATTAAGGAGTGATAAACAAAAATCAATATAACCTAACCCAATTTCTTTATTCTGGTGAAGGAGGGCAAGAAAGAGGTTACATACCAAGCATTTTAAATAACTTTTAATAAGTCATTCATTTACTTAATATTTTCATATCAACTCTACAAAGAGTTTTCTTAAGATAAGCAATCCCTGCAAAAGCAGAAGTTGAAGTTAAAAAAAAAAAAAAGCAAAACTTCCAAGCCCTTGCTAACTAGTAGAGCTGGCGTACAAACAAGCATCTGATGTCTGAGTGGCCCCCACCATAGAGGGCTATAAAGTTTCTTCACCTACTTTCCTGTTTAACCTAAAAGTTCATAACTGAAATATGAGCAGCCATTTAAAAAGTACATTATTACCTTTATGACAATATTGAAGAGCAGATAAAACTGTAAAATAATGTGTATTAAGGAGCAAAAAAGTACAAATTTATACTGCCAGGGGTAAATATAGGCAGTACAAGGAGGTACAACCACAACAACTTCAATACAAACTGTAATACAGTAACTATCCACGTTAAACCGTAATAATAAATTTCAAATGCCTAGGAATAGTATAATTAGAAACTGCTGTTGTCTTGACACTTTGGTGTAAAGACCTATGTGAAGTTGGAATATGTCTCTAATTCCCTTCTGTACCCTGTTCAAAATTACTGTTACGCCAGCCAAATTCGAAACTTGCTGAGTGTTAGTATCTTTCCCACAGTATTTTTAAAAGGTTTAAACTTTAACTTACATAGTAGTTTAACTTACATAGTACATAACATACCCAAGACCCGTGGGTTAATTAATCAATAAAACTTTTCAAGTAGATATAAAATGAAAAAAGAAAAAAGCTATCTTGAGTGAGGAACAGAAAGACAATAGTGAGGCAACTTGGGACTGGTTTATTAACAATTTAGCACATGCCATCAACTTATTACGCCTTTATTTACCCCATATGGATGTTCAACAAAGAACTCACAACTGGGAGGGAAGTGCGGGGAAGAGATGCACAGATGACGTCCATCCCTACGGGCTGAGGGGGACGATGTGTAGGGAGGAGGCTGCCCAGCTGGCACAGGAAAGGGGCCAACAGCACCGACCGGGCTGGGTTTGTTTATACCGCGTCCCCTGGAGGAAAGCCGGCGAGCCTCAAGTAGGCTGTGCCGTTAAAAGAACTCCTGACAGGCAGGGGAGGGCCGACGCCACCTAACGTCTGCACCGGGAGCCCGCAGGCCGGGCAGGGACCGGGGACCGGGAGCGCAAAGCAGCGGCTCGGCCCTCGGGTCCGCCTCCGCCGCCTCCCACCCCAGCCACCGTGGCCTTCATTTCGGCAGCGCCAGGATGAACGGGGAAGGGACGGGAGGCCCGGGCCCGCCGCCGCCGCCGCAGGAACGCGGGGCCGGGCGCGGTGTTCCGAGCGCCGCTCCTCCTCCCTCCCTTCCTTCCCCGCCGCTCCGCAGACACCACGGCCGAGCGGCCCCCAGCACCGCCCCGCCGCAGACCCGTCCCGGCGCCGCGACCCCGCCGAGACATCCTGCCGCCGCCCGCCAGCTCGGAAGTCTTCCCCGCTCCCTCCGCCTCCCAGGGAGCACGTGTCCCCGATTCATGGCTCCTCCGAGCTACCTGGATCCGCTTCTCGTGTCGCCTGCGTCCCGCCACGTCGGCCGCTCCGCCCGGTTCCTTCTGACCTGGAGCCTGGACGGCGAGGAGGCGGCGTAAAGCTCGCGAGAGCGCGGCGGCTCGCGGCCCGGTTCGTAGCCCGCCGCGGGCTCCGGGCTGCGGGAGGCTCCGACGGCTGCGGGCTCCGTGCTCGCCCGGGGCTGCGGAGGCAGTGGCGGAGTGGGTCCAGGGACGGCAGGCTGCGACGAGCCTGGGCTCTCAGCCCCGCCTGGGCGTCCGAGTCGCCTGCCACAGGGGACTCCATGCGACCCCGCGGTCCAGTGTCCTCCGGTACGGTCTGGACCGGCGGCGGGGACTCCGAGGGCGGGGGCCCGGGACCCTCCTAGGTGACTCGGAGGTATTGTCAAATACCAAATAAATGCTAGCTGAAAGAAGACATTGGACTTGAGAAATGAAATATTCTGGATGGGAGAGAGAAAGAAAAAACCAACTGTGGTCTAGTGTGCATAACAAGGAGAACATGAGGCTAATAAATTAAATCTCTTCTGAAGGTAATAGAACCATAGTTTGAGAAGGAGCTCATAATGGTTAGTTTGGGGATTGTACTTGGCTGAATCTGGAGTCAACTGAAAGGCAAGCCACTGGACACATCTATAAGGGATTTTCTTCATCGGGATATCTAAAAAGGGAAGAACTACTCTAAATGTTAGTGGTAGATATTTGTGGCAACCTCAAGAAAGGAGGTAGAAAGAAGCTTTTGCTTTTGCCTGCTTTCCTTCACTACCACTGGGAAGCTCATCTGCCCTGCTGCTGCTCCTTCCTGCTGCTGCTGCTGCTGCTGCTGCTGCTGCTGCTGCTGCTGCTTCCTGCTGCTGAATTCCTTCACTGTTACTAGGGTGCAAATGCCTGCAGATCCTAACATGTCCCAAACACCAAGACAGCTCTAGGAACCCTCCAGGTTTTCAGCACTAGACCGGGGTGCTCAGCTACGCAGCCTCATGGGCTGAGCCACTACCCGGGCTCTCATCATCCCCAGAATGAGACAGTTATTGTTGGACAACCCAAATAGTATTATGCCACCTGATGGAATAAATTCCCTTTTAATATATATTTTATATATTGAATTAAATATAACATATAACACACACACACACACACATATATATATATATTTATCTAGAGATCCCTGATCAACACAAGCATAACCTAACCCTTTACATTTGGAAAGAAGTCAATCTCTACTGAATGAAATAGTGTTTTCATGTACAGATCAACTGACCTATAGAAACAATCCAGTGCTTTCCAAATAAAACAGCACAGAACAGAATCATCATTGGGTAGGAAGGACTAGACAAATCAAAAACACATTTTATGTTCTAAGTTGTGGGCTAATTAGTGAGAAGTCATTAATTTTCCTGCTCCCTGACAGCACAGATCCAAATTACAGATCTCAGTGGGAAGGAAAAGAAATGACTGCCTTCCGAGTAGAATCGAAGGGTTAAAAAAATAAAATAAGAGAACTTTAATGACTTTAAAATAAGAGAACTTTAATTTTAAGTCAAAATTAATGACTTTCTCTGTTCTTTGGTTAGTTTGGATAAGGGCTTGTCTAGGTTGTTGATTTTTTGAAGAATCAAATCGTTTTGTTTTGTTGATTTTAATATCTTTAAAAATTTGATGATATTTTCATTTATGTATAGGATTCTATTGATTTTTAGGTTTTTATTCTATGTTAGTCAAGGTTAGTAAAAAAAAAAAAAGAGTAACCTGCAGAGGTATTTGACATGAAAGAGATGAAATTAAAGGAACTGGATGCTTTCCAAACTGAGTAGAGGTTGGAGGAATAGCCTGGGCCTGCTTAGATGACTGCCAGATGCTATGGGAAGAACACAGACAGGGGAGTGAGTGAGTTCAAGACAGCAATGCTGGCTTCAGGAAACTCCCCAAGAAGCTGTGATCCAGCTACCAGGAAGCCCAGATTGGAAATTTGCTTCTCACACTTTTGAGGTTGCTCTTTAGCCCACAAAGATAAGAAAATGGGCCCCAGGCAGAGAAATACTCAGGCCCTATGACTTTGTTAGCCAGCAATGGTCGGTAGATAGCCTCCTCATAGTGTGGATAGTCTCCTGATGTCTCCAGTGACTCACGCCTTCATCTGGCACCCAATGAACGTTTGGTTTTAGAACCTCCTCCATCACCCCCCCCCCCCCCCCGCTGTACTACCCGCCGCCAGCTCAGAGTGCACCTGGCTATTCTCTCCCTCAGCTGGTTGATACCTGTGCGTTGAGCCAGCAGGTCATTTGGATATAGAATTCTCACGAAGCAGTGTCTTTTCTTGCTGCAGATCGGTCACGGTTCTTTATATTGTCTCATTACTCACCTCAGAGCAGCTTCCAGGCCTCCCACCACTGCACACTGTGCGGAAATTCAGACGGAGTATGGGCTTTCCTGGGTGACTGCTGTCATCTTGTTATCCCTGTGCTGCTGCGGCTGTTGACCAATCAGGGGTCACTGCAGTACACACAGTTTGTGATTTCTATTAATAACTATTTTTGATCTAAGCGTATCTTTTAGCATTTCACACTAAAGTCAGATTCATACCAGTCACATGACTCCAACAGCCTCGCCGGGCCCAGCAGGGTTAGTTTTGAAGGTGGCCCGAGACACTGCATCTTAGAGTTCCTTCATAGCTTGTCTCTACCCTAGCAGAATGATCCATGGTGTGTGCTGTTAGTCATTTTCTTCCTGTAGACTGGAGGCCTAAGGAGCTGACAACTTATCTGTTCCGTGTTGGATAAGTAATAAGCTCCTGAATTTGGGTGGATGCCCAAGGACTCACGAGTATGGGCTCATTGAGTCCTTGCTGGTTCCATGCATGAAAATATAACCAGCCAAGCTCATGGCTCCAGCAGTGACAATTGTGATCTTGTTAGCCACCAAGGTCCTCCAGAATGTGTGGCCCCTGAACAAGGAGCTCCAAAGTAGGTTTGTGTCATAAGGTTGTCATAAGGTGTATGTCTGTGGGACCAAGTCCTCCTAACAGCCAGTAAGGTCTATGATATATGTCTTCTGCCTTTGAGTTCATTGGCATCCTCCTCTATGGCCTAACCCCTGCATGAGGCTTTGAGGTTGAGCTTCATCAGTATTATGAAGCTATTCCATGTCCACCCTTCTTGGTCTGGGTGGGGTGACCTGAAAAGACACATGAGATTTTCAAGAATCTACAAAACCCATGTTAGTGCCAACAGCATCACCACCACCACTGGATCCTCCATGGGGCAGGGGGTAGGGATCAACTGTTACTGTAGTTCATGAAAGCAACCATTTTCTGCCTCTCCTTTCAAGTTCACAAATTTTGTGGCCGACCAACTTCTATATTTCCAGTTCTCCAACCCCTTTCTGCCTCTGCTGAGGAACCACAGACATCTCAGTGAAAGCTGGGGAACTTTCCTTGCCAACCCCACCCAGCCTGTGGCACTGAGGAAGACTTAGCAGAAGGTATATTTTGTTTCTGATTCTGTCTGAAAATGATGGGTTCCTAATGATTAATCCTGTAACAGGTAGGGAAAGGCTTTCTGCTTTTCTCTATCTTTGTGAAATTGAAACTAAATGTATTCGTCCTGTATCTGGGTTGAGAGTGAGACAGTAGAGATCACAGAAACCTTAAAAGACAGCCTGCCCTCATTTCCTGGGAGCAACTAGACAGCTGTGCAGTAAGAATGGGTTGTGAAGTGTTTCATCATGTATTAGTTGCTTCGTTGTTAACTAGGTTGTGTATCACATTGCCTGGCAATGTTAGACCAGACAGAGCAACTTGAAAAGAATGTCTGATGCTGCCATCTGGTGGCATATGACAGCTGCAGAACTGTTGCAACAATACGAGCTTTACATCTTGTAAATAATGTTTGATTATACGCAATAGACAGATGCTAGTCCTAGTCGTACCCAAAGAAGCTTCCGCTTGCAATAAATAGTAGTGAATGCAGAGACTCATGGCTGCTCAAGGTGCTGAGAAAACGTGAAAATTGAATGCTCGTTCCTACAGACAGTACCTCTACTATACTGTCCTGTCTGAGGTTCAGGAAACGCGCTCAAAGAGAAGGCAGACGAATGTGAGAGCTAGAAGACAGAGAAAGGGGCTGGGAAATGCCGTGTTCTAGGCATGACACAGCTATGCAGTCAATCTCTCAGCGGTTACGCCTGCCTCCGTTGACTGGGCCTGCACAAGGTAGGGCCTGTCATCAGCCAAGCCTGGACAAAATTGGTGAGACGGTATCCCATCCCGATGACATACTGGCCACTAGTAGATTCTGAGGAGAAAGCAGGCTTTGTCTCCCCTTTGATATTCACAGGAGGATGTGGTGACTAGTTCAAAAGGCTCCCAGAACTACTTCAAATCGAATATTCACAAACAGCCCTTCCTAAACTCAGTGGGTCACAAACAAAACACAAAGAGGTAAATCTGAGAAAGAGACTTGTAAAGAGTAAAGAGGTGATGGGGGAGTTGACAGAGTTAGGAGGGAGATGGGGAAATGGACTGAGTAGCCATTACATATGCATCTATCAAAGGAGAAAAATTAGTAAGAGTTAGATATAAAAGAACCAGTGCTAGGGCTGGAAAGATGGCTCAGTGGTTAAGAGCACTGGCTGTTCTTCCAGAGACATGGGTTAAATTTCCAGCACCCACATGGCGGCTTACAACTGCTGATAACTCCAGTTCCAGGGGATCTGATATGATACCTTCACACCAATGCACATAAAATAAGTTAAATGAATCATTTTTTAAAAAAGAAACAACGTGGATCCAATTTTTATGGACCCAACTTGATTTCATAATGAATTAAATACTATGTACATATTTTCAACTATAAAATATTACTTGGAAACCTCCTCCAATGCTGCATGGAGCAACAATTACATTATCTTAACCACATTTTTGCCAGTGTAACTGCAATGTATGTAAATCCTCTGGATGGTACAATTAGCAAAGGATAGCATTTGATGTCAAGAGAATTATTAAGATATTTGACTCAGTTTCTTCATTTGTATTCTGAAAGAATGCTTATACCCACTTTTAGGGTTGACGTGAAAATGAACGACCCTGTGAATGAAAAGACTAGGGTCTCGGGTCCCCTCTGAGGGAGATGCAGTTGTTGTTCATGGAGTAAGGGATAGTGTTTTAACGTTGTGCAAGTTTGTGTGTAGAACTGGTTTGTTTAGTAAGTCTGAGAAAATGCTAAAAGAGCAGTCCTGCCCTTGCTGAATGCTGACTTGCCTGGCTTCCAGGCCGGACCCACCACCTAGTGGTGTGAGATAATTGTCTGTATTCTGTCAATCATGTTTTAAATAAATGCTGATTGGCCAGGCAGGAAGTATAGGCGGGAAAACCAGACAGGATGTAGAAATGGAGCAAAGAGAAAAGGGGAAGGCTAGGAAGGAGGAAGCCCATTCCTCCATTCCTGTCCAGACCACCAAGAAGCAAGATATAACCTGCCCAGCTGTGAAAGGTACTGAGCCGTGTGGCTAGCATAGATAAGAACAATGAGTTAATATAAATTACAAGGGCTACTAGGAAGCCTGACCTAATGGGCCAATCAGTTTATAATCTTCTGGAGTCCTCTGTGTGATTTTCTTTGGGGCTTGCTGGCTGAGGGGAACTGGGCAGGATACAAACCCCAACAAGCAGGCTCCTTCATGTTACAACCTGGGCTCCTCCAGGCCTGAGGGAGGCTAAAAGCAGTGGAACAGGGTGTGGGGCAGATCCAGGATTTGAAATGACAACATCAACTCTTCAGGGTTTCTCTGCAGCTTTGGAGCCTGTCCTGGAACTCACTACATGACTTCAGTCAGTTTCCCCTCCTGCTGTGCTGGACTGGCCCACTCTGATGCTGTCTTTTACCTGGAATCCTGATTCTGGCCCTGTCAAGATGGGGGCCTCCCAGAAGACGTCCTGCACAATTGATGCCCCCTCACCCTATGGATAAATACATTACTGAAGCTCAATCCCTGTGCAATGATGTGGACTCTCTGATGCATGGAACTGAGACTGGTGGGTGAGTTCCCTTTATCCCCAGGCAGCTATAATGAACAGATCTGTGACCCCTTTAAGTCCTGCGCACTCAGTTGGTCTCTCTGGGGACACAAGCACCTTAGCTGCCCAAGGTCAGTTATGTGTGACAGTTGGTGATAGAATCATCAATGGAATTTTATGGGAGAGGGGGCCACAAAAGCAGGGTGAGTGGCAGTTGGGTGGCTACAAGCTGTATCCCTGAACACTGGAGGAATGTTTCTTTATAATTATTATTATTAATACTATTATTTATAACTTGACATTGTTACTCATAGATGGTCCCGAACACTGAAGAAAAGCCGAGTATTACTTCAAGAATATCAGCATGGTTTAAACATCGTCAACAGCATGAAAGAACCTTCCTGGAAACTGTGGCCACTCGTCTCTTCAAACTGTGTACTTACTATGGGCGACGGTGAGTGTGGGCCTGGCCTTGTGCTCATGGGAAGCAAGGATCTCACGAGATCACAATTAGTCCTCATCTGCTTCACAAAGATTACTGCTACCCAGACACAGGAGGCTGCACCTAGAGCAGAAAGCCCTCGGAAGGACTCTTGCTCAGCCTGAGATCTAGCACCTGACCCTGGCCTTTAGTTCCCCAGCAGACAGCAGCGAGACACAATGTCTAGCTCTCAGATATTCACCTGGTCCCCGTCAAAGCAGTGGCTTTTGCCTCCCTTTCTCCAAGATGGTCTGTCTCCATGGAGCCTCTCCCAGAACTAGTGTGATATGCTTGGGGATCCTGCTAGGCCGTGTACAAGCATGCTGAGCGAACACTGTAACCGCAGTTTACACAATGAAAAACAAACAACGATTAGTTAAAAGCAATATTTAATTTAACACAGCATTGAAAATAGCTCGAAGAATACAAAGGCTGTTACTCAGGAGAGGGGAAGCTGGCTGTGGGTCTTGGAATGCTGCTGGGTTGAAATAAGGGGGTGATTCTGTGGGGAACAATAGAGCTGGTGCTGTCTGCCGAGCAGAGAGATGAGGGACGCCTAAAGAAGCAAGTAGGCCCGGCCAATCTCTGGACCCCCCCAGGTGAAGTTGCACTGTGTCTGCTGACATAGTAAGAGGTTGAGTATCTGGAGTATCCTTGACTGCAGGTGGGAATGTGACCCCGACTGCTACTCCAGCTGTACATGTGACACAGGACCTTACGTTGGATTTTCTGACCTCAGGCTGCTCTGGTTCTTGCTAATTCTGGATTGTTCATTGCTTGGAACTCTAGATTTGGATGTGCAGTTCTGCCTCAGCTCTCTGGATCTAAGGATGGAGACAGATGTGCTGCTGATGCAAGCATCTCTAGAAGGGGAAGTGACAGTGGAGGGACAGGAGACAACATGCCCAGGATGAGACCTCTTTCTCAGTCTTTCCAAACATAGGAGAGACCATGTCTGCCTGCCTGGATTCCCAGATCCTATCCTCCAAAAGATCACATGCCCAGGCTAGGGTCCGGTGACTGCTCCTGCAAAGAGGAGCCTCTAAAGGATCCCCCAGTCATTCCTGAGACGCAAGACCAGGTCCTGAGACCGCCTCACAGTGCCCAGCATCTACCTGGCACTTTCTCAGTCGCTATCCTCTGAATCACTTGCCAGTTCTGCCTGCAAGTTGGTATGGAGCTCATGGACACAGACAAGGACATCTGAGTAGGGCATGTTAAGAATCAAATAGGTCTTCAACCTCTTCAGAATGGACATGTCTGATGCCTTGGAAAAGTCTTTAGGGAACTTATCAATCCATGTGTCCGGAAAGGGACAGACAGGACACTTAGTGACCTAGACTTTCTTTTGCCCCCACCCCCACCCCCAAGACTCCGTGCATGTGAGACTGCAAAGGAGGGGATATCCAACCCGTAGCCATACGAGGACAATGAGCAGGACTGAGAGGGCCATGGGAGCAGGGAGCTCCATGCGCCCCATGATCATACACCCCCGTGTATGGCAAGGGTTCTGCTGTAGTCTTATACATTCCCACACTGTGCTTCCCTATCCCAGAGCTGTTCCTGAAGAGATAATCCTTGTCTTGCAGATATAAAGAATGTCATTATTATAAAAGAGATGGTGCAAAGCTCATATCCTACATAGCCAACTAATGGAGAAACCCGTGTATGCCTCAACGGGTGGCCTATACCGGGCCATCTGCCATTGATCTCCAAGAAGCCTAGTCCCATAGGATACGCAGCTCCCATCCGGCATAGTGACATATGCCATGTCACACAGACGACACTGGAGTTGGTGTGGCAATCCCACAATCATTCCTGAAACCCGAGACCAGGTCCTGAGACCTCTTCACAGTGTCAAGCACCTACCTGGCTTGTTCTTAATCGCCCTCTTCTGAAGTTTCCGACACCAGTCTCACAAGGAGCTCATATACATGTATCAGGGTATCGGAGTAGGGACAGTGAATGATGAGGTACCTCTTTACCCTTTTCAGGACTGACATGCCTTTTGGTGTAGCAAAGTTTCCGGGGAAGACGCTCGTCCACGTGTCCAGGAGGGTGCAGATGGCCCTGGTGGAAAGGAACAGACAGGACACTTAGTGGCCTGGACTTTCCTTTGCCATCCCGCCCAAGACGCCGTGCATGTGAGACTGCAAAGGAGGGGATATCCAACCCGTAGCCATACGAGGACAATGAGCAGGACTGAGAGGGCCATGGGAGCAGGGAGCTCCATGCGCCCCATGCTCAGGCTCTAATGGAGCACAGCTGAGCGAGCCTTCATGCCATGGACTGAGATGAGGGTAGGGTCTCAGAGGGCCACCGGAGGCCACAGGCTTTCCCCATATCCCCAATTGCAAGGACCGTGCTCATGCAATTCTTTTCACCCTCCGGTCAATGCTTAGACCTCAGTATGGTAGTAGAAACGTGGAACGTGAGCTCCAAGCATTGGCCACCCCTCACCCTTGGTACCCCAGGGAGCCCACCCTGCAGAGCCAAGGCCCGCCTTTCTCAGATTGTAAAGCTCACTTACGCCTTTATTTGCTCATCCTCCTGGCAGCCGGGGTGGAAGCATGCATACCTGGAGGAGATCAGGAAGGATGTTACCTGTGGAGTCCCAGTTCCCTACCTAGAAGACATCTGGGGGGCCTGCTGACTCCTGGAGCAGAATCAAAGTCCAGAGCCTAGAAGTTCTCTCTGCTCTCAGGTTACTAGTTCACCTGCATTCTGTAGGTGCTTCAAATATGTCTGTGAGGCATGTCTACCCAGACATCTCAGTGGACACAGCTTCCCTCGGATTATCCTCCACGGGTCTCCACTCAAGACCCATCTCTATCGGGTGCTCCAATATGAATTCTAGAACCCCCTTTCCAATGGGAGAAGCGCTTTGACCATGCTTCAGGAAAACTGGCCAAGGATAGAGAGCTTCCTGAAGGACACCCACACTCATTAGGGTCTCAGCTGTGGACACAGCAGTCCCTAGGGCCCAACCTAGAGGTAGTAATGTCTGCTACATGCTGCTGGCTCCTGACAAGACTCTAGCAACGAAGTAGGCCCAGAGAAAGGCAGAGGCTTCCCATAAAGGACAAGAGGATGTGAGGCCTCTGAGCCGGGAAGTGGGCACTCACCGCCTGAAGAGCACATCCAGCACCTGCTCCATGGTGGTATGAGCAGGGTAGGCGCTCAAGAAGGCCATCAGGCACTCGCGGTCCCCATTGTGAAGGGAAGTGATCAGGTCTTTAATCAACTTTTCTGAAGGGAAGTGATCAGGTCTTCGATCACCTTTTCCAGATCTCCAAAGTTTAAGATTCTAGGGTATGTGTTAAGGAAGGCAATGAGAGACTCGCAATTCCCATTCTACATGGAAGTCAAAGTTTTGAAGCTGAATACATTCATGTACTCGGGGCAGACTCCTGGTCCTCCATGGCAGACTCCTTTTTGTCCTCCGGGGTGGCATCCTTCTTGTCCTCCGGGGCTGATTCCTTGTCCTCCATGGTGGACTCCTTCATGTCTTTGGGGATGGACTCCTTCCTGTCCTCTGGGGTGGACTCCTTTTGGTCCTCCAGGACGAACATCTCAGGATACTTTTCAACCTGAGGAGAGATCAGGGTGGGTGGTTCGAACCGGCACAGGACTGCAATGTCATGATTGGTTATTATCATTCCAAGTTTTCCTGACCCTTTCACTCTATCATCCTTCAAGACTAAACACAATGAAGGCAACTACTCACACAGATTCAGAGGATTCCTGAGCGCAGCAGACGCGAGGACACTCCTTACCTTTAAGATAGATGCCACAACAGGGACGCTTTCGTTGTTGAAGTTCACTTCTGTTCCAGAATCCAGTCTTTCTTTAAGGGCTTGGAATGCTCTTATATCACCTGATGCTCTGAAGATGCCTTCGGTGACTGGCCCTTTTTCACTAATAAAGGCTAGGATGTCCTGAGAGGAAGAAAGGGAAGCACCTGTCACTCTATCCACAGCACAGAGCATGGTTTCCTTCTTCTTGAGAACCAGACCAATGGTGTGCATAGGTGCAGTGCACAAACTGTCATGGACGAAGAGGACATTGAACTGGATTTGGTGCTTCCATCACCTGTGGTGCCCAACCCACCTTAATGTTAAGGCATTACTTATTTACTTACATCACCTGTGGTGCCCAACCCACCTTAATGTTAAGGCATTACTTATTTACTTACATCACCTGTGGTACCCAACCCACCTTAATGTTAAGGCATTACTTATTTACTTCCATCAGATTTTCCACAACGGATAAGTGATTTCTGCAAGTTCTCCAATACACAGCTCCTGGTGAATAGCACCCTCTTACCTTCCTAATCTTAAGCCAATGATTTGATGCACACTTGTTTCTCCACTTGAGGATAGAATTGAGTGGGGGTATTTAGGAGAAGCAGGATTTTGTCCTTCGGACAACCAGAGAAGGGCCATGTGAGACCTACCAGAACTGCTGTGGGCAGATTTCCATCCTCACAAATGGCAGATCATTTCCCAAGAATTTTCCTGTCTTAGCAACTGGAAAGCTGCGCACAATTGGTCCTGGTGAAGCACAGAGCCCCTGTGGAACAACAGAGATATGAAAGGCCGTCTTTTCTTAGCTCTTGGCTCCTCTGCATCTAAAGAGAATGCAGATATAATTATATGGGGTACTTTAACTTATGCAGCCTTTGTTACAGATTTCCAAATGCATAATGTTCCTGTGTAATGCATGCAATCAAAGTAATAATCATTTGTAATATATATTGCGCCACATTCTAAAATTGGCTGCTCATTCTGTCATTGTGTATGTTCTTCTTCCCTATATTCTACGCTGTTGTTAATCTTAGAGACTTGAACTGAGTGCCCTCTAGTGGGAAATCTCACAACTCAATGCTGTCTGACCACACATTACACCATGAGATTCTTGATGCCTCGTTGAACAAGCACCTCTGTTATGTTGCTGTCAGATGCTTCAGTGGTCACATCCTTATTCATAGTCACACTTCTGGTGTTCAGATAAAGAAGTGTTCCATTATTCTCAAATGTCATAGTGTGTCTCTTTCCATTCTTAGCTTTCTTGTTGAACTTTTGGAAGACCCACTGTCAAATTTCTCTTGAAAATTTATAGGCAGTTTCTACCAGCAGGAAAATGCCTGTAATGTACGGGTAATATTTTACTTTATAGTGGTTTTAGTAAACTCCCAATCACTGCTTGTTGTAAAGGATATTTTCAGGTGTAAATGAATCTTTTAAGTTGTGATAATAGAACATCTATACTTACCTATATTTCTTCATTGTGACGAGGAGCAGTTGGACTTCTGGGCTCTACATCATTGCCTGTGGGGCCCGTGCTGCCACTGGGGTGGGGTCTCCTTCACACTCATTTTCTTCCATCACAATTTGTCAGTTTGTGTGTCAAACGCATCGTAAGTGTTCTCCCCATCAGAGCAAACCGATGGGCTCTCGAGATGAACTGGATGGCCTTCTCCAAATATTTTTGGATAATTCTCAGTTAGGAAACTGACCAGAGAAATCTGTGACATAAGAGGCAAACACAGAGATCTCTGACCTTTTGCATGGTTGTAATTCTCATTTTAGCCTTGAGGCTAAAAGTTTGTACTTCAAAATTCTGAGAAAAAGTCACCTTCTATAAAATAGAGGGGAGTTTTCTGTTAGAAAAATGAAAATACTTTATGACCGTATGTTAAAATGTGACCATCACAGTGCAATACCATATGGGGATGATTTCCAGTGTTCCCCCCTGTGATGGGTAGTATATATTGTTAACTTGTCTCAAATCCTTCCACTTGTGACAGATGTGGCTGAGCATGTTTGTAAGGACGCTTACAGAAAGGCACAGGAAGGAGGAAGACTACCCTTGAATGAGGGCACCATGTGTTAAGATTGGGTGTCTAAAAATAAAGGACAACTTTCATGGGTCTCTTGTTTGTTCAGTGCAGATGCAATGCTAACAGGTTTATTACAATGGGAGATATTTGAAGGAAGGCCTATTTGGCTGATATTGAATAATTTTGGGTCTGCAATGACAGGTTGTTTGGACCCTAACTTTATCTTCCATCCATTGATGCTATACAATATGAGGAAATGATGTTCTGAGTCAGATGTTGTAGATTATTATTTTATAATGTGTTACATTTGTTTAGGTTATAGAACATCTGTTTGGTAATGCAAAGATGTGTTTCGTTCCTTTATATTACGTTTTTAAACTGTGAGGCTGTGTTATGCGCCTGTTTAAAACACCTGATTGGTCTACTAAAGAGCTGAACGTCCAACAGTGAGGAAGGAGAAGGGATGGGAGACTGGAAGTCAGAGAAAATAAATAGAAGGAGAAATATAGGAGGAGCAATATCTAGGAACAAGTAAGGGAAGAGAACTCTAGGAGTCAGCCACCCAGCTACACAGCAAGCCAGGGAGTAAGATGTAAAGAAAGGTTTATATGGGGAGAACTTGAGGGAATGGGATAGTCGAGATGGAGGAAGGACAGATATGAGAACAATGAAAGAAATATCTTGCTTGAGGGAGCCATTTGGGGGTTAGCAAGAAACCTTGCTCTAAAAAAAAATCCCAGGAATCCACTAGGATGACCCCAGCTGAGACCCTAAGCAATAGAGGAGAGGGTGCCTGAACAGCCTTGCCCTGTAGTCAGACTGATGATTATCTTAAATATCACCACAGAACCTTAGTCCAACAACAGATAGAAACAGAGGCAGAGACCCACATCGGAGCACTGGACTGATCTCCCAAGGTTTAGTTGAAGAGTGGAAGGAGGGAGAGTATGAGCAAGGATGTCAAGACCATGAGGGGTTCACCCACTGAGACAATTTGCCTGAGCTAATGGGAGCTCACCAATTTCAACTGAACTGGGTGTGAATGAGCATGGGATCAAACTAGTCCCTCTGAATGTGGGTGAAAGTTGGGGCAGACTGAGGAGTCAATGACAATGGCACTGGGTTTTGTCTCTACTGCATCTACTGGCTTTTTGGGATCCTATTCTCTTTGGATGTATACCTTGCTCAGCCTAGATGTAGTAGGGAGGGACTTGGACTTTCCACAGGACAGGGTGTCTTGCCCTCTCTTAGGATTGGAGTGGTTGAGAGGAGGATGTGTGGAAGGAGTGGGAGGGTAGTGGAAGGAGGGGAGGTAGTGGGAATTTGGATTGGTATTTTTTTAAATAATAAAATAAAAAATAAAGCTTTATTGGCAAACCTCAGAAAAAAGAAGTGAAAAATGAAATTTTTATTATCAATATTTGTATTTTCCTAAATTGAATTTGAAATAAAATTTCTACCTAGCAAATAAAAAAATCTTTGTCTCCTTACCTTTCTGGAGACATCTGGCAGTTCTGAGTTGCAGGAACCAGGCAGGTGTAGAATACTCAGGGTGATGCAAACAGCTAAATTTGATGATGTCATATGGTTGAGTTCAGAGTTTTGCTCAATTTTGTACAATATCCAGAAAAGTTTATTTAAAGATAGACATTTGGTTGGGGTAGTGAAAGACTGCACACAGAGATAAGTTATTTTAAAACAATAAATTTCACTCATAAAATTATAAATATGAAGAAAGGGAACAGAGTAATACTCTGTATCTTATTCATGATTTTCTGAGAATCAAATTAAAAGCAGAATATGTTCTATAAATATTGCTTAGAATATCTCCCCAAAGTCAGAAATAAATGGAGAAATTTAATTAATGAATATACAATGTACATACACATGATGAGATTATAAGCATGGGCCACTGTGAGTCCCCAAATCATACTTCTCTTTTCAAAATGTCTTCTGTGTTTGTGAACAATTGAAACCATTTGTTCCCAGTCAATATATTTAGTAAATGATTCTGTGCTATAAAATCTAGTGTGTCTAAGCAAACATGACTTCTATTATTGTGTTAAATGTTGTTCCCGCCATTAGTGAAGCATTACCTCTGCACTGCAGCTACTTCCTTCTCTTCACACTCGTAGTCAGGGACACCAAGCCATTCATCATATCGTCCAGATGTCAGCACACTGCCTGGTATATCTCAAAGAAATTCCTTACGGACATAGAGTAAGTGTTATGCGGAAAATAAAAATCACAGAAATTACTCAAAATACTTTCAACTGTAAAAGTATATTTAGTTCCAACTTAGTTCCTTGTTCCCAGCCTGTCCCCTAGCTGAAGCCTTGTCTGACGTTTGACACACTGAGTTTTGAGCAGATTTTGAGCAGAGGAAACTAGCACACTCGAAAGAAATCAACATCTCATCTCAAACACCATTTTTAAATGACAAAATACACAGTATGTCCATTTCTTCTCAATCCAGGGTTTTATGCTTCTAACCCTAATGGCTCTGAAAACGTGATCTAATTGCAGGGACCCATGTGCTCATAAGCAAGGTCTGATTAAGCATAGACTTCCTTTCACGTGCTGTGTGTCCTGAGAGAAAACGCTTCTAATAACATCCTGTACGCGGTGGTGGAAACGGAACGTGTGTCTTTGTACAGTGACTGTCAGGTAAATGTCACACACTGGGCATGTGGCACTTGATAATACATGGAGAGCACAGAGGTGTGCGCCTGTCATCTCTGAACTCAGGAGAGGAAAACGTAAACCTCAGGTTAGACGTCAATGCAGCAACCTGCATAATTCCTTGTTAGCCAAAACTGAGTGGAGCCTTGATGTTAGTCGTTAAAAAATTAAGATTTCCAATCACCTTGACGGCTTCCAGTCACAGGCTGTTTGTACTGGCCACATGGATTTAATTTTCACAAAATGTACCAAGCTACTTTTACTTTTATTATCACACATTAAGAATTATTCCATTATCAGTTATCTAAAACTATCAAGTATTTCTAGAGCTGTCCCACGTACCATGTCTGGACTGAGGTAACTGAGAGAGGTCAGTGAAGAAGCTGTACCAGTTACCCTTTCTGTTATCACTAGTACATAACAGGTACACAAAGCCCACCATGGCAGTGTATATACTTCTGATATACAATTGCACAGTTATACATTACCATTCCAGAACACATGGTAAAATAATAGAGGACAGTGAGAAAATACTGGACCAAAGCAAGACCAAAACCCCCAAACTCCAAATCCCATAGCTCTGTGTCTACTGTCAAAGGGCTGACTTAGACGGCTCCACCCCTTTAGCTTTGCTGGCTGCAGCACAACTCTCTCTCTCTTGGGCTGTGCATTAGTCAGGGTTCTCTAGAGAAGAGAACTGATAGAACGTGTGTGTGTTTCTCTGTGTGTGTGTGTGCGTGTGTGTGTGTGCAGCAAGTGAATTTATTTCATCATAGACTTATGATGTGACTTTATTCTGCCCAGTCTTTCTAGGTCTCTGATATGAAGTGCTCTCTCACTTAGGAGCCTAAGAACTGTGTTGGACAGGCAAACGTTCGAATACAGTTTGCTTGTGTGTAGAATAAATTAAGTGCATGTCAAGTTGCACTATAATCTCTTAGACTATTGTCTCTAATGATGGAGATGTAAACCCCTTCTTTCCTGGGTAAACTGCGAATGTCAGTTCATGTTGTTTTCTACTAACAAAAGAGGGATTCATTGCTGAACCATTATCCCAACCAGTCGCTTCTTCCAATTATGGTCTATTAGACCTTTTTTTCCATTATTAAAGCAATGTTTTTAATCTTCTGTACAAATGAATGGTCCTGAAATCCCTGCCCCTTCCATACGTGCCCTCTTTGAAGCCATTGCTACACTACAGTCAATACAAATTATGTCCATTTTCAAGAATTATGTTTTCAGATAAGGGGGCTTCGATTTAAATCATTGAAGGTGCTGTGTGTGGTGGATCCAGAGGCAGGGTGAGTAGGTAGGATGCTGACCCTACTCCCATCGAGACTAAGCGGTCCATGCTATGGGAAATAAGAGTATATGTGAGCGGAGGTTGGAACGGGAAGCAGCGGATGATAGAGCAAAGTCTGTGTTCCCTAACCAGTGGGCTATGTGCACCATTGCACATTTCATGCCAGACTCAGACGCTGTGGGGATGAAACGGAAGTGGTGACAAACTGCAGCAGGAGCCTCACGATTACCTAGGAGTTGGCAGGACATGGCTGGGGCAGCCGCCTTAGTGTGCTACAGGCCAGGAAGTCTACTTTCCGAGGAAAAGGGCAGCAGAAAAGCACAGCGAGCAACTTTATGTGCTTACGAGTAACAAGTTGACAAGGAAGTAGCTAAGAGAATGTAATAGCTGGCTACTGGAGGCCCATGGGCTCGGTCTGAAGCTGGGACTTGCCATTAGGAGGAATGCAGGTGGGTGTTGGGTAGTCAAGAGAGGAGCTATCCATTATAGACAGGCTTTAAGAAGAAACTGATATTAAAATCAGATAATCACAAAATGGTGCCCCAAAGAAGAAGCTCTATCTAAAGGAAGTGAAAACCTTTTGTGAGGGATGGAGGGGTATTTTTTTATAAAAATAAACTTTTAAAGAAGTTTTTTTCTTTTTCTGGAGTTGCAGGTGATTGTTAGCTGCCATACTGGTGCTAGAAACCAAGCTTGAGCCCTCTGCAAAAGTAGTAATTTCTTTTAACTACTGAACCTTCCCTCCAGCCCATAGATTTTATTCTTCAATTAATTACTTATTCATTTAATTTTAGTTTCAGAGCAAACTTGAGAGGATGCCTCCCACATTCCCAGTGTTCCCCAGTGTGCTTGCTGCAATAAACTAATTTATAGACAGACCCTCATCACCCAAAGACCGTGGATGGTGTTGGGGTTCGCTCTTGGTGTTGTGACGTTTTAGACAACTGCAATGATGTGGATCTACCCCAGAGTACGGTACTCAGTTGTTAGTTTCACTGTCCGAGGCTAAAATGAAATAAATGTGCTTGCTACCAAGCAAGATTGTCACTGTGGGTTTTCTACTGACATTTTGGACTAATGGAAAAGCACCATGCGTTAGAATAGATTTTTAAGTGGAAGCGGATATGTTTTGATGAGTTTTGAATGGATTTACAATCCATGAAGCCCTTAGATGCCAGAAAACAATGCCTGCTTGTGAGGCAACTTGGCGGAAGAGGCAGGAATGATTGCTAGAAGTCAATAGTGTATCAAGGCAAGGGATGGATCAGTTAGACACTTAGCGCTATTGGTGAACAGCCGTTTGGTAACGGGAGGGCTGGCCTCGGGACAGGTCTCTTTCTTGCGTGTTATTTTCACATCCAAGATGTAACCTGTGTTATATAACTGTAGGGAATATTGCTTAAATTAAATCAGCCAAACTAATGTAATGTCTAGGACCTATGTGGAAATCTGCGTTGGAAAGTTGGAAGTAGTGTAGTATAGGATACCATGGAACACAGAGTAGTAAGTTCTCCATTATATACTATGGAATACAGTGCAGGATAGATTACCGTTACAGTACATTGTATACTATGGAGTATAGTGCAGGATAGATTACCGTTACAGTACATTGTATACTATGGAGTATAGTGCAGGATAGATTACCGTTACAGTACATTGTGTACTATGGAGTATAGTGCAGGATAGATTAGCATTACAGTACATTGTATACTATGGAGTATAGTGCAGGATAGATTACCGTTACAGTACATTGTGTACTATGGAGTATAGTGCAGGATAGATTACCGTTACAGTACATTGTATACTATGGAGTATAGTGCAGGATAGATTACCGTTACAGTACATTGTATACTACGGAGTATAGTGCAGGATAGATTACCGTTACAGTACATTGTGGTTTTTTTTTTTTCAATAAATATTTTGGGCCAGGTAGTTTGACTAACTTTGACCAGGACATAACTTTATTATCTTCCTCACTTCTCAATGAAAGTCAGCATTGTTGACATCAGCCAGTCAAACTCAAACCTGGGTCTCAGAACCATGGTGCCCTGAAGTAGAATGGACCTTAGCGACTGTCCCTCAGGCGGTGCCTCCACCCTTACCATTATAGAACTCACGATTTCCCAAAGTCTGAGAACCTAACTGGTACAAGCACTGTGCTCACTCTACTGAATAATCATGTCTGGAAAACACTGGACACCTTCTAGCAAAGCAGCGTTATTCACGACGAGGTACAGCTCGCACTAGTGTAGGACGCGGCTGAGGACATTCTCATGTGATATTCTGAGGCTTCGCGCAGATAATGGTGAGACTACCAGGAGAGATCAGGTGCTTTGTTCGGGGCACACCCCAGAAAGGAGAGGCTGGAACCCATTTTCAAGAAAAGGGAGGAAAAGGAGCCCTGGAACAGCCCTGAGGTTGAACAGAAGACTAGAGAATTGGTGTGTGCGTGTATGTGTCAGACAAGGAAATTTCCAAGGAGCTCGATGGAAGTTGAAGCTTTATGAGTTTCTCTCTCTCTCTCTCTCTTTCTTTCTTTCTTTCTTTCTCTCTCTCTCTCTCTCTCTCTCTCTCTCTCTCTCTCTCACACACACACACACACACACACACACACACACACACACCATTAAACCAAGAGGGGACCTGCAGAAACAAGAGGTCAAAGGGACAGGTCATCAGAGAGTGGAATGAGGGGGGAAAATGACTGAAATTCATTATATATGAATGAAACTGTCAAAGAATAAAAGCAAATATTCAATGAAATTAAAAAAAAAAAACCCTGAGAGTCTGTGTATAACTCGCCCAGTTTTGTTTTGTTTCTGGTGTGTAGCAGTGTTTGTAGACATGTTGTGAGAGGAATTGAGGGTAGGTGTGGTTATAATGGATGTTGTCAGGGATTGTGTGATTACGACAGCTGCTACAATAGACCAGCGGGGAAAAGTGCCACACGGGCCAGATGTCTACAGAGATCACCGAATGAATGCAGTCAGAAGTCTGCAGGAGAAATGTCGTCTGAAATGGTCACAGAGCCTGATGTACGCAGAAAACTGAGTCTCAGCGCTGGCACTCCGTCTTCTAGAATCATGCGGACGGCCTTTTCCTGGCTCAGGGCACCCCGAGTCTACACTTCGGCACCGTTTCTTTCTCCATCACAAAGCAATGTACTGTTTAGGAAGTAGGACTCGCCTCTTACGTCACACAGTGCCGTGTGTCAGAAATTAGCAATCCTCAAGTATTAGCTCAGGTAACTCAGAGCGGTCCCCGAAGGCGGAAATGGAGAGAGAGTGGTTAAGTCACTTGCAAGCAGTACCGAGCTCAAGCAGACTGAGGTCATGACTCCTGACCCCTGTTCTTATCTCTACACACTGGATCCCTGAGCCAGGCAGATCGGGGACTTCGTAGGGAGTTCTGAGCCCGCAGGCCGAGGTTAGATGCTATAGAAAGTCCTGGGAGCTCCTCTTCCACACCTCTAGAGCATGGGCCTTGCACGTGGAGGCCAGAGAGTGGTACGCTGTCTCCCCATTGTGGCCATTTTAGCTGACCTACATTGGAGCCCAAGTTTGCCCTAGTCTAAAGACTCAGACTTCAGAGGGAGAAACCAGGGCCCATAGCAGAACAGCTCTACTCTGTTCTGAACGCAGGTTTTCATTTCTCAAAGCTACGATTTGTGTTTACCTTGGATGGAGACGTAGGCGGTGAGCAGTCCTCAGTACGGACTTTGAGAGCTGTCACGGAGTCATCTTACACGACACAGCGCATTGCCCTTTCTAACTCCTATGAGGAGTTCTGTCCTTGCTACATCCGGCTAAGCTGTGTGTTGACTTTAATCGCTCTCCCTACCTCCAGGTCTTTCAAGGGATGGGGTGCCAAGGCAGAGCTCAGCACTAGTCACACCAGCATCCCCTAAGAGCAAAGCTAAACAAGTGAGAGATTGGAGGGACAGCATCACAGAGCCTCTCCTGCTAGGCTGAGACCTGCTTCTTACTATTTTTATTTTATGCGTCTGGGTGTTTTGCCTGATTGTCTGTGCATCATGTACATGCAGTGCCCACAGAGGCCAGAAGAGGGCGTCAGATCTCCTGGAACTGGGGTTTAGGAAGGTTGATGAGCTACCATGTGGCTGCTGGGTTAAAGTCTGATCTGGAAGAGCAGCCAGTACTTAATCACTGAGCCATCTCACCAGGACCAGACTAACAGCTTCTCTCTACTTCTCATCCACTGAAAGCTGCAAGTGCAAAAATACACATATAATGTCATCAACGCTGCTTCCTGAGGGGAGTGTGAGGCGCTGAGTGAAGATAGTGTGGGGAAGAAGGGAGAGAGACGGTTTGCACATGCTTAGAAGTTGGCTTATGCTACCTCATCAAGAACAAATAAAGTAATTTTATTTGCTTATTTGCTCTTAAAACTTTTAAGACCAGCTGCAGCAGATTGCAGGGGAAGCTCGGGGACCCGAGAGTCGAAGGGCTTCAGTTTGAATCCTGCTCGACTATGTACCAGTTGGGCGAGTTTATTCAATTTGCTTTAGTTTCCAGTGCCTTGGGGCCCTCATAGTAAAACAGCGATGACAGAACCTGGAGAGACAGTTAAGAGGCAAGGAGCGCAGGTTGCTCTCCCAAAAGACCCAACATTAGCGCTCCCATCAGGCTGTTCACAAGCACCAGGGGTCTGAGCTCCTCTTACAGCCTGTGTGGACACTGAAACACTCTCTCTGACACACACACTGAAAAATAAAATTAGTTTTTAGAATGGTGATAATAGCTGAGTCCAGAAAGGTGAAAAGGTTGGGGAGGACCGTGTGCAACAGTGGCCCCGGCTTATGTAAAGCAAACACATTTTATAGCTGGAGATTTCAACCCTTCCATAAATTATACATAGAACCCATAGAGCTCACCCCTTTCCCAAGAATCAGGACACACGAAGGACCTGACTGGTGGCCAAGAACTGAGTATTCAGGTATTCAGCAGTCTCGCCACCAGGGCCACAGCTAGTAGAGGCGTCTTTGCATCCAGTTTAGACTCGATTAGAACAGAAGTTTTATACAGCTGCAGAATTGTTGGGCTGCAGCTTTGGCTTCACAATATGTGCAGCTGCTCCCCTTCCACCTAGATCATTCCATATTCGCCTCGTTTGGATATCTTCTCCCTTTCGGAAGCTGAGAGCGAGGGCAGGTGCTCCATTACCTCTTTCCCTGGATCGTGGTCAGTGGGGTGGAGGTGGCAGAGATGGGAGGGAAGTTTGACAGTGGGCACCAGCTTCCAAAATTTCTCTGCATCAGCAAACAAATGGGAGAAGAGAGCCGTCAGCAGGCACAGGCAGGTATTGCTGCTGCTTCACTGAGCCTCTCTTGTCTCAGAAATCCTCACTGCCAGTTTCATAGCCCATCCAGCCCAGCGGTGCTGGGCGATGCCGTAGCTGATTGCTTCAGATATCCCAGGCTGGTCTCCCTGGGTGTGAAACCAGCTCTTTGCCAATTTGGAGTAACGAGACAATACAGAAAAAATTTATATATCATGTCAAAATATACATCGTATATTGTGTGGCACGCACTGCATATGTCTGAACACATGCACATGAATAGTGGAGGAGAAGACGAAGCATCGCCCTGACTTCTCCCAGGCCTCTGCTTGCCGAAGGTCTTGTGTAAGGTGGATATGCTTTTCAGGACAGAACTGGAGGTGAGCAAATAAGATGGGGCTGTGTGCTTGAAGTGGCATGGCACATGCCAGTTCAGGAAAGCGCTGGTGAGAAAGGTGCTGCAAGTGCTTGCTTTGAATTAGGAACTAAATTACCTTTAGAATTAAGGAATCGGAAGATGGATAGCCCCAGTTACTTATTTGATGAAACAGAGGAGGGCCGATGGAGCTTGTCTCAGCGTATTAGGAAAACAACCTCTGGGCTCCCGCTGACAGGACACTTTCTCCATGTGCTATTAATTAGATCGTGTTATCAGCTAACAGCAGGGAGCAGACATCCTTTACATGTTAACTAAAGAGCACTCGCCATTTAGCTACTGGGGCTTGCTCAGTCTTTAAAACTGTCTTAATCATTAGTGAATTAGTTAAACTATAACATTATGAGATAAAAATGATGACTGGTGTCACTCGGGAACAAGTCTGAACTGGACTGGTTGTCAGATGTTCTCTGTACAGTCAGCGCTGACCGTGCGGACAGCTCAGCAACCCGGCTGCCCGTGGTTGTGCAGTATCTTGAGATCAGTGTGTTGGGGAGGTAGGGGTTAGGGGGATGGTCCCGGGGCTTCATCTTCCATCCTCAATCACCCGGAATTTTACAACATATAGTTGTAATTCGTGTATGTAGAGGTCAGAGAACAACTTTGTGGAGCGCGTTCTCCCCTTCCACCTTTCCGTGGCTCCAGGGATCAAACTCAGTACACCAGCCTTGGGTAGCAATCACTTTACCGCTGAGCTGACTTCACCAACTCCATCTCAGCATCTTGGCAGCTGGCATATTTTTCTCCTGCCACTAATAACCCATATTTAATAAAGTACACACACAAGGCTTAATTGATCTATTTTGACTTATGCTTTTAATCAATGACTACCAGTAGAAAATGTGAAGCATGTCTTACAAGACCTGAGAAGATAATTATATCATAACTTCAAAAAACATTCCAAACAGGCTGATAACCATGAGCATAATTTAAATGTAACAAAGAAAGAGTTAAACTATATACATTAAGAGAAAAGGAAAGGGATTTTATTCTATAGCAACCATTTCCTATTAATTCAGTTTCTGTTAGAACTAAACACCTTTTTCTCAGTTTAATTTAGAATGAAGTAATAGAACTTTTATTATCAACTTCATAAACTGTCTTTAAGGAGAAAATGAATTAAGGAGAAAATAGGTGTCACCATATTTACTGGTGAACTGGCTGCATGGTCAACTTGGCTCCTTTAAGTCTGGCTATCATTAGAACTAACAAGAGCAAGTCCATGAGGCCCACAGGGAACTCAGTGGCTGTGGCATCCAAGGGGAGGGCACACTCCACACATCACAATGATGAGAGCTAATGCTCCTACCCTCTGAGTCCACATAAAAAAATTACTACTCTCATTCAAACTAACTGGAAGTCAAACAGTTTAAAAAGTCAGAGTAAAGAATAAAACTATTTTCTTTTCACATAGAGGAAGGACACACCCTCTGCTCCATTTAAAGTGAGTTCTGTGCTGAGTCCCTGCTCCATCAGAATAATAAACTGAAAGTCATTTATTGTTAGTAAAGCTCCAGTGGTCCCTTTCCTACTTCAAAGATGTTTAACACAAAAAAGGCTATTGGTTTGGCTTGAAGCCCTCTGAGGAAATAGTGTGGCGGTGGAGGCAGGCTGACACTGAAGGCCTATCCTCTACAAGCCACCCTGTGCCTTGTATCCCCAGGGGCAATTTACCACTACACTGCCTCCGAGAGATCACCAGAGCACCCCACACATATGGAGTGGGGCAGAGATTGTTCTGTGGTCCCATGGGGAGGAAGAGGCACCATGCTTTGCTGATCAAAACCTACAAAGCAGTCAAAAGTCCAGAGGATCAAAGCCCAGTCAGCCAGAAGAACAGCTTTGGAAATATCGATCTACTCAAGGACTGTGGGAAAGCCAGGGTAGTGGCAGGTTAAGTAGGCGACTCCTCTGAAACACGGGCAACAGTGGCTTGG